>NC_134242.1:70484856-71113411 GCF_965152275.1 Natator depressus | reverse complement strand
TTAAGAAACCTAACCATGCATATGATATTTTTCTGAATCACATTTGATACTTAATCAATGTTAGTTTATGTGTTTGACCTGTGTTACATTTGGAGGTCTCCGTGTTAACCTTAATTTCAACAGAAGAGAAGATTTCACTGATTCAGCAAGACTGCTGATACAGTTTCTGGAGAAAGAAGACTGTTCCCTCAAAAAGACTTTTCTCAAAATCTGCAAGATCAGACGTCTTTCAGGAAAGAGAAAAGCATCTCCATAACTAAGATGAGAGAATAAGATTTAATCACATATGGGATATACAGAATAATTACCAGGAAGAAAGTTAACAGAGTGAAACTTTCAAATCAAGAATTGTCTTTAATAAAAAAACAATTATCAAGATTGTTTGTAATATTAGTTGTATTTTTGGGGTTTACAGTGATTTATTTCAAGACAGTTGAAAGTTGTATAACAGGGATCAGCAATCTTTGGCACACGGCCCGCCAGGGTAAGCCCCCTGGCGGGCCGGGCCTGTTTTCTTTACCCGCTGCGTCCGCAGGTTCAGCCGATTGCAGCTCCCACTGGCTGCGGTTCACCGCTCCAGGCCAATGGGGGCTGGGGGAAGCGGTGCGGGCCAAGGGATGTGCTGGCCACCGCTTCCCACAGCCCCCATTGTCCTGGAGCGGTGAACTGCAGCCAGTGGAAGCTGCAATTGGCCAAACCTGCAGACGTGGCAGGTAAACAAACCGGCCCGGCCCAGCCCACCAGGGGGCTTACCCTAGTGGGCCACATGCCAAAGGTTGCTGATTCCCGTATAATATTGGTTCACATGCCTAAATATTTTACGTTTAAAATGTCTGACAGCTATTTCCCTTTAACGTTTTTCTTAGTGTCATAGACCAGTTTGATAAGCTGTGTCATGTATCTATGATTCTCTTGACATGACAAATGTGTGAAAGGCAACAGATGCAAGCACACAAACACCTTACTTTTTTCTGATCACTGCACTATGTGTTTCTTAGTTTGCCACTCACCTGCAGTGTTGTCTAATCCACACACCATTTTTAAAGTAAGAGGTATATGCAATTCAGCTGAATTAGTGGAGACCTGACTTTCACCAAGGCTACTACGTTATATAGAGAATTCCAACAATATATTTTGTTATGCTTAGTTTTACATAAACTGGGTGATATCCTGACTCCAGGTCACCACCCCTTTGCTCTGCTTCAATGGGGCACTAAATTCTTCTGGTGTGAGGGAATCCCTTCATGACATAGAGCCAGCATAGCATAGGGGACATAGCGTGTGACTGAAGAGGGAGCAAGGCCAGAAATCCTGTGCTCTGAAACACTGATCTGCCACAACAGCGGCTAGAAGGTCATTTCCAAGCTGCACAAGTTAGAATAGCTGTGAAGCTGTAATACAGCCATCTTTTTTCCATCCCCCCACCCAGGTTCTGTTCAGAGAGTAAGTGAGAGAGACTCAAAGAGTAGTCACTGTGTCTTTTATGCTACCATGTATATCTTTGGAAAGTTATTTTTTTAAAATAATTTCAAAATCTCTGACTTCTGTGTAGTTTCTCCAGATTTACAGAAATGCAATTTAGAAAATAATTTGGCCCAAAGTTTGTAAGATACTTTACAAATTTGTTAAGTATTAATCTGTTCAATAAGAATGAAATGTAGAACCACTAAAATGAAATATAGGCATTGGAACTTGTTGCTGACATGTTATCAAACTCTTAAGTAAATATACCTAAGCATAACGGATTGTGTATATGCCTTTTAACTATTTAGAAAGCCACTTACAGTTTAATGATCTACCCAACCCTTAAAATGTCGTCTCCAGTTTGTCTGCTGAGTCAAATTGTGGGACAAGATTCCCAATATTGAAATCTTTCATCATTGTTGGATGTCTGGCATTCAAAGCACGCTCATAAAAGCTCAGCTGCTTTGCTCTGGGCATCTTATTGATATGACTGACTTGAGAATACCTCAGGCCATATGTTATGGTCAGCTAAAGCAAGGCACCCATTCTCATGGTAACCAATACAAATGATATATTCTACAAATACATTAAAAGCAAGAGGAAGATCAAGGACAGGGTAGGCCAATTACTCAATGAGGGCAGAAAGACAATACCAGAAAAAGTGGAAATGGCAGAAGTGCTAATTCACATTTTTTTTTCAGTTTTCACCTGACAGGTAAGTAGTGATTGGATCTCTAACATAGCAAACACCAGTGAAAATGAGGTAGAATCTGAGGCTAAAATATGGAAAGAACAAGTTAAAAATTACTTTGACAAGTTAGATGTCTTCAAGTCACCCAATGAAATACATCCTAGATTACCCATGTAGCTAACTGATGAGATATCTGAGCCATTAGCAATTATCTTTGAAAACTCATAAAACAGGAGAGATTCTGGACTGGAAGAGGGCAAATATAGTCCTAATCTATAAAAAGGGGAATAAGAACAACTTGGGGAATTACAGACCAGTCAGCATAACTTCAGAATCTGGAAAGATAATGGAACAAATAATCAAGTAATCAATTTGCAAACACCTAAAAGATAAGTAACAGCCAACATGGATTTGTCAAAAAAAAATTATGTCAGAATAACTTAATAGCTTTCTCTGACAGGGTAACAAGCCTTGTGGATAGGGGGAAAGAGGTGGATGTGGTATATCTTGACTTTAGTAAAGCTTTTGATACTGTCTTGTATGACCTTCTCATAAACAAAATAGGGAAAAATAGCCTAGATGAAGCTACTATCAGGTGGGTGCATAACTGGCTGGACCGAAGGACAGGAGACATCTGACATAGGTTTAATCAGGCCTCAACTTTATTATTAGATGTCGGGGACTACCCAGCAGACAAAAGTGTACAGTGCAGGTAACCCCATGTTTATTCCATAATTACACAGGGGCTTTTACCAGCTCCCCATCTTTGTCCATCCTGGCCCCTCCAGCAAATCCATTGCTGGGACCTTACCATCTACCCCTGCTGGTAGGAGGGTTAAGGTGGGGTGTAGTAATGGGGTTTGTCTCCTTGCCATACCAATCATAGGAGTCCCCAACTGCCTCCCACCCCGTTCCCTCCTTTACAAAACACCTCTTCTTAAGTCCTTTTCCAAGCCATTTATCCGGTCCCTCTATACCTTTCCTATGGAGTACCTGCACTGGACATATAAAATCATTTGTATAGTATTTATGCATTACAGAAAGTATTGTGGTTTAAAAACGTTCTTCACAGATAAAGCTTTATCTAAATTTTACATTATTAAAAATTGGAAGCTTGGTCTTCCTAAGAGCCTTGTTTTATAAAATTCACACTTCTTTACAAGCTGTTTAAAAAAAATCCCAACTGTTTTTCAGATAATGAAATCAAACTTGTTATGTTTGTAGCAATTAATATGTCAACTATATATTTCAAAGTTTAAGTCAATTACTCTTTCCACTCAAGAGATGCAATTGTCTGAACAACAGTTATATAACCCAAGCACTACTCTTATTACACAGTTGCTATTCAAGCACCATATAAAAGTATGAATTTCCAAGTATGATGCCTCTATTATAGAGATAATAGTACAGTAAACGGAAAGAGAATCTAGTGAAAAATAGCACACATACATTTTCATATGATATAAATGATGAGCCCAATCGCAGTTGCATTGAAAACAATGTGAGTTTTCCCATTAGCACCAATGGGAATAGAAGCAGGTTCGAAACGAGAGCTAAAAGACACATTTATAGTTGGCAACAGAAAAAGGGAGTGTTAAAGATTCACTGAGCTTTCTTGTTTTGTTAATGCTCAAACTTTATTTTTAACATGCAGTCTGAAAGTTATATTGTTGGTGCTAGCAATCAAACTTTTTTTGTACTTAAAAATGGCATATACTGAGACTTTGGTGATGGGAGTATGCGGCTAAGGCTTCTATATGCCATTTTACTACAGAATAAAGAGAACATCTGGCAATTTTACTGATTTCTGAAGTTATTTTGCATTCTTTTAATTAATGTACACTGCAGTACAATATGAACTGCCACAAAACTGGAGTGCCTGAACTTTTCTAAAAGAAACTTGACTCATCTTTAAGATAGTTTCCATTTATACACTATTGAATTATGATGAAACCAAGAAAATCTATAATGTTCTTTAACAGTGTATTCTTAGAAATCTTACTGACTTGGATAGGGCCACGATTTCACCACTTGAATCAAAAAGTCAGGGGAAGATCAATACTCAAAGTCCTAGATCTAAATCCAAGCCTATGATCAGAACTAGTTCTGATCCAAAACTGGAAGTGATTTATTTCACATTTCTGATTTCACGAGGCCCAAATCCCACCATTCAAAACAACTATCCAACTTTTCTTGGTATTTCTGCCTTTTTGTGCCAAAGCATGATGAGATTTCAGATTTCAAGGTAGTCAAAGCCAAACCTGAAGCATAGTCCTGATTGGCCTAAAAAAGGCTAAATATGAGGTATCATGCTTTCCTTCTTAAGCCATATATCTGACATTTAGACACACAGGGAGCCTCAACACAGCACTTTACAGCTTATCATTGCTGTACAAATGACAACTGTGTGTAACATCATGTTTGGCATATCACAGATTGTTGAGACTGCCTCCTAACAAAGTAGAAATATTCAGATAAGCTCTGTTGCCAAGCATCAATCCTATAAAACAAATTCATAGGATGCTAATACTGCTGACAATTGAATGCATACATTTTTAAATAGACTGGTTAGCAAAGAGCAAGGAGACAGCAGTGACATTTGCTGAGCTTTACTTTAATCAACCTTGTGACAGTAAGACACATATCTGTTTAAGAACAAGGACCGTAACCAAACACATCAAAGCATCTCTTCTTTTTTGCTCTTCTATAAACTAATCCCAACTCAACAAAATATAGTCTACAAATAAGAACCTGGTTACAACATTTAGGTTGTTAAATAAATCTGTAATTTCTCTCCCATTGCATCCTATTTACTTTAATATAATCTCAGAGACATAACTGCAGCTGGAATCATCTCAATCAAGAACACTTCATTCATATGCAACCCCCCGCCAACCCAAAAAACAACAAAAAAACCCAAAAAACAACCTCAATAGAAGGGCAAGCTGTATATTTAGTGAATGTAATTAAAGCAGTGAGCTGGAAGTCAGAAGGCCAGGGTTCTATTCCTAATTCTCTTGATGACTTGCTCCGTTACTTCAGTAATTAATCTATCCTCACTATGCTATAGTTTTCCTGATAAGCAAAGCTATCACAAAGCATATGTAGAATTATGGTTTGGCATTCCTCTCATAATTTTGCATACTGGGATCTTCCTTCTTTAAAATAGAAGATGTTTGGTTCATTAAATTGGAAATGTAATACCTCTACAGCCCATAATATTTTTTATGTCTACCAAAGGTGGCAACCCCAGTGAAGTAAACAGTATCTTTTTTTAATGCCAGCCATCCATTCATTGTTCTAAAATGACAGGAATTGTATGGCCCCAACCAACATTAGAGAGCATGCAGAAAAAAAACATTTGCTATTGTATGTATAAACGATGATTTAAGTATGTTTTGATATTCTATTTGGCTTTCCATAGAAAGCACAGTACTCCTTAAAAACTGTGGGATGGCAGTAGCCATCATAAATCTCTTACTATTAGATACATTCATATCTCTATAAAAGAAAAATTATGAAGAAGTTTCTTGTTGATGTGTAGTAATGTCTTAGTTTCTATTAGCATTCCAAATGGCAACAGTTTGCTTGTGTTTCTTTAAGTGGAATTTGAGCTCATGAATAAAGAAAAAGAGCCATAAATAGTATTCTACTCATTGTACAGACATCCAAAGAGACAAAACTAGTGAGAAAGAAGGAACCACTCTCTTGTGCCCAATAAGGTTTTCACTGCTGTTTGTGGGTCCTAAGCTGGTCATAGGAGATGGATGGAGGTGGAAGTTCTTTTGGCTGTCTTCGTTTTAAATTTAGAACATTAAGTAATATATTAAAATAATTACTTACAATTTTTAAAAAGTCTTCCTTCAAACAATAAACCATTTTCATCCAACATAGTTCTAGAAAAAGGAATATTGCATTTTATTCTTTCAGCATGTGATTTATTATTTTTCTTTTCATGTGACATCATCTTAGGGAAAAAGATGCTGTTGACATATCATGACTGACAGACATGATTTTTATAAAAAACAAGGTCTCAGCTTTATCAAACAAGCATGAAAATGAACACTCTAGATGTATGTGCCCTCACCAGACTAATTTACATCATAATACTGATAAGCACACTGAAGTTCTGACTTAAGGCTACCTTGTCATAATCAAAACACTCTTCCCCCCCAAACACTCATCACTTTATGGGTTATCAAGGAACGCGGGGGGGTTGGATGGGGCAGGAGTCCCGGGGGGCGGGGGTGGGCAACGACCCCCTCATGGGGTGAGGAGGGAACCCGTTGTTAAGATTTTGGCAGCTCATCACTGCCCTCATGTAATTGTCCAGATCTCAAAGGCTGGTTACCTTATGTGTCTGTCCAAGTTAATCAGACACAAGCAAGACACCTTGCTTTCACCTAGTCCAAACTTCTCTTCTCTACACCAGGTGACCTCCACTTAAAAGATATAACTGGTCATGCTGTGAAGTTCAATCTCCTCCTGCCTCAAAAGGCCAGCTTCCTGTTTGAGGAAAGAACAGACACCTGTAAGTCTATATCACTACAGAGACACCTTTAAACCTTTTTGATTACACAGGGCTTTGCTTGGTTTAAATATCTGTAAAAGTGCATGTAGAATGTGTCAAATTAAGCCACGTGTGTCACTAATTAAAGTGAGTGCAACTTGAGTAGGCCTTAAGGGCAAAAATCTGTTCATTGTAAAGGAAGCACTTACAAATACACTGGGAACAGTTAAGTGTAATTATTGTAGCCTTCAGGATTTTGGTCTAAAAATCCTGCAGACAGGCTGCTATAGCAATAAAAGCCTAAGCATTGTTTATTTTTATGCAGTCATTATATCAAAGCCTGCAAGTGACACTACAGTTAAAGATCTGATACCATTCCCATTATAAATCACAGGGTTTTTTTGTTTTTTTATTTATTTTTTTTTTTTAAAATGAATTTCAATGACTGCAGATGGTGTCAGAATGACAGCCCGGAAAACTGAAATTCTGCTTATGTACAGAACAAGGCACCCATTAAATTTTTGTTGGCCTCAGCGCCAAAATTCAGATAGGTTATAACTGTGCAGAGTTCCTTGACTCTTCTCAAAACTGGAAACACTATATCCACTTTTAATTTTCATTACATTGAGGGACCCCTGAAAATGAGTTCCCACCCCACCCCTTGTTGAAAGATTTACAAATACCATGGGCCAGTCTTAGTACACAGCAAGATGCATATGGAAACAGGTAGACTTCCATGGCACACTGAGCACATTTGAGCCTGCCAAAAGCATAACCTGCAGACCATATTTATAAAATCCAAGACCCAAATGTGGGATGCAATGTGTGATAAAAACCCAAAATGGGAACAGTAAAACCATTATTCACAGAAGAAACTTAAAATGCTGCATGGTTTATTTTAAGTGTAAATAAATATTTCTGACGTAAATAATATTCCACAGTAAACATGAGGAGACACCACCATTGCGAGGAACATAGATAACGTTGTAACTAAAATGAGAGAAGTCTCTTGGATCAAGGGCCATTTGAGAGGTACCTGTGGAGCACTGTTCAGGTCAGTCTAGGGATACAAGCCAAGAGAAAGATGTGGAGGAGTTTGGGCAGCTGAGGGAATCAGAATGACTGAGCACTTATGGCTCCCGGAGATTGTTTTTATCACAAGGGGAGGGTTTGTCTAACTGAGTAAAAGCAGCAGGGCTCAGGCAGGCTGCTTGCCTGCATGCTGTGGCCCCACACCACTCCTGGAAGCGGCTGGCAGCTGGCATGTCTCTACGTACCCCTGAGGGGAGGGGGACAGAGTGTCTCCGTGCACTGACCGTGCCTGCAAGCACCACCTCTGCAGCTCCCATTGGCTGGGAACCAGTCAATGGGAGCTGTGGGGATGGTGCTGGGGGCAGGGATAGTGCGCGGAGCCTCCTCTCCCTCCCGCCAGGGCCGCAGAGATGTGCCAGCAGCTGGCTGATTCCGGGAGTGCTGTGGAGCCATGGCATGCAGACAGCCTGCCTGAGCCCTGTTGTGCTGGGACCCCCCTTAGTCTGGGGCCCTGGGTGGCAGCCCCTAAAGCTCCTGTGTTAATCTGCTCCTGATCTGCTCCTGTGCTTCACAGAACTTCCTTCTTTGTAACTGAGCCCTCCAGCTAGGTCACTATATATATATATATATTTTTCCTGAGGGCATTCTGTGCCAAAAAAAAATTGTGTGCCAAAAAAATTTAAATTCTGCGCACAATATTTTAAAATTCTGCAAACTGTATTTGTCAAATAAATGTGGAGGCTCCAGTATGCCGGTAGGGAGCACAGGGCATTGGCTGCACAGAGGTGGGAGATCACTGTGCAGCTTCCCCCATGTCCCCTGGGACACAAACTCAACAGTGAGGCTGCACTCAACCCTCACACAGCTCGAGGACCAGGCCTGCCCCAGAAAAGCCCCAGGGCCCTGCTACTCCATGTTGGAAGGCAGGGTCAGCAAGGCAGGATCCAAGGGTGGACAGGCTTAGTGTGGGGGGATCCACTTGTGGGTTGAGAGGGTTCTGTATGGGGAAATCTGGGTGTAGGCAGCTCAGTAGGGGATCTGGATGCAGGGGGCATCTGGATGCACAGGGGCTTGTTCAGGGGTTCTGGGTGCCATGGTAAGGCGACTGCAGGGTGGTCCAGGTGAAAGTGGTTGTGGATCAGCAGAGAGGATCTGGGGGTTGGGGACAGAGCTCGGCAGGGGGGTCTAGGTGTAGGGGGCCCAGATGCTGGTAGAGTGGGGCTCAGTGGGTGGGGATCCAAGTGCAGCTGTTTGGGTTTAGATGGGGTGGGGATTTGGGTGCAGGTGGCTCACTGGGGTGGTGCAGGTGCAGGGGGAGTGGGGCTCATTGTGTGGGGGTCTGAGTGCAGGGCGGTGAGGGTCAGCAGGAGGGTTTGGATATGAGGAGGTCTGAATGCATGGGGGTTGGGCAGATGGGGGTTCAGCTCCCTGTACAGGGATCCCTCCCCACGCAGCTGAGGAGCAATGGGTGCAGGAAGTGGGGGAGAGGGAGTTTTCAGAGCTTCCTACAGCTTGTCCTCTCCAGCCCAGCCAGGACTAGTAGCTGAGCCCAGCGCAGGGTAGGAGCCACCAGCCAGGTCTTCCACAGTCCTACCTCCTGTCCCACAGCGATTTGTCTGTCTGCTGGCTGCTCTGGGCACCCAGAAGATAGTGCTGAAGAGGGTTGCATGACTGCTCTTGTGGCTTCCCTTTCCTTCCGCATCAGAAATTTATTTTTCTGCAGGGAAACAAAGAAATGTGTGGGGGACATAAATTCTGCACATGCACAGTGCCACAGAATTCCCCCAGGGGCACAAACTCTTACAGTCTCATATAGTCTTTTCCTTCTAGAGTAACCAAGTTCCCCTGGACAATCTGCCCTTGTGCCATCTCTGGCAGTCTTCTGTAAGTCCTGGTCTGTTCCACTTTCCCTGTGGCTTGTAGGGGAACCTGGGCCCACCTGCTACTCTGGGCTCCAACTCAGGGACCCTACAATCAGCAGCCAAGGTCTATACTGTCTCAAGCCTCGCTGCTCTTTTCCTGGGTTCTTCCTAACTCTGCCTTCCGCAGATTTTATTCCTTACACCTCCCCTAGGTAAAACCCTAACCATAGGGCTAGGATCCCAGGGCTTTTGCTCCCCCCGCCGGGGTTTCCTTCTGCCTGCCTCTCTGTGCCCAGAGAGTGACCGCAGACGCTGTCCCTAAAACCTATTCTGCTCTCAACTTCCTGACTTTATACAAGCCCAGCCTGCTTCTGCCAAGTTGGACTTCATCTTCAAATTTGTGCATATCAGTCAAACCACATTCTCCCCCAGGTCCCCCTTCTAAGCCACCTTAACCAATTTAGGGCTGGTGTGGGGTGAACTTCCCATCACAGCTTGTCTATCTGTTTAAGAGCGAAGTGGAAGAGGAACGATATTTTCCACTTAATAAATTGAGTAACTTTTAACTGCAATATGAACAATATTGAATAAGAAAGTCAATATGGATCTATTTTGGGTGAGATCATATATTGAGATTATCTACCTCTCATCCAGATTGCCCCATAAAATTGAAGGTTTCTTGCATACTCTGAGTTAAGCAAAAATGCTTCTTTATCAGGGCCCAATCCAAGTCCTAGTAAAAGCAACTGGAATCTTTATATTGACTCCAGTAGAGTTGGGTTTGGCCCTCAGAGAGGAGATGTTTTGTAGAAATGCCTTGTGTGGAGACCATCTTCCTGTATTTCTGGTATAGTCTGATCTACTTTCAAGAAAAGCCATCCTTATTTTACATCATCTTCCCTCCCCTGTGCCCCCTTCCCCCCTACAAAAAACAGTTTACATTAAGAGGGCATTAAGTTTATCACTAACTTAATGACTAAAAAAATATTACATGGATGTTGTAAACATCACAAAACCAAGAATTTAAAACCTAGGGAATTCAGTTATGGTTCATTGTTGCGCAAAATTTCATACAAATGTCCCTTCTCCCTGACCAAAAATGAATATGTGTGTTTACTGAAACATTTTGTGAATTCTTGTTGAAGTCAACAAAATTCTTTTCAGGGGGAAAATCCCCCCAATCAAGATGCCATATTTAGACATTTTCAGAATGAAACATAACAATTTTTGCTTCAAAGTGACCTTTGGTTTTTAATTTTGCTTCAAAGGGTTTTTTTTTTTTAAGGTAAAAAACCTCAACATCAACAAAATCTCTCCCGTTCGACTGATTTTTACCTTAATACTTTTGTTATGTGTCAGCCCAAAACTATATTCTATTTATATAAATATTTAACGATATATATTAGCCCTGGTCTACACTAGGACTTTAGGTTGAATTTAGCAGTGTTAAATCGATGTAAACCTGCACCCGTCCACACGATGAAGCCCTTTTTTTCGACTTAAAGGGCTCTTAAAATCGATTTCCTTACTCCACCCCTGACAAGTGAATTAGTGCTTACATCAGCCTTGCCGGGTTGAATTTGGAGTACTGTGGACACAATTCGACGGTATTGGCCTCCGGGAGCTATCCCAGAGTGCTCCATTGTGACCACTCTGGGCAGCACTCTCAACTCAGATGCACTGGCCAGGTAGACAGGAAAAGGACCGCGAACTTTTGAATCTCATTTCCTGTTTGGCCAGCGTGGCAAGCTGCAGGTGACCATGCAGAGCTCATCAGCAGAGGTGACCATGCAGAGCTCATCAGCAGAGGTGACCATGATGGAGTCCCAGAATCGCAAAAGAGCTCCAGCATGGACTGAACGGGAGGTACGGGATCTGATCGCTGTATGGGGAGAGGAATCCGTGCTATCAGAACTCCGTTCCAGTTTTCAAAATGCCAAAACCTTTGTCAAAATCTCCCAGGGCATGAAGGACAGAGGCCATAACAGGGACCCGAAGCAGTGTCGCGTGAAACTTAAGGAGCTGAGGCAAGCCTACCAGAAAACCAGAGAGGCAAATGGCCGCTCCGGGTCAGAGCCCCAAACATGCCGCTTCTATGATGAGCTGCATGCCATTTTAGGGGGTTCAGACACCACTACCCCAGCCGTGTTGTTTGACTCCTTCAATGGAGATGGAGGCAACACGGAAGCAGGTTTTGGGGATGAAGAAGATGATGATGATGATGATGAGGTTGTAGATAGCTCACAGCAAGCAAGCGGAGAAACCGGTTTTCCCGACAGCCAGGAACTGTTTCTCACCCTGGACCTGGAGCCAGTACCCCCCGAACCCACCCAAGGCTGCCTCCTGGACCCAGCAGGCGGAGAAGGGACCTCCGGTGAGTGTACCTTTTAAAATACTATACATGGTTTAAAAGCAAGCATGTGAAAGGATTAATTTGCCCTGGCATTCGCAGCTCTCCTGGATGTACTCCCAAAGCCTTTGCAAAAGGTTTCTGGGGAGGGCAGCCTTATTGCGTCCTCCATGGTAGGACGCTTTACCACTCCAGGCCAGTAACACGTACTCGGGAATCATTGTACAACAAAGCATTGCAGTGTATGTTTGCTGGTATTCAAACAACATCCGTTCTTTATCTCTCTGTGTTATCCTCAGGAGAGTGAGACATCATTCATGGTCACTTGGTTGAAATAGGGTGCTTTTCTTCAGGGGACACTCAGAGGTGCCCGTTCCCTCTGGGCTGTTTGCCTGTGGCTGAACAGAAATGTTCCCCGCTGTTAGCCACGGGGAGGGGGAAGGGTTGAGGGGGTAGCAACGCGGTGGGGGGAGGCAAAATGCGACCTTGTAACGAAAGCACGTGTGCTATGTATGTAATATTAACAGCAAGGTTTACCCTGAAAGAGTGTAGCCACTGTTTTATAAAATGTGTCTTCTTAAATACCACTGTCCCTTTTTTTTTCTCCAATAGCTGCATGTGTTTCAATGATCACAGGATCTTCTCCTTCCCAGAGGCTAGTGAAGATTAGAAAGAAAAAAAAACGCACTCATGATGAAATGTTCTCTGAGCTCATGCTGTCCTCCCACACTGACAGAGCACAGACGAATGCGTAGAGGCAAATAATGTCAGAGTGCAGGAAAGCACAAAATGACCGGGAGGAGAGGTGGCGGGCTGAAGAGAGTAAGTGGCGGGCTGAAGACAGGGCTGAAGCTCAAATGTGGCGGCAGCGTGATGAGAGGAGGCAGGATTCAATGCTGAGGCTGCTGGAGGATCAAACCAGTATGCTCCTGTCATAAATATAAAGGGAAGGGTAAACCCCTTTAAAATCCCTCCTGGCCAGAGGAAAAATCCTCTCACCTGTAAAGGGTTAAGAAGCTAAAGGTAACCTCGCTGGCACCTGATCAAAATGACCAATGAGGAGACAAGATACTTTCAAAAGCTGGGAGGAGAGAGAGAAACAAAGGGTCTGTGTGTCTGTCTATATGCTGCTTTTGCTGGGGATAGAACAGGAATGGAGTCTTAGAACTTTTAGTAAGTAATCTAGCTAGGTATGCGTTAGATGATGATTTCTTTAAATGGCTGAGAAGAGAATTGTGCTGAATAGAATGACTATTTCTGTCTGTGTGTCTTTTTTGTAACTTAAGGTTTTGCCTAGAGGGATTCTCTATTTCTTGAATCTAATTACCCTGTAAGGTATCTACCATCCTGATTTTATAGGGGTGATTCCTTTACCTCTATTTACTTCTATTTCTATTAAAAGTCTTCTTGTAAGAAAACTGAATGCTTTTTCATTGTTCTCAGATCCAAGGGTCTGTGGTCACCTATGCAAATTGGTGAGGATTTTTACCAAACCTTTCCCAGGAAGTGGGGTGCAAGGGTTGGGAGGATTTTTTGGGGGAAAGACGTGTCCAAACTACGTTTCCCAGTAAACCCAGTTAGAGTTTGGTGGTGGCAGTGGATATTCCAAGGACAAAGGATAAAATTAATTTATACCTTGGGGAAGTTTTAACCTAAGCTGGTAAAAGTAAGCTTAGGAGGTTTTCATGCAGGTCCCCATATCTGTACCCTAGAGTTCAGAGTGGGGGAGGAACCTTGACAGCTCCAGTGAGCTGCAGCAAAGGCAGCTGGAGCACAGACTGCCACTACAGCCCCTGTGTAACCAACCGCCTTCCTCCCCAAGTTCCATAGCCTCCTCACCCAGACGCCCAAGAACGCGGTGGGGGGGCCTCCGGCCAACCAGCCACTCCACCACAGAGGATTGCCCAAAAAACAGAAGGCTGGCATTCAATAAATTTTAAAGTTGTAAACTTTTAAAGTGCTGTGTGGCATTTTCCTTCCCTCCTCCACCACCCCTCCTGGACTACCTTGGTAGTCATCCCCCTATTTGTTTGATGAATGAATAAAGAATGCATGAATGTGAAGCAACAATGACTTTATTGCCTCTGCAAGCGGTGATCGAAGGGAGGAGGGGAGGGTGGTTAGCTTACAGGGAAGTAGAGTGAACCAAGGGGCGGGGGGTTTCATCAAGGAGAAACAAACAGAACTTTCACACCGTAGCCTGTCCAGTCATGAAACTGGTTTTCAAAGCTTCTCTGATGCGTACCGCGCCCTCCTGTGCTCTTCTAACCGCCCTGGTGTCTGTCTGTGCGTAACCAGCAGCCAGGCGATTTGCCTCAACCTCCCACCCCGCCATAAACGTCTCCCCCTTACTCTCACAGATATTGTGGAGCGCACAGCAAGCAGTAATAACAGTGGGAATATTGGTTTCGCTGAGGTCTAAGCGAGTCAGTAAACTGCGCCAGCACACCTTTAAACATCCAAATGCACATTCTATCACCATTCTGCACTTGCTCAGCCTGTAGTTGAACAGCTCCTGACTACTGTCCAGGCTGCCTGTATACGGCTTCATGAGCCATGGCATTAAGGGGTAGGGCTGGGTCCCCAAGGATAACTATAGGCATTTCAACATCCCCAACAGTTATTTTCTGGTCTGAGAATAAAGTCCCTTCCTGCAGCTTTTGAAACAGACCAGAGTTCCTGAAGATGCGAGCGTCATGTACCTTTCCCGGCCATCCCACGTTGGTGCTGGTGAAACGTCCCTTGTGATCCACCAGAGCTTGCAGCACTATTGAAAAGTACCCCTTGCGGTTTATGTACTCGCCAGCTTGGTGCTCCGGTGCCAAGATAGGGATATAGGTTCCATCTATGGCCCCACCACAGTTAGGGAATCCCATTGCAGCAAAGCTATCCACTATGACCTGCACATTTCCCAGGGTCACTACCCTTGATATCAGCAGATCTTTGATTGCGTGGGTTACTTGCATCACAGCAGCCCCCACAGTAGATTTGTCCACTCCAAATTGATTCCCAGCTGACTGGTAGCTGTCTGGCGTTGCAAGCTTCCACAGGGCTATCACCACTCGCTTCTCAACTGTGAGGGCTGCTCTCATCTTGGTATTCATGTGCTTCAGGGCAGGGGAAAGCAAGTCACAAAGTTCCATGAAAGTGCCCTTACTCATGTAAAAGTTTCGCAGCCACTGGGAATCGTCCCAGACCTGCAACACTATGCGGTCCCACCAGTCTGTGCTTGTTTCCCGAGCCCAGAATTGGCATTCCATAGCATGAACCTGCCCCATTAGCACCATGATGCATGCATTGGCAGGGCCCATGCTTTGAGAGAAATCTGTGTCCATGTCCTGATCACTCATGTGACCGCGCTGACGTCGCCTCCTCGCCCGGTATCGCTCTGCCAGGTTCTGGTGCTGCATATACTGCTGGATAATGCGTGTGGTGCTTAATGTGCTCCTAATTGCCAAAGTGAGCTGAGCGGCCTCCATGCTTGCCGTGGTACGGCGTCCGCACAGAAAAAAGGCGCGGAATGATTGTCTGCCATTACTCTGACGGAGGGAGGGGCGACTGATGACATGGCTTACAGGGTTGGCTTACAGGGAATTAAAATCAACAAAGGGGGTGGCTTTACATCAATGAGTATTTCAGGCAGGACTTCACAGAGGGTTCCAATAAGAAATGGTACACCTAAGTAATTGTTCTTATTGGAACAAGCAGGTTGGTCTGGCCTCTGATTGATACATGGCTAGATTTACCTCGCTGCACTTTCTCTGTGAGTGACTGCAGTGTGACCTAGAGGAATGAGTCCCCTAGACGGGGGAGGGGAGGAAGCAAATGAGTACAAAACAAATCTGGTCTATTTCTTGTTTTGATCCACTCCATCTATCTTTTACATCTTTGGCTGGCAGCAGACGGTGCAGAAGGACTGCAAGCCATCCACATCTCATGGCTGCTCGGCAAAAGATGGTGCAGTACGACTGCTAGCCATCCTCATCTCTTGCCTGCCTGGCAGAAGATGGTACAGTAGGACTGCTAGCAATCCGTATCGCCTGCCTGTTCACCATAAGATGGTTCAATAGGACTGACTGCAGGACTAAAGAGAATGACCTGGTCAAGTCACTTCTCATGTAGTCCCTGCACCCATGTTTGCCCAGGAGCTCCTGGCCGATGTGGCCAGGAGCACCTCGGACATGACGATGATGGCTACCAGTCCTACTGCACCGTCTGCTGCCACAAGGCAAGGGGTTGCTGCTGTTGTGTAGCAATGCAGTACCACGTCAGCCAGCACCCAGGAGACATACTGTGACGGTTACCTGAGCGAGCTCCATGCTTGCCGTGGTATGGCGTCTGCACAGGTAACTCAAGAAAAAAGGTGCGAAATGATTGTCTGCTGCTACTTTCATGGAGGGAGGGAGGGAACGGGGGGGCCTGACGATATGTACCCAGAACCACCCGCAACAATGTTCTAGCCCCATCAGGCATTGGGATCTCAACCCAGAATTCCAATGGGCAGCGGAGACTGCGGGAACTGTGGGATAGCTACCCACAGTGCAACACTCCGGAAGTCGACGCTTGCCTCGGTACTGTGGAAGCACTCCGCCGAGTTAATGCACTTAATGCACTTAGAGCATTTTCTGTGGGGACACACACACTCGAATATATAAAAACGATTTCTAAAGAAGTGACTTCTATAAATGTGACCTAATTTCGTAGTGTAGACATACCCTTAGCCACCACTCCAAAAAATCAATCAATCAATCAATCAATCAGTTATTTGCACAGGCCTACTAAGGTTACATTTAACTCCTCATTTTTTTACCTTAACATATTTTGTGGGTACCTAAACTAGTTTAATGCTGCCTTGTAGTGATGCCATATAGTAACCCCAGGGCTGTGACTGAGGCATTTTAGTATCTGTGGTCCCAGATTACACTGATTACATTGATTTTTAAAGATTTTTTAAAAAAATATTTATTTCCCCCCATGGTTGCACTATAGGGTAGAGCTAAGATTGTTCGGTGCCTTAACTGCATTTCCTACCTTAACACATTGGAATTTGTGTGTGTGTGTAACCTTAACTGTAAATTGTAAATTAACTCTTAACTCTGAAGTGCCTGCAAATAAGCTGCAGAGGAAGGTTGGTGATCGGTTACCTGTTGTATTACAATGACCCCACCTAAAGAATTATCTGAACTTTTGACTTGAGTCTGTCTTGACTTGAGCCAATAATATTAACAGCTGCCTCTTATTTAGCACTTTTCATCACAAAGTGTTGATAAAGGAGGTATCATCCCCATTGTACAGATGGGAAAACTAAGGCAATCAGAGGCAACAATTGTTAATAATGTACCTTAATTACAACCTGTATTCTTCAAGTATGCACAAGATTTCATTTAAATTTAAAAATATGGAAGGTTTGAAGTGTCTGTTGTTTCATTAGATAAGTTATGGGAAAGTAGAGATTTATACTTATGTTACATTCCTTAAAGAACCTATTTTTAATTAATTAGTTTACATTTAAACTAATGTATTTACTTATAAATGTTCAGAAAATTCATTCGATACTCAAAGAGTTAAGGTAGTGAATTTGGGGAGATTTTGTTGTATTTTTCATACAAAACAAAGATACTGAATATCTCCCTTAAGTGCAAAATGGAATTCGGCTTTAACTCTGGAGTCAAGACATTGAACTTCTTCTGTCTATCACACTCTGGGATTTAGCATCTATCACAGCAAGAGGAAATTGGGATTCTTTGACCTGCACTACAACTACTAAAAACAGAAATAGAAATACAAAGCTTGACTGGTCAGGTGATTTTTTCCTGGCCCAGTCAGAACATAATAGACACATGAGAACTTTTTTACTTGATTAACTTGTTGCTAAAATTAGGGAGGCACCATAGTCTAGCACATATGACACCAAACTGGAAGTCAGGATTAGACCTGCATCAAAATAAAATAATAATAATAATAATATTTTTTGATGAAAAAGTGTATGTGTGTAGGGAGGCCAAGGGGGGGTGGGCGTTCTCATTTTTTTACTTGCTCTTGTCAGGAGACCTGGGTTGTAACCTCATTTCCCTTTTCTGTGACTGTTTCCTCTTCCACCACTTCTCTGTCTTGCCTGTTTAAGTTGGAATCTCTTCAGAGGTTTCTCACGATATATATATATAGTTCTTGGCACAATGAGGCCACAATCTCAGAGGGGACTTTCAGGTGCTATTGTAATACAAATAAGGACTAATAAAACACTACTAATAAAATAACATAAAATGTGTTGGACCTATTCTTTAGCACCAGCTTGCTTCTGTTAACAGTGGATTTCACCAAGCAAGTAGTAAACTAACCCTAAAACCATCTGGGTATTTAGGTCCTGATTCAACAAAGCACTTAGGCACATGCCTAACTTTACGCAAGCAGTTAAGCCCCAAGACTTAAGCATAAGTTTACAACTAAAATCACATTTAACTTCACTCCCGAAAAGGAATAAAGTTAAGCAAGTGCTTAAAGTACATGCCCAGTTGTTTTGCTGAATCAGGGTCTTAAAAGGGAAAGTTAGCTTACTGTACATCTACATACAACACATGGGAATCAGCACTATCCTGCCTCACTGATTCCTATACTTTTCTGGTGTGTCTGTAAAAATGCACGCACTTAATAAATCTGTTCTGGGAGGTCATCGGAATGGTACCTCTGTCACCTTTCCACTGATCTTTACTCATTCATTTTATATTTCCTATAAGAAATTTTAAAATAAATTACTTTTCATTTCACTTTAGCAGTATAAGGTAGATACCTAATGGAAAATTTTCCATAATGAACATTTGCTCACTTTGGACAGCTGCCTGTTTACATATGATCTCCTTTAAACCCACTGAGAATCATTACTGTCAGCTCTTCAGTTTTAGTCTCCTCATATTTAATCTGTATGTTCTTTAAATGCAAAGCATGTTATGCTTACTGTTCAAACTGCAGCATTAGTAAACTGAGCCCTCATTTGTGTGCGCATGTGGGTGAACTGGGTGCCTCACAAAGGATTCAAACAGATGCCTTGGCTTTAATGATATTTCTAATCATCTCACTTATGCCCCAAGGATATTTTTTTTAATGCTTTATACTCCTGTCATGATTTCCCCTCATTACTGCAAAGTACTATTTTAAATCCATTTTTTATATTTGAACTTTCTTCAGCATTAGTCTTTTATCAGTTCAATTTTTCTGAACTCTCACAAACTTTCCTGCTACCCTTGCTCATTGGTGGTGTCCACAGAGGTACAGGCTATACAGATGACAGCAAACTGCCATTACCATGGGCTTTCCCCCTTGTATTTCACACCGAGAGATATATTTTGATTTTCCAATGATAAAAACCAATCAAATTCCTCCCCTGACTCCCTCCCCCCATTTTATTTCTGGTATAAAGCAATAATTTGAAGTGTATGCAAAAAAAAATAATTCTTGGACTGTGAGCCACTAACTCTGTTTGTCACACCCTCATTTCCTTATTTAACTAATGAAGGTGGGATCCAGATTTTGTAAGTCAAAAATAAAAACTTCCATATCCCCAAATAAACGTGTTAAGCAAGCAACTGTTTTTTCACATATGAAATTCTTCAGATACCTCATAACTTCCTATAAAGCAAAGAGCCTTTATGTTACACACAAAGCAGCAAGGCAGCCATCACAAGGAAAGAGTAAAATGTCAAGCAAAAGTCACTCGCCCTTAACAATTCAGCTTATGTACATGAAAATGATTGCTCAGTCTCATTGGGTTGAGACAGCTATACAGAAATAAAGTGGAGGCGGGAGGGAATCTATAGTTAGGACATGATACAAAGTGTACGAGAATTCACCGTTATTAATATATCAATTCCCAGTGTAAGGTAAGTGTAGGTGTACACTCTAACCGACAGAGAAGGATTTAAAAAAAAAAGTGAAGCCATGGCAAAACACATTACCTTATAGTAGAGGATAAACTGATGTTTAAAAGGAAGATTTTTGAAGACACTGAATGCTACACGAGGGGTGGGATGGGGGAACAGGATTGTCAATGCTGAAATGTTTTCAAGACTGTGCAATGAAAATTATGGGCTTTATCATTCAGTATTTACTTAGGCAAAACTCTCACTGAATTCGGGGGAGAGTTTAGTGAGTGAGGCTAGAAAGATTTGTTCCATTCTTTTGTTCTGGCTTCACAGCATAATAAGGAAAAGTTCAAATTGTCTGATTAAAAACTATATTTAAATTATAGTAAAAGCAAGATACCAGATACTGTCAACAAATCACTACCAGGATAAATCAGGCAAAACTGAACTGGAAATTTACAAATTGACAAAGACATTGATATCTGCTGATTAGTGAGGGATTTACCATAGCCATGTGTGTTTACTTTCTGTGAACATTTATGAGATTGAATTTTAGGACGTACTGAATTGCTTTTAGAAATGCTTATGCATTTATCCCAACAATGAACATACCACCACCATGAGGATTTATCAGAATGGTACCTGAACACCACAGCTCAGACTGAGAAACACTGAGTATTGAATGCTTGCAGGGGACTATTCACAACCTGTAGATTTTTTTAATTCATCAAATGTACCTAACGCTACACAAATCTGCTAATAAATATTCTATTAAAAAGGGAAGATCCATAAAATATATTTCTTGTGAATTATTTTCTTGGTTTTCCACCATAACATCCAAACAATTCTCAAGGTTTTCCATTTTTGACAGTTACTGCTCTGATGCAGGTGAACAACCTTCATATTGGATTTTAAGCTTTTGTTAGAAGTTGATCAAAGAATTCATTGCCATTTAATGATGGAAAGGACAAAAGTGCCCCTCCTCTTGTTCTTAATTCCCACTTTTGGCAAGCTTATTGGCTGATCTCAGAGATAATGTTTCTAAATCATCTCAAGTCTTTGCTGTTGTCCTGTACATTGCATTTGTCAGAGTTACATAGTCTGCCAACAATTACAATATAGTGGTATCTGAATTACTACAGTATTTCTGTATATTTTTAATAGGAGATATTTGTGGTAGCTGTGTGGGAAAAAATGGCAAATGTGAATTTTTTAATGGTTCCTATACTTTAGATAAGAATCTGTTTGGAGGAAGGTTTAAAAAAAAATGTGTTCATGTATATTTACTGAGCTTTCTCTCTCCACACACACACATTTGTAATATCCCGAGCCTGAGTATGCAAAACAGGTAATGCTCCGTGCTCCCCTGCTCAGATCTCTCTTAATACTGTGTCTACAAGGGGTTCTCCTATTTAGTAAAGACTGGAGACTAATCTGGATAATTTTTGATCTTGGATCTATTGCACATACTCTCAGAAATATGGCAGTTCTGAGTATTCTATTTCTCTGATTTGAAATGCAGAAGAGAGAAAAGGATAGTTTACACTCAGATGTTTTAAAAGCATCCGATTGTCAGAGGAATTCACTCTGACCATAAAACCTTTATTTTATTCCTTCATTTATGTTTTAATTAAATAGCATATTTGATCCTCTATCTTTGGGTTTTCTGAGAGCTTAACACCAAAAGCATTTTTTATTAATGGACAGTTGCTGAAATGGCAACCTGTGTAATCTCTCCAGACTCCTGTTTTGTCATTACCAACATTCATTTCATATACACTTTGAAAGCTAGATTCAGAAAACAGGCCTGGGAAGGATGATGTATCAGAAAATGGTGCCAAGTCCCTAGCTAGCATTAAGATGGGGGTGAGGGAGGAATTGTCCTCAGCTTAGGAACAGTTTTGCTTTCAGGCCAGATAAGCGAAGGTCAGTATCTAGCAGACCAAAAAGCAGAAAATGTTTGGGAAGGATGCAAGGCAAGGTCAAGCTGAAGTGACATAAAAGCGGGTTAAAATGGAACTCTGCACATAAGCATGCCTTTTGCTGCACAGTAGCTGTTTAACGGTACCAACTACCATTTCATCACCATTTAATCATGCTGTAATGCCTGTGAAAACTGGTCTTTGTTTTCAAGAAGCATTTGCAGTAAGAACAACAACAAAAAAAAGTTTCCCTCTCTAAAACGTTTTTTCCCCATTTTCCCTAGTAATGAGGACTCTGTTGTTCTGTCCTGCCTCCTTCTTTCCAGCTATTGTGCAAAATTATATGCGTGGCAGAGCTTTACCACTGCCTATGGATGACAATCTATTGAATTTAAAGTATATATTAATGGTGAAATTTCTGTATCAGAGTTTTATTAATATAATGATTAAAACTAGGCTATGTAGTGGGGTCAAGAAATGAAAAGACCTTGATGTATTTTCTTCATATTTTAATTGGCTATGAAGCCTGAAAAGTGATAAAAAACTGAAGTAGTTTGTGTGATTGAGCATTTTATGCTGTTTATTTCTATATATTTAGTTCTCCTTGCTCCATGTTCCTCTCCATTCAACCACAGGAAGCAAAACTGGAGAACCAACTTTTAGGAATTTTCAACATTTTTCTTTTAAAAAGTGAAAAAGTCATTTAACCATTTAGAGTCTCCTCTCCCCCTCCCCCCCCCCCCCAAAAAAAAATCAAAAAGCAGCAAAGAAAATTGCACTCTCAGTTTGTGCCTGAAATGAAGCTCTCTGGTAGAGAGCAGGATTTTTTTTTTGGTCTAAACCATCTACAAACATTTTTTAAATTTTCCAACATCATTTAAAATCTCTCCCTGACATTTGTTATTATGGAAAAGGGTTTAACACTGAAACTGGGGTAGTTTTAGTTTGCTTGAATAATTATATTCCACTTAGTAGGGGTAAAAAGGAAATAGCTTCCAAACTCTCCTCCTAATTTAAATCACTCATAATTTTCATCTGTATGGTAATTACTTTTGCTTACAATGGTAGTGTTAATGGTTCTTACGGTTTTTGAAGGTTTGGGAGGGAAAAGCAGTGTGTGTGGGGTAGGGAGTGGTGTTGGGCTCTTGAATCTTCTCAGAAGAAATTATATTTTATGAAAATGTGCTTGGCTGAAGAGGAGAACAACAATACACTATCCTACATTCCAGTGCTTTGTTTATGATATTCTTCCAGTAATTTACAATATGTCTATATGGGGTGATTAAAAGCAAATGGATCAAGCAATGTAACAAACACCTTGTTTAGCCTATTTTATGTATGTAATTTCTAACCAAGAAGATGACAAATAGCCCCAGAGTCAGTCCTGGTAAGTAGATTTAATTCCTCTGCTTTATCACTATAACCTATGAGTATCAAGGCAGTATAAAGTATTTGAAACTAAACCTGAAACTATGCAAGACTCAGTTAATTTGAGGAGGTTTCATCACAAACTCAGCATTCAGTGGTAATATCTGATAAAGTTCACTAAAAACTTTTGACCAGAATTGGGAAAATCTGTTCTGTTTAATAATTTTAGAATAAAGCCATACATAATGTGCAATGTCAACACTGAAGTAGATAAAATCAGTGATTGTCACATTTTCATTATGACATTGTGAATTCTGAAACACAAAGCAAAAAATAGGGCATTGATGGTTACTGCAAAGCCATAAGTATTTATACCAAACCATTGCACAGTGTAACTGCCACATTTCACACACTTTTAGTCACTTCTCTACATTGTTAATTATTTATTAAACTGATTTAAGCTACTTCCTTCTAGAGCCTGTTAGAAACATATTCTATATCCTGGCATATGTTGGCATGCACTCCATGTAGTCCAAAGCTTCTATCTACTTTTACATTCATCATTTTTGTTTTTGTCTCAGTTTTGAAAACCCGTCAGTAATATGAACCATTTCTGATTCCAATTTTTCAAATATAGGACATTCTACCTCAAACATATTCTCAGTGAGCTAATATGGTTTGGCCTGGAATGTTTACTTCCTTTCCTTGCAAGGAAGGTTCTAATGGGAAGTGTTTTGCCCTCAGGGCTCCTGCAACAAGAAGCTGAGCAAAGTACACAAATGGTTTATAATCAAAGTTTTAAATAAAAGTACATATCTTCAAGACTTCTATATATATAGATTTGAGGAACAGATGGTAAAACTCTCCATTTCCCTCTCTTTCCCCATTCCCCTTACTCCCTGCACACATTCCTTACCTGAATTTTAGACAGCTGGGTTACGAGTAAGTATTAAGCCATCTGGGACTGGCAATCTCATAGACTAAATGCAAGTGGTAAATATTTTAATAGTTTCACAACTTTCATGTAAATTCCACCAAATGGTTGTGCTGCAGACTCAGTTCTCTTCCAGAAAAGAATTTCATGCAATAGTGACTAAAGCTATTATATTTTTCACTCCAAATACAATTTGTTAATAAACACTACCTTCTTGGATAGTCAACGCTTTTCCTATGTTTTAAATTAATTCAAATTCAGAAAGATGGCACCTCTTAACTCTTTGCAAAGTGAAAATATGATACCTCTTTTTCCTGTACATGTGTAAAATATTCGGCCATGAATGTATTCAAATCCACAACTTTGTATGCAAAGTTTGAGACTGAAGGAATAGAATTAACCTGCTTGGAAAAAAATCTCTCCCATTTTCTAATACTTTAAAAACTGAATTTCTGTTTTTCATAAATAGTTCATTACTAATTCTAACTTGTGAACAAAGAGACTGGTGTCTTTCATGCCCAGTAATAGCCAAATGCTTAGAAGTTTGAACCCTGAGATCCCAACCAAATTTGAAAAAGAAAAAATACAAAAGAGACAATCAGATTTGGATGCAATATGAATCAATCCAGAACTTTTCTACACTGAGAACTAGAGCTGTCTCAAACATTTACAATTCAACCTTTAAAAATTTGCTTGGTATAAGGATTTGTTAGAAACTTGCACATCAAAAGGTTTGCAAAGGTCCTCAGTAAAAGCAGAATTAGTTTTGAGTTATATGGGCCAATTAATGGTTTTGCACAGAGATAAAGCAAAGCACTCCTTGCCTCCCATGCATGCACTACCCATTAAGTACTAGTCACTTTAAAGCTTCAAATTTTTACTCTCAGAACTGCAGTTCATATAATCTGGAAAGATGACACATTATACTAAGATTTGCTTTACGATTTTTTAGTTAATTCAAAACCTAAACTCAGATCAAAGCTCAGGGGGATGCAAACCCACATGGATCAAATCTAATTTAAAAAGTCATACACACTGCTAATTTCCTTACTCAATCTAAAATTTCTTTGAGGTTCAAAATGAAAGTTTGATTACTTCCCTCCTCCCCTAATGCCCCCCTTTATTTGTTTGCACTTCTCAACTCACTGGTTTGCTCACTAAGAGAAACAACGAAATTAAAACAAATAAAATAAAATAAAAAAATTTAAAAGTCTGAATTGAGATGGTAAATACCAGAAATCTCATGCGAAAGCCTGTTCTTTTAAGTTTTCCAGCCCAAAAGCAGTTTAGAGAGGCACTCAGTTTTGGATGTTTATCTGAACCTATACTCAAAGCCTTCTGAGACGAATCCATCTAAATACTTCTTTTCACTTTAACTGAAAAAATCATTCTTTGGTCTCCTCCTAAATATTCTGTCTTATAATTTTGTTCATGGAGAGTGACTTCTATGTTTCTAATGTAGGGGTGGCTGTATTTCAGCAATGGAGTGAACGCTGAACATACACAAGATAAGCACTTCAGGATTCTTTGGGATGGAAAAGAATTGGTCTAAAGTGCACTCTCACTTTTGGAGGCATTTCACTCATGTCATGTAGGGGCAACTCAAAATACTAGAAAACAAATTTGGCAATGGCTTATTTTCTCCAAACAATTTTATGATTAATGCCCTGTGTCTTCAATATCTCAACACTTTAATTAGCTGCTTGGATAACTGAATTCTAAAAACTAAAATTACATTCTCTAATAATGCTGTGCCGTGAAAATTCCACCAGGCGTGTCTTTTATCTTCTTTTATATTCACTTTTCCCAGTGTGGTAGCCCATTACATATCTGAATCAGCATCATAGCATTTGTTAAAGTATCATTAAAGTTTATATTATTTATACCATCCTAAAGGGATAGTAATATTCTTATGAAGCATTTAGAAGGTGTATTTTTATGATAATATTGCAGAATATATATTAGTAGATATTACACAGTGAAGAATGTTAAAAGCAGAGAGACTAAAAATGAATATTGTATTAGAGTTTATTCTCATAGCAGTTATTCTTGAATGAAGATTTCAGTCCGTTACTGAACACTGTATTGAGATTCCATCTGAATTATGGGCACCCCGCTAATTACAACAGTTTACTGTTTTTGAGAAAGACATCTTTCTCTAAGAAGAAATTCTTATAAGAGTAAGAATGGAAGAAATGTCTTCCAAAGCTACTTTTAAAAAATAACATGCCTTTAAAAGGCTCATTTCCCTTTGTATTTAAAAAAAAAAAAAGATTAGTCCAATTTAGAGTGGCAGCAAGCTGCTGCTGAGCTCAAACAATGAAGCCCTCTTTACTCAAGCTTTAGCTCAGGAGCTTTCTGCCATTTGCTGTTCATCATAAGCCTTAATGTCAACATTGGAATGCAGGTAACAGCTGGAAGAAAAAACTGTTACCCTCACGTCACCATAAGAGCAAAATATTTTAATAGTTTGCAAGTGTGGCCATCCAACTGGATGCTAAAGTTAAAATATCATATAAAAGACCTAAACAACTGTGTCACACACTCATTCCAATTTTTCTTATCTTTTTCAGGGCATCCTAGCTGTGATGTGGGCTTTTTGTTTGTTTGTTTTTTATACTTTATTGGTGACACAAATGCAACACAGATAAGTATAGAGACCAAATTTTTTCCCTTCTCCCCATCTCTCACATACAGAAATTACAGATATTAGGCCCACCACATGGGGTGTGATATGGGCATTTTCCATACCACACACCACCAGCCAACCACGGGGGGCGGGGGGAGCGGGGAAGGAGACTTAGATCAGAAGTGACCTTCGTCACCTTTCAAGGTTGTTCTAGTTGACGTAGTTATAGATTTTTCTGACAAAAACCCTGGCATAATTAATGTTAATTCATTTTATTTTCTGTTTTTACATGGTGTTTGGCCAGAGCTACATTCTTCAGTCAGGTCATACTTGTCCCCACATGACAGAGTAGATGAAAATATCCCAGAGAGCATTAACATGGAAGATGATTGGTATCAGGGCCCACTGTGACAGCATTTAACATGGTAACTGTGCCACAAATATTTGATCTTCAGCATGTATCATATATCCTGCTCAAACCTCTTTAAAACTACAAGTTAAAAATCCTACAATTTAGTGTATACTTTACATACCTTCACAGCTAGGTTTTTAATGATTGTGAAGCACTTTAACGTCAGCAGTTGAAATGCGGTATAAAGTCCAAAGTAGCTTTATTTAATTGCAAGAAAAGATAATTAAAATAAAACAAAATATATTTATATTGTCCAATGCCAAAGAGAAGATAATGATCAGGGAAGTTTGTTTCTATCATTCAAAGATGAAAAAGAGGAAAGACAGCTTCTGACCATTTTTTGAGTTCCATTAGTATTGCGAGCTGTGCTGAACGGACAATAATGAAGACAGAACAGTAATCAGAAATACTGATTGATGTATGCATTGCATACTTCTCTCCCCCCATTTTTTTTAAAAAAATACTTCAGTATTAGGGGGATGCTCTCCTAAAGCACAGAGTGTGTTTAGTTTCGTTCTGTGCAAACAAATCCTGCACAAAATTAATCTTGTGTGTTTCACAGCACTCCGCATTACTTGTCTTGAAGATTACATTCCAAAATGATGTATTTATAATTGGAGTTATTCTGATTGTAATATAAAGTATGCTGAATAAGTTTTGGAACTCTAAGCCAATAGTTAACATGGGAATCTGTCTTCAGATTTATGGGATTTGGTACAATATATTACAAATACAATGGCAAATTGAAATAGGAAAATTGATTGTTTAATCTTAACTAATTGGATTACAGAATCAGTTCATGGTTTTTATTTGCAAGCATAACTCCAGATCCAAACACTGCTGAACTTTGAGATCATTCAAATCTGAATTTAAATTTGGAATGTGGGAGTAATCTCCACAAATAATCAGTATATTACAATTTAATCACATTCCACTATGTATACTTTTAGTCTTGGGGATAGAAGAGATACCATAGAAACTGTTCAACTCATCTGTTGTACTGTAGAGTATATCTGTTTATTTTATATTGCGTAAAGCCACATGCACAAACTAGATCTTCCTACTACAATGTTAGGTTTTAAAAAAATATTATTAATGAAATGCTGTTGAAAGGTACCATATTGATGACTAAAGCCCTCTTTCATGCTGCCCCTCTCCCCCAGTGTTCTTCACTCCAATCACCTCTGTTCCGGGGTGTACTCAGACATTGGTCTTTCCGGCGAGATTGCCAAAGTGTGTTAATCTATTATATGGACACTGCACTAGGAACAAGATTTGAGACTAGCCCACATATTTTACAGGTCATTACCAACCTAGACATGATCTGAACTGGTGATATAGAGGTCAAAAACTCTATTTCCCTTGGCAATTCATGATTGAAATTAATTTGGTTCTTGAATATATTAAAGAGAAATATTCTCCAGATGACAAAGAAAACCACATTTATAAACATAGTTTAAGTTCAGCATAAGAATCAGCATGAATTAAGGCTTGAGTAATTAATATGAAACTGCTGCATATTATCACTGCAATGTGACAGATTCTTTATGATATATTTTAGGATAAGGGCAGGAATATGGACCATCTGCAGTTATTTCTATCATAATTATTATTACAGTCTACATCTGCTGTCTGCAAAAGATAAATAGGAAATCTTAAATAAGCATTTAACCATATTAATTAAAATAACTGTTAGATAATTAAAATCAAATCATTAATAATTATTTTATTAGATTAGGGGAAGAGCACAAACAGACAACATGTTTGGAGAAGAAATTATATGGTATTTTCCATGCAAAGAAGTGTAAAACAGAAAAATTGTTCTGTTTAATGGATATTGGCTGTTCATCCCATCCATTCATTTGGCACAATGACATGCTTAGCCATATTATCTTTTCTAAGCATACATTAGTCACTCAAAATGAAGCAAATGTTGTTTAAAGTTTTTTATCAAATGTCTTCAGGGGACAAAATATGGACAATTTGAAGTGTGGGAAAAAATAGTAGCAATTTTGGTTTGGGTATTTTGTTATATAATGTTTACTTTCAATATTAATTCTATTATCCACAGTTACTGTACATATAACTGTTAAGGTTTGTGTTTGAGCAAGAAGTCTCTTTGAGCAAGAAAACCCTGTGTATTATCAAAAACTACAAAATATGGTTTCAAAGCAAAGCCTGAAATGGTGTTTGGAGCCATTCCTGGTCTCCAGTAAAGAAGACTGTTTAATGCCAACTATAAAACATAATATTTTACTTTTCTTTTATAGAATGATCTGCCACATTCATGCTAACAACTTTAAAGAACAAAATCTTAATTTTTATTTTTATTAAAATTAGCATTGCTTTAGTTGACTTTCACAACTTTGTTTGGCTTTCCTTGTCCTCTTCCTTCTGCCTTGACTATTTCAAAATCCACTGTCGGATCAGATTTAGGGTATGCCACCAGACTCTCCTCTTTGCTCTCCCACCGTATGAGCATATATACATATACACAGATGCAATCCTGTTTTGGCCAAAAAAATCATCCTGCAATCCACCGTATCCCAGAAACCTATCAGAGGGCAAAGAATCGTGGGCTTGGTACTATGAGACTATTATTGAGCCACTGTAGGAAAGCTGGTGGGGTGTAGGGGGAACTGGGCTGCTCAGAAAAGGCTGGACTAGTAGTGTGAGGGTGCTTCTGGAACAGGCAATGGCCTTGGAGGCTGGGGAGGGAGGGGCGTGTGACATAAGGCTGGTGCTTCAAAGGTGGGGCTGAGCGAGTGGGGTTTGGAGGGGAGACATGGGTGCGATGAGATGGGCTATATCTGATGGAGGCCTGGTGCTTGGGGTGTGATGGAGTGTTAATGAGGTGAAAGTTCTGCTGGGATAGAGTGAAGCTTCTCCATCCACTGCCCTGCTAACTCCACAGCCCCCTGAAAAGCTGCTCACTTGATTCCCCAATGCTGTGGGGAAGATGGGAGCACAAGAGGCTGTTGCATAATTGGGTCAGAAGAGGAGGGGAAAGTGGCTGTAACAGCAGCAGAGGGGGCAGGCTAGCAGCTCTTTCCTTCCTCTTCTCGTGTTCCATCAATGGGTCCTTGTGACTGTGGGTTTGCAGATGTCAGCTGGTGGGTGATGCTCCACTAGTTGAGAATTGCTGCATTGGGACCTTGTTATGCCAATCTAACGTATTTGTGAAGTGCTATGGTGATGGGAGCTACAGAAGTCTCTGAGATGTCAAGGAAAAGGGGATGAGTAAAATTATTAAAAATGTAAAAATTCCATCACTTAAACACTAGCTTACTTATTTTACCAAATACAGTAAAATAAATCATTAGTAATTCCTCATAAACAAGTAGTGATAAAACCAAAGACAAAAGTATGCATGTCACTCAGTGCCAGGATGTATGGATGTAATGTATTTTTTCAGCATGACAACAGTACTGGTTTTAGTCTCTTATTTTTCCTGTTTGATATGCCTTAAAAACCTGACTGAGATATACCAGGCCATGATGCATTGGCTAGGTGGTATGGGTTATGCCTCCAGTCATTCTTATTCGAGCACTACCCAAAGAGGGAGTGCTATAGAGTAGTTATATCCATGAACTTAAATAGGGATTTCTTAGTTCATTTCTCAGCCCCATAGCCTATCTATGCTTCAGTTTATGTACAAAAATGGGTGCAATATCACCGCCCTCATAAGGTTGTAGTGAAGCATAATTATTTAACTGAACATTTTGAAGTTTTTTGTACAAAGTATTTACAGACAGTAAAGGCAAGGGTTGTGGTTGGGTAGGTATGGGAGAGGTCATTATTCCTATTAACACCAGCTCAGTGCAATAGATCATCTGCCTAAATGCCCATGTTTCTGTTAAATGAATCCCCCAGATTGTGTCCCATAACTTCTGCTCTTTAGTTTGTCAAGTAGTAAAAAATAATAATAAAATATTCCTATAGTATACACAAGGAAATCTGAAATACAAGACACAAGTGCTACCAACTATACCCTCTCCATCCAAAGGAGTTTTTCCTTCTTCTATGGCAGCAAAATAACCTCACTCCCTCTTCAATCTCTCTATATTTTGAATCGTGACATTTGGACTGAAATTCACACTTTATCAAAACTTACTCTTTTCAGTAAGCACAAAGCTGTTTCACAGATGAAAACAGATTTCCACTTCTGACAGGGGAGATTTAAAATACAGCACTATTCTTAGCATTGGTGAAATGGCCTTGTCTGTGTTCTGTTTGTACAGTTCTAGAATTGAATGAGTTAATAACTGATTCAACCCTATGTACTAACTGTGTGTGCTGTAACCAACTTTTTATTTGCTACACTGGTATGTTACATAACTACGCAAAATAAATGGGTCCCTAAGCAGATGGATCCAACAATTCAATTGTGGCATCATCTCTGCTGGAAAGTTTTAGACCTACATTTTTTGAAGAGGTGTGCATTTGTATGTTTCAGTTAATTTTTTTTAGCATTAAAATGGTTGAATAAATATTCATTTATTTTGCATTACTAGTAACCACAAAATAGTCCTTCTTTTGATCAATTCCTTCTTTTCGTGGAGCTTTACACATACTCTATAGAATGCTTTCCCTGAATGTCTTAACAAACGTGATTTAGCTATGAAATGGGAAATGACAGGAGTCTTCACCTTTTTTCCCCTAGTGTTATTTTTATTCTTGTCCATCTGAATTTTCCAAGAACAGAAGTGGGGAAATGCAGACAAAAAAACACCTCTGCACTTTGGGCTTTCCAATCAAATTTTGCAGACCCAAAATATGCATTGGCTCTTTGTATATAGCTGAGTTAAAGACAGCAATAGGTTAGGAATGAAGTCAAAATGCCTGAGTAGAAATCTGTTTGGCCTAAAGATATATTCCTTCTTCCATTTTAAGCGGATAGTCAGTGGATTCATGGCCGGGTCTATGATTTTTAGGAGTTCAGATGACTCCAGATGTTAATACTTCTGAGTACTCAGAATTTCCCCATCACGGTTGCGCAGGCACATACACCTGCGTGGTTTCACACTAAGTGCAAGAGAGGGTAAACAATGTTTGAGCCTCTATAGAAGTTTTCACTTCAGAGGCTTTTCTACAAATCTAAGTTTAATATCTCCCCAGACTATAAACAATGAATGGAGGTGGATTGATTTTTCCTCTCTTTTCAAATCGTGTATCAATAGATAAATTATTTTCACTGGTAGATTTTTTATCTGAAATACAGACTGTTTGGATACATACAATCAGGTAGTAATTACAGGAAATTGATTATATTCCTAGTGTATACTTCTGACTCACTGCTGGGGATGCCTAGAGCTGTGAGTCACTGTGTTACTCTCTGCCTCAGCAAGAATGAGTTTTGCTGGCAATTAGACTGTGTGTCAGCTCCCTGCCACACCAGCCTGCCTTTCTGATCAGCAAAATCCTCAAGGCTCTCCCACCCCAGACCTTGCCTAGAAGGTAACAATCAGTAAACTCCAGCCCCCGTGTGCCTCAGATGTTTCTCTGTAATGCACAGCCTGTACAAGTATGTATCAATAGAAGATATTAAGTTTCCAGCTCTTTTAAAGAGTCAGTACATCATGGTTTATTAATTTAACAGGGGTAAATACATCCTTCCTGTCAAACACAGCACTAAATTGGTTTGCAGTAATAGTAAAACACATTTGTTAACAAAAGAGCATGGAGTAAGTAATACCAAGTAAAGGAGATAAAGGTAGAGATAGTTACAAGCAAATAAAAATCAAAACATGCATCTAAAAGTCTAAAACTTAATCTAGCAAGATATAGTCTTTGTTCAATAGGTTTTTTTTTAAAAAAGGAGTACTTGTGGCACCTTAGAGACTAACCAATTTATTTGAGCATAAGCTTTTGTGAGCTACAGTTCACTTCATCGGATGCTTCATCCGATGAAGTGAGCTGTAGCTCACGAAAGCTTATGCTCAAATAAATTGGTTAGTCTCTAAGGTGCCACAAGTACTCCTTTTCTTTTTGCGAATACAGACTAACACAGCTGTTACTCTGAAACCAGGGTTTTTTTAAAATCTACAGTCCCCTTTCCAGCTATTCACTAGCCAGCCTGGCTAGGAACCAACACAGAGATTAAATTGCTTGATTTTTTTCTCTCCTAAAGTGAAGGATAAAGATGGAATCGCTATCTGTTTCTTATATCCATCCCCAAAGGAATGCCTTTGTCTTACAAGTCAGGAAAGCCCCCTAGGGATTCAGTGTCCTGTGTCTCACTAGTATGTAGGAGCCACGTTAATTCTCAGTCTCTCAAGTTCAGGATAACCCCTGCTGGTTTAACTGACTAGCTGTATTTACTGACAATATGTAAAATGAGGTAAATCCACATTCCTTTGTCTAGGACGGATCTATTTGAGACAAGACAGCCTAGCCTCGGTAAAAGTGATAAACATATTCTAGTAAGATCATACAGAGGGAATTCATAACTTCACATATAAGGTTACACTCATATATCACAATATTAATAACCAGTATATTATTAGCTTTCATATGATCCCTCACAACACTATGGTCTGAAATAGCTTAAATTCTCCCATTGGTACTAACTTCCATCTATGGGGAGGAATTTTGTTTTTTTCCAAGGACACTTAAAGCAAACATTCATTTGGAGATGATTACTTTCCCCAAATAATTTAATACTAATGAGAATAAACTGTTTATATCATGATTACTAACATTTTTGATGGTTAGATATGTTTAACATGAACATAAATTGCAAATATGGATCTACTAAAGTAATAAAATCCTCGGCACTTGCTAGTTAGAAGTATTATGAAAAGAATTTGTGTCAGAGTGACCATAACAACTCAGGAGTTCCTGGGTCTGAGTCATGTGCTCAGACCATTAGACCAAACTTTTCTTTGTTTCAAGCTGAAGATGAATGATAAAATGTAGAAACCATTTTGTTCCTTGAATGGAAAATATGTAAGTGATAAATTCTTCAGGGCAAGGACTGCCTAACATGCTCTGTACACCTATGATACTGTATAAACAATAAACCAAACAACAGTTGAAAAATGTTCCGGGTTCATATCATGCCATGGATTTGACTATGCAGTTCTCCTGTCATCAGTGGGGTGGTTCCTCAACAGCAAGGTAAGACTCATAATTTGAATGTGGAATAATTACACACCTAAAAATTGTATGAGCTACAAATAAAATATATTAATGCGGAGTGATCTGAGAGCATATCAATGCAAAATCCTGATGGGGAAGGATTGTCTTCTGCAGAAAACATAGAAATGGGAAGGTTCTATTCCTTGATCTGCCACAAATTTCCTGTGTGACTTTGGGCAACTCTCTTAATGCCTCTGTATTTTGGTTTTTCCTTCTGTAAGACATGTATACGAATACAATCTCAAAGGGGGTGTTGTGAGGCTTCACTCATTAATGTGCTTTGAGAGCTTTGAATAGAAAACACTACAGAAATACAAAAAATAATGAAACACTATTGCTGCAGAACTCAGAAAATGACTGGAGTGTTTTCTGAACATAACAACTGTATCCTATGTTAAATAAACTTTGAGACCCAGGGCTATGAGAGTAAAGAGGAAAAAGCCTTCAATTTATAGTTAGGTGAAATATGCTCTTCCTCCTCTCAACCCTGTGCTCTGAATGGATTCTAATCTCAAAATTACCTTACCCATACACTCACAACAAGAATGACCAACTCAAACTCTCAGCCGCTCTCAACCGTTATATCACTTAACCCTTCTGCTCTGCTTCTGTTTGTACCTTGGAGATAAGTTAGATCCCTCTCTCTCACTAGAGGAGTATTATTATTTTTTTAAATAGTAGTTTTTAAATAATGTCAATAAAGAACAGTTAAATTCAGAATATTCAGCCCTCCTACATTAAATACAAAATAAAGCAAGGGACGGAGGAAAATAGTCATGGGTACGATAGGGCAGAGCAAATCTCTGGAGCTGGAGCTAGATATGGAGTGGAGGATGTACAAGCAAATCTCATGGGGTGGCAGAAAGCAAATATTATGGGATGCTGGAGAGGGTAATGCAGAGGGACTTTGGGGAGAGAGCAGGAACTTTGATATGTGTGTGGGTGGGGGGAATGGAAGGAGTCATCAGAAAAATCACAGCCACAGAAGGACAACGACTACAGGGAGGAGTTCACCAAGGCAGGGGAGAATGGAAAAATGGGGAGAGGCAATACCTGTGAGTGTGAAATGTCAGGCCTACTTCCCCTTCCTCTTACACTAGTGTGAGGCAAAATCCACCTCCTCCTTTTCCCAAGTTCTCCATTCAGTCTACTTGAGGGAAGAAGAATGAGAAATGCAGCAAGATGAGCAACATTAATTTCAAATAATCTGTCATTACCAGAGGTCAGATAACTCCCAAAATAGTCCATCCTCTGGCTAGTCGATTGTCAGGGGTGGGAAGAGGATATTAAGGTTTGCTGCAAGTGTTTTGGTGTACCTTATTTGTGATTTATCCAAATAAAAATTGTACCCTGATACAGTGCCAAATAGTCCTGGCACTCAGATCTGGATTCAGTTTTGCCATAGACTCCCCATGTGACCTTGGGCAAATCATGAACACCTTCTGTACCTCAGTTCCACATCTGTAAAATGGAAACACCACTTTCTCCCACCTCTCTTCCCTAGTTTATTTGTAAGGTCTCTGAAGTAAAGACTGTCTCTTAATATGTGTATGTGTTTGTTCAGAGACACAAAATATTTAAGAATGTGTTTCACTATATATTTCAAATATGGAAAAAGAGCCCCAGCACAGGCTACAATAAAACCAAGCCTCTAATATTCTATTGAAATAAATAACTTCTCCTGACTTACCCAGCTCACTAGCTAAATACATTTCTCAGCCTTCTGCCTACCCGTGAACCATGTTTTCAGGGGTCCCAAGTGTAAGCCGTTAGCTCCTTCCTGATTGAACAGTCAGAAATCATGTCTGATTACAAGCAGAAAAGGATGGGGTACACACTGGACTTCAGTATTTAACACAGTTTGCCAGATCCAAGGTACTATAACATGTAAGTATACGTGAAAGCTTTATTCAGCTCTTTGTTTTGCAAATTGACAGGACAGCTTAAATATCTGCCACCAAATATTTAAGGAAATCTGTAACATACACAGCACAGTTGCAAATGCTGAAAGCTAAATAAAGAGATTTCCCCTGCCCTACCAGAAAAAAGGGAAAATAGCAGGAAATATATAGTTAAACACTTTCCTACATACTTTGCCTCTCTGAACAATAAAATTGTTTGACCATCATCACGTTCTACATATTAAAATTTTAGGTTATTTTTCTCAAAATATCAAATTGTATGGATTTCTATAAAGTGTCCCCATTTTGGAAAATTGCAGATCATGAAAATGTTTTGATACAGAATATTGGAAGATCAAACACCACATTTCTGTGAGACTAACTAGTGTTGCATAATTCTACAGACATGCTACTGATTGGAGGATTATGCATTATGGTACTAAGTGAGTAAACCTCTGTGGCCAGCAACTATAGAGCTGGAAACTAGATAAAGAAAGTTTATTATTAATTGAGTAATGAAGATTAATGTTTATCTGATGTAGGTTTTACCAGTAGCAGCAGTGAATAATTCATTACAAGTATCTCAAGTCAAATGTAGTCAAAATTGTATTACATTTAGAAGATAAATCTAGCACTTTGGGGCTGTACAAATGAAGATATAATTGCTAAATTATTATAACACTAGGTTTGTGGATTACAGAGATATTTATCAACATAAGAGATAAGTTCAGCTCTCATAAGAGAAATAAAGAATGCAATTGACTTCTACAAGTGTGAGAATCTGTACTTTATTAAGTTAAATCTGAAGTGTACCGAATAAATTTGACATAATACCATTGTTAATTGTTTTCCATGTCTTTGGGGTTAAATGCTTGGAGCAATGTTTTGATTGTACTGGCTTACTAGAAAATATTTCTATATATTTTAAGCAAGATTTCTGGCACCACTCATATAAATTTTCTTCGTGGTCAATAGAATTTGGTTTCATGCAGGCATCTTCAATACATAAGGTACTGGACTCTCAAGTACTTTACAAAGTAATCAGATAAATACTAGTAGAAACAGCAATTGTGGAGGAAACTGGAGCAGTTCTTATTCATCCAACAATAGCTTCAGATAAAACTAGTGTTTCTGGGAAATGCAGTGGCAGATTTACATCCGGATTTCAGCAACAGAACTGTAACAATCCTTGCTCTACTTATATTAATTAAAGACATTCTGAAAGTGACCTCAACAACTGTCATTGCCAGGTTCAGTAAAGCCCTGCTGCTGTTTTGGATCCTTGCACTGGAATGTGTACTTTATACAGGCAACTGCCCTATTGGTTTCTTAATCTGGAAGAGATACTATATTCCATTCAGTATCAGGGGGTAGCCGTATTAGTCTGTATCCACAAAAACAACAAGGAGTCCGGTGGCACCTTAAAGACTAACAGATTTATTTGAGCATAAGCTTTTGTGGGTAGAACACCCACTTCCTGTTGTGCAGACACAATTAGGATGAAGGAAATTTATTTAGTTTTGAATTTATTTTCTCATTTTTCTGACTGCCTTAAGTGCAGTGGTCCCAGTGTATTAGATACAGACTGCACTGGAGATAGCTTTTTCTGGACAGCACACAGGGTTTCCCGTTTGACAAAAGTGACATGAGGTCATTACATCTGTGCACTTTAGATGCTTAATTAACATGGTGATGAGCACAACAAAACAACTTAGATAGATGGCTAAGCTTCTACCTGGAAAACCCTCACATGGAAAGGTGGTATCTTGTATTAATGTCTCATTAAAGGTTAGGCAACATGGGAGTAATTTGTTAGATAATCTTTCTTACAAGTAGGCACACCAAGTTGTGTGATTGGTGTGTTCAGATTTGTCTGAGCAGATATCCTGGAGGCAGACCTATGTATTGTCACTTAAATGATTCTTTGGGAACAGTCTGGAATCACTTGTCTAATAGGTATGTGGGAATTGGAACAGTTGCCATTTTTAATGTTATTTCGATGCTTTGGTGATTATTAGGAGGGTACCATCCTGAAGTGATCATGAAATGTGATTTATTTGTAATGAATGTTTGTGTCTGTGTTCTTGACTGTTCACTAATGTTCATTACAAAGTTCAAGAATACATAGTACAAGGAATGCCTACAAACATAAGGGACTTGCATGTGTACATTTTTAGACTTGTTTTTAAGAGAATTAGTTGTTCAACACTTAGAATGACAGAATCTGCATACTTAATTCCTCATACACCCACATAGACAATTTAGCAATTATAAGAGTTCACTGACTTTTGTAATATGAATCTAAAGAAACAGTTTGTGGGGAAAAAATCATAGAAATTCAGAATGACAGTTAAGAATATCTGTAAAAAACAAGAACATTTAATTAACTATTCATTGGCCTGACATTATAACAAAATAACTGTAGTGTTGTGATGTTTTCTGGTATATAAAGAATCTGGTTTCCAGGTTATACAGGGTCTACACTGCATTTAATGGAGCTATGTATGGGAACAAGGGATAGGGAACAACCAAACACCCTGGACTGGCTCAAACCAAAGCGATAGTGATCCAAAGACCAATAAAGCTGGTCTACCGTCTCTTGGCAATAGAGCTCAGGACCAGAACGGTTCGCAGAAAATGCACCTTTGGAAGGGTTAATTGTAACTTGCATTTATGTATGAAAATCCCACAAACATGCACTGAATTTCAACTAAGAAATTCTCTCTCAGCTAATATTTAGAGGCCTCCATCATTACTCTGCTCACTTAGCTAAGCAAGTCCATAACTATAATCCATAGTGTAATGGTTTTCATTGTATAGTATGATCTATACTTCTCTCAACCTCAGCGATATGTATATTTAAATGTATGTTACAACCCCCACCCAAAAGTATCCTCGTTAACATATATTTACAAGTTACTCAACTGTTAAAGAGTCGTGTGGCACGTTATAGACTAACAGACATATTGGAGCATACGTCTGTAAGTCTATAAGATGCCACAGGACTCTTTGCCGCTTTTACAGATCCAGACTAACACGGCTACCCCTCTGATGCTTGTACTGTTAAAGTAAATCTATGCAGATGACGCAATATCAATAGAGAGAGTAATAAATGGGTGAATAAATAATAAAATCATAATAATTATACCTAGTTCTAATATAGTACTTTTTATCAGTAGAGCTCAAAGTGCATCACAAAGGTAGTAAGTACTATAAACTCCATTTTACAAACAGGGAAACTGAGGCACAGAGGGTCACAAACAAATGAACTGACCCGGCATGCTAAGGTCACCCATCAGGTTGGGGGCAGAACCAGGGGCTACTAAGTCCCAGTACAGTGCCCTGTCCATTAAGGCACATGATTCTTTGTAAATCATTGTGAATATTATTAGAATTTAGTCCTCTTTTTAGTGCACCGAGATTCATGTGCATATTCATTGTTCACAAGCATGCCCTGAATAGTTTCAACAATTTTCAGGCCATTGGCTATTCTCAAACCGTTAGCGGTTACTTGTATATGTGTTTGATCATCTTAATGTCACGTTATTTTTCTGATAGGATGACATTTCACATGCCAGAATAATATGACCCCACAAACAACCATGGGGAAAAGTTGGCTTGTAAATTCATAGCTATATTAGCAGATCAGTCTGTTTGTTTTCCCTTTTTAACCAGCTCTAGTAACAAGGTTTTTTAGACAAATGCTCAGGCTAAATACTTTCCGTAGTATTCAAAGGCATTTAATTTGTTAGAAGAACTCAATGCTTCACTAGGGAGCATTTAAGCAGGGATTAATACATTTTCTCCTTCAGTATCTATGCACTGAAGGCAAAACCACCCCCAAATGTAGTAGTAGGATTAGCCCAGGGATTCTCAAACTGGGGGTCGTGATGTGAGCGGTTACAAGCTGTCAGCCTCCACCCCCAAGCCACGCTTCGCCTCCAGTATTTATAATAGTATTAAATATTTTAAAAGTGTTTTTAATTTATATGGGGGTAACGGGGTTGCATTCAGAGGTTTGCTGTCTGAAAGGGGTCACCAATGCAAAAGTTTGAGAACCACTGGATTAGCCACTTAATATGCGCCACCTCCTGACCTCTTCAGCACCCTGCTAACAATTTCTCCCCTCTTCAGGGATCTTTCATTACATTCCCACCAAACAAACAGTTTCACAGGCCCTTCTGGCCAGGCTTTTATTCCTTTTTAACTTTCCCAATATGGAAATCCAAAACTGAGTAAAACTTGATTACCCTGCTAGTGTTAGGTATGTCTGTTCTACAAGCTTACTGCCAGTCCTCAGCCACTCTCACAACCCCTTTCACGACAGCTTCCTGCTACTCTTATAGTGGCATCACCTGATCAAACCCAGGGGTGGCTCCTTCGTAATCAAAGTTGGCTAGCCTTGGGGCCTCCAGCACCAACCTTGTTACACTTGACTTCTGAGATGTCTGTTTCAGAGTGGTAGCCGTGTTAGTCTGTATCAGCAAAAAGAACGAGGAGTACTTGTGGCACCTTAGAGACTAACAAATTTATTTGAGCATAAGCTTTCGTGGGCTAAAATCCGATGAAGTGGGTTTTAGCCCACGAAAGCTTATGCTCAAATAAATTTGTTAGTCTCTAAGGTGCCACAAGTACTCCTCGTTCTTTTTGAGATGTCTGTGTTTCCATGAGGGTGAGCACAACTGATGGTTAAAGTACAGGTCTAAGAGTTAGGAATTCTGGGCTCTATTCTGCCACTGACTCAGTAGGCAACTTGCAATCTCAGAGGGTCTGATTATCAGTCCCTTGCTTGCACTGGTGAGTAGTTACTCACATGAGTAGTCCCAGTGACATTAAGAGGAATAATAATATAAGTAACTGACTTGCAGTCTGGCCCTGTGTGCCTTAGTTTCTCCATCTGTAAAATAGGAATTACAACCTTTGCCTACCTCATATGGATACTTTGAGGGTTAATTAATGTTTGTAACACACTTGGATGAAAGACACTATAGGAATCTTAAGCATTGTTTGTCTGTGGCCTTTGCATACTGTATGTTTCCAGCTTAATATCTGATACAATTACTACAGATGCCTGTGATCTTTGTGAATGGACAGTGCTGTCGAGCTATTGATAAATATTTAGGGTCTTTCATTATAATTCATGGTTTCATGAATTCCCTACCCCTTGGCAAGAATGAGTCCTTTTGGTCATCAAAAGCAGTAATTTAAATAGGAGGAAAATGTTAATATATAACGTTATCTCAGGATAATGCTTTTTTCCTTATTTGATATGAAAGAGTTCTGGCAGGCTGAAGTTTGGCAACAAAACAGTACATATTGATCTGGTGGCAACATTCTATTCAGAGACTTCCTTTCAGTTTTATGTATGCATTGCCAATAAGGGATTCATTTCTCACTCAGGTATTACTGAACTGATAAAATGCATTATCAGTGTCTTTAAAAATTGATTTTTTCCTGTGTTTCAGTCATTCAAAGCACACCTTACTGTAGTAATGCCATAAGACATTTGCATTGGGAATCCCATTATAAAACTTTATTAGGACTCGCTCACATCAAATATTAGAGGGGTGAACGATCTGTTTTGTAATTTTCCCTGTGCAGTGTAGGCTACAGATTTTACTGAAAGATGCCTTTACTGGAGAGTCAGTGGCTGAATAGTAATACTGAATGGACAGACCCACAAAGAAACTTTCCATTTTATTATAGCTGGAAAGATCAAAAGGACTGACCTGGACTTGCTGTGCATTAGATAATATATAACTTGAAAGACTGGGTCAAAATCATTCCTGACCTAACTATGATGACTTCAGTGGTGTCTTCCCCAGAGAGAATTACATGTCCTTGGGTTTCAGATACTTCCTATTTAAGTTCTCTCTAACATATTTGGTTTGAATGGGAAGAGAAGCCTGCACCATGAACACTCAAAATATGATAAGCCTTTACTTATTCGTCCACATGCATCGGGTGGCTGAATGTATGTAACTGAAAGGTAAAGATTGATTGAGTTTATTGTATGCATTCATTATGCTACAGATCAAATGAATAAAATGGTGGCCTTCTGTTTACCAGTTGCATTTTATTCAATTTGGTATAGGGGAGAGAAAAGCCTTAAGGCAAAACCACATTTTACATAGTCTCCTAAGAGATACTCTTAAGTTAGTAACAGAAGACATTCAAACTAGTCAATTAAACAGATGGTCAATACAATAACAAATTATAGTTGTAAAGCACATGTTAAAGAAGATACTTTTTTCAAGGTCTATGCCATTATCAAACAAGTACATCAACATATAATTGCTCTACTAGGAGATATACATTTGTTCCGGTTGAGATAGCGATGCTGCACATAATCTGAGGTAGTAATTAGCAATGTGAATTACTGAAATATCTGCCACAGTATATCTGGTCCTAATAAAAATGTTCTTGCCATTGTAAGCTAGCCTTATTCAGATATTGCATACTGTATTAAGGTTGGTTATTCAGTTTACCTAATCAAAACCCCAACAGTGATGCAACTGAAGATATGACTCTTACAGCTGGTTACAACACTGAACAAAATTAAGACATGACATTTACGGATTTAAAAGGTAATACAAGATTTAAAACATGTAGTACCTCAGAACAATATGATGTATGCTCCCTCAGTTAATATATATTAACACATAACAGTATCATTTCTATAATTCTTCTTTTTATTCATCTGAGAGCAATATGTCAGAGCACATTAGGAATCTTTTAGGGTACATCATCAGGGTTCACAACACATGGACAGTTAGTGAGTGGCATGATGGAGTACTATTGATTTACATCCCAGCATGCTGTGCAGTAAGTGTTCATGTAGACCTGCTCATAGGTTCTACTTATCCTGGTATTTATATTGCACCCTTCACATAGTGTCCGGTCAAGTATCACCATCAGAGTGCAGATTTTCTCTACTGAATCTTTTGTTGTTGAATACAACAATGGGTGGGGCATTTTATTCATTATAGATCAATTAAACAGTAAAATATTTTCTTTCTTAGATCTAACTCTAAGACAAAGTCTACAGGACAATATGCTTGATTAAGGTCTGAGGGGAAAAAAACAGCTAACAACAATTTTGGTTTTTGTTCTGGCCATAATTTGAAGATTTAAGAGTTAGCTAATTGAAATATACACAGTAGCATGTTGGGGGGCATCAAAGAGTATTGTGTGTGACTAATCCTTTGTCTTTTAAAGTGTTTGTAGACTCAGAAATACTGGCTTTATGGCTCATTACAACAATTAGTAACACATCCAACTGCCTACAAACCCCATAGTTGCCCATTTCATTTTAAGTGGTCTCCCACAATATGTGTTAACCCATTATACTTAATCTGTCCCAATTTGTATTTAGATCAGACACACTGGTTTACTTCCCCAGATCTGCAGAACACCTCCGTGAAGCTCAAAAGCTAGTACCTTCTAGCAACTGAAGCTGGTCTAATAAAAAGATATTACCTCACCTACCTAGTCTTGCTCGTATCTGAGGACCATCCTAGCTACAACACCAATTCAAACAACATATATAGTTGTCCAGCACAAACAAAATATTTTTTTCCCTTTTTCCTTTAAGAATTTAGTATAATCACATCATCTGGAAAAAAACAATTTTTAAAGTATTTTTGTAATAAGGCTGGAAAATAAAACTGCAGCTTCTGCTAAAGCGACACTTAACATCATTAATTAATCATTTTTATTTCGTAAGGCAAGCCAGATGTAATTTGAAATAGCTCAATGAGCTGTAAAGATTGACAGTAGATATATATGTGAGAAGACTTTGACAAAGCAATTATCTGAAAGTAATTTGAAAAAGTTTATCAAGCAGAAATCAGATTTTTTAGCAGAAAGTTATCAAGATTTTGGTTTAAAATTACTATATTAAGTGTATAGGAACAGCCATACTGGGTCAGACCAAAGGTCCATCTAGCCCAGTATCCTATCTTCCAATAGTGGCCAACGCCAGGTGTTTCAGAGGGAATTAACAGAACAGGTAATCACCAAGTGATCCATCCATGTCACCCTTTCCCAGCTTCTGGCAAACAGAGGCTGGGGACACCATCCCTGCCCATCCTTGCTAATAGCTATTGATGGACCTATCCTCCATGAATTTATCTAGTGCTTTTTTGAACCCTGTTATAGTCTTGGCCTTCACAACATCCTCTAACAACGAGTTCTACAGGTTGACTGTGCGCTGTGTGAAAAAATACTTCCTTCTGCTTTTTTTAAAGCTGCTGCCTATTAATTTTATTTGGTGATCCCTACTTATAGTATTCTGAGTAAATAACGCTTCCGTATTTACTTTCTCCACACTAGTCATGATTTTATAGACCTCTATCATATGCCCTCTTAGTTGTCTCTTTTCCAAGCTGAAATGTCCCAGTTTTATTAATCTCTCCTCCTATGGAAGTTGTTCCATATCCCTAATCATCTTTGTTGCCCTTTTCTGAACCTTTTCCAATTCCAATATATCTTTTTCTGAGATGGGGGTGACCACATCTGCACGCAGTATTCAAGATGTAGGCATACCATGGATTTATACAGAGGCAATAGGATATTTTCTGTCTTATTATCTATTCCTTTCTATCCCTATTATCCCTTCTTATCTATCCCTTTCCCTATCTATTCCCAACGTTGTTCATTTTTTGACTGCCATTGCACATTGAGTAGATGTTTTCAGAGAACTATCCACAATGGCCCCAAGATCTCTTTCTTGAGTGGTAACAGCTAATTTAGACCCCATCATTTTATATGTATAGTTTCGATTATGTTTTCCAATGTATTACTTTGCATTTATCAACATTGATACAAGAACTCCTGGACTGTACTTCCCCAGAGCTGAGAACAAAGGTGTGCTTTCTTCCACTGTCTGCCTCCCTCTGAGAGCTGCTCTGCTGCCATGTTTTAACTCAGCCGGCAGCTTGTGCAGCTTGGCCCAGAGTTGCTCCTTAACTCCTTGTGGGGTATGTATATCCCATCACAGGACTCAGTTAGCCAGAGCTGTCTGGAAAATGGAAATCCCTTTGCATGAAACGGTTCCTGTTTTTAGATTGCCTCTAAGCAGCAGTCAACTTTATCTCTGCCAGTCTGAAAATAAAGTTTTCTGTTGGTTTTGTGACACCTGGGTTTACACACCGATGTGGCTGTGATAGTTAGAGCCCCAACAGTCCTGTCTGCAGGATTTGTGGTATAGTAGTAACAGCTGCCATATTTAACCTTTTTTTTTTTTTTGCACCACTCCTCACATGGCCTCAGGCTTAGGCCTATCAGGTACAAGAGGGGTTCATAGTTAACAGTATTTTATTCATGTTAAAATTTTGTACTAATGAGGGGGCTGAATAAGTGTAATCTGCAGAGTTCAACAAATTATTACAGAAAAAAAATCAGACAACTGTATCCACCTATTTTTGGGGAAAAAAAACAAACTAGAGTGATCTTTTACACACACTATGTCAACTTGAACTGACTGTTTTAACAGCTAGCATTTTCTCCATTGTAAGGATGGTAAGGAACCACTGTGTAGTACAGTACAGATAAGAATGAGCTTGAAAAGACTAAAAGCAGTAAAGAAATGTAAAGGTTATAAAGGAACAAGTTGCCAGTTCCTTACTGATCACTCTACAGGAAGATAATAAGGATGGCAGTCTGTAAGCTTCCTTCTCCCTTACAATATATTAAGCTACTATTATTTAAACAATCAGAACAAAACTGCTTTCATTCTTCGTTCTGGATGCAGCTAGCATCCATAATGCTGATGCTGTGATCCTCTATCAAAGAAACACACATATAGGCTCCACTTGCAGTGAATCATTTACATTATATTTTATATTATATTGTTTTTATATTTATTAAACACTTACAGCACCCCAAATGTCTTGGTGGAGAATGCTTTATAAGTTAAATTTATTACTATTAAAGACTTATTAGATTACCGCATCTGTCCTGGGCCACTACAGTATTGTTCTCTATGGTGAATTCTCCAAACTGTATCTAGTTTGTCGGGTCCAGCCTTAAACAACTCAAATGATGAAGTTTCATTTACTTGCCCTTGGAAGGCTATTCCACAGCATACTACAACTTGTGATTTGAAAATTTTCATAGAACCTTTTAACATCCATTTAAAATATGAATTTCTCATACTTGCAATTCTTTTCCATTGCATTACTGGGAGAACTGTTGCATCTTATTTCTTTATAATTGTTGGTGCTTTGCTTTGTTGACAATGTTGTATTTTACATGCCTGGTATTCTATCCTCTGGAACTTTCTTGCATTGGCAGAAGAATATCTGCAGTTTTAAGCATGCATTCTAGTTTTTTCTGCTGCTCCTATATATCAGTTGTTTTTTCCATAATGACCCAATAATATGCCAAGGCTTTCTTGGGTCAATTATATCTGCATCAAGGGCCCTAGTTGACATTACAGAGACTCCCTGGCTTGATGTAGGAGCTGTCTCTTGGGATATGCCTCTTATACTATTGTCCCTCCTGTCTTCTTGGGCTATATTACACTTTCAGTCTTCTAGTCAGTGCAGAGTGAAGGGCATCCAAAAATGTATAGCCTTTCTCCCCTTTGGTGCCTCTAAACATCCCCAAGGTACAAAGGAACCCAGCATTCATGTCACTAGTTTTGCCAGATTCTACAAAAAATTGTCTCACTTTTTTACATATTTAACCTAGGAAATGAAAAAAAATCTTTAAAAAAATGCAGAAAGTGAACATCTTTTATTACCAATTTTACCTTTGAAAGTATGGTCTATCCTTCACATTTTGTTTCCATGTGTCCACAAGTTTGAGTTTTCCTATAGAAACTTGCTATAGTTTGTCTGAAATCAAATACATCAAAGTAGAATACAAGAGCACCTGTCTCCTCATAATTAAACAACAGGAGTTTTGCCATCGACTTCAATGGGGCCAGGATTTTGCCCAGGATGATTAAAAGCACATATTTTCAGGAATAGGGCATTATCGCTCATCATGTCATATCACAGAATTGCAAATGGCCAGGGTCATTAGATTGTGTTTTACGTAGTCTAATGTGCTCATTTCTCAGTCTGCCATTTTCAAAAGCAGAAGTACCTGGAAATGTCAAAAAGTTAAAAAAAATTATGAAATATGCATATTTGGGAGTTTTTTTGCATGTACCTTTTTAAAAAAGACTGAAAACTGAAACAGGATCCCGAGATTTAACTTTGCCTGAGTCTACGAACATACCTAAATAATAAGAAAGAACTCCAATGAAAACAGAAAACTAATTCCAGATTACAATACACATTGTTATATAGTTCTCTCAACACTGCTCTATGCCATTGTATATGCTTTTTTAGTAAATATCAAAATAATAAACATATCTTGCAAAGACAGGCAGTCCCAAACAAAAATCAAAGTTCCACACATTCCTGATCATTGTGGTGTTCAAAATATGGATCTGAATTCTGCAACTCATTCATCTTTCTCTAAAACACACCTACACTGATTACCAGGCATACAGAAAATAAATTGCATCTATACCATCGCATGGAGAAGTGGATCACACAGTATATGTGGAAGAGTTATGAAGACCAAAGTAATTAGTTGATTTATCAAATGAAAACTGATATTCAAGCCACACTGCAATGTTATTTATTAGGTGGTGAGTGTCCCAAAATGTTTTAGCCCCATAATGAGCTTTTATTAAAAGGAAAAAAAAATAATAAACTAAACTAAAATCTAAGTTATTTTAGGTGATATGAAAAGTATTAGAGATAGATGTAGTCCCATTTTATTAAATTTGATGATTAAATGTAGTGCAGAATTTGTCATGAAGAATTATAGTTCTTATTTCCAGTGGACCCAAATACAGGCTGCAGTTTTCTAAACACCCTGAGTGCAAATCTGCCTCTTTCTTACTATCCTGAAGAATGCGTATTCCTGAAACTTTTAACTGAAGATTGCTTAATTGTAAGAAGTCAATAAGTAGTCAGCAAGTAGACAAATTAGATTTCTTCTACTGTGCCTGTGATTTCCTGAAAATATTAAAGCATTTGAACTTTTTATTTCCAGCTCTGCCTTTCTCCCCTTAATTTATCTGCTTACCCACCGCCAAACTCACATGTTCAAGGTAACAAAGGAGACAAAAAGGCGGGAAGAAGGAAGTCAGATTGACTCAGCTATGCCTTTTATGGGCAGGATGACAGGATGCTCTGCCCCTTGAGGATAAGGTTTCCCAGACATCAGGAAAACCCTTATCTCATTTATTGGGCAAAACCCTGAGAAACTCCTGAAATTTCCAGGTGGAATGGGGACAGAAGGGAGTTCCCAAAATGGCAATTGCCACCACTAAAAGACAATGGAAGATGTGGGTCAGCTGCTGCTCCAGAAGACTTTGAGCCAGCCACTAAGGAGAGCCGAAAGTGAGCTGGGGATATTTAGGGATGGACATCCAGAAGGTGCAGTCAAAGAGGAGTTGTGGAGGAACTGGAAATTGGGTTGGTTAGGAGAGCAGGTGCTGGGAGGAGCTGAGGAGCAACCAGGGATTAGTGTGGCCATAGACTGAGGGAAATGAGACTTCTAGACTTTGAGGGCAATTGACGGAGGCCTGGAGAAGCTATAGGGTGCTTTCAAAGGTCAGCAAGAGGAAGAATATGCCAGCAAAGTGTGGAGAGCAGGATTTGGGGGTGACCTACAAAGATTCTTCTTTACCCCTTTCTTGCCAGGTAGGGGGAAGATGTAGGATAGGAATTGAGAGAGCAGACTTGAGGGGATAGGGTGATTTGGGATTTCCTTGAAACTGAAATTCCTCTTAATCCTTCACTTCCTGAGGTCTGCAGTCCAAACATCTACAAATGATGTCTATGGTTTTGGATCAGACATGGTACCTGAACTACAAGGACCTATTCACACCTTTGGCCTCAAATCCACCCACCAAAACTTTGGTAGGAAATTGGGGAGATCAGCTACAATATTCCAAGTTGTGCCCTTCTAATTCCAAGTATAAATAATAGGAAACACTTTAGGAAACTGGCCCTTATGAAATCTGCATTATGGCTGTGGCTAATTCAGCAGTGCCATCAATCTAATTTTAGCATGAAAATTCATTACATTAAAGAAATATTCAAAGGTGAGCCATCTGAGGCCTAGCGTCACCAACATTTAGGCCTGATTAATATATAAAAACATTGAATTACAAGTGCTTTATTTGCAGCAAAATAGTCATTTTTTTTCTGAATGCTCTCATACTAGGAAACTTTCAAAATTAAAATCTGAAAAGTATGGAAATGAATTACATCCTTAAGACATTTGTGTAAAACTAAGTATCAGAGTGGTAGCCGTGCTAGTCTGTATCCACAAAAACAATGAGGAGTCTGGTGGTACTTTAAAGATTAACAGATTTATTTTGGCATAAGCTTTCGTGGATAAAAAACCCACTTCTTCACTTCATGCATCTGAAGAAGTGGGTTTTTTACCCACAAAATCTTATGCCCAAATAAATCTGTTAGTCTTTAAGGTGCCACCAGACTCCTCATTGTTTTTGTATAAAACTGTATCTCATTATTTTAGGTATTTTTTTTTCAGAACCTCAGTTGGCTAAATAAGAATATATACAAACAAGAGGAAGAGCAAGGATAGGACATTACTCAACAAGGTGGGGAAACGACAACAGAAAACACAACAATGGCCAAAGTGTTAAATGCCTTTTTTGTTTCCGTTTTCACCAAACAAGTTAGCAGTGATTAGATGACTAACAAAGTGAATGTCACTGAAAACGGAGCAGGAGGTGAGGCTAAAATAGGAAAAGAGCAAGTTAGATGTCTTTAGATGTATTTAAGGAACTGGCTAAAGAGATCACTTAGCCATTAGTGATTAGCTTTGAGAACTCATGGAGAAGATCCCAGAGAAATGGAGAAAGCCAAATATAGCAGCTATCTATAAAAAAAGGAATAAAGACAATCCAAGGAATTATAGAACAGTCAGTTTAATTTCAGATAATGGAAAAATAATGGAACTAATAAATCAATCAATTTGTAAGCACCTAGAAGAAAAAAATGTGGTAACTAACAGCATGGATTTGTCAAGAACAAATCATGTCAAATCAACCTAATATCCTTCTTTGACATGGTAAGAAGCCTTGTGGCTGGAGGGAAGCAGTAGCTGTGATATATCTCAGCTTTACTAAAGCTTTTGATGTGGTTTCACATGACCTTCTCAAATAAACTAGACAAATATAGCCTAGACAAACCTACTCTAAGGTGGATGCACAACTGATTGGAAAATCATACTCAGAAAATAGTTATCAGTGGATCACCATTGTGCTGGAAGGGATTATTGAGTCTGGTCTTTCAGGAATCTGTTCTGCATCTGGTTTATTCAATAACTTCATAAATAATTTAGATAATGGCATAGAGAGTGAATTTATAGAATTTGCAGATGGTACCATACTGGGAGGGGTTGCCAGCATTCTGGAAGATAGGATTAGAACTCAAAATTATCTTGAGAAACTGGAGAAGTGGTCTGAAATAGGATGAAAGTCAGTACGGACAAATGCAAAGTATTACACTTAGGAAGGAAGAATCAATTACACAAATACAAAATGGGATATGACAATTGAGAAAGGATGTGGGGGTTATAGTGGATCACAAACTAAATACGAGTCAACAATGTAATGCTGTTGCAAAAAAAAAGGGAAAAAGGAACATCATTCTGGCATGTAAATTAGCAGAAGTGTTGTAAGCAAGACACAATAAGTAATTCTTTCACTCTACACAGCACTGATAAGGCCTCAACAGAGTATTCTGTCCAGTTCTGGGCACCACACTTCAGGAAAGATGTGGACAAATTGGAGAAAGTCCAGAGGAGAGCAACAAAAAAAGTAAAGGGCTAGAAAGCATGACCAACCAGGAAAGATTGAAAAAAATGGGTTTGTTTGATCTGGAGAAACAAAGACTGGGGGGGTGACATGATAACAGTTCTTAAATACATAAAGGTTGTTTTAAAAAGGAAGTTGACAAATTGTTTTCCTTAGCCACTGAGGACAGGACAAGAAGTAATGATCTTAAATGCAGCGAGGGAGATTTAGGTAAGGCATTAGGATAAAATTCTTAACTATAAGGATAGTTAAACACTGGGACAAATTACCTAGAGAGGTTGTGCAATCTCTGTCATTGGAGCTTTTAAAAACAGGTTAAACAAAACACCTGTCAGGGATGGTCTAGATAATATTTAGTCCTGCCTCAGTGCAGGGGACTGGACTAGATATTATTGAGATCCCTTCCAGTCCTTCATTTCTATGATTTCCACTGCAGACCAAGTGTTGGACTTTGTCGGCACATTTCACATACAATTGTCAGAAAAGTTGGTTTTCTCTTCAAATTTTCTTGTGGGTAGTGTATAAACTGCCATGAAACAATGTGTAAATAGCTTATATTATTCTCCTAACTCATAATATTGCACTTTGCTCTCAGAATCTTGGTTGGAAAAGTCCTTCACTATTTTTCAACCAAAAAAAGACAATACCTTACTTTATTTTTAAGTAAGGTTTTACACAATGATCTAATGAGGTTTGCTAATTCTTACATGTGGCACCTAGGTACCATAGATAAAGATACTTCAGAAATATCAAAATAGCTATATTAGACAGATAGAACTAGCACTATATTTACTTAGGTTGATGAGTAATATATTCCTCTTACTATTCTCCAATTCCCAGCTTTATTAATGCTAACCAATTTTCTCAGTCTTTCATTTGTAAAACTAATTGTGGCTCATCTCAGTTTTCTCCTTTTTTAGTTGATGAAGGACTTGAAAGCAGTTTTTTTCTAGATATACTAAAATCTAATATATACATATGAAAAACAGTTTAAAATTCCAATTTCAAAGTCACCTTTTTTCAAGAAAACAGAACTGCTTTTAACAAATGTATATAGAAGATGACAATTTAAATTCTTTGTCACATTGGTTTTCCTCTTGCAAGAAATTTTGTTCGACCTTTATCAAACTCAAGTGCATGTTATTCAATAATGTTAATAGATTGTTTTCTTATTAATAAAATGGCAAAGTGAAATTTGCTTTGTTTTCATTGTTTCTATATTAAATTTAATTTATCACAATGAAATCCACTCCCCTGATTTATGGAGGAGAGGTGGCTTTTCTCCGACTCAAAGCCATTGATTTTCTATAACAAGTTAAAGGAGACACTGCAGCTATATCAACAAGTAATGAATAACATCTTCATAGCCTGAAAAACATTCTAAATGAATATTTGCAAGATACACCATGGACTTAAGTTTTGCAGGAATTGATTTTGCCTTTGTGTTGCCCTCTCTTAGTGGACGAATGTTGTGTTCTTCTGTTATTAATATTAATTTTACTTTTGTGGCAAAAATGTGATTAATGTGCTCTCTAGCCTGACAAAGATAAAAAACTACATTAAAATATTAATTATATTCAGGTAAACTTACAAACACACAGAAATTCAAATTTAAGACTGTCACAGCTGCCTTGCTGCCCAAGCAGTCTAAAATCCTACCTCAGAACTTAGATACATCAAATTACTGAATACAATAGTTTAGAAAGAGTTTAGAAAAAGATCATACCACAATAAGAGGTGTACAGAACAATTGGATCTGTGCGAAGGCATTGTGTGTTTTATATGTTTAATAACTGTTTTCCCAGTTAAAAATTATTTGTGGAGCAAACTCAAAGAGGACCATTATGAGTTACAAGATATATTGTTGTCACAAGAAGACAGAGTTAAGGGTATTCTGGTTGTCAAATCAGCATTTTCTTGCTGTGGTGTATTTATGTCTCTCAGCCTTTTATGATATCTGAATGTAGTTTTACAACATTTTTTTTCTGGCTCTATAACTTGCATTGCCATCTTTTCATTTTATTCTCTTATTATAACCTCCACAGAATTATATTGAAAATGTTTTGCCATTATACAATCCTCTCAAACAGCAGCAACAATATAATTAAGTCTCTGTAGACTTAATCTGAAACCATTTAGCCCAAAGTCGTAATCTCCTATCATGACATAATAATGGGGTCTTCATGGACCAGCTTACATATTGCTTTGACAGTGTAATGGCAACATAATAACCTAATACTGGACTCCACCTAGATTTCTGCTGAAGCAACTTGAGCATTCTAATTTCACATAATAGAAGCACTGTAATGCCTTCATAATGCAACCATTATAATGTGAACTCCCCGTTCAAGTATCTGGTGTATTGGCCTCGTATTAAACAATTGTGTCAATGTGCTATATATTATTCTGTGGTTACTTTTCAAATTTAAATGCATCTGTAATTTCACCTTTGCAACAAGAACAAGAAGAAATTCAAGATACATTTTTCATATAAACATTTTTAAATTGACAACATGGCAAATTCGCTACAGTAGTTGACACCAGACATTGTTTTTCTCTTTTTGACAACATTTAAAGCAACTTAATACATCTGACAATTTGCAGGATGTGATGAGGTTTAGATAACATGACATCTAGCAGCCCCATGGAACCAGAAGAGACAAAACAATTAACACACCTGTTAGGCTATAGATATTCAGGCCTGTCTACAAAGGCCTGTACTTTAAGAATTTAGGTGTATTCTTATCACTTGGCTAGTTAGAGGTATAAAAGAAAGAATCAAAATCACTGTCTGCCAGTGTAAGGTTCTTCTCTTACTGTGACAGTCTGAGGTCCTGTTCTTAGGCTAAGGCCTTTGGCTAAGCGACAGAGGCAGCCATAAGCAGGGAAGCGACCGGTCACATCCTCACATTCCAAAGTAGTCACATTGAAAGAAGGTGCTATTGGGCTGTTAGGAATACAATCCTGTCCTGATAGTGCCTATCACCTCCACAGAAAATGAAGTGCCTAGAAGATGTAAAAGGAAATTGAGGTTGATAGTTTTCTATCTGGTAAGAACTCACTTATCAATAGACACAGCTGGGAAACTCTTATGTCTTCATAGATGTAGTTGTGAAATCCTCACTTCTGTATTGTTTTGTCATTATAGTTCCCACTTTGCTATTGTTTATTGGCATGGTGTCTGTCTGGTTCTGTGATTGTTTCCGTCTGCTGTATAATTAATTTTGCTGGGTGTGAACTAATTAAGGTGGTGGGATATAATTGGTTAGCTAATCATGTTACAATATGTTAGGATTGGTTAGTTAAATTTCAGTAGAATGATTGGTTAAGGTATAGCTAAGAATATTACTATATAAATTAGGGGCAAACAGGAAGTAAGCTGGGATTCGAAAATAAGGAAAAAGGAACTTGTATTTAAGCTTGCTGGAAGTTCACCCCAATAAACATCGAATTGTTTGCACCTTCGGACTTCGGGTATTGTTGCTCTCTGTTCATGCGAGAAGGACCAGGGAAGTGGGAGAGTGAAGGAATAAGCTCTCTAACAACACCCTCCTTCCCTGCCCTATCTTGCATGCATACCTCCAGCCCTGCCCTGTCCCATGGCTTACAATGAAAAAAGGTTTGATTTCTGTCTGATAATCCTCATAGTTTTCTGATTCTTATTATGAACTCAATGCTAAACTCTTGGTGTGGAAATATCACAATAGTGCGATCTTCAAGATTCACAGGCTTTGTGGTTTTAAGTGAGGTTTACTTTGAAAAGAGGCAACCCACTTGAAACCAGTAAGGAGCGCAACAGAAAAATAAAACTAACTACAGGCAGATTTCCTGGGGCAGTTGCTCATGTCAATGGCTCTTTGTCCTAGGGATGATGGTGGTGGCATGGTATTTCTTTCACAGCAGCAAAGAGTCCTGTGGCACCTTATAGACTAACAGACATATTGGAGCATGAGCTTTCGTAGGTGAATACCCACTTCGTCGGATGCATGTAGTGGAAATTTCCAGAGGCAGGTATAAATATGCAAGCAAGAATCAGGCTAGGGATAACAAGGTTAGTTCAATCAGGGAGGATGAGGCCCTCTTCTAGCAGTTGTGGTGTGAACACCAAGGGAGGAGAAACTGCTTTTGTAGCTGGCTAGCCAGTCACAGTCTTTGTTTAATCCTGAGCTGATGGTGTCAAATTTGCAAATGAACTAACCCTCTGAAGCATTTCTTTCATGGCTTCCTTCATATTTCTGTGGTCAGGGTCACTACAGAATCACATTGAGGGCAGCAGTCAAACTTCTTCTAAACAAGGAGAAATTATCTTCATGTAAGGCCTCACTAGACCTGCCACCAGCAATCACACAGCATTGTCATCCCCCCAACATTACAGAGCTACTTTGTTAGCCAGGCAATGATCACAGACCTCTCACTGGTCCTCAAACTCTCAACCAATGTTGGGCTAACCCAGCTGTTCTTACGACCATTGATAACTGAAGACAGGAGTCAGCTTACAGTTTCTTGTTTTTTACTACTTTGTTGCAGAAACTAGTTACAGATTTTAAAATGTGTTCAGGTACACATAAAATTACGAAAATTTAAAAATTCACACACAAGTAGTTCTGGAACATCTTTGAATCACCATAGAACTAAATAATGTTTGAAGTTCATCACATAGTCCAATTGCTTTTGGTGGCTGAAATACTTTTTAATGGGTGTGATCTCTGAATGGATGAGAGACAGGACTGAAACCAAACTCCAGGGGCTCAAATCAACAACCATGGTTACAAATCAACCCTACTTGTTTTGAATCCCACTTCATCCAAAACTGCTTGCAAGGGGGGATGCAGAGAGGGAATACAGCTCAGATGGCCAAATCATGCTGGAACACTCATTTCTAATAAGATTGTGGACATCCTCCAAAATCAATAAAAAATAGCAGCTTAAGGTGGAAAGAGCAGGTGGTCTGGTAAAGCTGCCCATAATCCTTTGTGAACCCTGAGGAAAGTGGGACACGGTAATTTGTAGATCTTGAAAGAAGATGAAGAAAAGTCCTTTCTTCACTTCACCTCACCTCGAAGTTCCTGACCAGATATGCAAATTTAAACAGAGCAGCAGGGTCACTACAGAATCTACAGACTATTCTGCTCTGCACACCCAAATTGCCATCCTTGGATTTATGTACAATTTAGGGGTGCAGACATAGGGAAAGAGAGAGAATGCCAAGAGACACAGAAAGAGGATGACTTCTCTCCAAGCACTGCTAAGAGGAAGTTTTTCACTCCATTTAAAAGAGAAAGGTCTTATGGATACCTGCTCTGCTCAGATGGGAGCCTCCAAACTCCAGCTGAAGTGTTCTCCATTGTAGACAGAACTCAGATTTATAAAAATCCAAAGAGTGACGTGAACACTCTCACAACCACTCTATGGCTGGTAATTCAGGCCCTGGGTAGCAGCGCTATCACTGTGCTCCCTCACATCCTGTGCTTAAGATTCAAGTGGAGAATCGGGAAAAGCTTGGATGACCAAATTTGAACGTATTAAAACATATTGAAACTTATGACATTGCAGTTGTGCACTAGAACCACTCTAGTGAGCTATGTCTCAGTGACCCCAATGGATCTATTATATACATATATAGTACTAACCTTTTACAGAGATAAAATATCTTATTGTGTTGCCTTACAAGCCAAAGGTATCTGAGCACGTAGAGTAACATTTTAGCATTATAGTAACCACAACAAGTGACTATTTCAAAGAGTGATATATTTTTCATTGATACCAAAGTTATTACTCTGTCCTGCAAGGTCAATTTATTGAAAAATGCGTGTGCATGGCTATCTATCTTCATAAATTCAGTGCTCATCCTTATATTGCATAGATAAATTCCTCATGTCTCATACTGAAGCACTTCTGCTATTGTCCTATTTTTCGTCCAAGTCTACCGACACTATAATTTCACATAATGTAGGATCTCGGTGACGTGATCAAAACTCTTTAAGACTTAAAATTAAATTTGCAACTATGTTAACTGTCCTTAAAATGTTCTACAGATGAGATTGAATGTATTTACCCTAGCTTGATTCTTTTAGCTTTTCAGGATTTGTGCATATTGAATGAATTTCTAAACACATAAAAAATCCAAAGTTCCTGATTTTTAGGGAAATATTAGTACTATGGCCTTTTCATTTATTTTTTTGCTGTTGCCGCCTTTTTTGCATATTGAGCTAAACTTAAATGTTTTCAAGATTCCACAATGTGACCACACAAATAAAACCATACAAATGAAAGACTGGAAGGAACCTTAAGAGGTCATCTAATTCATCACTCTGCACTGAGGCCAGGATACCAAGACCATACCGGACTGATGTTGATTTAACCTCGTCTTAAAAACATCCAATGATGAGGATTCCACAATCTCCCTTGGTGACCTATTCCAGTAATTAAACTCTCTTTATAGTTAGGAAGTTTTTCCTAATATCTAGCCTAACTCTTCCCTGCTGCCACATTCTTGTCCTCCCTTCAATGGACATTAGAAAAAAATTGATCACTGTCTTCTTTACAACAGCCCATAACACATTTGAAGACTGTAATCAGGTCTTTGTCCCGCATTCGTCTTTCCTCAAGACTAAACACGCCCAGATATTTTTCCACCTTTCCTCAAAGGTCAGGTTTTTTAAACCTTGTATCATCTTTGTTGGTTTCCTCTGGACTCTCTTCAATTTGTTCACATCTTTCTTGAAGTGTGGCTCCCAAAATTGAACACAATACTCCATCTGAGGCCTGACCAGTGCAGAATAGAGCAGAACAATTACCTCCTGTGTTTTATATGTGACACTGCTGATAATATACACCAGAATATTAGACTTTTTTGCAAGTGCATCACTTGCAAGAGCTTGTATTCAGTTTCAGAGTAGCAGCCGTTTTTGCTTGTGGTCCACTATAACTAGGGCCCTGTGTAAATCATGATTCCCCAGAGTACACAGAAATTGTGAAAATGTCCCCATACTCTATTTTTTAAATACTTTTTTCCTAGAGATTGACTACATTTACTTGTGAAATTCATTCAGTCCTTGCAACTGATTAACGTTAGTTGCAAAATTCATTCAGTCTTTCAAAATGACCAACTTTAGCTGTAAAATTAATTCTCTGCAAATGCTGTGAAATTCAGTACTTTGCCATTACACTCTTATTTTTCTTTAAAAACATAAAATAAAAATTCTGATTTACCCAAGACCCTAACTCTCCCAGAACCTCTTCTGCAGTGCTACTTACTGTCTAGACAATTATTCCCCATTTTCTATTTCTGTTTTTCTTCCTAAGTAGCAATTTGCACTTATCTTTATTAAATTTGATCCTGTGAAGTGATATTTGAATATATAAAGCTTACAGATTTTTTTAAATTAAAGTGAAGATACAAACTGTATGGCTCTTCAATCTATTCAATATTTTATGACTGACATTTGTGGTATGATTTGGTGCCTCGTATTGAGCAACAACTTCTCTAAACATTTGACACTTAAATCCCTAATTCTTGTCTGTCTTCATTTCAGACCTTATTAAAAGGAGTTAACTCAAGGAATTTGATTCTTCTTCCATTAATGGTTAAAATCACTAATAGAAATATAAAAGGCGAGTGTGAGAATAACAATGGGAATGTTGACTTAATGGTTTCTTTGAAAAGAGAGATGTCAGACTTCCCTTAAAAAAAAAAGTAGACATTTGCTACAAAAATATTAATCTCTTATGGGAATGCAATACACTACTCATGATAGGTTACGCTATGTAAAGTATTGAAATGGACTGTTGCAAAATATCTTAGCACATGAAGAAATCAGATGATTCAGAGACAACCACTTTGCAGGAAGCCATTCAGAAATGGCTTGGCTAACTGGGCCCATTCAAATACAATGCATTGTAATGTATTATGTAGTCCGACTAGGTGATCACAAAAGTCCTTTCCCACCTTTAAAAAAAAATATGAATTTTAATACAGCAAAGAAAGTCATATCTAAGAACAAAGAATGTAGGCCTTACCGACAGAATGGGGGACTGTGTCTTTGACATCAGTAAAAAGAAAAGGAGTACTTGTGGCACTTAGAGACTAACCAATTTATTTGAGCATAAGTGAGCTGTAGCTCACGAAAGCTTATGCTCAAATAAATTGGTTAGTCTCTAAGGTGCCACAGGTACTCCTTTTCTTTTTGCGAATACAGACTAACACGGCTGCTACTCAAAAAAGGACTTAGGGGTCATAGTGGAAAAGCAACTCAATATATGCAACCAGTGCAATGCTGTGACACAGAAGGTTAATGTGATCCTTTCATGTATAAACAGCGGAGTAGGAGCAGACAGGTGATTTTTACCTTTGTTTATGAAATAGGTGAGACCAATACTAGATGCTGTGTTACAGTTCTGGTGTCCATTTTTTTTTAAAGATGTTGAAAAACAAGAGAGGGCCAAGAAAAGAACCACAAAAATGACATGAGGGCTGCAGGATATGCTTTACAATGAGAGACTTTTAAATAGCTTCATCTGTTTAATTTATCAAAAAGAAACTTGAGAGGCAATTTCAGTACAATGAAAAAGCACCTTTATGGGGAAAAATTGCCAGTACTAAACAGGGCCGGATTTCCAATTAGTCATAGTAGGCACATGCCTAGGGGTGCCTAGAAGTTAGAAGTGGGTTAAAAAATTCATTTTTTACAGAAAACACGAAAGTCAGCTGTAGGCAGGGGGAGTGCTGAAGATTCTGTGCCTAGGGGCGCATAGGGGTATAAATCAGGCCCTGGGACTAAAGGTCTCTTCAACTTGGCAGAAAAAAGCATAACAAGAACCCATGTCTAAAAGTTAAAGCCAGACAAATTCACATTCAAAATAAGGCACATTTTCATCAGTGGGAGTGATTAACTATTGCAACAAACTACCAAGGGATGTGGTGGTGCATTCTCCATTCCCAGATGCAATCAAAATCAACACTAGATGCACCTCTGTAAAAGGTATGCTTAGTCAAGTTATTGGGCTCAACAGAGGGGTAATGGGGTGAAATTATATGGCCTGTGTTATACAGGAGATCAGACTGAGCGATCGAATGGTTCGTTCTGGGCTTAAAAATCTATAAAAGGGAAGAAGTCAGTTTTCATCTAGTGTAAAGTTGATTAATTCTATTTACTTCAATTGAGCTATGCTGATTTACACCAGTTGAGGACCTGGAAATATTCTGATGTTAAATAGCTGAAAGATATAAATTATTAGTGTTAACATTTAAATCAGTATTCTAATCTTTTTATTTTTAAATAGAGAATCCAGTCTGAGATTCTTACACTTGTTCAATTCCCACTGACAACAGTGGATACTTATAGGAGTAATGATTACAGGACCAGGCCCCAAATTTGCTTACTGCAAACCTTTAACTTTACGGAACTTGACTAATACATATAGAGTAAAATATAATGCCATTCATTTAAAATTAATGATTTTCTTTCTTACTGAAGTCAGATTCATTCACTTCTAGCTTTAGAGAAATAAGCCATGTTTGTAAAGCATACCAAGTTAAAATTTAGAGTCATTAAAATAGTTCTTGTCTCTGCCATGCTAGAAGCAGCCTTTGTTTTATTATCCCATGTTTTATTTTTCAAGCCTTCAAACAGTATTTGGTATAAAAGCTCTAATTGCTCATCACAGACATAGGAAGCAGGATTGCTTTGAGTCAGCAAAATGGGATTCTGAGGATGCTTGTTGAAAATTAAAACAAATTAATTTTCCAATAGTAAAAAAATCATTTGTAAATATAAACAAACTTACTGAAGAAGGATTTTATTATCCAAAATATGAACAGTTCATTTTGATTTACCTTGATTTACCTTTACATTTTCATTACTTTAACTGCAATCCAGTTACACATATCTTATAATAAGCACTGTACTAATAAATGACTTTCGTTATAATGGCCTTAGGCAGGACAGGAAGTGTTGGAATATTACTAATTCAGATCTATTCCCCATAATGCAACAAGAGGATTGTATGACACCACAATATGTTTGATATTATCACCAAGGGGCAGAAGAAAATACTAGGCTTGCAGTAACTTTCAGATATTGATGTTGATTGTAAAATATCGAATATTAACTGAGCATGCATCCACCTTCTGTTTTTGATATAGCTTCAGCTTGACAGTGTAAAGATTTGAAACACACATTCTTGCTATAATGGGGACTCCTCCTGTGACTTTACTCTAGGCCATATTATACTCTAGGTCATATTATTAATCCAACATATGTTCAGGTAAACTATATCTCTTTAAATTGAGGGCACATATTCTGAACCATATCTTGTCAAGTGCTATACTGCACATATGCACTGAAAATTTGAGTCTTTTTGTTTTAATGCTTAAGATTCATATTTTAAAAACGTATAGGACTATCATACACATACAAACATTGTACATCAAATATGAATCACAAAAATATTGCTAATAAGTCTATAAAATGCAACTGTTCTAAAACAGAAATACTGAAAATTCAATACCAAGGTTTCCATGCTTGTTATTGAATTCCCTAGACATCTTGTATCTCACTGTTACCTTTGAAGTATTTTCATTCTAACATATATAGTATGTAATATTATAAGTATATGGCCAAATACTATGATGATGAATGCCTTATAAATGCATGTAATATAACCTGTAATTTATATAAAAGTACCCAGCATAGACTCATAAATTAGTGGCTTTTAAAGGCCAGTCTTATTTTCCCTATGAGATATTATAGCCAGTAACTAAAGGCCACGTTCCACCAGGACACAATTTCATTAATTACTTATTTCCCTTTGGGTCAGCAGTGCTCCTTGTACATACCCCGATTGGCTTATAATAAAGGTCTGATTCCAGAAATGCTTTTATAGCATACAAATAAATTTATAATCATACAAATGTATATATTTCATTAAAATAAATAGTATTTATTGTCATAGCGCAACACAAGAAGTTATTCCTTATGCATGGCATGAACAGTAGCCAGAAGGTTTTCATTTTTATGTACCGTTCATTGTTTCTTGTATCAGCACTTTTTTCCTTCTGACCATCTGACAGATTCCAATTTATAATATTCATTTTCATATTCTCAATACAGCAATTAAATCTTTAGACCTTGAGGAGAAGGAGGAAATTAAAGCTATTAACATGTTAGAGGATTGTTTGATTTACTCATTATAAATTGTTCTTGATCTGAAAAGCTCACAAGAGGTGTCCACAGGGAGGACAAATTTTGACTGGCAGTGTCAAAAGAGCCAAGGACATAGGAAGGTTCTTAATAATTATTAAGTTTCATTCAGAAATGCTTATTCTAAGTGGTCAGAGTCATGGTGATATTTTGAACCAGAACTTCCCAACTATCAAATATAACAAATTATCAATATATTTCAGAAAGATTAATGTTACCATTTATCTTATTATACTCATTTGAATTCATAAATATTTTAATAAAAACAGTCTCCATATTTTGGGGTACTAAATGTATCAAGCTGGGAACGCTAAACTTGAAGCACTCAAAAAACCACTTAACACATATGCAGAACCACACATACACACTCAGAGAAGATAGAATTTTAATCCTCTTAATATAGTTGCTTTGAATTACCGATATTGAAGACTGTGGCCCAGATTCAGCAGTGTGGTAACTCCACTGCCTGCAATGGAGGTTAGACTATTTACACCAGGTCTGCAGCTGGCCAATTGTTTCATTGCTGTTTTGGCCTTCTTCAGAGCTGTGGAGAAGCAGCCTACTTTGTGCACAAGGGCTGACAGTCCCATGAAAGGTGAGCCTGGTTACCATAACTCTACACCATGCCTCTATACTGATGCACAAACCTGGTCCAGGACTGGACGCTGGTGTCTGCAGCTTTTTAAAAAAAGCATAATATGCAAATATGTGCTAGAATGTGGTTGTAAATGGGGCTATAATAACACTGTCAGAGCTAATTGCGTCCCTGATTTACAAAATTATTAACTATGTTGCTTGCATGTACACATGCAGAGTTGATGTAGTGCATGAAAAAAAAAATCCAGTCTACCACCTTTTGGCTCTCTCTCCTAACAACTTTCGGATCTCTCTCTCTGTCTTCTGGATTTATCAAGCATTCTCTTGATATTTTTTTTGTCTTCACTAGTTGATAATCCACTCTTGGTTTTGAAGTCTTCTCAATGGCTGTTATTTCATTTCATGAAAGGAATAAGGTAGTCAAGCTACAGTGTTGGGTATGGCATATATTTCAAACACGTTTTAGTTAAACTTGAGTGATGTCCCTGCCAGGTTTCAGAAATGGTGATTTAGTGCTTTGCCTTCAGTATTGGAAGCACTCTACAGGTCTGTTTACTATACACAAAAGATTCCTCAAAGCCAAGAGTGAGTTTGAAATGTTCATCTGGCTATAACAACAATTTAATTCATTTGAAGAGTGCCACGTTATTTTTTACTGCAACTTTGTTTATTATTGTGGACCGATAAAACTTCAAAACAGTTTGATGTAATATTTGCAGCTATTATATTTCTCTATTTTATTTGTAGTGGATCACAAGTAATTAATATTTTGTTTTTTAAAGCAGAGTTTCTCTTTCTTTAAAAAAACAGACAACAATCCAGGGATCATTCATTTTTAATGTACTGAGCCAAGAATTTGCCTTTGATATAATTATTATAGACACTGCAGCTCTGTGGATTTGAAACCATAGGAGTAGAGATTCACCTTCAGAAGGACAGCCATTGCCTTTGAAGTCAGTATATATGGTTTAACACAAATGTAATTTCACAGCAAACTGCATTTTATTGTTCAGTATTATTTTGTCCTAACACTTACGGTGTCTTGTAAAGTATACTCCAAACTAGAAAAAACAATACTTCAAATACTTTCCTTTAAACACTTTTTTTAAAGTCTGTCACATATGTTGAAATACAGACAAACAATTAAGATGGTGAGCAGTCTCTCTCTCGCACACACATACCTAAACGTGATTTAATTGGCATCACAGAAACTTGGTGGGATAAATCTCATTACTGAAATATTGATAGAGAGGGATACAGCTTGTTCAGGCAGGACAGATAGGGAAAAAGGGAGAAGGTATTGCATGATACATCAAGAACATATACACTTTTTCAACTGGTCTGCCTCTCACTGCCTTCTGGACCTGAGAACATGTCTGGGTGAAGATAAAGGGGAAAAACAGAGGTTTTGTGAGAGGGGGCTTCTAAATACCACCAAATCAGGAGAAGGTGGAGGATGAGGCATTTCTGGGACAAAGAAGAGAAGTTTCCAAAACACAAGACCTGGTGGTAATGGAGGATTTAACTACTGAGACATCTGATGGAATAGTAATATAGCAAGACACAAAATGTCCAATAACTTCTTGGAATGTATTTGGAACAACGTTTAGTTTCAAAAAGTGGAAGTAATAATCAGGGGAACGGCCATTTGAGACTTGATTCTGACTAACAGAAAGGAAATGATTGCAAATCTGAAGGTAGAAGGGAATTTGGATGAAAGTGATCATAAATTATAGATTTCATGATTGTAAGGAATGGAAGGAGCGAGAGCAGCAGAATAAAGACAATGAACTGCAGAAACAAACAAACAAAATCCAGACAAACTTATAACTGATAGGAAAAGTCCCATGGGACGAAAATATAAAAGAAAAAGGAGTTCAGGAGAGTTGGCAGTTTCTCAGACACACAATACTGAAGGTATTCAAGCACAATCTATCCTGGTGCTAAGGAAAGATAGGAAGAAGAGTAATAGGCCAAAACGGCTTTATCAGGAGCTCTTTAATAACCTGAAAAATCAAAAAAGGATTAGTTACACCTAGAAAGGAACATAAAGAACAATAAGAAATGATTCTATAAATATATTAGGAGAAAAAGAAATACAATGGAAAGTGTAGGTCCTCTACTTAGCGAGAAAAGCTAATAATAGAGACATCAAGATAGAGAAGGTGTTTAATGCCTATTTTGCTTCAGTCTTCTCTGAAAAGGTTAATGGTGGCAATATACTCAATATTAATAACAAGGGTGAAGGAACATAAATCAAAATATGGAGAGGACAGGTTAAAGAATATTTAGATAAGTTAGATGTATTCAACTGACTAAATTAATCCTAGGATACTTAAGGAAGTAGATGAAGCAATCTCAGAACTAGTGATTGACTTTGAGAAATCATGGAGAATAGGTGAGGTCCCAGAAGACTCAAGAAAGGCAACACCTATTTTTGAAAAGGGGAACAAAGAGGACTCAGGGAATTATAGACCAGTGAGCCTAACTTTGATATCTGGAAAGATACTGGAAAAAATATTAAATAATCAGTTTGTAAGTACAAAGAGGATAATAGGGTTATAAGAATAATCAGCATGGATTTGTTAAGAACAAATTATGCCAAACCAACCTAATTTCCTTCTTTGGCAGGGTAACTGGCCAGGTGGATGAAGCGGAAAGCTGTACACATGATATATCTTGATAGTAAGACTTTTCATGCCATTCCACATGACATTCTCTTAGTTAAAACTAGGGACATGTGGTCTAGATAAAATTACTATAAGGTGAATGAACAACTGGTTGAAAGACTGTAATTAAAGAGTAGTTATCAATGGTTCACTGTCAAACTGAGATTGTGTGTCTAGTAGTGTCCCTTGGCACTCTGTCCTGGTTCTGGTACAATTCAATAATTTCATTAATTACTTGTATAATGGAGTGGAGAGTATGCTTATAAAATTTGTGGGTGACACCAGGCTGGGAGGGGCTACAAACATTTTGGAGGACAGGATTAGAATTCAAAATAACTCGGACAAATTGGAGAATTGGTCTGAAACCAACAAGATTAAATTCAATAAAGACAAGTAAAAGTATTATATTTACGAAGCAAAAGTCAAAAACACAACTACAAAATGAGGAATAACTGGTGAACTGGTAGTACTACTGAAAAGGATCTGGGGGTTATAGAGTATCACAAACTCAGTATGAATCAACAATGTGATGCAGCTGCACATAAGGTTAATATCCTGGAGTGTATTAACAAGGGTGTTGTATGTAAGACCTGGGAGGTAATTGTCCTGCTGTACTTGACACTCAGCAGCAGTACTGTGTTCAGTTCTGGACACCACACTTTAAGTTGTGGACAAACTGGAGAGGAGAGTAACAAAAATGATAAAAGGTTTAGAAAAACTGATCTACAAGGAAAGGTTTGTCCTGCCTCAACATGGGAGGGCTGGACTAAATGACCTCTCGAGATCCCTTTCAGTCCTACATATCTAGTCTTTTCAAATATTATAGTGTGGTTAACACTTACTAACTATTCCCACATACTGGTGTCCGAGGGCTTGTTCCCAAACCTGTTGATATCAATGGAAAGGCTCCCATTGATTCCAACGGGCTTGGGATCAGGCCTTACAGGGAACAATTTCATAATGTAAGAACACTAGTGTGGGTCAGATCCTGTTTTTCCATTGGCTTCAGAGGCCTAGGATCTATATGGTAAATGTGGATAATAGTGAGTAAATACTCTGTTACTACCACCAAATATAGAAAATAGAGAGACCATGCTGTTGGTTATTTAATATTAACCACTTCTGATTTTATTTGATTATTGTTGATTAACAGAAGAAAGAATACCTCAGATGTTCTGTAAGCTTATGAGGCCTGGAAGGATGCTGCTCATTGTTACAAGAGTGTACGCTTCCACAGTCAATTAAGATTTGGGCTGGAATCATTCTTCAGACATCATAATAAACCATATATGGCATAATGTCTGTAGCTATCAGCCTTAAAAAACAAACAAAAACAAAACAAAAAACCCACGCTAAGGATTTCCTCTCTCAGTATTTACAGTGTTCCCAAGATGATATGTTTATTACCTAAAACAAAGTTTAAGGAATATTTATCTATTGATCTAAGAAAAGACAAACAAGCTTCTGTGGATGACATCCAGGGAACACCATCAATGTCAGACCACGAGGAAAGAAAAGTAGAAATATCACACGGCATAAACCACTTTGTCTTGACTGAGCTTCAAAATATAGATAAAAATCAGCCTTCATGATTACACCCATGGTGCTAAATACAAGGGTGGTAGGTGTTGTATGAAAACTAGATAGACGGGTAAATGGTCAGACAGCTTGTGATAATGGTGTTCATGGGGTATGTAAAATCATGTCTATATCAATAAAAGTCTATAAAATCATGACTGGTGTGGAGAAAGTAAGTAAGAAATTGTTATTTACTCCTTCTCATAACATAAAAACTAGGGGACACCAAATGAAATTAATAGGCAGCAGGGTTGTTGTTTTTTTAAAAAAGGAAGTATTTTTTCACAAAAACACAGTCAACCTGTGGGACTCCTTGTCAGAGGATGTTGTGAAGGCCAAGACTATAAAAGGGTTCAAAAGAGAACTAGATAAATTCATGGAGGATAGGTCCATCAATGGCTATTAACCAGGATGGGCAGGGATGGTGTCCATAGGCTCTGTTTGCCAGAACTGGGAATGGGCAACAAAGAATGGATCACTTGATGATTACCTCTTCTGTTCATTCCTCCTGGGGCACCTGGCATTGGCCAATGTGGAAAGATAGGATCCTGGGCTAGATGGACATTTGGTCTGACCCAGTATGGCCATTCTTATGTAACCCCAAGCTCCAGCACACCAGCAGAGAGCTGTAGCAACAGGATGTAACTGTCCACTCCTTAGCACCACCAACAAAACTCCAGTGGGAGGGCAGAAGTTTCCTCTATTTCTCACCGAACTTCCAGATAAGTGCCAGTTATCTCCCCATTAAGGGGTTATGCAGGGAAGCTATTCAAGCCTAAGGGCTGTTGAAGCTCCAGTGGACTGTGAAGATCCAGTGAATGTAATCAGCTCTGGCATATATATTCTAGGAGTGGCGGAGGCAAGGAATTCACTTACTTGAGCTCTGCTCTCCTTGATGGTGCACCAGGACAGTGTTACAGGGTTTAGAAAGTCAGAGGGGATGTTGCTTTTCAGCACTATTTCACTGTCCTTGGAAACCTGATTTTGAACTAGCTTCTGCACCCTTCCAGGGAATATCCAAGAGGGCCATGGGTATTTTCCATAATAGGAACTATAATATTTAAAATTATGAAAACTTTTGAAATATGATTGCTGTGTCATACTGCATTGTTTATGTTTCATCGGCATGAAAAAGTAAACCGACAAAGCCTAATTCTCCTCTCCTTTACATCAATTTTACACTGGTATAACTCCTTTGACTTCCGTAGAGGTGCTCTTGACTTACAGTCTGTCAGTGACAGGGGCATCAAGCCTAGAAATCTGATGTGACTGATGAAACATGACAACTGTCAAAATTTAAATAAGAAAAAAAAATGGTTTTGATTGGATAACCACAATCAGCTTGACAGCCAGTTGGCTATCTGAATTTTTGGCAAACTAAAGTCTGGTAAAATGTTGATAAGATGGGATGATTTCCAAGTCCCTGAAAAAGAAATAGTCCCATTTTATCCAGGAGTGTGCGAAGGAATTTGAATTTGAATACTTTTGGAGGGGCTTGTTAAACACATACAAATGAAAGGTTTGCGGGATGCCCCACCCTTTCTCGGGATGCCTCTGGCAGGGGCGCTCAGCCGCCAGGAGACAGAGGCTCCCCCGGCAGCTGCACTCTCCATGTCCCTGCAACCTGGGCAGGAGGAAGCAGCAGGGTGGCTGGCTGGCTGCGGGGTACTCCCCTGACCCTTACAGCTGCAGCCTGCTGCTTCTCCTTCCCTGCTGCTGGGTCCCAGCATCGCTGCCTGCTTTGCAGGCACCCATTATGTGAGCCAGGGGCTGGAGGCAGAGGCAACATGTGGGACTCCGACAACAAGGAAGGAGAAGCAGCAGGCTGCAGCTGTAGGTGGTGGGGTGGGGGGTGGGAGAAGGAGCAGCTCAGCTGGCAGCCTGCTTCCTCTCTCACCAGCTGCAGGAACACAGAGATTTGGGGGAGTGGGGGGCAATACCCCTGGTTGCCCCCCACCCCCTTGTGCAAAATAACTAGATACAAGACACTGCTTCCAAACCTTCGCTGGAGTTCCTACTTATTTATGGCATAACTGGTTACACATTTACAACCCATTACCTTCATTAACAGAGATGGTCCAGCTAAGACTGAGACTAAAATACATTTGTGCATTCTGAACGGTACAAATGTGATTAAATTCAACAATTTTCTAAAGTTTCTGTTTTGCCTGAAAGTAAGAGGAATACTCTTTTTAAAAGAAAAGTGATACTAGATAGATACAAATTTTAATGTATCTCTATTACTAAGCTTACCATCTAACCTCATTCCTTTGAGATGACAGCATAATCATAAACATAAAGTAACATCCAATTAATGTCACCAAAACCTCACAGAATAGCCATTAGGTAGCACTTATATCCATGTACACATCACAATGATATATTTGCAGTCTTCTTCTAAGCATGGAATCCTATAGACTGAGAACTGTATTGTTAAATTAAACACATTCATTAAAAACATGAAAACATTTGTTTCTTCTCCTGTATTTTACCAAATGCACCAGAAAATTCAGTCCTAGGCCCCAAATGTCACTATACAGTTACATTTAAAACTGTCTTTTTAAAACAAAACAAAACTTTTCATTTTACAGAATAAACTGAAATCTGAAGACTGAGCATTTATATATAGCAACATACAGATCTCTGTTTTCTTGATTCTAACAAAACCCTAGATATACTGTGCAAAAAATTGGTTAAGGCATAGGAGTAGTCAGCTTGTATCACAGGTATCTACAGCTACAATAGCATATGCAGTTGTAAAATTGTTTGAAAAAGATAAAGGTTGTTCAGTACAAATTATGCCCCGAAGCAGTATTAGCACTTCTAGAATTATCAAGAAAATTCCTTCATCTCATTGCCTTGCATTTCAGAAACAAGAGATTAGCCAGCACTTACTGTTTGTATCCAAGATTAGAGTGTATGAACATATTCAAATGGTTTCTTGTGATAATTCTACAGAATTACTCATGGACAAAACCAAAACCTGGCTTTCTACACAGTCAATTTGTTATAGAGTATGTGGTGCTTAATATGCATACTCATTAAAAAATGCAACTGTGCAGCTTACTGTATGTGGCATCTTTTATCAGACTTGTTTTTTCACTTAAGTCTCATTAAATAGGAATTCTGTAACAGCAGGGGAGCATTACAATAGGCCATTGCTACTATACTAAGTTTAATAGAAATTGTCGTAGAGGTAATCATCCCACTGATTGGGGTTTGCTTTGCAACATGAACATTGCTAAATAACAAGAGCAATTTAATGACATATGAAAACTGCTAGCAAAAAAGTAGTGTTCTAACTAAGGGAAACTCCAGTTTCCCAAAAGAAAACTGTAGAATTGAAATTCTTCCTTTCCGAAAAAGAACCATTTTATTTTCCTATATTCTGTTTGTGAAACCATGGGAAGAATGTACAATGTTTATTTGGGAATAATACATTTTAGATACACCCTGGGCACGCTAGAACACAAATAATAAACAGAGTAGTTCAAAGAAACACAGGAACACAAGGTAGGTTTTGCATATAAAGTCACTCATTAGTCCATTGTTACACAGGTTAGATTTTAATATGATCGATATTCTGGCGTCGTCCTATATGAATATTGCATTAGTTATATTAACTCAGAGCGAAAGACATTACAAGCTCATCTAAAACCTCAAGTACTGTAAAAACATTACTTTAGACATTACTAATCATTAAGGTGTAAGCGAATAATTAAATAGTGCACTTAAAGAATACCTAACACCACATATTTACATTTTAAGTCCTTGCTACATGCATTGTCAAACAAGATGATAGTATATTCTTGCATAGGCAATTACACACTTGCATTAGGTAACAAATTAACCTTAATGTTTCTATTGCAGAAAGAATACAACTGATATTTGAATCAAACTAACATGCAAAGAGAAGTTGAGTCAGAATAAGAACTCATTTAACCCACTTACTAAGGTCTAACTGTATATCATGAAGTCAAGAAATAACAAGCATATGATGCCAACAGATCCAAAATGCCCAGTTCCTTATATAATTTGGATGGTGTAATGGCATGGAGGTCACACTGGCTTGCTCCCCGGCAGTTAGGTATGGTGCCGCAGGTGTGCTCCAGCCTCAGGTTCCCTTCACCGGAGGTATAAACAAATCCAAGCAGCCCTTTCTAGTATTACAGTGTACCCTCTTTGGAGGTTACCATTTTATTTATCAGAGAAGGACAATATGAAAAGAAACAAACGCTTTAGTCAGCTACTCCATCAGAAACTCTTGGCCTCTGGGTTAATCAATCTTATGTCTTGCCCCGCTGTCCACAGAACACCCTCCGGATGAATTCCCTGCTTGGGGCTTGAGCCTCTGCTGGGGGTTCAGATACATGCCACTCTTCCCCCAACAGTGCATCACTCTTTGCTGAGCCAGTCTCTAGTACAGAGGTGGGCAAACTACAGCCTGTGGGCCACATCTGGCCCGCAGGACTGTCCTGCCCGGCCCTTGAGCTCCCTAACAGGGAGGCTAGCCTCCAGCCCCTTCCCTGCTGTCCCCCCTCCCCCGCAACCTCACCTTACCATGCTGCCAGCACTCTGGGCAGTGTGGCTGGCTCCAGCTGGGCAGCTGCGAGCTCCTGCCGCTCTGAGCTGCATGGTAAGGGGGCAGGGAGCAGGGGGATCGGATAAGGGGCAGGGGGTCCCGGTGGCCAGTCAGGGGACAGGGAGCAGTTGGATGGGGCAGAGATTGGGGGGGATCAGGGGACTGGGAACAGGGGTGGTTGGATAGGGGGTCGGAGTCCCGGGGGGCTGTCAGGGGGCGGGGGTCTAGGCAGGGGTTGGGGCAGTCAGGGGACAAGGAGCAGGGGGGGTTGGATAGGTTGGGGGCTCCGAGGGGGGTAGTCGGGGGCGGAAAGTGGGAGGGGGCAGATGGGGGCGGGGCCAGGCTGTTTGGGGGGCACAGCCTTCCCTACCTGGCCCTCCATACAGTTTCACAACCCCGATGTGGTCCTCGGGCCAAAAAGTTTGCCCACCCCTGCTCTAGTAGCACCCCAGTTAAGTAATTAACAATCCACAGGTGGATCTGGGGGAGGTTTTCTTTTCAGCAGAATCTGAAACAGGTAGGGCAACGGCCTGTCCCCTTCAGGGCCCAACTACCATGGGACAGATAGATTGATCTATTTTCATCTGCTTGTCCCTCTTTCCTCAAAGTTCATATTTGTGCTTCTGTTAAACCAGTGTAAGATTTATATACTCCTTGTTTTCTGCTGGGGATGTTCAAGTTCTACGTTTGGTAAGTTCTGTGTTGAACAAAAGTATTGCTGGAGCTTAGACTGAGAAATTGCAAAGACCACACCACCACAAGTCTATTTCTGGCTTCTCTCTGAATCATATGTTAGAACCCCGGAACTTAAAATGGGTTTCAGCTGAGGATGCATTTTCACACAGAGGCTCGAAAAAAAAAAAAAAAAAAAAAAGGCAAACCAAGGCTCCATGCTGTAAAAGTGCTAAGTTTCTGCGGAGAGGAATTAATTACGCTCCAGTCGCTTTGGCTTCAATTATTATTGTGAATGCGCAACACCTCTCAGGGGAATTCAGAACCTTGGAGGACTGGGTTCCAAGTGAGCTTGTCCACATGTGCCCCACCTGTGCATTCTCTAAGCCTTAGACTCTAAGGCAATACAGCCAAACTGTACTCATGCACTACTTGCCCAATATGCCTTAATTACAGTGATTTTAAAAAAAATCCTTAGCACAGAAGCTTATTTCTCTTTCATAGGATGACACATGAAATAGTAGGTTGCCTTAAATCTGTCACCAGCTGGGAAGTATCATAGAATCATAGAATGCCACAGTTGGAAGGGACCTCAGGAGGTCATCTAGTCCAACCCCCTGCTCAAAGCAGGACGAATCCCCAATTTTTGCCCCAGATCCCAAATGGCCCCCTCAAGGATTCAACTCACAACCCTGGGTTTAGCAGGCCAAAGCTCAAACCACTGAGCTATCCCTCCCCCCAGGGATATCTGGATAGAGAGAGATTAAACGTCATCCCAGTTAATGTTGCTGCGTTGTGACATCACTGATCTATTAGAGAACACATTCATTTAAAGTTGCACAATGTTTGCTTATAACATTGTCTGGCTGCCGCCTGCTAGTGAGTGGGGGGCTTGGAACCAGGGTGGGCCGGCAGCCCCTCATCAGCTCCCTCCCACCCCCCCCCGCACCTCCCGCCCACCGGTGGGCCCCATGATTCAGTAACTCCCCCATCCCTCCCTGTGCCTTCTGCCTGCAGCAATCAGCTGTTTTGCGGCATTCAGGAGGCTTGGGAGGGAAGGGGGAGGAGTGAGGACATGGCGTGCAGCCTTCCTGTTCTCCCCCAGAGCCTTTTGAATGCTGAGAAACAGCTGATTGCTGCGGGTGTAGGTGCGGGGAGGGAGTGGGGAGCCTGCGCACCGTGTCCTCACTCCTCCCCCCAGAGCCTCCTGAACACTGAGAAACGGGCAGCTGATTCCTGTGGGTGGGAGGTGCAGGGAGGCTGCATGCCGCGTCCTCTCTCCTCTCCCATCCCCCTGAGCAGTTGATTGCTGCAGGAGGGAGGCAGGGGAAGGAAGGGAGGAGGCTGCATGCTGCGTCCTCGCTCCTCAACCCCTGAGCCTCCTGAATGCCGCGAAACAGCTGATTGCTGTGGGCGGGAGGCGAGGGGAGGGAGAGGAGAGTAGCGAGGATGCGGTGCGCTCGGGGAGAGGGGGTGGAGTGTGGGAGGGCCTAGGACAGAGCTGGGTGGGGTTAAGCACCCCCTGGCGCTTTGGAAAGTTGGTACCTGTGCAGCCATGCATGCGCCATCCAGAGGAGAGAGTGGTGCGCTCCAGTGGGATAGCATGGGTTCATCATCACATTCAGTTTCCACAGGGAAGTGTTTGCAGCCACTGCCATGCGACTGTTGTGTCTCCTCCCTCCTGCCTCCTTTGGTGCCACCTGAAGAGTGGGAAGGCTAGATTAACAACAAAGTGTTAACCCTTGAGGGCTCAGCCGAGTGCTAGTTCATCATTTAGCAGCAAGGCATTCCCTGGGAAATATCCCACCTCATATAAACATGGTTGCTTTAGGAGAATCTCAGGGAGCTCATGAGCAGACAATCCTCTGATTAGAACTTGCTTAAAACTTATACTGCATATGTATATAATGTCTTTTGTCTGGCAAAAATTTTTTCCCCTGGAACCTAACCCCCCCATTTACATTAATTCTTATGGGGAAATTGGATTCACTTAACATTGTTTCGCTTAAAGTCAAATTTTTCAAGAACATAACTACAATGTTAAGCAAGGAGTTACTGTACAGTATATTGCTTAGGAATACTGTAGCTGAATCCCAGAAATGATTGTTTTCTGAATGATCAAACACAAGCATATGTTTAACTACATACTAAATATAGAATAATTTTGAAATTATACAGAATGCTACAGTGACTCATTTAAGTGTGCATTGAAAATGCTTATCTTGTAACTCATAAATAATACCCTGGAAATGAAATCATAAGGTTAGTGAAACTAACTTTGTATGCTATCAGAAAATGTGTATAGGGTGCTAACAAAAATACCTACCGAGTACTTTGAAAAACAAGAGGTAACAGTGACACACTGAAATCAAATAATGAAATGTCCCATCAGTAACAACACAAAAGCTACAGTAAACCCTATGAATGTTGTACCTAATGATTATCTAATCAAAACATCTGTCTTTTTCTATAACTACTTTAACTTCTTCCTTTACTAAGAACATGAGATCCAAAGAGTACTTCACTTGGCACTCCCTCTCCCATCCACTGTTCCCTCTAAGCTGTGTGCGTGTGCGCGCGCACACAGATGCTAAACCCCGCGCACACGGCGAAACACCGCACACACAAAAATTTGCACAGAAGCACAAACATTTGCACAGAAGACATTTTTTCTGCACACAGAAGAAATTTTTCGGCCTGTCAAAAATTAGAGAGAACATTGCTCCCATCCCCCTGCCCTTTTTAGTACATAAACTCCACTTCTATCCATCAAGTTGTGTGAACTGCTCCGTTAGAGATTGTAACTCACAAATCATGTAGGAAACTCCAGGACTTCAAACTGATCTGGAAACCCTTCTTAGTAAAAAGAAACAAAACACTGATTCAGACACAGCAGGGAATGAGACATGCACAGGAAAGTGTCGATATAAAAAAATCCCAATTATTTATTTGTTCTGTAACTATTGTTCTTCAAGATGTGGGTGCAGATCTGTATTCCACTCAGGTGTGTGAACATTAGCACACTGAGCTCTACCCTGGTAAACTAACACTACTCAAAACTACAGGTACTAACGCCTACTCAGGGGCAGTGAGTTATATGGGCCCGTGGTGCCCGGGCTCCAGCAATATTCAGGGCCCGGGGGACAGCTCCACCAATGTTTGGGGTCAGGTCTCTCCCCTGGCCCCACCTGCTGCCCCCGTGTGCCCCCCCCGAGTGTCCCTCAGCCCCCACTTGCTGCCCCCGTGCACCTTTCAGGCCCCAGATCATCCCTGCCTCAAGCCGGTGGCTGCCCCCTGCAGCTGCATGTTGTGCTCCGCTCTGCTGGCTCCTGGAATTAACTGCTGCTGCAGGGTCCTAGTGCTCCCTATTCACTAGTGCCAGGGCTGGCTGACCCTGACCTTGCCTTCTGCCTCGGATCCTTCCCTTTTCTGGAGGGACCCTCCACCAGCACACGCCCCTCCCCCCCACTGCCCACAGGAGCATGTGCAGGAGCCCAAGGAGCATGTGCAGGAGCCCAAGGAGCATGTGCAGTGACAGTGGTGAGAGATGAGTGTGCTGCTGGGGGGGCAAGAGCTCCCTTCCCTAAGAGCTCGCTGCTGCTGGCAGGGAGAAGGCTGGGGGAGGCCTCCTCTCTGGTCCCAACCCCGGGGCAGCCTGTCTGCACCCCAAACTCCTCATCCCTCTCCACACCCCACCCCAGAGCCTGCCCCCCAGCCAGAGCCCTCACCCCCCAACACCCCAACCCTCTGTCCTAGCCCTGAGCCCCTCCAACACCCCAAACCCTTCATCCCCAGCCCCTGAAGCTTTCACCCTTCCCTTCACAAATATTATGGAGAGTACAGCACGTGGCTATAAACATAGGAATATTGTTATCGGCCATGTCCAACTTCCTATACAGGCATCACCAGCGGGCATTTAAATGGCCAAATGCACACTTCACAGTCATTCTGCACTTGCTCAGCCTGTTGTTGAATCGCTCCTTGATGCTGTCAAGTTGCCCCGTGTATGGCTTCATAAGCCACGGCATTATGAGGTAGGCGGGGTCTCCCAGGATCACAATGGGCATTTCGACTTCACCTACAGTGATCTTCTGGAAAGGGAAGAAAGTACCTGCTTGCAACTTCTTGAATGGGCCAGTGTTCTGAAAGATGTGTGCATCATGCTCCTTTCTGGACCAGCCCGCGTTAATGTCTGTGAAACACCCACGGTGATCCACAAGCGCCTGGAGAACCTTTGAGAAATACACTTTGTAATGAATGTACTCGGTGGCTAGGTGATCTGGTGCCAGAATTGGAACGTGCGTGCCATCGATCACCCTTCTGCAGTTAGGGAAGCCCATTTGTGCAAAGCCTGCCACAATGTCATGCACGTTGACCAGAGTCACGGTCTTTCGGAGCAGGATGCGAATAATGGCCCTGCACATTTCCATCAACACGAGTCCAACAGTCAACTTTCCCACTATGAACTGGTTAGCAACTGATCGGTAGCACTCTGGTAGCAGCTTCCACAGTGTAATCTCCACATGCTTCTCCAGCAACGGGGCAGCTCTCATTCTCATTTCCTTGTGCCGCAGGGCTGGGGCGAGCTCATCACACAGTCCCATGAATGTGGCTTTCCTCATGCGAAAGTTCTGCAGCCACTGCTCATCATCCCAGACGTGCATCATGATGTGATCCTACCACTCAGTGCTTGTTTCCCGAGCCCAAAAGCCCACTGTGGTCACAAGCAATCTCGTGTCGTAGCTAGTATGCATGGCAAGATCAATGTCACACTCCTCTTGTCTGTGTAGTTTAAGGAATAACTCCACTGCCACTTGTGACGTGTTGGTTAGTGTGAGCAGCATACTGGTCAACAGCTCGGGATCCATTCCTGCAGCCCGAAAGCGGCCGGGCAGGGCGTGCAGCATACAAACCGTTGAAAGATGGTGCCAGATGTGCACAGAAGCACAGGGATTGCTGGGATGCAGAGCAATGCATCACGGGGCATTGGGACAGGACTCAGGCTGCCCCGCAACCCCTTCTGCCTTCCCACAAGTCTTAGCGGGAAAAGAGAAAGAGATGCTTTGTGGAGTAGCTGCCCAGAGTGCACCGCTCCGAATAGCGCTGCAAGTGTGAACACGCTATTGCGCAGGCAGCTTTCAGTGTGAACACACAACAGCAGTTTTCCTTCGGCGCTCTCTGAGTGGCACTGTAACTGCCGGCGCTGTAACTTTGCAAGTGTAGACATGCCCTAATTAACATACCAAACACATGGTTGGAAAAACTAACACCATTGTCCGGCAGTACCTGGCAATAATTGTGCAGACCCAAACAATCAAAAGGAAATCCAGATTTAGCCCTACCTCCTATGGGATATGTACCATAATCTGTCTCTGCAGCTAAGATCCCTGCCCCCTCCTCTCACATGATGGATAGGACTACAGACAAGGGTTTACATGTCTGGATTATTGCAAGATGGTATAACCTTACTTATACCCTGTAACATACTGAAGGTCCAGGCAAACACTTCCTGATTCTATGACAGAGTGCTCTTCACGAAACTGAGTCCTGCTAGAAGACTCCTCTCACAATGTATTTTGCCAAAAGTTGTCACAGCAAAACATGACTGTAGAAGCATTCAAAAACATCCAGCTTTTCCTGGGAAGGTGAAAAACCTACAATGCTATTGCTAATTTAGCACAGATTGAAACCATATTCTTTCCTAATCTGTCAAGGTGAGCTTTACTTTTTTGTTTCTGAAAGGGTATCTTGAAGGGTATCAACAGTTTGTTGAAGACGATAAGATTTACCATAGGATTTTGTTGCATATATTGTATATACTATAATATGAAAATAATATAAAAGCTAAGAATGTCTAAAATGATCATTAAAAATAGAGCTAAATATACTCTCTTTTTCACAGCAAAAATATATTTTCAATTTTATAAATGAAGTGCTGGAGGTCTAGGAGAATGCTAATATATAAAAGTAATTAACATTTTAATAATAAACTGCAGGATTCAAACAAATTACATTTCTTAATGTCTACATGAACGCAAAACGTGATGGAAATTAAACTTAATTGACCATGTTTTCTTGCCTGCAGAATTTCTCAACTATGTGGTATGATAGTTACATGAGTGTTAGAAAAAATTTGCACAAGCAAGTAAAAGAGGAACCTGTGTGACCTTTCTCCGGCTTTCTCAAAAACTTGGTCAACTAAAATAGTCATGGTAATGTTCTTTTTTTTCTCGTTTAGGAGAAACCATCATGAAGATTCTCAATACAGTTTTTTTTTCCCACTACATACCAGACAATTTTACTATATGATATAAGGTATAGGGGTAATGTGTGAGTAATCTACTTGGCTTGAGCTAAAATCACAAAGGAAGCAAGTGACAAAGATAGGAAAATAATTTAGGGTTGTCCTAAGTCCGTGTCCTGTGCCTGTACCACAAGACCAGCGCTCCTCCCTTAAACTAGATACTCCATCTAGTTCTATAATGCCAGTCCGCAACCTCACATAGGCATCAATTCAGAAAGCATACCCACTCAGGAAGGGTGCTTTGAGTTACACTGAAGGTCAACAGGACTTAAAGCACCTGATTAAGTGCTTTCCTAAATCAGGCTTACTTAGTCTTAATGCAATAGTGACAGAGTGAGATTCCTATAAATTACAGTAATTCTCAGAATATCACATTACAGAATTGTTCAATTAATGTTGTAAAGCATTGGAAGGATAATTTTGCGGTCACAGTATAGGATCAGTATTTGAGAATTGTGGGTTCTATTTTTGGTTCTGCCACCACAGACTTTCCATGCGATCTTAGGCATGTCACTTAATTCTGCTGTGTTTCATTATCTCCCTCTAGAGAGGGTTATTAATATTTACCTACCTCAAGCAGATGTGCTGAAGCAACATTCATTCAAGGTTATAAAGTGCTTCAAGATTCTAGATATTGTGGAAGAGCAAAGTATTATTCAAAGCGTCTGTGGTCAGATGCATAGAGCTCAAGGCCGTGAGTCAGGAAATCTGTGTTCTGCTCCTGAAGGATAGATAGCAGTACACACAGAGATCTTCAGATGAAAGTGTGCTAGAAGTGCAAAATATCATCATCATTGCATCATTATATTCATTTTTATAAGCCAAAATGTAGATCAAATGAATACATCTTGGAGTTGATGAGGATATTAAAGCTTTTTTTTAAAGAAAAGCTCCTGTAGCAGCTATTCACATTTTAGTCCTTTAATAGGCAAGCACCATATAATATTGCCAAACCTCATATATTTTTCTTTGTAAACTTTATGCTGACCTTCCAAACTGAAGATGAATCAATATTACTTTACAAAATAATATAGACTATATGAAACACCTACGTCAATACTGCATTTTCATCATGTTTGTAATTTAATGTAATGCAATTCTACACAACATCAAATAACCTTGGAAAATACCTGTGAAGGCCAGAAATGTTGTGTAGAAATATTAACACAACTAGGCATTGGCCAGCAGAAAGGTTATCAATTAAATGCCCCAAAACTTTGTTAGTGGAGGGTTGAGGTTGCCCAGTGATGCCTCATGCCCTTCCAGAATATGGAAAATAGCTAACAAACCTCTGAAAACCAGGAAATACAGATAAGTTACACAACATCCCAGCAATGCAAACTGAAATCTGCCCCTGGAGCAGACAATAACCACTGAGAATGACTTAGTAATGGGGTGGGGTATCAGAATAAATAGATATGAGGAAGTTTTAAGAGAATCTGCCATTGTTTGTGCTGTGCTCCACAGATTTATCTGCATGCAACTTGTATAACTGTATTGAACGGTGGAAGGATTAGTTGGAGCATCTTGCCAAAGATGTCACTGAGATATGACAAAAGGTGTACTTTGAAGGATCATGTATATCTCATTTCAATGCTGAGTTTCATAGGTTGTGTCTGCAGAAGTGCACATGGTGTCTTTTTGCCATGGGGACTGTCAGCAGGCTGTGGCATACCAGACAGTGTCCTCCCTGAAATAGTGAGCAGCAGATGAAGGGAATGTGTCAGAAGGAATCCTCAGGACAAGAGTGGAGGGCTGGTAACATTTAGCAAGTGTGGGGTGATTGGCTCAGGGTTTTCATGTAGGTCACATGTAGGTACCTTCTCTTTGATATGTCCGACCTAAACCTGAGTTTTGCCTTAGCAATTTGATGGTGTTAGACATTGTCCTACAGTGCTCATGTGCTCTGTTAAAAAGCACTCTATAGAATCTGTTTCAATGCTAGGATTAAAATCTCAGAATACTCAGTGTTAAAAATATATAGATAGTTGTGTATGCATTGATTCATCATTACAGTTCAATATAATTTTAATGATATAAAAGAGAATAAGGAAAATATATGTCTGAGGAAGGGAGGAAGATAAGGGCAACGTGTAGCATACCCCTGTGTTCTGATTACCTTTAGCTCTTTGTTTCTGAAAACAGGCCTCTACCTTTCTGTTTCTGTTGTGAGGGCAACAAATGCAGGCACCTCTTTTGAGACCAATATCCATTCTACCTGTGGGTTAGCCTGTAAGGATGCAGAGAGACTAGGTCAGTTCATGTCTCCCTTCATAAAGATAGTTCTCTTTTTATGACAGTCTCAATCTCCTCTGGCCTAAAATCTGACACTTACAGCTTTGAATCTATTCCAGTGTTAGTTTTCTCACAGGGCATCTGATACACCAGCAGGCTGCCTTGTTTGACATATCTTTAATCAGAACTATTTTCCTCAGCTAGTCAAGGCATTTATCTTCCCAATTGTCAGCTGTTCACCATCCTTTTTGCAATTAACACATACGCAAGCTCTGCAGCTGGGAGGTGTACAATACTTTTTTCAAGGGCAAAACTCCTTTATTGACCTCAGCATGAGAAATCCGTATACATCATATGTGTCCCTTGTAAATGAAATCCCCACCCACCCTATCTCTAAAGAGAGAAGTATTTCTTATGTTCAACTAAAGCTGTAAAAGCAATCTCCAAACAAGCATTTGGTTGGATCAATAGCTAGAAATTGAATAGAACAATGTCTCATGCTGCTTTATAGAATTTTCAGAAGATTTTAACCACACAAACCCAATTTTTCAAGTCCCACCACTGGGATTTATAGTCTTATTTTCTATCAGTAGAAAAAAAGATCTTATTCACAGACAAAAAAATCGACTGTGTGTTCAATAATATCAGGGGTCTAAGTCACACCCACAAGAGCAAGGGCATTCAAAGTTAAGCACAGTGTTTAGGCATACCATAGAGATCTCCAAAGACTGAAAGAGATCTTCAATGTCACATAAGACATTAAATACCCAGGTGAACCAGATATAATCTGAACTTATTAAGACCCCTGGCATCTCTTTCAAAATAAAGGTTAACAAGGAACCAAATAGGAAAACAATCTCTGTTACATTTTAGAGGAATATTTTTAATTCCTTTGGCATTTTGTTCACTTTTCACATGATTATTTTCTAGCATCTTCATTGACATGTGAGGTAGGGATTACTTATTTATTTATAAAGCATATACAAACACCTATGCCATGCTTTGAGGTCCCTTGCGTACTTTAATTTTCATAATCAATGTCATATCAGACCATTCATTAATCTCGAACAATAAATACATACCATAAGTTAATGATGTCATCCAAGGAGCCTTTTCATTTTGGAAATGTAATCTGTTGTCTGGCTGCACCAAAAAGAACACAGGGTTGGACTTTCAAAAGCTCTGTGTTGATCTATCTCTGATCCCATTGAAGTCAATGAGAATTTTACCCCCTTGACTTCCCATACCTAGAGGTGAGAAAAATCCCAACCAACAGGATATGTATTTGAGAAACAACTGCATAAATATATTTGATGTTTCATGTCACCCACTGAGGAAAGGGAGCCATTTTGGTGCTGGAAAGCAAATTAGCCTTACCATTAAATGAGAGTCAATAGTGGGAAAAATTAATTTCAAACATTTTGGTGATTTAGAATCTGAATTTCAATTTGCCATTTTTGTATTCCTTTTATATTTTCTTTTCACAAACATCTGGGTGATTAAAGTTTTGTTTGGGTAAATATTCCTGGAAAACAAATGTTTAAATTGCAGCTGGAATTTGTTTCCTGATAGAATTTGTTTCGGACAGTAGTACAGTAGCCATTGTGACAAAGTTCCTGCTATACCTTGGTGGGTCTTGTGCTTATTGGCAGATTTGCTCGCCTTGGAGCTTCACGGCAGCCCTCAGCTTGGACGTTTTTCTGAACCCACAGTCCAGGTCGACTCCTCCTGTGTCTAGCCAGGAGTTGGGAGGATTTGGGGGGAACCCGGGCCCGCCCTCTACTCCGGGTTCCAGCCCAGGCCCTTTGGAATGCAGCTGTCTAGAGTGCCTCCTGGAACAGCTGTGTAACAGCTAGAACTCCCTGGGCTACTTCCCCATGGCCTCCTCCCAACATCTTCTTTATACTCACCACAGGACCTTCCTCCTGGTGTCTGATAATGCTTGTACACCTCAGTCCTCCAACAGTCCGCGTTCTCACTCTCAGCTCCTAGTGCCTCTTGCTCCCAGCTCCTCACACGCATACCGCAAACTGAAGTGAGCTCCTTTTTAAACCCAGGTGCCCTGATTAGCCTGCCTTAATTGATTCTAGCAGGTTCTTGATTAGAACACCTGCAGCCAATCAGCCTGTCTGTCCTAATTGTCTCCAGAAGGTTCCTGATTGTTCTGGAACCTTCCCTGTTACCTTATCCAAGGAAAAGGGATCTACTTATCCTGGGGCTAATATATCTGCCTTCTATTACTCTCCGATAGCCATCTGGCCTGACCCTGTCACACCATGTAGCATAGGACTATTATTTAATTTCTAAGACTACATGACAATAGAATCACAAAAGAAATTGCACACATGGACATGGTGCCACTAGTTTCTCCCAGATTTAATTCCCTCTTGGCTTCAGCGTCTACGAGGTAAGACAAAAAATCATGTTCTTTCCCACACCAGAAAGCGGATGTCCAGGGAATATGCACACCCCACTACTGATGGTATTTTCTGGAAAATACATATTCAGAAAGAATAGATAAACAAATGTGGCTGGTAGGCTTGGGTCCCACCAGTTTAGCTGGTTAGAGCTGGCAGCTAAAAGGTTGGCAACAGAAATCTATGCTCAGCCCACCTCAGTGTCAGCACATCCGATCCACACCTTATTTCAGAGAATTTGAAAGGTGGTTGGAAGGTAAAAAGTAAGTGTAAGTGTGAATTTGAAAGGGGTTCAAGGTGTTTCTTGGTCATACGCATACATTAGCACCGACAACCATATAAGATCAGAGAGAATTTTTTTCCTTTGAGATACTGGTCGATTATAATTTATTTATCGTAGATTTTAAAGCTAGATGGGACCATTATAGTCACCTATCCTGACCTCCTGCATTACACAGGCCAAAGAATTTCACCCCAAAAATAAAGGAGTGGACCTGGGCAAATTCGTTTCAATGAATAGAAATTTAATCAGAAAATGCATTTTTCATGGTATCAAACCCTTTGTGAATTAAACTAATAGTTTCAGCTTGTGGGGGAAAAAAAATAACACTATTTTTTTAGGCAGTGCCAAACTCTTCCATTTTAACATTTCTGAAACGTTTCAGTTGAACAGCTTTGAAACTAAACATTCTGACTGTTTTAAAATGGGGTTTTGTTTAAAAAAAATAGCTGATTTTGAGAAATCAAAGGTGAGGTGAAAAACACCTGAAAATTTATTTGAAATGAAAATGAAAAACTAAAAACAAAATATGAAAACCCAACCAGAATATCTTTTGGATTTTTCAGTTCGACCCCCAAATGAAAAAATCCACTATTCTCTTAATTCTATAAAGGAGCCATAGATTTAGCTCTTGCCACTGGATATCTCCTAGGTTTAAATCCAGGACATCTGTCACCAAAAGCAAGGGCTATCTCCTCAGGCCATCAAATGTTTGGCATTTTTCAGGCATTCAAGAAGTGTTAGTCCCTGGTGCAAGGAGTAAACAGTCCAAAAGTAGACTGGGGACATTTTATTTTTAAAGCAACCCTGCACTGAAGACTGACTCTGGAAAAAGGGGTAGTTTGAGGATTTAGAGCTTAAGGATTGATCCTCCCAAAGAGTGAGCACTGGGAAATCTGTCGGCATACAAGGCTTACTATGGAGAGTTAACACAGGAATTTGATTTGATGAGTGACAATTTATGGATAAAGAAAAGGAGTACTTGTGGCACCTTAGAGACTAACCAATTTATTTGAGCATAAACTTTCGTGATCTACAGCTCACTTCATCGGATGCATACTGATATGGATATTTATATATATTTATGTCATGTGAAATTGCAGCCTGTTTCCTTTCATTCCCCTAAACACACGTCATGTCTTTTTTTTTTTTTTTGGCTGAGGCCAACCTACAATAGGCAAAGTAAATTATTGTTGTTGTTAATAATAATAATAATAATAATAATACAGACATATTTTTCCACTCTAAATTATACTGTATTTGTAGTCACTCCAAGGAAACTTAGAAATGCAAACACATTAGTCTCTTGGCATCTTCTTTGTCTTGGATGTCTCATGGGTAATTCTGCATTTTATGGAATATGTGAACAAATAAGTCACCAGAAAATATGTTAAACTTGAAACTTTCAAGCTCCAACAATGCAAATTGGTACCACCCACTCTTGTATTTTGTAATTAGTTCTCATTGAATCATGTTTTTTGTGTTACCTACATTCCGTATGAGGAAAGAGAAGTATAAGGATGAAAAGGAGGTAGGGGAGAGTAATAAGAAAGCAGTTAATTCACCCTCAGTATACCAAATAGAACACCAGAGATAATGAAAAATATTATTACATTAATCTCTAGTTAATCTTACTTGAGGCCATTAGCCTGGAGAATCTACAGACCAGCACATTTATGTTTCAATTTAAAGTGCATTTACCCATAATTCTAGGTACATATACAAAAGCAACATTGTTACAAACAATATCTACAGTTAAAGCACTCGCCCAAACCCACAAAATGTAGACTTTTCTTCCTCAACCATCCCATCGTCTCTCACAAGGACTAATTCAAAATGCTCTTGCATCTATATATGAGGATTTTACCCTGAGTACCTCATCTAATTCCTAGTGGTGAGCATGCTGCTGCCCATGTCTTAGAGGGCCAGGAGCAATGACTTCAGTCACCATGATGTTCAGCCTTTCTTACAAGTGGGACCTGCCTCCCTGTTACCTGGGAGGATGGAAACCATGATGCTTTTGACTCGGAGTTCTAGATATGTTCCCATCAAGTAGTGCTTCTGCTCCCCGATGATGTGGAGGTGGCATATTCCTAGAAGAGCAGACGGCATGATTCCCATCTACCAACGATTCACAACTGTCATCACACTTTAGACCTCTTCATGTAGGTCAGTTTTCTCCCCAACAGATACTGTAAGAGAATTACGTCGCTAGTTCCAGCGTCATCCCTGCTGACTAGCTTTGTGACTTCCAAGTAACCAATGACATCTATTAGAGTCACCATGAATGACCAGTGGGAAGGTGACAAATGGAGGCTAATGTCTGTCTATGCTTGTCTGGAGCCAGGGATGTAGAATGCTATCACTCCTACTATCTACTCAGACAGATGTTCCAGCCTGTGAAAGGTGGTGTTCCACATGGTCCCCACCTTCTGCTTCATCTGCTGGTGAGGCAGAGAAAGTGTCTGCCTTAGCTAAGTATGTGGTATGCTGCACTGTACCAGCTGAAATGGCAACAGATCTTCCTGGCCACTGACATAGTGCCTTCACCCAGGCATCGCTCTCCAGCAATTGCCTCACAACCATTAAGGTCAGTGAATGAAGCAAGGGACATGTTGGAAAGCCTCTTCCTGCCCTGCTTTTGCAATATTTAATGCATTACTTGTTGCCACAAACCCAGCATGGAGGGTGTATAGCCTTCGCCACTCCTCCACGACAGCACACAATTTGTCTGGAAATAATTTGATTCTGGAGGTATGCTGTGTTTCGTAACATAAGCAAAGAGTGGTGGGCTGTCACATGAGGGTGTACAAGTTCCTAGTGCTGCTGCTAGCCTTTATGCTGCTGCTCACTCAGTGGGGTGTAACAGATATGTAATCAGTTGCACCATCCGTTCTTCGCAGATATCCAGGGCATTCTGTGCTGCAGTTCCCACAGCAGCACACAGATCTGGTCTTTTTAGCAAAATAGAAAGAGTGGAAGGCATCTCCCCCCTTGGGAGCAGCTGTAGCCATAAGGCCTCTGAAGCCCTCATCCTCTATCCACCAGGAGAGAAGGAAGCATGTCCACAGCCAGCATCCTCTCACATGTAATGGTTAGTGACATAGCGTAGGGTATTTGTGATCATATTTCTGCCCCCCCTGAACACACTCTGCTGTGGTCTGTGGAATATTGCTGGGAGATTCAGCTGATAATACCATGGAAAACATTGCTGGTGTCAACCTTTGTTCTGTAGTTGACCCAGTCCTTGTTTGCTTTTCTCCTGAGCTAGCCCAACTACTGCATGTGCTCTGTGATTATGTTCCATGTGTTTCAGCACAGCTAATGTCCCCAGCCTTTTGGGGTCATAGCTCAGAGTGACCCTATATCTTCATAGTTGGCAAATGACACTGGGACTGTTCCTAGCATCAACTGTGAAATGTTGCCTAACCCAGGAGGATGTCTGGTTAATGCATCTTGCAGGAGGGGGCTGATGTGCGGTCATGGTTGCAACTGAGAGAAATGCAATGTGGGAGCACTACCTTTCCCACTTGTGTTCCCATCAAAACCATGTTCAGCAGAGAAGGAAGTTGTGACTAGTAATTGAAACCTTTCTAGAACTGAAGTAATGAAGCAAAGACTTAGAGGGAGCTTTAGCTGATGGTCTAAGGCATTGGCCCACTGGGAGTCAGCCTATAGAAGAGAAACAACCTCATATAGTACTTGATGAATCAGAGTACACTAACCTCCTCCTCCAGAGGAGATGTCTGCCTGAGACAAAATTAATTCTGCTGACTGCCACTCTAGGCAATCTGGTTTCTCTCCCTTCACTTCCTGGGGTTCATGGTGTGGAGCTTCCACAACACTTTCTCTACTGAGCTAGTGCAAGCCTCGAGTGTTGGTCTTTTTCCCACTCCAAATTGCTACATAGAAGAATGCTACTTCTGAGCAGCCTCATGCTGGGGCCTTTTGGATCCATTAACACAGCTCTCATATGGGACCTGTGTGAGGGATGGTGCAACGTTACTTGTATTAGGAGCAGCATCAGAAAAAAAAAAACTTGTTTGTTTGTGAGGGAGTCAGACAACTTCAGTGTGACTTGAACCACTTCCACTCCCTCTTTTCATCATTCAGAATGGGGGAAAGCAGTAGGAAGGAAGACAAGAGGGGGTTTGTGAGGTGAAATCAATAAATATGCCTTTCTTCGTAACAGCACATAGGACCTGTGGGGGTCACAAATAGACACAGTGCCTAGTAATCACTGCTCTCTTTCTTCAAAGATGCATGTCCTGCAATCACAGCCTCACCCAAAGTCGGGGCTTGCTACTATCTGAAAGATGCTGTTCACCATGTCATCACAATGGTAAAATAGAACCAATCTGAAACAATGTGCACTACTCCAACAACAAAAAAGGACACAGGGTTACATGTGACAAGACAAAGCACAGTACACTGAAAAATTTCCACATCAAATCCAAATGAAATTAAAATGTTGGAAAGAAATGAACCAAGACGATAAGCTCAAAATGAACATCAAAATGAAATACCCCATTTTGATTCAAATTTTCTCAAAAATTTTCAGTAAAACATTGTGTAAAAATTTACAGTATTTTCTGATGGAAATATTTTTGACCAGCTGTACTCCTGGCCAAGCAAAGACATAACAAAGCTTTTTGATCACTGCTGCTATATGAACATCCAGAAGCATCTGAGAATTTAACAAAACCCCCAGGTTGTGAACCTGCCTACCACAAGGCAGACAAACTCCATCAATCAAGGGAGCTAAAATCAGATCTACTGTTTATTTTGGTTGTTTCCTCCAGCCAGACTCCAAACATTACGTGGATTTACCCTTCAATAGTCAGCTATTAATCAGGTCCCAGTTGTGTCTAGACAGAGAGTGAATCGATTGACTACCAAATCTGTCTCCAGTGAAACAGAGATGTGGAAGTGTCTCTCATACGCACTCTGGAGAGAAGACAGGTTACTCTGTATCCCTACCTTCACTAATGGTTTCATATATGTACTTAATCAGAGAAGTGAACAAAATAAAACTCTTGGTATCCTGTTGGAGAGTATCCTTGGCAGAAAAGAGCAATGGCCCAATAGTACCCTATGGATTATCTCAGGAAAACAATTTTTTAAAAAATCAGTCATTCAAATGCAATTATACCCACTGCTGCAAGAATCCACAGGCATATCAGCAGCCTCAAAATCTGCTTTAAGAGAATTGGATGCCGATGCTGGATCTTTGTACATCATCAAGAGAGAATTATATCAGTGAAACCAGTGCTAGGCTAAAAAGTCAGCCAGAGAGCGGCCAAGGGAATCTGAGGACTGCAGGCATTGCTAGAGTGGCCATCCCAAAACCAACTCAAAATTATTCCCTAAAGAAAGGCAGCAATTGGCAAAATTCTTAGCTTCAAGGGATAGTTTCTTGGCCAAGAGCTTAAACATTGTTTCTTTAAGAGATATTGGCACTCTGCCTTCCTGAAGAGAAGCATCAACAATCTCTTCCAACAAAGGACCTACTATCACCTTGCTAGATTTTATCAGCTAGGAAGAAGGGGGTATAACTTCCAGATGGTAATCCAAAACTCCCAGAGCACTTCCAGACTTCAATGAGTAACATGCTGAAACCCAAGCAGTGAACTACCTGTACATCAGACAGTTAAAACATAAATTAGTAAAATAGAATTACAATAGGTTTCAATTATTACTAGCTGAGTAATCTTACATCAACCGGATTTTTAGCAGGTGTGAAATAGGTTCATGAACTTTTGCTATACACAATCTTTCCCCTAATCCACAGTATGTTGAATCATCTGTTGAACTTTGTATTTGTAGCTTCATTTAAGGATAATTACTCTAATGCTTATATCAATTTCCAGTACAGTAATAGTTTTATAGTAATAAAACTTTGTGGATTTATACAAATCGTTATTTTTTTCTGTACAACTCTTCAGTTCATTAAAGCTGTGTTCCTCAGTGTCCTTTTCGAATAATGTTTCCCTACCTTTTAATTTGTTTCAACATACCATAAACACAGTGAACGTCAGAATGACAGATAGGCTAGAACTACCTTTACTGACAATTCTCTTCCCTGAGTGTATACACATGAATATGTTATGTATTTGTGTATGCCAAACACTATAGTACAATGCTTCCTCCCCTGCCCTCCCCCTTCCCCCGCCCAGAGTACACCACCATTGTCCTAACTCAATATTTTTGAAAATAAAAATGTCATAGCACCAGCAAGACAGAACTGTCTTTGGGGGTGTAACATCACTATATTGAAAGTGATTGAGAACAATGTGCCTCACATGTCTGAGGGAAGGACACAAGTAGTCCAATACTAGCTTCTACTGCCATTATGCTATAACACGGGCCATCCCATCTGGTTACACACTAGAGGTATGATAGCTTTACCAAAATGACCTTAATAATAACAACCACTTCTCTTCCATGAAGATTCCTGTCTTCTAGTTTGGGACTACTGAATGTAATTTCATGCTCCATTTAATCATTTATTATTAGAAATGTTACTGTCATCCCTGGAAATATTCAAGTATCTCTCAACACAGTGTCTACATAACACACCTATACCCACCATTACAAAGTTGGAAACGAAATACCAGTCTCAGAGATCACTCTCAAAGATAATCCCTGCCAATGGCTTCTAGGAATTATGGCAACGTGTAGCATGTTTTTCCTGTTTAGCCCATCTCTAAGCATTAAACATAATTAATCTCTACATTCATGATAAGATGAAATGTTCTCATATGGTTACAACCTTATGCATACATTTTAAAACTAGGGAGTACCAAAACTTGTCTCTTTCTAAGACATAATAGACTTCAGAAATAAAATGTATGTTTACAAATTACTTGGGGTAGGCTACAGCACTCCTTGTTTCCTTTCCATATGATATGTGATTACTTTCCATTCCTTAAATTCTTCTGGTACTGTCTCCATCTTCCATTTTTCCTAATGAGACTGTATAATTCTTTATCAACACTTGTCAAGTAGCATTCATTACTGCTGGGACTGTCGCCAATAAATAAATTTCTCTAATATTTCTAAATGGCTGTCAGACTCTCAGCTGGCTCTTGGTGCCATCTCCTAGTAACCCAATGACCTTGGCAGGGCCCACTAAGCCCTCACTAATTGATGATTGATAATTCCCTGATTGAAACGAAGGGCCAACAGCCTGGTAGCAACAACAGCACAGTGGCTACTCAATGTGTTCCATACTCACAGCTGTGCCAAGTCTGCTTCCTGTACCAGCCCTTGCTTTAATCCAAGCCTGCTCCTGCTCCAGACCTAGTTCCTACCTTCCTCAGAACTCCCAACTCCTGGCTCTGACCACTGGCTTATCTCCTGACCACAACTCCAGTTCTGCCCTGATTCTGCTCCAACCACTAGGTCAGATTCCTGTTCTGACCACTAGGATACCCCACCTACACCTCAGTGTGTTACAGTTTGAGCAACCCACTAGAAGATAAGAGGGGACTTTGTCCTATGGCATGGAACTTCCCTCCAGAAGGGCCCCAGCAGGAGCCCAACCCACCTCAGATGTTGTTGGGGACTTGCAGGAACCGCAAGCTCACGTTGTTGCACTACATAATCAGAATGCGACATTTCAGGCCCAGGTACAAGACCACGGAGTGTCTTCTGTTCTCCATGAGCCCAAACTGCTGCTACCTGATAAATTTGATGTGGATTATGCCAAATTTCAAGGTGTTCCTTAGCAAATGACATCTCCAGTTTGTGTTGCTGCCATTGTCCTACTCCACAGATCAGTCCCAAGTAGGATTAGTACTTACTCTGCTCACCAGAGAGGCCCTTAAATGGGCATCCCCGCTTCTGGAGGAGTCCAGTCCTCTTTCTGAACACTTTGAGAATTTTTACAGGCGACAGCAGGCATCTTCAATAATCCTAATTAAAAATGTAATGCAGAGACTGTTCTCCATGCCCTCCGGCAAGGTCCTGGGTCTGTTGCCAAATATGCAGCAGAATTTCAATGCCTGGCTGCAGATACCCACTGAAATGAAGCTGTTCAGTGATACCAGTTGTGGCGGGGACTCTACAACTCTATCAAAGATGAGTTAGCATGGGTGTAACCTCCACCTAACGTGGAAGTCTTAACTAATCTTTGTATTAGGAGTCATTGGCTAATAGAGTCAGCCCAAGAAAAGCAACATGCCACCCGACCTCTGCCAGCCAGAGTTCTTCTATCTCCTGGTGCCCCAGTTGCCCTACCAGACTTTGAATTGATGCAAGTTGACTGAGCCCAGCCCCACCTCTCCGCTGATGAAAATAACTGTCTTTGGGCATTGGGGTTGTGCCTGTATTGTGGGATGCCTGGGCAACTTGTAGCAGAGTGCCTGACCAAAGACCAATCCACCTGCAGGTCGGAAAATGCCAGAACCCATCCCCAGTAAGGGGGCTACTTCTTCCCATAGTGCTCCCCTCCTCCACATAGTGAATTGCACTGATGCCTATCTTCCAGAATCATGCCAACCCCTAATCAGCAAACTACCTCTCCCCATCTCCCTCTTCACCTCCGGCATTCTGCCATGCCAGATGTCCACTTCAAGCATTGGTTGACTCAGGTGCTTCTGGCAACTTCATTGACCAGTAATTGGTTAAGGGGCATCAAATCTCATCCTTTGCAAGGACTTCGCTGAGTTTGTCAAGGCTATGATGGGTCACTTCTCTCTTCAGGACTCATTGTGGATCGGACAGTCCCCCCTGAGGTCATTACCCTTGGCGATCACAAGAGATCTTGCAGTTCAAGGTAATCTGCACTTCATATTTGCTGCTAGTCCTGGTAGTATCTCCTGGCATGTCACTCATGACCCCCGAATCAACTGCCTCTTGTGATCTGTACCCTTCTGTTCCCTGCAGTGCTGATGAGCATGCCTCCCCAGCTCCAGGAGACAGATGGTCATGTTCTTCAGCATGCTCCCGCCCTCGAATGATTCAGAGTCACAAACTGAAGATTCATTAGCATTGCCTGAACTCCTGCCAAGTACCTAGAATATGCCAAGATATTTGACAAACAGAAGAAAACATGCTCTACTTCCTCACCATAGTACAATTGCCCAACCAACCTTCAACCTGGAATGGAGGTTTGTTTTGGATACATTTATGCCCTATCCCAACCTGAGCTGCAGTCCTTGTATGAGTACCTTGAGGAAAATCTGTGAAAGGGGATTGCCTTCCCCAACAGGAACACCTATCTTCTTTGTGGCTAAGAAAGATGGCTCCCTCCAACCTTTACTGATTATTGATCCCTAAATAAGACTACCATCCACAATTGATACCCGCTTTCTCCCATAAACAAACTCCTGGAAAGATTCCATTTGGCTTGGGTCTTCATGAAACTAGATGTGCATGGAACATACAACCTAGTTAGAATCCAACAGGGGGAGGCATTGAAGACAGCAGTTTGGAGAAGATACAGCCATTTTGAATACCTGGTCATGTCATTTGGTCTCTGTAATGCCTCCGCTACCTTCCAGCATTTCACGAACAATGTCTTCTGCAACATCTTCCACAAATTTGTGATGATTCACTTAGATTATGTTCTCATTTTTTCAGAAAACCAAGACCACCACGTGTCCACCATTGTCGATCAGCTTTGCCACAATCAAGTTTATGTGAAACCCAGGATATATGAATGTGACAAGGATACTGTGGAGTTTCTGGGCTATGCGGCGGGACTCACCATGGACCTCTAAATCCATCACTGAATGGAAGGCAACCGCAAATATACATGGAGTACAATGGTTTCTTTGATTCACATTTTTTTTTTACCAGTGATTTATCCAAGGATTCTCTGACCTGATAACTTCTACAATGTCTCTTCTCAAGAAGGAGACTAAAGTTCATCTGGTCCAACTACACAGGGGTGGCTTTTGATCACTTGAAAAAAAGTGTTTATTTCTGCCCCCTTTTTGACCCATCCAGACTCCACAAAAATCATCATAGTCAAGACTGACACCTTGGACTTTGCAATAAGGGTGGTTCTCTCACAATTTACAGGTCTCACCAGTTGCTTCATCCCTGTGCTTTCTCTTAGAAATGGATTCCTGATGAGAGAAATTATGACATATGGACCTCCTGGCCATCAAGGCCACCTTTGAGGAATGGTGCTGCCTCCTTGAGGGGGCCCACACTCCTGTTCAAGTCTGAACAGATGACAAGAATTTGGAGTGTCTACAGACAACATGATATATCAACCAACATCAGCTTCACTTGGCTCTTTTCTTTTCCCCATTTAACTTTATGATTGTGAAGAACAAGAATCATAGAATCATAGAATATCAGGGTTGGAAGGGACCTCAGGAGGTCATCTAGTCCAACCCCCTGCTCAAAGCAGGTCCAATCCCCAATTAAATCATCCCAGCCAGGCCTTTGTCAAGCCTGACCTTAAAAACTTCTAAGGAAGGAGATTCCACCACCTTCCTAGGTAACGCATTCCAGTGTTTCACCACCCTCCTAGTGAAAAAGTTTTTCCTAATATCCAACCTAAACCTCCCCCACTGCAACTTGAGACCATTACTCCTTGTCCTGTCATCTTCTACCACTGAGAATAGTCTAGAACCATCCTCTTTGGAACCACCTCTCAGGTAGTTGAAAGCAGCTATCAAATCCCCCCTCATTCTTCTCTTCTGCAGACTAAACAATCCCAGTTCCCTCAGCCTCTCCTCATAAGTCATGTGTTCCAGACCCCTAATCATTTTTGTTGCCCTTTGCTGGACTCTCTCCAATTTATCCACAGATGTCTTATCCCATGAGGATGAGTACCAAGAGCTGAAGCAGGAGGCTCGCACCACCATTTATAAACCCTCTCACTTTGTCTGTGGGACCCTCACTGCTCACCTGATGACCACTAAATGTTCTTTGCTTCCAAGTGACCTATTTGTGGCCCCATTTTCCAGACTCTAAGAACCACTGGTGCTTCCCCAGATTCAAGATTCCATCTGCAACAAAACAAGACACGCTTTATCATGGAGATTGTTTTTTTACATTAGTGAGGGCAACTCCTGGCTTTAGGTGCTGATGTTATGCCCATGACTCACCCATGGCAGGACATTTTGGCCAATTTAAAACCTAGACTCAATCTCTAGACACTTCTGGTGGCCAACCCTACAAATTCACGTTAAAAACTATGTTAGATCCTGCAACCTCTGCATCCACATGAAGGGACCACAAACAAGATCTATGGGCCTCATATAACCCTTTCCCATACCTCCGCATCCTTGGTCCATTCTCTCAATGGACTTTATAGTGGAGTTACTTCGCTACCAAGAATGCTCAGTAATTCTGATTGTAGTGGACCGCCTCACCAAAATGGCTCATTTTATTCCCTGCTGCACCATGCCTTCCATTCATGAAACTGAACAAGGTTTCCTGAAGCATGTCTTTTGGTACCAGGGCATGCTAACTAACATCATTTTAGATTGAAGCCCACAATTTGTTTCTTGATTCTGGCATGAATTTCTTTGCTTTCTTGGCACCAAGACCCTCACCTTGATAGCCTACCGTCCACAGACTGATGGTCAAACCAAAGGAGACAGAGCATGGAGCAGTATTTTTGTTGTTTGCTGAACTTCCATCAGGATGATTGGCTTTCACTGCTGTGTTGGCTGAGTTCACATACAATAACTTGACCCCTTCAAGCCAAGACACCCATTCTTTTCAAATTTTGGTTTTTATCCCTGATTCCATCCAGATATGCCTGAACTCTTTGCCATACAGCAGACATGGACCTGGCCTTCCACCTCCTGAAAACACACCAGCAACTCAAGGAGCACTTATTTTCCACTAAAGAAACTTATAAGCATTATGTGGATCGAAAGCACTAGGCTGCCCCTAACCTTGAAGTAGGGGATAAGGTTTGGCTCTTGACTCGGAACCCAAGAATGGGCTGTCCTTCAGCCAAGCTTGACCACCAATGCCTGCGTTTGCACATCATCAGACAAATAAACCCAGTGGCCTTCAAGCTTCAGCTCCCAGAATCCCTCAATATTCATCCTGTCTTCCATGTTTCTCTCTTCAAACTGTTTGTTGACAAGCCCTTCCCCAACCAGGTAGACCCTCCTCTACCCCCTGCAATTGTCCGTGGGCAGGAGGAATACAAAGTCGATCATCTCCACAACTCCTGACAGGTCAGGAGGAAGCTCCAGTATCTGATAGATTGGAAGGGGTATGGGCCAGAGGAGCAATCCTGGGAACCAGAAGAAAAAGTTCATGCTCCCAATCTCCTGAGGCAATCTCACCAGTGACCCTAACAACACAGGGTCAACAGTATGCTAGTCAAGGTACTGTTAGGAATTCAGTTGGCTCCGTGTGCAGTCACATAAGAATGCAATAAGCTTGGCTAGGCTCAATAAACCCTCACTAAGTGACCATGCTCTCTGATTGGACAGAAGGGCCAACATTTCCTTATTTAAGGCTGGTAGTAACAGCAGCATAGTGACTGCTCAATGCGTTGCACACCTGCAGCTGTGCCAGACCAACTTTGTGCATCGGCCCTTACCAGAACCCATGCCTGCCTCTGCTCTAGCCCTAGTCCCTACTTGCTCAGAACTCCTGACTCTGATCACTGCATTATCTCTGTCACACTGCCTGGATTGGCTCATGATGGGGCAGAATGTGAGAAACAGGCCAGGCACCCATAGTGGAATGGTCTATAATTAGATTTCATAAACTCAGTAATAAATGTGAACTCCTAGACCACTGTAACAGTCTTACCATGGGGTCACAGACTATCACCTTAGGCTCTCCAGTCTATCTTGCCACCCAGACAAATTGGACTTAGTGATAAATTACTTATATCACAAATCACAAAAATATTCAGGTTGCTTTCAGTCACTTACCCTAAATCAGTGGTCTCCAAACTTTTTATGCCCAAGATCACTTTTTGAATTTAAGGGCAACACAGGATCTATTCCGCCTCTTCCCTGAGGCCCAGTCCCTTCCCCAAAGCCCCGACCCACTCACTCCATCTCCCCGTCTTTCCGTCACTCACTCTCCCCCACCCTCATTCACTTTCACCAGGCTGGGGTAGGGATTCGGGAGGGGGTGCAGTCTCTGGGCTGGAGCTGAGCAGTTTGCAATGTGGGAGGGGGCTCTGGGCTGAGCCTGGGGCAGGAGATTGGGGTGCAAGAGGGGGTGAGGTGTGCAAATTCTGGGAGGGAATTTGGGTGCAGGAGTGGGCTCCGGGCTGGGGCAGAATGTTGGGATGTAGGAGAGGGTGTGGGGTGTGGGCTCTGGGAGGGTGCTCTGGGCTGGGGCAGAGTGTTGGGGTACAGGAGGGGGTAGGGGTGCTAGCTCTGGAAGCGGGCTCAGGGCTGGGGCTTGGGGTGCAGGAGGGGGTTTGCAGTGCTGGCTCCGGGAAGGAGCTCAGGACTGGGGTGTGGCCTCCTGCAGGGCAGCACTGACCTCTGGCGGCTCCCGGTCGGCAGTGCAGCATGGCTGCCACTAAGGCAGGCTTCCTGCCTAACTCCGCTTCACGCCACTCCCAGAAGGGACCAACTACTCATGCGACTCCTGGGAAGGGGACCGGGGGGGGGAGGGGGTCACACGTGGCTCCGCGCACTGCCTCTCTCTGCAAGTACCTCCCCTGCAGCTCCCATTGGCCACAGCTCCCCGTTCCTGGCCAATGGGAGCTGTGGAGGTAGGAGCCAATGGGAGCATGCAGGCAGGAGCAGCGCGCAGAGGGAGACTCCTGCTGCCCTGTCCCCCGGGCCACGGGGCCATGCTGACCACTTCCAGGAGTGGCGTGGGGCTGGGGCAGGCAGGGAGCCTGTCTTAGGGGCAGCCCCTCTGTGCCACCAGAGATTGCGATCGATTGGGAGATCCTCTAGGATTGACCAGTTGATCTCGATCGACTGGTTGGTGACCACTACCCTAGATCAATTGGTACCCGAGGTCTTACACCAAACACAGTGCCTGTAGTCAATCCTGTAATAAACTATCTAAAGGTTTATTAACTAGGAAAAAGAAATAAGTTATTTACAGGTAAAAACAAGCAAACATATACACAAAAATGAGTTGCAATCTAAATCTGAAGAGTTCTAGTGACTTTTTCATTCAAAATGTCAAGAAGATAAAAATGATAAAAGACAAAAACATCCTATCACCTGTTGGTGAACCATATCACCTGTGGTGAACACTTTTCACAACACTTTTTTCACAAAGTGATCACTTTGTGTCTGACCAATTAGTCCCCATCATCAAAGGAATCCTGCATAATACTTTCAAAAGACAAGAATGGGCGCTTACATTCATTATTGTGCTCGACACTAAAAATCATGGACTGGACAGGGACACTGAGTTTACGGTTTATTACAACAATCTATAGCCCACTAACCCCATATTTTTGTCCTATGACTGCAGAGGTGTTACAGCCCATTCTACCTTGAATGGTCCCTTGAAATATGTGCTAACTACTTATGCTAAACAATCTGGACCCCCTTGCATTTTGCTGTGATGCTGGGAATAACTTTCCCAGACCTGAAGAGGAGCTCTGTGTGGCTTGAAAGCTTGTCTCTCTCTCCAGCAGAAGTTGGTTCAATAAAATATATTAGCTCACCCACCTTGTCTCTCTAATAAATTTATTAAAACAGATCAGGGTCTGTTGACTGCCTGACTAATCTGGGCCTTTATAGAGCCTATACTTCTTGCACATCCAAAATTACCAAGCAATAGCAATGTGTGGTGTGCAAAAAAAGGCAAAATTGGGTACTACTACTACTATTGAAATTACAACAAATATATAATATACTTAAAATCAGTGGTGTTTTTAACTGCTAACATATGTTTACAGATTTGCAGAAATCTTCTTTCCTGCATTTACAGTGTAGACTAGGGATATCAAATGCTAAATACATCTTTCCAAATGTCTGACACTGATACCCTTTTGAAATGTTTCTGTTAATCCAAAATCTTGCTTGCTGCCTAAATCTTTTACCAAGAATTTGAGACATTTAACTGCACGGACTGCATTCTATTCAGTGTTTCTTTTCATGAAATTTGAGAGTAAAATAAGTAGTTTCTGCCCTATGACATCCAGCCAATTCTCTCTGTCAGAATGCATGGGGTTACTCTTATATTTATTTCTCACACCTTTCCCCCTGAAATCCCAAGATTTCTGTTTACATGAAGAAACCCATCCTTCATTGTGACAGTAACCAAAATATGTATACATACGATTAAAATAACACTCTTCAAGGTTACTGCAGAAATTGCAACTTGTCAGAAGATGGTGCTATTAGGCCATTTATATATTCTGAGCATACTTTTAATTGTAAAAAGAAGTTAAATCCCCCACAAAATTTAAAATTGTTGATTAGTTTAAAATGCATTAAATTTTTATGAAGCAAATTATTTTGAATTCTACTAAAGCAGAACTTTGACCTTGAACTACTTAGCTAAGTATTTACTGTGGTATTTTCTCAAAGCTAGTTTCAACAACTTTGAACAAAACTACAGTTTTGAGATACTAAGTAAAAATGACAGCTACCCGAAATTACTAGAAACATACAACTGAAACCTAAGGTAACATTATTCATAATTAATCTGCAGATTTTCTCTCTCTTTTTTTCAAGGATTGTATTATATTAGAGATATACTCTTCTCACTTTCTATTCCACTATTGACCATTCGTATGCTTGGTACAAAAGGAAACCTGCTGGGCATGTCAAAATTATGCAAAGCACAAAAAAGGAGATATTGGGAAAAAGAAGTATTCCTTAATTAGCATTAATGTACAAAGCTAGAATTAAAAAAAAATAGCATTTGTTTTCACGTCAGGAAGGTTGTTTATCATATCCCTGTACATTACAGTGCTTGTAACAGAACTTAAACTGTCTAATTGTATTTTTTTTTTGGTATAAATACATCTGCAAACTTTATAGTTCGAACTTTAACATTCTTCTTTCACTGTCTCTCTTATTATTTGGGACCTTATATTTGACTTTATTTTCTTCATGTCACGTTGATAAGGAAACCAGGATTGCAGGCTCGAGATTTACAACAATCTTTTTTAACCATGCACGTGGAACACATTGTCAAGTGTTCTTTTGACTGTAAGTTAAAGCACTATATTTAACCTAATAATATTCAACCTTTAAAAATGAAATAATTTAATAATTATGTAACTATCTGGCATTATTTCTGAAGAATGACTGCCTATAAAGCTTAAGAGCAAACTCGACTTGCAAGTCCTTTCAGAACTGTTATCAAGAAAGATGGTCAAAAGGAAAAAAGAAATTGAGAATGAAGATGACACAGAATTCATACAATTATTCTCTTCCTTCCTTCCTATCAAAGTAAGATGCATTCAGAATAAAAATTAAAATGGTACATAATACAGGCAGTCAACATGCTAGGAAAAAAATTCCCTCCTAAATGCAGATTCATTCAGTCTTGAAAGAAGTCTATTCTGTTCTATGGGGGTCCTTCTAATGCACTTGTCACTCTGGTATCTGAGCCCCTGGAAAGATTTTTCGTGTTAGTAGTAGGTTATGAATCCATACTAAAACTGTGCAGGACTACCCCACTTCTGGTGACTTGTGTGATACCTCCTGTCACACCAGCAATGTGGCTTTTGGGAAAGAAACTGCACGGAGAAGCCATGCCACTGCACCCTCACCCCTCCCGCCCCCCCGCGCACACACACAGACTTCTCCCACTTCCATGGTTCAGAAATATCCAGGGTCCCAAGGATATCCAGAGGGATGGGGAAAGTAGAATGTGTAAGCACATAAAGCACTGCTAGTCCTCAACTCAGCAGTACTCAGAAGACAGAAAAGGGCTAGATGAGCATCTTTATGGCTCAGTTTACAAGCAGAAAATCGAATCACAATTCCAGTAAGAATAAAGGCAAAGACAGCATCTGCCATTACCCTGTGACTAGATGCCCTCTCCTTCCCCACCTGAAACCTTGACCAATTTCAAGCATAGTAGGGATTGTTGTTCCACAACAGCCACTAAATACAGGTAGCAGCTCTGGGTGCAAGAGTGGTTAAGGTTGTCGAGCAATTGAGTGCTCCTGCTAACAAAGGTTTGTAAACAAGCATGAATAGTGAACATAAAAGTGTTTTACAGTGACCACATTACAACTTGGCTGACACTGTCCACAGCACAACCCCAACCCTAATGTTAAAACTCAGTGGAGGTGTCCTGTTATGCAATGTCTAAATTGTCACAGGAATGAATGGCTACAGACTGTCAGGTGCTTTTCCAGCAGTTGTGAACAGGATGTGAAGGTTTCCCTCAGCCTCCCTCTTGTGTCAAGATGTGCGCACATATGGCATCCCTGTTTTCTCTTGCCTGAAGGGAACTCGGACCAGTGTACCTGAGGGTAAGACCCAGCTGCCTGTGCAGAGATTGTAAACCAGACTTGTCCTGAGTCCTCTCGGGATAGAAGCAATCCCCTTTACCCTCTCAAACATTATGGAGTGTGCAGCAGATGAGAATTATATGACTGGTGTTTGCCACATTGGAATCCAGATGGGTGCATAAGCAGTGTCAATGAGAATTCAGTCTGTCAAATGCGGACTTAATGGCCATTCTGGGGCTACAGAGCTTGTAGCTGAATTCCCTTTTTCCAGGGTCATTGATGTTAGGCTATGATTTCATGAGCCAAGGTAGGAGCAAGTATGCAGGGGCCCCAAGACACAGACACGCGGGATAGAATAACATCATTTCTGGGTAATAGAGTCCCTTCTTCACTCTTCAAGTACAATCCTGGTCTCCTCAGCAACCAGGCATCTTGAATGTTTCCATGTTTGTATTCATGAATCTGCCTCTGTGTTCTATCAAACCTTGCTGAACAAATGAATAGTGATCTCTTCAGTTCACATACTCACTTGTTGTCGGTGGCGGGCAAAGTACTGGCCTTGCACAGTTTGGAAATATCATCCTCTTAAATACAGCTATTAATTTTTGAACTTTTCCTATTACTTGTGAGTAGGTCACTGTGGTAATTGCCTTTCAAACCTGCATCACCATGCCCCCAACATGGTGGTCTTTCCAACCCCAATGTGGTTTGGAACAGACCTATTGGTGTTGCCAACTTCCATAGGGCAATAACCACCCACTTCCGCAGCAGTACAACTTCCCTGACTCGAGTGTTCTCATGCTGGAGGTTTGGTGCAAACTCCGTACACAGCTTCATGAAGGCCTGTTTCCTCATTTGGAAGTTCTGAAGCCACCATTGCTCATTCCACTCTTCTGAAATGATGTGATCCCACCACACAGTGCTTATTCTCCTGCGCCAGAAGGGATGACCAGCCCAACGGCATACTGTGGCAAAACTGACAGGTTTCAGAGGAGCAGCCGTGTTAGTCTGTATTTGCATCCGATGAAGTGAGCTGTAGCTCACGAAAGCTTCTGTCTAATAAATTGGTTAGTCTATAAGGTGCCACAAGTCCTCCTTTTCTTTTTGTGGCAATACTGACATTCACCATATCTGTGCTGTGTGAGCTGAATGAATTGTTATTGACCCTGAAAACCAGCCATCTTCAATGTGTCAGAAAGTGCTGCCCAAATTCAATCCTGCCTCTCACCTGTCAGCTACTCCACTGCACAATTATTTGTTCTGCAATAAGAAGTAGAACCAGATCATCATCCTATTGCCCCAAGTCTTCCACCTAGTTTTGCAGAGACAGGGAGGGGCAACATGATAGGAACTGCCTTCAGCAAATGTGTGATGTGTGCAGAGCCAACATCACACAGCAGCAGCGTGGACACACTTATATACACGTACGCATCATTATACCCGAGTCCAGCATAGCATAATGTGGACACTCGGCATAAGTATGAATATGTGCACCACGTGTGAGTATGTGCACTAGTGTGGACAGCTGTAGTTGGAAGCAGGGAGAAGAAGCCAGGAATGGTGTTCTGTGTAATTCTAGTTTATATACACACACAATGCACACATATAATTCTGTAGAAGTGTTATTCTGATCAAGTCAATAATGGTAAGGGACTAGAGATTATTAATGCTGACATCTGCGTTCTAAAGTGCTCTGTTGGAGACCTGCATAATTTTGGATCGCACATAGCATTTGACATTGTTCAACAACATAACAAGAACTTATTAACAGATATAAATGCCACTATGGTAAAAGAATGACAGAAAATCACTTTCTATAGACTTTTCAGCCTAGCTGAGGTGGAACCTGTATTCTTGACCTACCTAAAGCTAATGACACAGAGGAGACAGGACTTAATAGCTCAGCAATTATGCAGGTAATATACAAGACTCAAAGCATGAGCACTTCATTTTTTTAAAAGTTGATAACTCTCACACCTAGTCACATTAACTTTGACCAAATACAAAAATAAATGGAAATTACTAAAAGTAGAATCAGTGGCCCAGAGCACAGGAACTCATGTAACTCAGAAAAGCTAAGGTTCTCTGCACTTAATGAAAAAGCTACTGACCTTGAAGATTGCTCCAGGAACCCAATTTAGAATCATTGGGAAAGCAGAAGGATGATGAGGCAAACAGCCATAACATAATTCCTGAATGATATTTTGGTAAGGGCAGCCATTTAGAATATGAAACAGAACAAGGAATTAGAAGTCCAGAATTAGTCACATAAGAAAGCCAGTACATGAGACCCCAAAATAAAATTCAATACAAGGAGACCAGATACTCCAATAATCCAGACTCTTGTAGCAATTCAAATTTATCACCAACTCATTCTATTTCCACCCAGATTATTGTACTGAAACCCAGAAAACATGGGTTTCCTACCTACAGCTTAGAAAAAAAACAAACCAGGTGAAACTGGGAGTAAAGTCACTCTATCTTACAAAACTGAGAATGACCACAAGCAAACAGATGCTTTTTAGTCTCATTGTTCAGGCTTGTTATCACCACCCCCACTTGGTATTTCAAGTGTGAAATAAGGCTGATCCGTGAAAGCAACAAAAGGTGGAGAGTTCCAGATCCATGCGGAATCTGATTTCATACCTACTGAAAGCAACACAGAGTTAAGCACCAGACCTGTTATTCTCTTTCTTATACGTCTTACCAAACTAACCTCTCTTTAATTGGGAATGGATTAAATGATCCTCACTATATTCAATCATTTCTCATATATAATCCTCAAATATGTTCTAATATTTTAAGCGAACTGAAAATATGGCATTGACAGGTTTGTTAAGAGCATTTAAGAGCAACTATTTATGGATGGGAGGAAAATGGGAAATATTTTAATAAACTGTGTCCAGGGGTGGAGGGACTATAATTTAACCACAAGTTCCTCAAGAATGTAGTCATTAATGTGCACGATTGTTCTTTTCAAGTTAAAGTGGCTATTGCAGCCCTGAAAGACATTCTTCTGTATTTTTGTAATGTTGTAATTTAGTGATTTTTTTTTCTTACAATGAATGGGTCAAATTCTGGACTTTTATAAAATAGGTAAAAAAATTAAAATGTGCTTGCATTAACAGTAATGGTATGCACTAACTAGCTGCAGTCCCACTCATAGGTTTACCACTGGGCAGGTAAAATCTCACTTACTGCTGTGTACGTACTATTACCAGATCAGAGGACACACATTGGATCGCATCCACTGACCAACAACCCTCACCCTGGAATACTTCTCCATAGCTCCTATTACAAACAGCCTGTCCAGTAGCTCCTCTATATTTTAATTTGTCACTCAGAAGGGGTCAACCTGAATTCTATACCCTAATGTAAGGGTTCTCAAACTGGCGGTCAGGACCCCTCAAGGCGTCACGTGGTTATTACATGGGGGGTCACGAGCTGTCAGCCTGACTCACAGCCCAAACCCCACTTTGCCTCCAGCATTTAAAATGGTGTTACATATATTTTTAAAAAGTGTTTTTAACTTATAAAAAGCACTCAGAGGCTTGCTCTGTGAAAGGGGTCACCAGTACAAAAGTCTGAGAACCCCTGCTCTAATGGACTTTCAGTAGCACTCTGAGTACAGAACCAGGCAGAATTAAGTCTAACATTTTCTTTTCTCGAAGAGCAACACTCGGGTCACTGGTAAAGTGGATACAATCAATAGATAGGAATTCTTCATTTCAAATGAATGACTGCAATGAGATAATGGATGAATTAAAAACTGAATCACATCAAATCACATACCTAAATATCATTTGAAAAAAATGTATCTTATCATTGCCTGAATTTAAAATAAAACATGCCTTTCTCCTAGGAAGCTCTTTAAACAATATAAACACTTCTCAAGGTAAGGGAGAGGGAAGAGGTGAGGTGCATTTTTCTCATTTTGGTTGTTTTTTTGGGGGGGCAAATAATAATATATTAACTTATTTTATTATTTTAAATACCAACATGATTAAGGGCTCTAAAAGACATTGTATACTGAGCAGAATGAACCTTTGATGAGCAACTCATCACTTCACTGAATATCTGTGCACTCAGTAAGAACTCCAGGGGAGTCTTTAACCTGATCTTTCCATTACTTGATCGTTGTATAACAGGCACAATCCTACTCAATGCTGAAAGCTGGAGAATTCACTTGACCTGGACAATTTCTTTAAATATGCTTCTTTCCACCAATATACTTGAAAAAGACTAAAAACACCAGAGTGTATTGGTATAAGTCTCCACCAAATTCACGGCTGTGGAAAATGTGTCATGGACTGTGAAATCTGTCTTGGATGAGCAGGACTAGGGGAGCCCCAACTGAGGCTCCTACCATGCGCCAGGCTCCAGCTGCTACTTCTGGAGGGGTTGGGGAGGGATGGGGTTTCCTCTTCTGCGGCAGGGGCCACTCCTGCCCCCATTGCTCCCCAGATGTGGGGGGAGGGGCCACTGTACAAGGAGCAGCTGCAGAGCGTCTTGAAGCCAGGGGACATTCCCGGAAGTGGGTCTGACATGGCTCTGGGAGTGACCGCTGCAGCAGAAGAGGAAGTCCCATCTCTCCCCAGCCCATCTGGGACGAGCAGCTGGAGCCCAGTGCACGGTGCCCCCCAGCCAATGGTGCAAGAATTGGTGAGTCCAGGGGGCCACACCCCCTTTTAACATGGGCTTAGTTTGAGGGGGTGCAGAAGGGTGGTGTTGCCACCTCTCCCCCAACTGCAAGCCTTGGGCAGGCGTGGAGTGGCACAGGAAGGGGCTGGAGCGAATAATGGTGACTGGAATAGCACCAATCTGAGGCTTACAGTTTGGGTGGGGGAAGGGGGGCAACGCTGCCCCCTGTATTCCCAAACGAAGACCATGTTAGAAAGTGGTGAGGCATGGCCCCCAGTCTCCTCTGGTTCTGGCGCTGGTGCCTCCCCATTTCTGCAAAGGTTTCCGTGCCCTTGTCTCCAGCCCTGCCACCCCCCAGCTCTGGGCCCAGCACTCAGAGGTTAAAGGGGCCTTGGGCTGGCTGTGTGGGGGGGCGGGCGGGGGACAGACCACAGTGCTCTCCTGACCATGAGGCCCTGGGTGGTCACTCAACTGTAAGGCCGGTCCTGTCCCCTACTGCAAAAGTGATGACCCCCGCCAATACCATCCAACCCTCACATCTGCGCTGCCCACTGCTCTCCGGTTACCCAACTCTGAAGGTAGCGCCTCCATCAGCAGCAGCGCAGAAGTAAGGGTAGCAATACCACTACCCCCCTATAATAGCCTTGCACCCTCAACCCTCTTTTGGGTTGGGACCTCCATGGTTATAACACCCTGAAATTTCAGGTGTAAATATCTGAAACCATGAAATTGACAATTTTTAAAATCCTATGACTGTGAAATTGACCAGAATGGACGGTGAATTTGGGTAGGGCCCTAACTGTATATATATTTTTTCATTCCCTCATGGAAAAGAAATTGTATTATAGATTAGATTTACTAATTTATATCCATGTTATTTAAGACATAAACATATGCCAGAAAAAATAAGAGAAATTATGATTCTGGGTCCCACATTGTGTGTGTCATGAAACTCAGACCTTCCTTCAGTCGGTCTAAGTACAAAGTGACGGAATGCTTGTTTAATAATTAAAGCATATGACTAGAAGCCTGAACTCCTGATTCTATCCTTCATCCAGACACAAACTCCAAATGTCATTTTACTGATGTCTCTGCCGCAGGTGTTCTGTGAACCTTAATTAACAAATGTAGTCCATTTTCAGATTCTCAGATGAAAGGTCACAAGGTTACTAGATCACAGGTCCTGGTTCTCATGGGGAACTTCAATCACCCCAATATCTGCTGGGAGAGCAATACAGCGGTGCACAGACAATCCAAGAAGTTTTTGGAAAGTGTAGGGGACAATTTCCTGGTGCAAGTGCTAGAGGAACCAACTAGGAGCAGAGCTCTTCTCAACCTGTTGCTCACAAACAGAGAAGAATTAGTAGGGGAAGCAAAAGTGGATGGGAACCTGGGAGGCAGTGATGATGAGATGGTTGAGTTCAGGATCCTGACACAAGGAAGAAAGGAGAGCAGCAGAATATGGACCCTGGACTTCAGAAAGGCAGACTTTGACTCCCTCAGGGAACTGATGGGCAGGATCCCCTGGGAGAATAACATGAGGGGGAAAGGAGTCCAGGAGAGCTGGCTGTATTTTAAAAAAAATCCTTACTGAGGCTGCAGGAACAAACCATCCAGATGTGTAGAAAGAATAGTAAATATGGCAGTTGACCAGCTTGGCTAAACAGTGAAATCCTTGCTGATCTTGAACAGAAAAAAGAAGCTTACAAGAAGTGGAAGATTAGACAAATGACTAGGAAGGAGTATAAAAATACTGCTCAGGCATGCAGGAGTGAAATCAGGAAGGCCAAATCACACTGGGAGTTGCAGCTAGCAAGGGATGTTAAGAGTAACAAGAAGGGTTTCTACAGGTATGTTAGCTACAAGAAGAAGGTCAGGGTAAGTGTGGGCCCCTTACTGAATGGGGGAGGCAACCTAATGACAGAGGATGTGGAAAAAGCTAATGTACTCAATGCTATTTTTGCCTCTGTCTTCACGAACAAGGTCAGCTCCCAGACTACTGCATTGGGCAACACAGCATGGGGAGGAGGTGACCAGCCCTCTGTGGAGAAAGAAGCGGTTCAGGATTATTTAGAAAAGCTGGATGAGCACAAGTCCATGGGGCTGGATGCGCTGCATCCAAGGGTGCTAAAGGAGTTGGTGGATGTGACTGCAGAGCCACTGGACATTATCTTTGAAAACTCATGGCGACTGGGTGAGGTCCCAGATGACTGGAAAAAGGCTAATGTAGTGCCCATCTTTAAAAAAGGGAAGGAGGAGGATCCGGGGAACTACAGACCATTCAGCCTCACCTCAGTCCCTGGAAAAATCATGGAGCAGGTCGTCAAGGAATCAATTTTGAAGCACTTTGAGGAGAGGAAAGTGATCAGGAACAGTCAGCATGTATTCACCAAGGGCAAGTCATGCCTGACTAATCGAACTGCCTTCTCTGATGAGATAAGTGGCTCTGTGGATGAGGGGAAAACAGTGGACATGTTATTCCTTGACTTTAGCAAAGCTTTTGATACGGTCTTCCACAGTATTCTTGCCAGAAAGTTAAAGAAATATAGGTTTCAGAGTAGCAGCCATGTTAGTCTGTATTCACAAAAAGAAAAGGAGTACTTGTGGCACCTTAGAGACTAACAAATTTATTTGAGCATAAGCTTTTGTGAGCTACAGCTCACTTCATCGGATTCATTCAGTGGAAGTGAGCTGTAGCTCATGAAAGCTTATGCTCAAATAAATTTGTTAGTCTCTAAGGTGCCACAAGTACTCCTTTTCTTTTTTTAAAGAAATATAGGCTGGATGAATGGACTATAAGGTGGATAGAAAGCTGGCTAGATCGTTGGGCTCAACAGGTAATGATCAATGGCTCCATGTCTAGTAGGCAGCCGGTATCAAGCGGAGTGCCCCAAGGGTCAGTCCTGGGGCTGGTTTTGTTCAATATCTTCATTAATGATCTGGAGGATGGCGTGGATTGCACCCTCAGCAAGTTTGCAGATGACACTAAACTGGGAGGAGAGGTAGATACGCTGGAGGGTAGGGATAGGATACAGAGGGACCTAGACAAATTAGAGGATTGGGCCAAAAGAAATCTGAGGTTCAACAAGGACAAGTGCAGAGTCCTGCACTTAGGAAGGAAGAATCCCATGTACTGCTACAGACTAGGGATCAAGTGGCTAGGCAGCAGTTCTGCAGAAAAGGACCTAGGGGTTACACTGGACGAGCAGCTGGATATGAGTCAAGTGTGCCTTTGTTTCCAAGAAAGCTAACGACATTTTGGGCTGTATAAGTAGGAGCATTGCCAGCAGATCGAGGGACATGATCATTCCCCTCTATTCGGCATTGGTGAGGCCTCATCTGGAGTACTGTGTCCAGTTGTGGGCCCCACACTACAAGAAGGATGTGGAAAAATTGGAAAGAGTCCAGCGGAGGGCAACAAAAATGATTAGGGGGCTGGAGCACATGACTTATGAGGAGAAGCTGAGGGAACTGGGATTATTTAGTCTGCAGAAGAGAAGAATGGGGGGGAGGGATTTGATAGCTGCTTTCAACTACCTGAAAGGGGGTTCCAAAGAGGATGGATCTCACAGTTCTCAGTGGTACCAAATGACAGAACAAGGAGTAATGGTCTCAAGTTGCAGTGGGGAAGGTTTAGGTTGGAATCACTAGGAGGGTGGTGAAGCACTGGAGTGGGTTACCTAGGGAGGTGGCGGAATCTCCTTCCTTACAGGTTTTTAAAGTAAGGCTTGACAAAGCCCTGGCTGGGATGATTTAGTTGGGGATTGGCTTTGAGCAGGGGGTTGGACTAGATGACCTTCTGAGGTCCCTTCCAACCCTGATATTCTATGATTCTAAGGTGCTATAAGAATACTGTATTTTGATATTTCCTTACTATCTCCAAAAACAGAACATAAGAAGCTGTGCAATAGGCTCAAGTTAAAATGGGAAATATGAGAACAGGAATAAAAAAAGAAATGTTCCCCATTTTTTAGCCTTTTCAAAAGTTGAAGATTATGTTTATGTTAAAGAAAGTTAAGCAGTGAAATCCAACTTCGCTAGATAGCTTCATCCTGTACAGAAATTCAATGAGGCGGAGGCCACAGAGACAGGGAAGCCGTGCATGGATGTCCTTGAAAAGTTTTCCCCAAGCCGTTGTATGTGTGTATGGGGGAGAAGTCCTATTTTCCTTTCCTGCTCACCTCCGCCACAAATGAGGAGGGTGATTAGTCCCTCGAATGCACATCTATAGGGGTGAGGAGCTCCTCAACCTGTCTCTACCCTTCAGTCTGTTCTAAAAGAATTTCCATAGGCCAAGAGTGCTGTGATGAAAAAATAATGCACACCTCAGACAATAACTTTTCAAAGATTCCCTCCAAGGGAGGACAATGTGCATTAGTGCTGTTGTTTACCCACTTCTCTCTTATAGACAATCAGTCTCATGGACGTATTGACACTTAAGAGGCCAAAGAAACAACCCAAGGCTTGTCTGGGAGAAAGAGTCTTATGATGCTTTGCAGTGAAGCTAAATTTGAATGGAATTTTACTAAGCAGTAATCCTTTAGTATATTTTAAAATAGCTGAAATAGATATTTTAATAATTCAAACTGCAAAATATGTGCAAGAGGTATAATGAATAATATTACCCAAAATAAGGGAATGAACAATGACTAAGCATAAGGTTTAAGGCATTTGGAATTTTACAAGGGAACAAGGAACTTAGAAAATAACCTAAAATAAGGAGGAGGAGTCCGGTGGCACCTTAAAGACTAACATATTTATTTGGGCATAAGCTTTCATGGGTAAAAAACGCCACTTCTTCAGATGCATGGAGTGAAAAGTACAGATACAGGCATAAATATACTGGCACATGAAGAGAAGGGAGTTATGCCTGTATCTGTAATTTTCACTCTATGCATCTGAAGAAGTAAGGTTTTTTACCCACAAAAGCTTATGCCCAAATAAATCTGGTTAGTCTTTAAGGTACCACCGGACTACTTGTGGTTTTTGTGGATACAGACTAACACAGCTATCCCTCTGATACTTAAGATAAGAAGAAATTTCCCAAAGGAGGAAATCAATAAAGCTTGTAATGATAAGCAATGAAGAATAATAATGGTATAGTTACCCTAAGAAACCAGGGGGAAGTAACACCATCTAAAGATTGGACACAGTTTGTCAGAGAACTACAGGAAAGATCTGCTGCAGCAGCTGGTAACTGTATACCTTTCTGTGTATGTGCTATCTTTACTAACTGCTAAATCAATAAATACAATCAAAAATGACTTATTCAAGGTTTATTATTGAACTAATGCAGACTCAAGAGAACCCCTTTCCTTCAACACCAAACACACACAAACACCAGAAAAATACAGGAGTTAGCCAGTGGTATCAGCTGCAGTGATGGAGGAGAGATGATTCTGGAACCAGTTTTTTCCTTTTGGATAGATGGGGGCCTCTACTAACCACTGGAGAAGTGAAGTTTTGGGGGGTCATCCACACTATAGCAGGTGGCTTCTCCTTGTCTTCACTGTCAACCACTGAGAAAGGGAATCATCAAGGCCAATGGACCCCATCTCTTCTCCCTGACTGAGAGCTCTGAAATGGAAAGACTACTGCATATTACCTGTAGTACACTGGGCTTGGTTGGTCCCCTGGTATATGGAAAGTTCAGACGGCATGCTCTTGTACTATGGGGACAAGTATACTCTGTGGATGATCCATGCTTGAGTTGGTGGTGCACTCGGTGAGTTGAAATTGGCATGTTCCCCAGACACATGCCCTTCATGCCAGTGTTGCCCACTTTTGTAACAATGGGCTAAGGGTCCCACAGCAGATGAGGGACTGAGAGCATCTTGAACCATTGCAACACCATTTTAGGTACACTTTCCACTGTTGGAAGCCCTTGTCTCTAAGTTGGACCAGCAGAGGCCGGTAAAAACAGAACTGAATAAAGTCCGTTGGTTATTACTTAGAATTCATCAATAGACAAACCTAAATATAAAAGCACTAGTGAAAGTTTCTTGGCCTTACACTAAAACACCCCCACTCTGTTTCACTGCTGTGTCTAGCTGTAGCTTGATTTTCTTTGAATGGATTTTCTGCTTTTGCAAGTTCTGGGTCAAGGTAATTTACTGAGAAACACTGGATACTTCAGAGTACTTTTGTATTAACTCATTTGTAAAATAATGATTTCATTTAGAACACTGAAACTCTCTTTCTAAATTAGATCTGTCACTTTAAAAATGGTCTCTTCCCCCTATTCAAAGGCTGCTTGGACAGGCTCCCACTCATGCCATTGTGTTGTGTTGGAAGAGGTAAGGTAGCATATTTTTAAATGACAGGTCTAAAGAGTCTTGGTGTCCTATATGAAATATTTTTTTATGACTCAACCTAATGCTAAGGTGATTTTTGCCGAGTCTGAAGACAGCCTGAAACAATTACTCAGTGATGTGAACTTCCTTGTCCTCTATTAAGTTCATAGGAATGTAAAATCTAAAGACCAAGGATGACATGTTGGTGTTAACTAGAATTGGATGAATAAGATTTTTGAGTTAGCTTGCAATTCAAAGGGGAAAAAAAGGGAGGGTGTGTGTGAAGGGGTTTAGTATTTTAGGCCCTTGTAATGGAAAGTGTTCTGCAGCTTTACTACTGAGCAGCCACTATTTGTAGCAACACGGGAGCTGCTCCCTTCAGTGTCAACCTCTCGTTTCATGGTCTATTATTCATATAAAAACTGCTTACGGCTGAAATTTGGTGTTCAATATCTCAGTAAGGGAGAGGGGGAATTGTTTCATATAGAACTCTGACCCCAAACTCCAAAGAAGGATTTTTTTTTTAATAGGAAAATGTGAATTGAGGTGCTTCATAAACACAAGTCAATTCAGTAGTGGCATTTAAACAGCAGTTTACAAGAAAAAAAGAGCCCCAAAATGTTTAATGAGTTTGACAGTGATTGTCCATCAAAAATATCCAGCTTTGCCTTGGATAACAAAATAATGTCACAGATGTATTTGCTGTACTCCCCCGGCTTACTAAAGAGAATACAAATAGGAAATCTTATATAAACTATTTTAGTCACTAAGGCAAGAGAACATTTTTTAAGGGAAACCACCATGCTCCAAAATGAAATGAAAAATGTCCTGCTGGAAATAAGTCAACAAAAATGAAGGTAAAAGAAACTCTTGCTTTATTTAAATTTCTTCATAACAACAGATAAAGTGTTAAAGTAGAAGCACTGCTGATGTTTCAATGCAAAAAGTGTGATTTGAGCAAAAGGAATGCATGGTATTTTTTTCTCTTAGGAAGACACTTTGGCTCCAATCCTGCAAATACTTACACATGTGCATAATGTTACATATGTGAGTAGCAACAGTGAACTCAACAGGATTGTCCACATATGTAAAGTTACTCATTAGTGTAAATGTTTACAGGAACTGTCTTTGAGCTGTGCTCATCACTTGCCAAATTGAAGAGCATAAATAAAGTAGGAGGGTTTTTTTATGCTATTAGTTGGCTGGCTTATTTCCCAAAGGAAGTTCTCTCTTTTACTTTCGATTACACTGACACAAGAAGCTCATTATAAACATATTTTCCTGGCTGTAATTGAGCTGCAGACGTTTTCTTACTAACATACAAAGCCTCAGCCCAGTAGCTATTGTTTAAAAATTCAAATGAAACTAGTTTACCATCTTTTGAGTTATGTGAGTGCAGAGATATTACATCTGAGGTACAGTTCTGCATTCCTTGCTTCCCAAAATGTCATTCAAGTCAGTGGGGCATGTCATGGAGCTGTGGGTAGCAAGCAGCCATTCTCCATGGCTTGCGTCCTCCTAGTTAGGAGAACATTCAAGTGTAAGTTTATGCCGCTTAGGGAATGTGGATTGCCCAAGTAGAAACAAATGGTTAATGACGGATGGAAAGGAGAGGCTGGGAAGCATCATACAGGTGGTCCTACATACCTGAATAAAAGAGTATCCATTCCATGCAGAACTATAAGATCTGAGGGAGTTTGAAGGCTGTTCCTCCTCACATATATCATCCCAAGAAGAGTATTTGTCAGAAAGGTCAGAAGGTAACAGTCTATCTTTATCACTATAGTAGCTGAGCAACTCAAAATCTTTTAAATGTATTTATCCTCAACACCTTTTCAGGTGGCTCCCCATTTTACAGATGAGAACCTGAGGCACAGAGAGCCTGTAAGGGTATGTCTACTCTGAATCTGGGAACAAGCCTCCCAACTCAGATAGACTGACTTGCACTAGTGGGACTCAAACTAGTGATACGATGCTCAAGCTAACAACCTAAAAATAGCACTGCTGATGTTCTGGCTTGAGCTGGAACTCAGGCTTTGAAGCCTAGGGTGTCAGGTGGGCTTGAGAGCCTGAGCTGGAATGTCCACCCTGCTAGCATACTAGCTTGAGACTCTTTATTGCCTCATCTAGCAATGTGTATCCATGCAAACTGAATGTAAAACGCCACCATTCTGATGTGGCAGCATTTTATCGTCACTCACCACATGCATAAATGACTACCAAAGTAGGAAAGCAGTGGAGAATCAGACACTTCTATTGGATTTGGGTTAAAAAATTGATTTCTACATGTACAAAGTATTACAATTGCTGTGGAGAAGAGGAAGCTCTGGGTATTATAGGCACCTCTGCTTACTAGTTTACAACTGTGCCTGACTATATAGAGTTAAATCATAGAGCTACTCTGAAACCAGTTAAATCAAAGAGACTGTGGAGAAGCAAACGGAAAACAAAAGAATGGCAAAGATAAGGTACAGGGCAGAGAATACCAAGGGTCCAGGAGGAAACAAGGGCGGAACAATTAACAGGGGAATACCCCCAGCCTATTTCCAACGAGGCTTCCAAACGTTACTTTTTCCAGACCTAAGCCTAGGTATAAAAGAAATACTAAAACTTTGAAGATACTGGCCGAGGGAAGAGGCGGGAGGGATTAAGTGGGTTGTCAGCAGCTATCCAGGGTTAGATGCTGACAGAGGCACACAGGCTACATCTACACTCATGGCAGCACCTACAGCAGTGGTTTTCAAACTTTTTTTCTGGCCACCCAGTTGAAGAAAATTGTTGATGTCCGTGACGCAGTGGAGCTGGGGATGAGGAGTTTGGGGTGTGGGAGGGGGTCGGGGTCTGGACTGGGGGTGCAGGCTCTGGGGTGGGGATGGGGATGAGGGCTTTGGGGTGCAGGTTTGGGGGGGTTCCGGGCTGTGGCAGGGTGTTGGGGTGTGGGAAGGGGTCAGAGCTCTGGGCTGGGGGTGCAGGCTCTGGGCTGGGGCCAGAGATGAGGGGTTTGGGGTGCAGGAAGGGGCTCTTGGTTTGAGGGGAGGGTCAGGGCTGGGGCAGGGGATTGGAGCATGGGGCTGGGGCACAGGCTTACCTCCAGCGGCTCCTGGTCAGCGGTGCAGTCGGGGTGCAGAGGAAGGCTTCCCGCCTGTCCTGGCAGCAGGGACCGTGCTGCACCCCAGAAGCAGCCAGCAGCAGGTCCAGCTCCTAGGTGGAGGCTGGCGACTGGCCAATGGGAGTGCAGAGCCAGTACTCAGGGCAGGGGCAGTGTGCCAAGCCCTGTGGCTCCCCCCAACACCTAGGAGCCGGACCTGCTGCTGGGTGCTTCTGGGGCGCAGCACAGTGTCGGAACAGGTAGGCACTAGCCTGCCTTAGCCGGGCAGCCCTGCCGATGGGACTTTTAACTGCCCAGTAGGCGCTGCTGACCAGAGCCACATGACCCAGTGCCTTACATTCTGTGACCCAGTACTGGGTGGCAACCCAGTTTGAAAACCACTGACCTACAGTATGTACATTACAAGCTCCCTAGCCTGGCGTAAGACAGTCATGTAGCTGGTGAGGCACTGCTTAGGTGAGTAGAGTACAGAACCTTAGGGCATGTACCCTACACAGCTCTCTAAATGCACAAGCAATGTCTCCTGTGTCTACTCTGCCATTTTTAGCAGTATAGCGTCCCATTGCCTCCCCAGAGCAGCAAATTCCCCACAGCAGGAAAAGGCTCCGGCAGCAGGGAAAAGCTCTGGCAGGGGGAGGGAGCGAGAAAAGGTTCTGATAGCTCCCTGCTGCTGGAGCACTTCACCACAGGGAGCTTCTAGAGCTTTTCCCTACTTCAGTGAAAGACTCTGGCAGCAGGAAGGGCTCTGGCAGAAGGGAGGCAGTAGGGAAAGGCTCCAGCCTAACTATCTCTCCTGCCTCTGCCCCGCCAGAACCTTCTGCTGCTTTATGGAGCAATACACCACAGCATGGACGCAGCCTGTTTTTCATGTAGCTACATGTACTCTACACCACCACTGTAGACAAGGCCAGAGAAAGAGACCAAACTTACAGCAAGCAGGCCATCTCCCCACCCAAAGATGGAGGTAATTGGGCTCAATGAAAGTTACTAAAGCGTGGAAGGAAAGCTTAAGGTTTACATAAGGGGAGATATGCATACTGGGCTCCTCGGCGCTACAGTAACAGAAGTAATAATAATATAGTTTTTTTTTGTTTTATCCTTCCCTCTGATCTACATGCTATATACCTTTGTGGTGCACTTGAGAGGGGCTAAAAGGGATCTTAAGCACAGCTTGTCCTGTCACTGTGACAAATGCATTACAACTAAATCATTGGCTTTATTATAATTTTTTCTGAGAACACACAGTAACTTGAGGAGCAATGCAGTGGAATTTCCAATCCAAAAACAACCCAAACAAACCCAACAGATCTTGTGTATTGCTTGCTAACAGACTGCTAAAAACAAGGAATCTGCTAAACAGTCTACAGTACAATGAATACCGAGCATTATCATTTCAGTACTGTTCTTAGTCCTCACTTTGAGTAACAGCTGTCTCCTTGGTACACAGATGGCTCTTACACTAAGTACAAAATAATCAGCCATAGCATGGGAAAAGCAAGTGATAATGAACAACAACAGAGAAGATAATACACTTTCATTTGGTTGAGACTTCTGTTTTCCATGTTTCCCATTTACTCCTCTATCAACTCCAGCAATTTTACAAAAAATCTTCTTCTAACTTATAAAGGGAACAGTGGAGGAGTCTGATGAAAACTAATTGAAGTTGAAGTTTCGAGTGCTCATATTTGGAAACAAGAATCCCTAGCTTTGACCACAGCTACTTGAGAAAACGGCTCAATAACTACATTGCTGATCTATCTGAGTACTTGAGGGAACACCATAAGATCTGGGTATTACTACTATCCTCCTTTGCTGCATAACATCTGAGCTAGCCATTCAAGGGGGGGGGTGGGTTTAATGCTAATTATCAGTGAAGGAAACGTCATCTCTGATAGCCAAATAAGTGTTATATGTTCAAAGCCCGTGCCTTCCTCAATCTAAGAAAAACACTATTATTTCAGAAACAGAGGACATTAACCAACTGTAGGATTGAGGAACAGTATCAAACACACCAGCAATTAGCAGTGCACTACATAGCTGGCGACAACACTGAATTCCATACATATAAAAAAATCTTACTATGAAAGCTAGAACCAATAAAAACATACCAAAAGAACCCCCCAAACAATACATCTCCTGTAAGTGGAAAATAGTGGTGTCATTAAAAACAGGCAATGTTCATGAGTAGAAACTGTTAAACAGGCGGGGACACCCAAACACTGGTTTGAAGGAAGGTTGGGAACAAGTCTTGGGAGAAGAACACGATCATAAATTTGGTAAGTAATTTTAATGTAAAGAGTGATCAGAAAGCATCCTCTTTGCATGCTTCCATTCAATGCACAACACAACATAAAGTTTTCCAAAAGTTAATTTGGGTAGCTGCTCTACTCAAGAGTTGTTGGTGGTCTTTCAATCATTAAAGTATATGTTGGATATGTAAAATCCATTAGGGTTACCTTGATATACATGAAGTCAGAGTTGCCTAAGATTATAGAGCTTTATAAACTAGAAAATATGAGCTTCACCTTGGGCTTACAGTATGGATAGAAAAATTGTGGAATCCTCTAGTGGCCCGGACTGCTTGAATCCTTCTCAGAAGCTCCACGTTTTGAAAGTAATGATGATTGCTATAAATAAAGGATGTTGTTTTTCCAATATGGATGAAACCTACTCTTTCAAATATGTTATATATTAATCATAGTAACTTGCAAAATCAGCTAAACTAAATGCAAATATCTGTCACCTGATCTGCTAAGGTTTAAATATGCTGTGATAACCTTTCTTGGTAATGCCTATGAACTGAAGGCATACCAGTATTTTAGATATGTATTTTGTTTTGTATCCTAGTATTATAACATGTAAACTAGTATAATTTATTTCTCTTTAAAATTAAATTATATATTTAGTGCATACACACATCAAGGTATACTTTGATGTTAGGGTCATAGACAGATTTCAGGGTTCTCTTTAGGTATTGTCTCTTTACCTACTACATGCAGGCTATTTCTCTTCATAGATGATTCTAGCTTTGTTTGCTATTTTCATTTTTAAGCAATGATTTGGGGAAGGGACACAACTCTTAGACTGAATTATACAGTTTGGTAGATATTTTAATGTAAATTTAAGTTCTCTTTTCATTGTATAATGCAAGAATTTTCCAACAGAATTGTAATTACAAAAAGAACACAAGCTCTAGAGTAGAATTCTTTGATACAAATCTTACAGGGCTCTCCTGTGGAATGCACACCACAAACAGGCATTTGCTATTATATTTAGTCCATGTAGTGACAGGACAGTGTAAAAGTAAAAGTAACACACATTTGAAAGAACTGAGTTGTATATTTTACTGAAAAATTGTGAAGATTATTTTTAAACTATACATACATAAAAGTAAGCAGTTGTATTGAATCTTATTTTATTCCATGCTTGGTTTTAGGTGCCAAATGTGCCCTGCCTTTATTTCTGTTTAGACATTTAAGTTTTTAAATTGCCTTTTAACAGTTAAGCAGAGTCATGTGAAAAATTTCACATGTGCAGCAAAGGTAGTCAGTTAGGAAGGGTTGGAAAATGCTAGGCTGAAATAGAGATTGTTCCTACGCTGGGCCCCAGTCCCCTTGCTCGGGTCAGCAATGGTGGACATCTGGTAAGTGTGTGGGAATCCCCCACTGCATGAGGGGAAACTCATCACTGCCATGTTAAATGCAGCTAGGAAGCTAAAGAGCATATTGTGGGGGAGGGGACTCCCTCACATGGGACTGAGAGCTCTTAAATTAAGCGTTGCCAAGGCCTCCAATGTATGTTTCTTTCTTCTCTCTCATAGCAACAGCCTTTTGGGGACAGTGGCCTCCACCTGCTGGGCATAGAAACAATTGAAGACTAGAAGATGGCTAGCTCCTTATGTGTGGACATGACATAATCAGAAGTCTTGATGTCTCATTTCCATCTGTTGGTTGGGAGGAACCATACCCCAAGCCTTGGCACCGGTATAGAAGATGCGAGAGATTGAAAAGCCTAAATCACATTCGCCAAAAAGATATGCCATTGATGCAGTCTTGTGATGATGGGGTACTGAGGTAAGGCATTGAGAAATCTTAACTTGGCTGCACCTTTACTGCCCAAAAGGGTTTGTATGTACAGAGTAAAAGCTAACACACATTAGTTATCTCACTGCAAAACCCTAATGCAGTTACATTCCTTCTCCATGGTCAACCTCACTTTGCTACCTCATGGTAAAAACTAGATCCCTGCCTCCAGTAGGATTTTACAGCAAGATAACTAATGTATGTTAGGTGTGTTTTCTACCGCAAGATAACTTTTTTAGCAGTGAAGAAATATCTTAAGAGGATGTAAGTGATTTTAAAGTAGATTTGCAAAGATACAAACGGGAGTTGAGTGCCCAACTCCCATTGCTTTTCAATGGGAGTTGGACACCTAACTCATTCCCATTTATGCCTTTGAAAAAATCTCTCTCTCAAATCTTATTTAAAAGGCCTGTTGACATGATTTTTTCATTCTACCATTATGGCTAGGCTGGGTTAACTCTAAGCCTGAGAAGCTACGGTAAGGTTATGTGCTATATCAGGATATAACATGATCAGTTTTTCTTTGGCTGACCCCTGAACCTGCAAATTGTGTAGGTTCTGGGTAAAAATTGGCCAATTAATTCTAGGCAGCTTTGAAGCCTAACTCCCTTCAAGGCGAAAGTGATCAAAATTGCACTTTATGTTTTAGTTGCTGAGAAGATAATATATACTATCTCTATGGCAGAGCGATAAAAATCTCTGAAGAGATTTAAAAAAAAAAACAACACATCGTGAGATTAATTCCATTGGTTGGACAGTGTTTGAATTCTTAAAGTATGGCCATGTAATGGACACCAAAACTGAGTTTGCAGTTTTGCAAATCCCTCAAGCTTCAAAGTTATAGGAAAAAAAATCATTTAGAGGCAGAAGAACTGTTGTGCCTACCCATCAAGGATTCTTACATTCTACCTCTAGGATTATTATTACACCACAACAGAAAATGTGTATTTTGGGGGGATTAGAGGTAGGTGAGGTAATACCTTTTATTGGACCAACTTCTATTGGTAACAGAAACAAGCTTTCAAGCTACACAGACTTCTTCTTCAGGTCTGGGAAAGGTACTCAGAATGTCACAGCTAAATACAAGGTCAAACAGATAGTTTAGCAAAGTAGTTAGCACGTATTCTAAGGGACCATTCAAGGTGAAGTGGCCCATTAACACCCCTGTAGCGATAGGAAAAAAAAAAAGGGAAGTTAGAGGGCTACAGATTGTTGTAATGAGCCATAAAACCAGTGCCTTTATTAAGACCATGATTTTTAGTGTGTAACAAAGTGATGAATTTAAGCTCCCAGGCTCACCTTTTGAGAGTGTTGTGCAGGTTTCCTTTGAGGAAGAGGCCTGATCGTGATCACTCTATATCTGACCTTTGTGAAAAGTGTTCACCTACAGGTGATAAAAGACAAAAACACTTGAGCTAGTGATTATTTGGTTTCCCCACTCAGTTGTTATTGGGGCATTTAACTCACTGGATGAGGTACACCACATGTTGCAATAGGCATATTTTTTAGTAGATAATTAGATCGTTCTTTCCTCCAGGAAAAAAAAATACAGTTGGAGCTAAGCAGGACTGGACACAACTCTGAAGTTTCACTGGTGGGGATTCAGAGGCATGGATTTGGAGGGCCACATATCCTCCCAATCTTAGAAGCCATGACCCCACTAATTGGGTTCCTCTGTGGCTGTTCAGTAGCAGGACCTAGAGGAACATAATAGAACTCTAGCTCTATAAAACTCTCACCCAGATTTCTAGGGATGAGATCATGGAGAGTGGACCCTGTCCTGCTCTATCATCCCCTCTGAAAACCATGAACATCCACATGGAGCCAGGGAGGAAGGATGATTATGAAGAAAATAAACTATGCTGCACAGGAGGATTCTCTGCCTCTGGCAAGTAGATAATGTAGGACTGTAGTGGTGACCTATTTTTTAATCCATCATTCCTAACAGAGACATAGAAATGCAAACAGTTGTCTGAGTTGCTCATTTTAGGGAAATATACAGGTGTACTTTATGTACGAGTGCAAGTTACGTTAGTGAGGAATAAATCAGCAGTTTAGAGCCTATGTATTTCAACAACATCTGCACACACGAATGCCTGAATAATCTGCTCTTGTAGCTTAATTTTATTTCAAGGTTACATTTCCAATGAATTGTACAGTTGTCCTGTTGCTTATCAAACCTTTCAGTCTTCATGAAGTGCCTTTCCTCCATTCAACAATGCTTAAAGAACTGATGCAATGTTGTGATGAAGTCCCCATAAAGCATATTTGGCATGAGTTTAATGAATACTAATGAATGAATATTACTCTCTCCCATTCCCCTCAATAACTTGTGTGTACTATATCAATCTTTGGCAAATCCCGCACTCACAATCATATCACCTTATGCTGCTGAAATTTATGGTAGGTCTAGACATGAGTAACAATACTTTTCAAAGCTATTAGTACATTACCATACATCTTATTAAAACAGGAAAGCCCAGGGAAGAAAATATTACAAATCAAGCCACTTGAAAATAACCTGAGGTAAAGTTATCTTTACAGAAGAAATTTTTTTCAGTTCCAGAAGAGCATATGTGCCAGTATATTTATGCTGTGCAGCAATCTCAATGTCACCTAATCCTTAGGATTCTGGACACAAATATCTACATCAGTGGTGGGCAACCTGAGTGTGTGGAGCAAGAATGCAAAGTCAGGGGCTTGGATGATGGAACATAGCTGCTGTGTGTTAAATAATCAGAAGACTGTGTTTAGTTTAAGAAATTTCACTCAACCTTTCATTATCAGTATAACTTTGATTACATTCCCTTTTCACTTCCTTTCAAACCATTTTTTTATACACAATATACTAAATAATATTGCACATGACATTATTTTCACTGGTGTTGTCTTCTCTTTTCAAATTCTATTGCACAGAGAGGAAGAAAATGGGAGGACATTACATGATAAGACCCAGATTCAAGAAAAGAATGTGTCACAGACATTCTGTTAATCACAGAATCATAGGACTGGAAGGAACCTCAAGAGGTCATCTAGTCCAATCCCCTACATTCATGGCAGGACTAACTATTATCTAGACCATTCCTAACAGGTGTTTATCTAAACTGCTCTTAAAAGTCTCCAATGATGGAGATTCCACAGCCTCCCTAGGCAATTTATTTCAGCACTTAACCACCCTGACAGGAAGTTTTTCCTAATGTCCAAACTAAACCTCCTTTGCTGCAGTTTAAGACCATTGCTTCTCATCCTATTCTCAAAGGTTAAGAAGAATAATTCTTCTCCTTCCACCTGGTAACAACCTTTTATGTACTTGAAAACTGTTATGTCCTCTCTCAGTCTTCTCTTTTCCAGACTAAAGAAACCCAGTTTTTCCAATCTTCCCTCATAGATCATGTTTTCTAGACCTTTAATTATTTTTATTGCTCTTCTCTGGATTTTCTTCAATTTGTCCACATCTTTTCTGAAATGTGGTGCCCAGAATTGGACACAATACTCCAGTTGAGGCCTGATCAGTGCTGAGTAGAGCGGAAGAATTACTTCTCATGTCTTGCTTACAACACTCCTGCTAATACATCCCAGAATGATGTTCGCCTTTTTTTGGGGGGGGGGGGGGGGCGGGGAGGAGGCAACAGTATTACACTGTTGACTCATATTTAGCTTGTGGTCCACTATGACCCCAGATCCTTTTCCACAGTACTCCTTCCTAGGCAGTCATTTCACATTTCATATGTGTGCAACTGATTGTTCCTTCCTAAATGGAGTACTTTGCATTTGTCCTTATTGAATGTCATCCTGTTTACTTCAGACCATTTCTCCAGTTTGTCCAGATCATTTTGAATTTTAATCCTATCCTCCAAAGCATTTGCAAACCCTCACAGCTTGGTACTGTCCAGAAACTTTATACGTGTACTCTTTATGCCATTATCTAAATAACTGATGAAGATATTGAACGGAACCGGATCCAGAACTGATCCCTGCAGGACCCCACTCATTATGCCCTTCCAGCATGACTGTGAACCACTGATAAGTACTCTCTGGGAAAGCTTATGCTCAAATAAATTTGTTAGTCTAAGGTGCCACAAGTACTCCTCTTTTCTTTTTTTTTTGCAAATACAGACTAACATGGCTGCTACTCTGAAACCTCTCTGGGAACAGTTTTCCAACCACTTGTGCACCCACCTTTTAGTAGTTCCATCTAGGTTGCATTTCCCTAGTTTGTTTATGAGACGGTCATGTGAGACAGCATCAAAGGCTTTACTAAAGTCAAGATATACCATGTCTACCACTTCCCCCCTATCCACAACGTTTGTTATCCTGTCAAAGAAAGCTAACAGGTTGGTTTGATATGATTTGTTCTTGACAAATCCGTGCTGGCTGTTACTTATCACCTTATTATCTTCAAGACTCGAGAAAAATAGGCTTCTAAGGACAAAGAAATGATCTTTTACACACACTGCACCAAACCCACCTGGCCCAGGTGTAAAATCATACAGTCGGCATATAGTATTGTAGAAAACAGCTGGCAAGGAAAATTAAGTTATCTCCCTTTTGCCTTTAATGCTACAAGGGAACCCTTAACATATTTGTAATTGCAAAATGTTACATTTACAAGACCCCCACTCCTTATATACATGAGTTTGGCATGTACGCAAGCCTGAAGAAAACCAAGAACATGGAAATATCTAGGAAGATACAAACTGCTTAATGAGGTTTTGGGAAGACGGAACAATTGGATAACAGAGTTGGATTTTGCTTGTTGGGTAGTGTTGGTGGTCTGATACACAGAAGGTCAGGCTAGATGATCTAGTGGTCCCTTCTGGACTTAAACACTGTGACTTTATTACATTTTCCATCACAACATTCTACCTTTCCCTTTTAAGACTGCAAAATGTTAAATTGGGCTTCTCCTTGCTTCTGTGGGACATCTTTCAGGCCTCTAGTATGCTTCAGTAATTCAAGTAATTTTTGCTTCAATAGCTCCTCATTATTGTTAGAGCATTTACTTGTGACTCAATATATTTCTTGTAATAGCTTTTAAGCAGACGGTAGTTATAAGGGGAAATATCAGAACAGGTAAGGTGGGCGAGGATTCTGCCAAAGTACAGTATAATCCAATGACAAGTGTGGGATTTTAGGAAAAAATAATTAAAATAATACGAAAATTACATATGGTTTTGTGCCTCCTTGAAAAATGGGAAAGGGCCTTTCACTGAAAATCGTATGCTTAGCAGTTATTCAGCCATTTTAATTTTAATAAAAGGAATGAGGAGTACTTGTGGCACCTTAGAGACTAACAAATTTATTAGGGCATAAGCTTTTGTGGGCTAAAACCTACTTTATCGGATGCATGCAGTGGAAAATACACTAGGAAGATTATATATATAATCCACTGCATGTGGAAAATATATATAGAGAGAGAACATGAAAAAATGCGTGTTGCCATACCAACTCTAATGAGACTAATCAATTAAGGTGGGCTATTATCAGCAGGAGAAAAAAAAACTTTTGTAGTGATAATCAGGATTGCCCATTTCAAACAATTGACAAGAAGGTGTGAGTAACAGTAGGGCAAAAATTAGCATGGGGAAATAGTTTTTAGTTTGTGTAATGACTCATCCGCTCCCAGTCTTTATTCAAGCCTAATTTAATGGTGCCCAGTTTGCAAATTAATTCCAGACTAACATGGCTACCACTCTGAAACCTTTAATTTTAATTATAGTCTTTTTACTGTGAGGGACAGATTGCCCTCTGGGGCCTCTCTCTTTCATTAGGGGCTCTTCTAGACTAGGTTTTAAGGTGTGATGTTAGCCTGTATTTAGTTTTAGTTAAGGACTAAAAGATTACTACACCTCCCTCTGCTGAAAAACTGCCAAAATGTTTGCTGAATTAATTAGCTCATTGTAATGCACTAATAAAGTGATTTCCCCATGTCAGTACCTGAGAGATATAATGCCTGCTTCTTCTCCCTTTCAAGGAAACATAAAAAGTGAGTAGTAAATTTGGGTACCTCCAGTTTTTTGGGCCCCAAAACATGATGATTTTTAGTGAGGGACAATCACATTCAGAAAATCCCCCTTTTAAAGGTCTTTCAAGTTGGACACCCAGAAATCCTGGTCAAATTTTGTATTGAGCTAATGGAAGCAAGATCAAAGACCAGTTCTGAACAAGACAGAGCTAAAACACGAACACAAAAACCAAAGAGAAAAGCTTAATAATACTTGTTTACCACTGTGATTAAAAATAAAACAAAAGATGACCGAGTTCTGTTTCTCCATGGAAATCAAATCATTCCCATTCATTAATTATCAAGATTTTTTCATGTTTTGTTTCAGGAAAATATGGATCGGTTCAGTTCATGAACTGGTTATCCTTCACCTTTCTCTCATCTTCTCATGCTTGGTTCATTTACAGGTTGACATCTCCACATTCATTGTGGATTTCTTGAATGACTCCTGCTTCAAGTCAATAGGCTTAATCCGACCTCCTGATCAGACACTCAAGCTGACAGTTCACATTAGAATGCAAAATCCAAATAAAGATCCACTTTAGAGATATCTAAAGGGAAGAGCGAATGCTAGGAATATTAATATTTATACAGCACTTCAAACACAGAAAAAAACATGGTCCTTGCCCTGAGGAGTTTACAGTCCAATTCAGATAAACAGGATACATAGGAACAACACAGACAGAGGACGTCAAGGAGATGTCTTTGTAGAGACTCTCTTTGGAAGAGTAGTGGTTTTAAGTCCCATCTTTAAACCAGAAGTGGTATATAATATAACTTTGTTTGTATTATTTAATTGGGCCTTTAACTGCTGCCAGTTGTCAAAAGATGGATATTTTCTTTAATGCATTTCTGTACCATTGTGTACCCTCCAAATATGTTTCCTGCCTTAGAAGAATATCTCACATTAATAAGAGGACCTTTACAACACATGCTGCAAAGTTAATTGAAACAGGGTAAGTACTAAAGTTAATTGAAGCAAAGAAAGTACAGTACCAAGGTGAAGTCATCTTCACTTAAGGTTTATATTTAGTGGGCAGTCATCCTAACAACACGACTAAAGGGAATAAAATTTGGTATGTCAGATTTAATGATACAGAAAGTAGAGAGATCGTATTAAAATGCAGTACAGGTACATAGTCTGAGACAGTTTATGAGCCCTAGGTTTTATTACTCATATTCGCCTATATGATTGGATGCTGTATATTACAATGCAATCTTCAGATGTTCAGAGCCAAGGTTGTGACACTGCTGTATAAACCTTTTAAAGCTAAAGAATTTAGTCTCCACAAGGTAAGTCTCTATATACATCGTTTTAAAGATTATGTGAAACATAATCTTCTGTACTGAATGAAATCTGAAAAACAAGCTCACACCTGGTTTCCTCTGACTGGTTTGGTTGTACTCCTCGACTTCATTACTTTTGTCCGAAAATCTAAATCTAACATAGTCACTCACCACGATATATCTTTCTTTGGTCATTAATTTGCTATTCTTTAGCTTCCTACAATTCTCACACCATTTTCCTTATTTTTTCCTTCCAAATCTAACACACTTGGTCTTCTTTTTTTCCCCCTATATACTGCAATGTAAACTTTAACAACAGACCGATTTCTATAGAATCCTCATCCCCTTTTCAAGACCCAGCCTCTATTCTTTTTAGGTTTAGCAAATTACATTTAATTAAAAAAAATAATGTGGACCATCTTGAACTTGCTGCCTTTTCTGAATCTATAAGTCACCCTAATTTCTTTTAGTTTTAATTTCTTTAGATAGTTGATTAAACAGTGAAGAAATGTCTGTTCTCATATGCTGAACTGATAGACTGTAGATTAACAAAAGCAGAGAATGCCAAATTTCATCTTTGTTGTGTTGCAACATTTAGACTGTGCATTTTATCTGTAACAATGATTTAATACATTTGCCACTAGGAATTGGGTATTGTGGACTGCAGTAAACATTACAAAGGACAGATTCAGCCTCTCAATGTAAGAAATGACTAAATAAATAAATCACACCGTATAAACCAGCATTACTACACTAGATCAATATGCAGCATAACAATAAAGAATCACACAAAAAATGAACTGGTAGGGCTTTCAGCTATTTCTAATACTCAAAAAAAAAAGACATATTTAAAATAATTTCCCTTCTTCCCTTTACTTTCTTTGCATGACCCGCTAAGAGTTCTTTCCCCTACCCTGAAGATGTAAGATGTTATCTGGATCATTTGGCAAAATGTCAGAGACTGTTATGTCACACACAAGTGGGTTCCCCCTCCTTCCATTCCATGCAGTTATATGATCTTTACCATGATAGCATGCATATTTCCTGCATTTCCACTTATGTAGCTTAGGTGATAATTGACTGACTTTTCTTGTCCTTGGGCAACCATTAGCTCTTGCCTTTCTGTCATAGGTCTGTCATTGAATTCTTGCAGTGTGATCACTATTTTTGCCAGTGGAACTGGATCACCATAGGAGCAAGTGTCTAGAAAGCCCCCAGCAGTGGTCACTTTCAGGAGGGCAATGATTTCTCAAACCCCGGTGTTTTTAAAAAAAAATGAGGACAAGTTCCCTCCTGCAGAACATTTTAGGTATCGGCCAAAAGTTCACCTGATGTAGTGTGGTCCCCAAGAGCTCCTCAGAGAAAGAAGAAACACTATCACTGATGGTAGAAGCAGCTGTCAGTAGGAGAAGCCTTGGTTTGACTTAGTTTACTCAGTCTTTGATCGTGCACACAGAGTTACTGATGCAAGAAATGGCTAGTGACCAGGAATGGCCAAACTAAGTATTGACCATTTCTGGAGCTGCCTGTACTTTAGGCCCTTCAACACTGAATATCTTCACAAAGACTGACCTGTAATAAAACTGCATCCTTATCAGTCAGTTTTAACACACAAGTTCTTGTCAACATTTGAGAGTGCTCTCAACAATAATAAATGTGTCGTGTTTTAGGGGGAATTAGAAAAAAATGTTTGGAGAAAAAAAGGGTGAAGATGATGTGAGGAGCAGATAAGAACAGAATACTTGGTTTTACATCTCCTGCACCAAATACATTTTTCTTCAAACTGGAGCAAAGAAAGGGAAAGGAGAGATACTATTCAAACTGTGGCAGAAAAAAATAGTTCTAAAACGCCAGCAAATTCCTATAGAAGTGTTCATATCACAGGTAACCTTGGGAGAGAGAGAGAGAGAAACATTAGCAGCTAGTACACAGAAACTAAAGTGGAAATGTGCCTGAGACACAAACTTCAGATCCAAACTTCCCCCAAAGTTTCAACATTTTTGGATCCAGGGTTTGGTTTCAGGCCTGTTTCTTGCAGCCAATGAGGACTTGATTTTCTACTGTCCGTGTAATTATTTACATCTCTACAGAACCTGTGTAAAATGCTACCAAATCAAAATGGTAGCATTACACACACACACACACACACACGTTACTGTTGTAAATAACTATGCACAGGGCCAGATAGTAGAGATATAGGCCTTATCCTTTTGCATTCTTCCACATGGTAAAGTCAGCAAGTGAATCAGGTTATCATCTTGCATCAATCAACTTTATCCAATGACCAGACCATTTGTACAGTCACAAACATTTATATGGTATATAAAACATGACTGATTTGTTAAAATGTACAGCTTTGCATAATATCTCCCATAGCTGGATTCCTTTTGAGCAAGGGTGTGTGAGGGATGAAAAAGAGAAAGATGTTTTGGAAAACAGCGGAGACATCATATCAAGGATTGAAATGTTGGTTGTCTAGGAGTCACACACTTTGTAAATTGTGTAGACTGAACATACTGCACATACCGGGGCTGCTTGCATCCCTCCATTCCACCAGACAAGCTCCTTGCGTGCCACCTTCCCATCCTGCTCTATTTCAGGGATGCCCTGCAGGCATCTCCCCCTCTGCCAGGGGTTTGTATGCTCCCCATATCCCTCAATCTCCCCCCAATAGGGTTTCTATGTGCCCCATTCCCCTCCTTCTCCCCCATGCCAGGAGCTGTGTGGGGTCCACCTTCGCCGCACTGGTAGGGTCTTCCACTATGCCCACTATGGCTGGGTTCTGAGTGTGCACCAATTCCTCCATTCTGCCCCCCACATTACAAGTTCTGTGTGGCTCCCCTAATCCACCCTTCACCCATTCCAAGGTCCCCCATTTTCTCACCCCCCATTGCAAGGCCTAGATGTAAACCTTTATTTCTTGTCTGCCCCCTAAGTCATCTAGGGTAATATTTAAAAACCAGACACTCCAGCAGGAGTGGCGGAACCTCCTCTGCCCTGTCCCTTCCCCCTGAGGACCGGCCCCTGCCCCTGTCCGTTCCCCCTGAGGCCCTGTCCCTGCGCCCGAGGCCCCACTCCTGCCCTTTGCCCCTTCCCCTTGAAACCCCGTCCCTATTGGCTCCTCTTTCCCCCTCCCCCTGTTGCTTGTTGATCTTCATCTCTCTCCCCCACCTCTGCCCAGGTTGGGAGAGACTCGCCTGCAGAGCCGGGGCTGATAGCTACACCCACCCAATGAAGGTAGGAGGCAGGCCTGGATAAGTAGGGGCTGGCGTGGGTGATGACTTGGTGCCTGCCCACCTGCAATAACTGGATATTGGGTGTCTGGTCAGTAGATCTGACCAGACACTGTCAGGTCCCCTTTTCAACTGGACTTTCTAGTAAAAAACAGGCATCCCCTAAAGACACCCTTCTCCCCATTCCCACCTTCATGCTAGGAGCTCTGTGTCTGCCCCTTCTCACCCCCCTCCATGCCCAAGTTGCCCAAACTCTCACCTCCCCCGCAGCGGGGGTACTGTGAGTTGAGCTAGGGAAATGACATTGAGTGTAAGGCCATGTATTTAAGAGATCTGTCTGAATTTTCCCCCCACAAATAGTCCCTGAATTTTTTTTGCCATGCCTGCAGCCTACCAGAGTTCTGCACAAGAAGCAGGTCTGCAATTACTGTGTAGAAAAAAAAAAGTGACAGGGTGGAGGGGGCTTCAGTGATTTCTACAGTCCTTGGTTACAAGTCTGTCACCCAGCAGAAGCTGCGGGGCACTTGCTGATATTGTTGTTCCAGCTCTTCCGAAGTTACCCTTGAGGTGAATGCTCCCATAGGTGTTTGCCTGTGTCTTCAAGGTTGCGTGAAGAAATTGTGTGGCCTCTGAAGGAGCCACTGTCTTCTTGGACAGAGCTAAGTCATGCCTGCCAGAGACAATAGGTCTTTTGTGCTTATGCAAATCTCTGTTGGGAATTTTCATTTTTGCTTTTAGAATGAATTAGGTGACACCACATTTAAACAATATTCTAACCTGTTTTCTTGAACATCCTCCTTGTTTATCACCTCCTCTTGAGTCACTTCACTGGCTCCTCTCCTCTATCACATCGAGTTCAAGCTTCTTAGCCTTCACAACTTTGCCTTTCACTTCTTATTGCCTCCTAATGCATTGCCATATCCTCTCCACCATGCCAAATATGGAAATATCAACCACCTGCTTATTCCAGTCACATAGTATACCCACAGGCAGCTAGAGAAAGCACACAAATGGGCGAAGAAAATGTATAGAGGGGTTTCCATAGGCATATAGAAAATGTATATAAAATTATGACATGTTATACAACTGCATATATTTGACTGTCTCCCTTGTCTCCTCCCCACCCCATTTTATGTTGCCTATCTTCTGAGGTCAGATGCTGCAAATTCAACATACAGGAAGACCTGAGAACCCATGTGGAACCCCACTGACTGGAACCCATGTAGAGCTGTTCACCATAACTGGAACATTATATAAAGGGATCTGTCGGGCATTGACCATGTTAACCTCCAAGTTTGTAGTGCCTAGCACAGCAGGGTGCCAATCCTGATTGGGAATTCTGAGCACTTCCATAATATAAATTAAACATAAGTCTAAATTTAGACAAGGAACAAAATATTAGTTGTACATAGTTCAGAAATTTGTAAGTCAAAATTTATATTTTAACATTGATTTACTGTTTCATACCAACTATTTTATTTTACACTGTATTTTTTGTGTGACACTTAAAAAGTTATCTTGTATTAATTATAACTGTGTTCAGTTTCTACATCAAGAATCTCCATTATTTTTTAATGGTGCTTTTGATTTATTGGTTAATTTCTGACTCACAGGACAGTTCTTTCCATGCTTTGTATACTTTATTCATGGGATTTTAAAATATATATATGTATAATTAGAGTGCGTATTTCCTGATACAGTAGAAACTTCGCCAATTATGTTAACTTTCATTTATTTGTTGAGTTTGATTGTTTTGCTACTGCATTTCTCATGTGCTGGCTTTAATTACATTAATGGATGCATTAAAGATTGAGAGACACTCAGATACTATGGTAATGGGCCTATGATGGGGTGTCTACCCCACATATGGCCTGAGCCAGTAAAATAGGCCAACTAACCTTACAGGCTGCACCTGGAAGCATAGGTGCTAGAACTAGGGGTTTCCACCATATCATGAAGAGGGAACACCCTGAGTCTAGAGAAAGAGAGACTGACCGATCATGGGCCATGCAACCAAAGGAGGGGGCGCCAGATCAGGAGAGAGCTAATCCCCATATTAGATGGAGGTGCCACAGCAGTGAGTGTACCCTATTACAGGGCCGTATGAGTACTTATGATAGACAGACAGCTGGCAGCAGGCACCTCACCCTCCAGATCATTGTAGGATTAAGCTCTACTATTTCAACGTAAGGTGTTTTAAGAGGAAATATGAGAATCTCAGAACCCTTATGAAAGAATATTCACAATTGTTAAATTTTATTTTCTTCGTTTGAAATATTGACCATGAGTCCAATTTAAGGTTTTACTTCATCCTGCAATGATACCTTTTTAGCACTTTCAAAGTGTATGACCTATACATACCAATCATTGGTAGCTCTGAGCTTTTCTCCCAAAATACCAACACAGTGACTGCAGAAGTTGTACTTAAAACTATGCTCTTGTCTTAATAAAACAATGTTTCAATTCAAGCAAGAATATGGTCTAAAATTACTGACAGAAGATAAATCACTGTTAATGTCTACCCTATGTTTAATATTCATTTCAAAGTTTTTTCTAGCTATATTATGAACTGTACTAAAATTAATATTCCATAAATTATAATTGGTCTCAAATATAACTGGACTAGTTAAGTGTAATTTACACTCTCTTTGTAGAAAATTCAACATTGCCTTTTGATCAAAACAGTCTTCAAAATGTTTATTAATATGCCTGATTGAGAGATTTTTTTTTTTAAAAATAGGACTAAAATGTTTCATATACTTCAGATATATAAGGCAACAGAAACAGGAAATTAATTGGGTGTTAAAAAAGCAGTTTTCAATGCTGAAGGTGAGAAACAGGTAACAATTAAAAAACAATTAATAACTAAGTATAAAGAGCTCATCCCCTACGTGTACTGATTCTGCAATAGGGACAGGAAACTCCAAATGGGTTCAAAACACACACATCCTTCGACCTTGCATAAGTAGCAAGGAGTTTGGTCATCAGAATACAGTATAAGGTGAATCAGCTGATGACCTGTCTCCCCAAGCTGCTGCCCATTCAGTACCTTTGCTCCCTCCAGGCCCCTTGTCAGGAGTTATACACAGACCAGGGTTCTTCTGCAGTACATTCCCACAGAAATTTCTCTCACATTGAGCAAGGGAAATGATATCACAGACAGCTATCCCCATTCCTTGTGAGACTCAAGATATTCAGGATCCCTGTACTGACTACTCCCAAGAGCAAAGTGAAAAACAAAATGGTTCATTAAGCCTTCTAATCATTAAGTTCACTAAGTCTTCCTGTGCTCTTGACCAACAGTCTAAATTTGTTTAAACTGGAAGGCTTATCATTCTAGTTGTGTTAGCTCCAAAAACAATACACTAGAATTTTGCATCCAACTCTCATGGGAAAGTTTGGTCTTTTGTATAAAATACTGAAACTCTTTAAGCAGCTGAAATGACAAAAACAATTGCTCTGAGCTGATGGCAAAATGTGAATTTCGGATAGGTTTCTTTTTAGGAACCAGCTGCAGAAGCCTTCCAAAGCTGTGATGGTAGAAGCAGCAGCAAGCTGGAAAAAAAAAAAATCAACACACTACCAAAACAATATAATGAAGTGGGGGAAAACTATTTTTTTTCGAGTCTGAGATCTTTATAAATTACTCATATATCCAATGCTGAATTAGAGTTTTGGAATACAGTGAATTATGGACATATCAGGTGAGATATACTTTTTAGTACAGCATACTTCTAATACCTTCATGTCTTCCTTTGGATATCTTTGTGACTAATGCCTTTTTTTGGCTGGCTGCCCTGAAAGAGACTAGCTAAGGATAGCACGGGATTTTCTTTTGGGCATTGATCAGAAGAAGGGAATGGGAAAAGAAACTGGATAGAAGTCTTCAGCTTACAGAAAAGTGAATAGTTTACAATATGTTCAGAAAAAGAAAAGGAGGACTTGTGGCACCTTAGAGACTAACCAATTTATTTGAGCATAAGCTTTCGTGAGCTACAGCTCACTAGCTCACGAAAGCTCATGCTCAAATAAATTGGTTAGTCTCTAAGGTGCCACAAGTCCTCCTTTTCTTTTTGCGAATACAGACTAACACGGCTGTTACTCTGAAATATGTTCAGAGTGCATGACTGGATGGCTACCATCTGGAGGAAATTCTCACACACACACACACACACACACACGTTCTGAACAGGGAATACAAAATAACAGAACTGTCTACTTCCTGAGTTACCAAGTGATTTTGGAAACCAAATACTAAGACATTAGCAACAACTGATGTCCTGTAGTGTAAACCCCATCATTTTAAACACGGCACTTAGTTTTTAGGGTTTTTTTTATGGACCAGAGCCCAGTACATTTCCTGTTTGGATAACAAAGTTAAGCTTATCTGATTTATCAATATTAACAAAATAACCCATATTCTGTAAGTCATACAAGCAATATTTCTGAAACGTTAACAAACCATTCCAATAGATAGGTAGATGAGGGCTCCCATTGCTAGTTACAAGGTACAGGTTATGGTCACTTTTCACATTCACGCACTCGACTTAATGGCCAACCCCACAGCAGAGGGGCTGACACAAGGGCTCCTTGGTTGGGCAAAAAATCAGGGGGCTCTCACTTCCACCCAGAAAATTCAGCCAGTTTTGGGCTAAAACACAGCAGCTGTTGAACAGCATACAGCACCATGAGCCAAAGATTTAGGGCGTAAAATGAAGACTGCCACTGTTTTATACTGTAGGGGACATTTATATAAACAAAATATATGACTTGAGTTAGAATATGATGACAAAACTGTAGTTAATGTAACAACTCTTATGGGCTCCTTTAATAACCACACGAGGTTAGGACACTGGTTTTATATCTTATTTGAAAGACTCAAACAGCATAACTCCTATTTATAGCATGCTGAGTGGCACCAATTCAGTACTTGTCTTAAAGGGAAATGCACTACATACTAAACCACTAACCCCACTACCTGCAGCACTTAAGTTTTCCATAACAGTGTGTCTTTGAAACTATGACCTGACCTGTTCTTGCACAGCTAGTGATGTAGAGTGGATATCAGTTGTATAATGAAGCAACAAACAGGCATAAATGGGTTCTGTAATACGCCACATGCCTTAATTATAACTCCATGTGCCTGCTGTGTTCCCATTGGATATTAGTGCCTATGGTTAAACACAGGGCAAGTTTTTTCTTCTAAACTGCTCGGCCCTGAATCCTAATTGGAATATGGATTTGTCTGGAGACTTATGTCTAGAAGAGCAGATTCTGATCTGTCTGGAATCCAAGGAGAGCAATTTTTTCTCCGTAATTCTGTGGAAGCCTCTACTTTGTTTAATAAAAGTGACAGATTTTGTTAGAGAAATTAAAACGGGTGCTTTGAATCTTCAACAAAAAAAAAGGATCACAGCACAAAGTGGTATATGTGGCTGCAGCGAAGCATTTATGAGAGAAGGAAGAGAGTTAGAGGGGACTTGATTAAGCTATTCAAAACAATTGAGGTTTGAGTGAAACCTGAAAGTCCTCCTCCTTCATCCTGTTAAGGATGTGCCACCAATATTTTAACAAGGGGCTTCTGCAAACATTTTTCTCCTATCCTGCAATAAACTCCATATCCCAGGGTTGGATGCAAGGCAGAGAGGAAAGATAAGGGACTGTGGAATCTTGTGTCTGTAACTATTTAATAGAAAAGGTTTTACCGTAACCATAAGGCAATAACCCCATGACAAACAAACTGCTAAGAAGTGCAGTTGCTAGAATTGTTTACTTGATCCAGAAAAATTAAATTTATTAAAGATAAGGCCTCTTACTCAATTACTAGTGTAACTTGAAATAGACAGCAGAATGAAATCCTTGTATATTGTGGACAGGGTGGATGAAGCCTGGGAGTCTCCCCGCACCAGGAATTCTTTTTCTCCAAATGTCTGCTATATAGTACACCCTTTCTAAAGGGACAAATAGACTATAGATTATTTTTATGATGCATGAACTCTAGCAGAAGTGATTTAACATTATCTAGTTTTGGTGTCACTCTAGCAGAACTCTAAACACCACCCTTTTAACTCAGTGAGTGAATATTTAACAAGATTCCCCCAGAAGCTCCTCTCATAACAGGAAAACTAGTGGGTCACCCACTGAGATTTATAGTTAATAAATATATAACTCAGACAAGGCAATAATTCTTCATACAGTGCAACAGAAGGACAGAATAAAATAGTGCAGATGAACTTTAATATGGGCTGAATAATTGACCATTAATAATAATAATATGTGAAGTTAAGAGAAGTTTAAATTTAATCTCATGATACAGGACATAAGCCCATCACTGCAGGGGCCAGGAAGGCATTTTACCTTATTGCCTCTGCACATTTGGCTAGGTGTATAGATGTATTATGGGATTTTTGCCTTCCTCTGAAGCATCATACATTAGCAATAGCCAGAGGCTGGATACCAGGTAGTCCTCTGTTCGTACCTGCTCTATTGTACAGGCTAGTTCAATTTTATAACGAGGCATTCTAGAAATGAGGTGGAGCTGAGTTCAACAACAGTAAGCCTGAGGCTGCTACTTGTTATTCTTCACAGAGAGCTGTAGGCTGGCTAGGCAAGCTTCCTTTGTAATGCTGTGAAATTTACTAATGTGTTAGCCATGGCAGATTTTTAAGTACAGTTTCATTTATTTAGACTTGACTTTTCCAATTGATTGTTTCATTAAACAAGATTAGGGTAGTGGACCAATTCTGTTGCATTTTAATATATGTCTATTTGATTACATCCCCCCCTCCAAAAACAAAACAAAAAACCCCACCCTCTTTTATGCTTTAAGGCCACATCCTGCTGCCATTTTTCCAATGTGAATCTGAAGCTGCTGCTGACAAGATGTTTTGTCACTGGAACTTCACAGTGTTGTACAACCCTTTCATTTAAACTTCACCAATATTCTGCTGCCCAGGGAATTACTCACTGTAACATAGGGATAGTGAAATATTTATTAGTAGAAAGTGATGGAACTTGACCAAAAGAGCAAGTTATTGGCATTGAACCAAATGAAGCCTCATCTAGTCTGACTGATTTCAACACATAGTGCTGTATTTGACCAATTCCGCACTTGAAAATAAGAAGAGAGTTCATAAAGATGGAAGAGCATGAACTACAGCTCAGTAAGGAAAGCTTGTGTGGTCACATTGGCACCCAACTCATGCTTTCATCAGCTAATTATCACCGTAGGGACATGACCTAATATCATGTTCATTAGAAGCAATGACAATGAAAAACTGTACTTACTATGAAACTGTACATGAAAATGGAAGACAGACAATTAGAAATTGCTCTAAAATATCTAGTTAAACAACCCTTTCATAGATTTAGGTTAATATTTTATCAATGTTATAATTTTGTATTCTTGTATGTAGGATTCATAAAGGTTTATGCGCTTGGCAACATTCAGGGCACACCCGGAGTGTTGTGTAGGAGTAGTGCACACACTGCTCCATCCAAGGGCATCAACCTTGGAATCTCGCCAAGATGACATGTATCGTGGGAAGCCTCTCAGGACTGGGCTCAAGGCCCGAGAGCAAGGAATGCGGTAGATAGAAATTGGTAAATAAGAATGTTAAACAAAGCCAGTGTATTCCTTTTATCTGTTGGAGAATGTAATGCGCGGGGGGAGAGAGAGAATAAAGGGGAAGGTGGAAAGCTGACAGGCAGAAGCCTGTTAGCAGAGACCAGCCTGCTTGCTTGCTAAAAGCTGTGTCTGTCTCGTCATTGAACCGCCACACTTGTATACAATTTTTATACCAGCGGATTTAAATTTTATTTGTCACACAATCATTTTTATGGGTATAATGAAAAGATCTATCAATAGCAGCTGGAATTGTTTATAAAAGGGAGTGCATTGTACACTGCTGCACATATCATCATAGTAAAGTTATCCTTATTAAGAGCAACAGGAGACATATCTGTAGTCAGTATAATCTGAAATTTTGTGCAAGTTAATTCTGAAGAGAGATCTATTTTCCTCTAACTCTTCTGTTTTCAAACTATTAGCCCTTCTTAGAATTAAATAAAGGATATGGATTAACTCTGCAAATGTGCTGTACTTTGACTGAATAGAAGAAAAAAAGGTGTTAGTTTCCCCTTTAACATGGGTCATATTCCATTTACATTGACATATACCCATAACTGATTCCTGTACTGTTCTGGACACTGTTATAGAATGTTTCCATGATATATTTAAACCATACTCCAAATACAATGGAATGTTTTATAAAACTACTCAATGTGCCCCAAGTTAAAACAGAGATGGAAGCTGGAAGAGACCCTTGCCGAAGAAAAAACAAAAACAAAACAGGCTAACTGGGAAACTGTGATATTGACATCATCTCTCCCCTGCCTTCACTTCATGCAGAACATAGGTTGAATGATTTTTGGACTCCAGAGGAAGACTGTTCAAGGCCAAATTAACAGAATGTGTCTGCTATTGGAGATGCAAACATTCCCATCTAAATTTTTCCCACACTATATAGTGCTGAGAAAAATGTTGCTCCCATGTGGAATCTTCACTGAAGTAAGTTGAGTAACTCATTCTGCTTGCATACTGTAGCCACAAGTGAATTATGTCTCTCTGGATTAGATGAGATGTCTCCTACTATTCCTTTTATTTAGTAATTTGTATACAGGTGTGAATTTGAATTAAATGAATGCACAGGGAGCAGGGAAAGATCCATGTCACTTTGCTGCGGCAAATTCAGGGATCAGTTGCAAACATGGAAGTTTTATTGATGCACCAAGTGTCTTCTCATCAGAAAAATCTGTATTTTATACAGAATTGTCAGCTACTTGAACATTGGTCAGAGTCAGTGGTGACAAAGATGGTGGTGTAAGCTGGTTAGAAACCCAAGTGTAAGTGGCAAAAATAACATAACACAGATAAATCTGTCATTCAGTGGGGATGAAGCCTGAGTGTAAATTACATCAATTTGGTATTCTGTAATGGAAAAAATCCATTCAGGCATAAATGGATGCAATTCCCATTTAAATCAATTGGAGCTACCCATGCTTTATGCCAGGATTGACTTTGGCTCTTGGAGTGTTGGAAATTAAATCTGATCTCCCGCTATTTTAATTTACACTCTCCTGTAAGTTGCTTTTCTTGCTACCCGCCTACTCCCTCACACATAAGTTATATCCATTTTATCATACAAGCTATGTCCATTTTGAAAACCCAGCAGAATGTCAACTAGATGAAAGTTATATGAACTTTCCATTTACATCCATTTTATGCTCAGTTTACACTGTTACTGAGCTAGGCACAAAGTCCTTAATGGGAATTATATACACTTATTCCAGCTATATGTTTGGGGAGTCTGGGCCCCTGTGCATTCCATACCAACCGTTTTACAATCTACAGTGTGCAGGTATGCAGTACTGCCAACCACAGGTATTAAAATATCATGAGTTGGGCTCCCCTAAAATCATGAATTTTTTTTTTTTAATTTTTTTAGCCTGAGTGCAACTTTTAGGACTCTCATTTTTCAATGTTTTGTCGACAGCAATAAGGTCAAGAAACTTCTTTTCCTGTTTTTAAATAAAAGCAGAGATTCTCATGGAATCACATGAATCCAGGACCCTGAGCTATAAAGAAAAACAACTATTGCGAAACTTGCTAAAAATAGCAAGAATCAGCAACAAATGATGAAAAAAAAGCTCATCTTGTTCAGTGCATTCACGTATACAGTTTGTGGTCTCTCTCTTTTCAGGCCTGATCCCTCTGTGAGCTTCCTGTTTCTGCAAGTGTACAGGCAATGATTTCTAGGCAGTCATAAACTAGGCAAGGAATATCCTCCTGTGGATCATACTTGAATCAAGTTCCTATTCTGACCTAACACTGGATATGCTATGTGTCTGCTTCCCTCTTGACACACCTCCACCTCACTTGGGGTCCTGAGTTTTAGTACTTTTCTTTTACCCAAATCTCTCTGTTCACACTTTATACACCACCAGCCTTTCTCCTGAATTAAAGGAAGTATAAGGGAAGTTTCAGAAAATATTAAAAACTAGTCACTAAGAAGAAAAAAGGAAAACACCATCTTCTTACTTTAGGTATTGAGCAAGCTTCTTTCCTTATATTGAAAATAATTTGCCATTCCACAGGGTTCTGAGTGGAGATACAGTCCCTCCACTTAATCTAATCTGTGGATTGAAACCTTTGGGTTCCATGCTGCTTCTATAGGGAACAGAGTCTCTGATTCTTTGATGTGTGGTTTTTTTTTCTGCATGTATCTGATTTTAGCCTGTCACAATCCTTTACAAATTTTTCCTGCTTGGGGCAGCTAACTAGCTGTAATAACACATTGAACTTAAATCAGCTAACAAAAGTGGCAGTCAGAGATGTTTGTTAGTGCTCCATATATTCTCCTTCCACAGTCTGACACAGACTCACAAGAGAAAAGATTGCCTTATTTGCTACTTGCATACTACAATATCCCTGCAGACCTTATACACTGCACTCTGTAGGCTCCTACTAGCACAGCAAACCATACCAGAGTTAAGCTATTCGTAAGACATGTTTTCACATTTAAAGGGAAGGATTAAAAAAAAACTATTGTAGCATATAAATATGTCCTCAGCTCAACAGCATTGGTCAGTAAGAAACAAATATGAGCAAAGCACCCTCTTCTTGACATTTCTGAATGGGTCAAACAGCTTTTGTTAATCTTTGTTATGGAGAGAGGGGAAAAACACTATGAAAATCATTGAATTGACAGCTCCGTAATGACTTTATTATATAATAAATGTACAAATACCTTTATACAAAACTATTTTAGATCTATTGGGAATTATTTGTTTGTAAATTTGAAAGATACAATTTAAGATTATTTTGTCCTTTTTTTAAAAGTCCAGTTAATTCTAAAATTACACCAAAAATAACATGATGATGTCCCCTATATATTCTCTCATGTCCTGGTTCAGTTTAATTCAAAAGCAGATTTTTCCTGCACTACCAGTGCATCTAGCTTGCAATGGAAAGTTAAAATCTAGCTAGGTTTTTTACATCACTTACACCAGAGCCTAAAGAAGAATGTGCAATTAGATTTATGATCGCATACCTTTTAGACTGACATTTTCAAGGACCGTAATGGAGTTAGACACCCACTTCCCATTGAATGGCAATATGAGTTTTGTTGCCTATCTCCCATAGGTGATTTTGAACATCCTTGTCTTGCAGTACAGGTAATGCTCCAAATATGTGAAATCTGGAAATGTCCACTAAACAGGAATTTCCCACTCCAGTTCTGATTTTCCTAGATTTTGATGTGAACTTGCATGTCTTTCAAATAAAGGAATTTCCTGTATTTATTAAAATATCAAACTTATTCTGTCATAAATGAATTGGGTCAAATGTACTAAATATTTCAGCTGTGACTTAATGATCTAAATGGAACAAAGGAGTAGAGTATGTTGGAGGTCTCTGCATAGCTGCATTCCTGACCGCACGGAAAATAAAATTTTAAATAACCCCTTTAAGACCCCAAGCCAGTAATGGAATACTTATGGACTTGGAAAATTACCAATAATTATATTTTATAATTAAATATTTGAAAATAAGTTCCTTCCAAATACTTGGAAAATTGTAAGTAATATCATTTTCTCCCTGTAACACAGGAGAGATGAACACTTAAATAGTGAAAGAAGAAATTTGTATAGAAGATTACTTATTTTTATAAATTAAAGAATAATCCATGAAAAGATAAACCACTTGAAATATTAATGATTCAGACTGTTTCCTTCACTGGTGATGAATCTAGAAAAGATAAAGTAGGTGCATTCCCCCTCTTCCCACCCAGGAAACTATGGGGAAATTTTGTTTATGCGCCTTCCAATTTACTCTAAACTGTGAAGAACAGTCCTGACCAGAGTACATATTTCTTAGCGGGTACTCTCATAATAGAAAATACCTTTTGTTGACTATCATTTTTGTTTTTTCACAGCATTCTTGGCAGTAGCCCCACATCCAAGGAAAAGTTTCTTTTGATCCATTTAAAAAAGTACCTTACATACAAAGAGACCTATTGTAGCTCACTATTTCTCTCTGCTGGCTGTGCTTCAAAAAACATCAGTCAATGTATATAAAAACAGAACACAACTTTTCACGTATATGGTGGGGTTTTTTTCCATTTAACCTGTTTGAAACCTCTTCTGTCTTTTTGGTTTACCACAGCATCTTGAGAACACCTTGACCTAAAACATCAGACTTGGTTTACACACTGTATTTCAAAGAGTACTATTTGTCTGTCATTTATATTTGTTGGATGCAAAAATGTGGACTTAGAGATGCAAAATTTTGAAATTCTAGGAGCTCTGTGAAGGCCTCTGTGATCATAAACTATATGAGAGTATATGCAGAGTTTGTGAATTCAGATAAAAATTAGACAAATATAATGTACCATTTATTAGAGCCTACTCTTTTTGCAAAATCTATGTCTCACCAAAATTAGTTTTCTTCTCCCATTCCCTACCCTGCCTTTTCCATTCCACTTGCCTCGCTGCTACCCATGGTCTTGTCATTTTGTTGCTCTTTGTCTGGCTATACTGAAAGAAGGGCAGGAGACATCAGATATGGTTTTAATCAGGCTGCGACTTTATTATTAGATATCTGGGACTACCCAGCAGATAAAAGTGTACGGTGCAGGTAACTCCATGTTCATTCAATATTTACTGCTTCCACCAGCCCCCTTCTCTTTTTCCATCCAGGTCTTCCAGCTAACCCATTGTTGGGACCTTACTACCCTCCCCCCCGAAAAGAGGGTTAAGACGGGCTATAAGAAAGGGGGGTTGGCTCCCCGCCATACCAGTCACAGGAGCCCCAAATTTCCCAAGTTGTTCCACTCCTTTAATCAAGCCATTTATCCAGTCACTGTATCCCTTCCCTATGGAGTACCTTGTTATACCAATAAATTAAAAACCAGCAGGATCTTATTAAAAGGGAGAAAAGCAAAATACCACATTTATTGTGAATATAGAAAGAATCATAGTAAGCAGTTAGTTATAGCTATAACATTCCATTCAATCTCATATTTATTCACACATTCATTCATACAAACACACACACACAGGTTCTGCAAGGTTGTTATCATAGTTACCAGCCTTAGAGTTGCTCATGCCAAGCCACTGGCCAGGTGGCCTGGATATGAGGAAGGACAAGGGCCTTGTCAGATGCTCATCTGATGCTCCTGGAAGTTGGTTTGCAGAATCAGACCCCCCCAAAGTTCTCACTTTCTAGAGTCTATTTTTATAGGAATTTATTCCTAGGCCAGTCTGTGGGAATTGCTTCATCATGCTGTTGCTGAATCAATCAGCAGATAGCACATTCCTGACGGCTCCGTGCTGCTAGATGTTATCTTGTTCTTTGGTTCTCCCATTCTTGAGGCTGTTGGGTGGATTCCAGTCTGCCCTCCGGGAGTCCTCTGGTTATTTCCACTAGACACCTTCTTCAGCCGATGGACACTGGATTCTTAGGCTGGCACCTCCCTGATCATTCAGTTATTATCCACACCAAGCATCCATCCACATACATCCTCTATCTCTATTTTAATCACAATTGCTAATACAACAAAAGGGTGGGGAGTCTCTGGGTGCTGTTTCTGTTGTTACAGAGTATTGCTTTGAAGAACAGACTCTGTCTTAGAATGTACTAACGCAATTAGCAGCTTGCAAGTTTCACACATAGAGGGAGAGAAACAGTACCAAAAACCAAGAGACCTCTTAATTAGTAATACCCTGGAATTTAAACTATGGGGACTCAAACTCATTTGTGATTTTAATACAGAACTTCTTTAATATGATCCAACAACCTGCACTGAACATCTGCCCCACACTTACATAATGAGTTGCAACATCATAGCCTAACACCCTTCTCTATTCACCTTTACAAAGCCCTCCCTGAACCCACTGTGGGGAGGAGACCCCGCCCCCCGTGCGTACACACACAATCTAGGTGAATCTGGTGGTGAGGGGGAAATTCCTTCCCAGCCCCCTAGAAAGGAGCGGCTAGCACATGCCCACAGCAGGTCCTGACCAAACTTGGTATTTTTGACACCTCAAGGGGAGGGAAGGTGGGTGCTCCTCCTCCTGGTCCAGGAAAAAGGGGGTTCTCCTAGCAGGCTTGCCCCTTTTGAATTCCCCAGCCATTCTGGTCCCTGGGGATGAGCCAGTGATGCCATGCTGACCCACTGTCCCTTTTGCAGCAGCTTTAAGTCCCCGCACCCATATAATGCTATTCCTTCTCCCCCTGGGAAGCTGGATAATGCCCCTGCCACCTGCACTTACAGGTGCGGTCATTATCTGAGATCCTGCCACCTTAGTTACAATAAATACTACCTTTGCCCACGAGTAGTTTGATTGGAATTAATGGAACTACCTGAAATGCAAGGCACAATCTCGTCCTTAATTTGTAAGCTTCTTTGGGGCAGGAATTATTATATTTTCTCCAGTGGTAAAGTGTTAGGCACACCTTTAACTCCATATAAAAGATAATACTTTCAGGATTAAAGGAAGGGGCAGGTTTGATGCAATGATCCTTCCTTATGAAAAGTGCCAGCACAAGGTCTATGCAGCACTTATGTGCCAGATAAGCATTTAAAACTGTGCTGAAGTGGGACTTTAGTGGTGCATTGGCCTAATGTTAGCCCTCTCCACAGAGATAAACACCACTCAGTTGTTACTCAGGTTAATTCCTGCTGAAGTAATTCCAAAGCAGGAGAATTTTCCTCAGTAATCAAGATATGGCCCATTGACTGTCTTAATTTGTTCCTTACCAAAATAATTTGTTATTTCTAAGGTGAAACTGTTTAAGAAATTGGACTTTTTATTGGTATAGATACATTTATTTCCAGACCTACAGTAGCTAAAGATATTTTAATCTTCAGCAATGAGATTCTAAATATATCATATGAATGAAGGAAGAGAAAAGGTATAGCCACAGACTGGAGATACACATTTGCCCCCTCAGAATATGATGTGGCAAATCAATTGTTTAACACCCAGTATGTAAAAAATATCCTGTGAGTATGAAGAAGAATGCTCTGAACTGATCCCAATAATCAGCAGTCCCATAATTTCAGAAATTGATATCCAAAATTTTACCTTTATCTTCCTATTATTCCCAGAACACAGGTGTCTTTTTGAATGCTCAGTTATAACTTTTAACCTTTTCTAGAATTTTGTATATTATATTTAATTATTTCATTCTATCACTATTCTTAGTAGCTCTGATACAGTTTTAAAAGCCAAGGCATAACAAAGACCTTAATTGTAGTTTGGCACATCTTGCCATTGACCTAACATATAATTGTGTGCATGATATGGGACTATACAAATAAATATCATTAAACAAAATACATTAGGAGGGAAAACACATTGAAAGAATATGGCTGGTTTGTCCTTCCAAATTATGAATTCTTTTTTATTACATTCATCATACTTGCATTTCATCAGGAGATCATCTGGTTTAAATGTGTAAAATGTCAGGAAGTTGTTCCCCTACACAAAAAGATATACAGTGCAATAAAGAATAACCTGCACAACCCCCAGTGCACCCTAGTGACTTTATCCTCAGGAAAAAAATTGTTCACTACTGCAATAGTTGTATTAATACACAGCATGTTGTTGAGTCTGTCTTCCTATTGCCTAATACATTTATGTAGGCTTAGAGGCACAGTTTTAGTTTGGCCACCAGATGGGAAACTCTACTGTGACAAACTGAATGCAGTGATGACAGAGAATGCTAAAAAACATCAAGCAGCTGGTTTGGCTATAAAGATGGATGGAAAAAAAAACCCCAAATGAATGTTAAGCAGAATGTATTATTTAGAATAGGCTTGGAGAGAAGTCACTTGTGCAAAATGATAAATCCAGTAAATAGCAATGGGACATTCATCTTATACCATAAAAAGAATACAAAAATACCAAGTCAGTTTATGAAAACAGAAAAATAAAAATTGGTGGTAAGTATTGCACAAAGAATTCTCTAAAATTAAGTATAGTACGTGAGACCAATGAGAGAAGACATATTTTGGTGCACTGGAGAAATGATAGAGTAACCCTACTTCTAAGTATCAACACTGTGTTTTCTGTAGTATACAAAACTGGCAGGTTATCCTGCCTCCACATTTGCAGTCAGAATATGCTAGAAACTAAAAAAATCTCAAGTACTCTTTGTAAACACTGCAGAGAGCCAAACTCATATTCAGATTAGCACAAGTTAAACACACATGAACTATTTCGACACTCAAACATTTAGCATCTAAGCTTTACTGTTCCATCTAACATATGTCTCTAAAATCACTGACTTTGCACCTGTTTTTCCCCTATAAAAGTAAACTGACAGATTTAGATCAAGATGTTCAAATTTCAAAGGTGAAATTGTTTTGCAAAGTTCTAGAAATAAGACTTGGAAAAGGAATTGTATGAGAATAATAATATCATAAATAAAGAAAAATAATTTAAAAAATGGAAGGACCTATTCAAGTGTGTTAAAAAAATCTGATTTTCTATTGAGTTATTTGAGAAATTGTATTTAGTTAATCATGTGATTAAAACCGGTGAGAATGTTTATATACTCTGAGTCAGTCTTAAGATTTTCTGTGCAACTTTATCTTTACCATTTCTGACTTTTGAAGGCAAACTCTGACTACAACCTTAACAGTCACTCAATTTAACATACTATTCTGTATGGAAACTACTTGTTATATCAGCATATTAACTTGCATATGTTGATTTTATTTCAGATAAACTGTAAACACCCACTCTATAATATTATAGTAAGAAGATAAAGGAAAGAGCTCCTGGTGATTTCACTAATTCAGGGTTTGTTTCTTTAAACTTGGACGTTTCAGCAGTTGCTGAACATAAGATGTTATGCATCTTTGTAATAAAAACATGTTCAGTTTAAGCACCATGAAAGTTAACAGCTTTAAAAAAAAATAAGACTATCTTTTTCATTTCAAGATGTTATTAGAATAATAACATTAGTGCCTGGTGGGCTCGAAGCAGACTGCAATTTAGCATATTTAAAGTCCATCTGGAGATTTCTTGTTCAATTTTATTTCTTTTTTTCTTTTTAAAGATTTCTTAAGTTTTTAAGGGAAAAACCTTACAAATTCTGGTTTTGGCCACTTAAAAAAACAACACCACAAATATAGAGGCTTGTTCTTTTTTTAAAAAAATTATTTATACCGTATTTCTTTGTCTGTCTTCTTTTCTGTTTATATGGTGATTGTACACTACTAGTTCAAGTAATTGCCCTCACCTGCAGTGCCAAAATAATATACCACCTACTATTTATGTAGGGCTTTTCATCAATAGATATCAACACACTTTACAAAAGGAAAGCAAGTAGCATTATCCCCATTTTATTGTTGGGGAAACTGAGGCACAGAAAGGTGACATGACTTGCTCAAGGTCACCCAGCAAGGAGGTAGTAGGAATAGAACCCAAGACTCCTGAGTTCCCACCCAGAGCTCTAGCCACTAGGAAACAGAACACACACAATCCTGCATCACTATTGCCTGAGCAAGTACCATAGTACTAGTCCTCTAGAACAACACTTTTTGTAATCATCATATATTCACTGCTCTACATTTGTAAAACTGGAAATTGAGGGGGCGGGAGGAAAGAAGCACTATTTATTTTTCCCATAGCTCTCTGCATTAAAGTTTATGGAGACGTTCCTAATCTTAACCACACATTGGCAGAAATGATTAATACTGGACCTAATCCAATCAGTGTTGTCCTATCACTAAAACGTTCTGAAGAGGCACATTAAATTCTTCTCACTGTTCTTAAAGACAATGCACTTTAATTATTTAAAACTGGATAGGACAATGAATTTGAAGAATTCTGCATTGCTGGTGATTAGTCAGATCACCTTGGAATTTGATAGGATTTTATAGGCCAAATGTTTCCCAGACAATGGGTCCTCATCCACCAGTGGGTCACAGGAAGTTTCTGGAAGAATTTCCCTTTCCAGGGCCTGATTAACCCATCTTTGGGGCCTGGCCTAGACAGACAGACATTTCTCACAGGCTGGTGCTTTGGAAAGCAAGCCTGCCCCAGACCCACCCTGCAGTGGCAGCTCCTGTCACATGTGGCTGGGCCCAGATCCCCACTCTGGGCATTGAAACCTAGCACATGGGGTCACAGTGCCTCTCAAGTTTTGCCCAGACACCCCATCCAGATGAAGGAGCGTCTGGGCCAAATCTGGGAGGCACTATGACCCTGTGTGTCAGTCACAACACCCGAAGTGAGGAGCTGAGCCCAAACACAAGGTAAGTGCAGGAAGGGATCGCTCACCAAAGTCCCGGTGCCTCCCCTCTACACTGCACCAGGATTAGAGTTACAGGACTAGGGTGGAAGGTGCATATGTGTAAAGTGGGTTGGGAAAAAAAACAAAATAAAATCCAGTTGGTGGATTCCTTTAGTAAAAGTTTGGGAACCACCACTGTAGGCTACAGTCATACTAATAATAAAAGTCACCCACTTGCTCTGGGGGAGTTACTAGGGAAGTTGACCAGACAGACTGGCATGCGGGAGGGGGAACACTGTTGGCTACTTTCTAGGATGGAGATGTGCAGCACCCCTCACCACTCCAGCATTGTTCTGGGGACAGACTGACCTCAGGCAGAACTTGAGGTCCCTTAATTCCCACCCCCAAAGCATGAATGTGTCCACACTGTCCAGATGCCAGCTCTCCTTCCCTCCCCCTCATAAGCACCTCTCAGGCATTTATGGCTGTTTGGAAATTGAACTGGATTTATTCTCAATAGGTATTTTGTGTAAGGAGGAGTTGATGGCTGTCCTTGCCAGTTTTAATATCATATTCATTACCACAAGGCAAACAGACATCATCATGTGCATTATTTCAAAATGAATTGATAATACCCTTAATCTGTTGCTAATCTAATATTGTCCTTGCATAATTGTGTGCTATGTGATTGTGAGCTGTTGATTGGACATATTGTTTTAAGAGATAAAAGTAAATGGGTACATAGGCATTGCATTACAATTATGCATGGATTAGTCTGCATACAAAGATATTATGTGAAACAAAACCAACAGGCATTTTTCCAACTATTTCATTTTTTTGTAGGAGCCTTTTCTCCAGTTTTGTTCAAAGCCCACTATAAAAAACTAACAGATGAGAGGATCTGGCAAACTTTCTACCACCCAGGCCTTAGGAGTTTGGGCACATGGTATTTTATTCTTTGCTTATTCCATGTTTTGAAGGCAATTTTCTTACTTCCCTTTACCTTTGCTGTTTGCTGCATGACTTGGGAAGAGCAAGTTACAATGCTGTTTGTGCTCCTAGGTAGCTTGATTCACATGATAAACTTCTTTGTGTGCTAAAATGTCTTTTTAAAAGGAAAGCTCTTTTGTGATGGGGTATGCAGACCCCACACTGGGCTCCAACTATAAAAACAGGATTGAAAAGGGAGTAGCTCAGAAGGGGAGAGGCTGGGAAGGAAGACAGACCTAACCTGAAGGTTTTTGACAAAAGGGACAGAGAAGCCTCCCTGAGGGACTAGGACTGTATGTTGAGCATGGTTGAGGCTGACGGTTTGTTTTGTTTTGTTTTTCTTTTTACCTTCTTAGGAATCAGAAGCTGAGTAAGGAAAGCAGTGGTAGGAGAGTATCTCAGAGGGCCCCTCCGAGACTAAATGCTGCTGATACTCCTAGGGCCCTGGGTTGGAGTGGGTGGGCCGGGATCCCCAACTCCCACCCCATTACTGGGTGGGTGCTAACCGCTAAGCCACCCAGGCCACCAAGGATGCTATTACATGTTTTCTTTGGAAAAAAACTTAAGGAGAGAAATAAAAAAGTATCAGATAACTTTAATTCCGGATATATATATATATTTTAAAACAGAGGCAGGAAAAAGTGCTGCTTTGGTTTTCGGGATGGTGGGAGTCATTGTGAGAACACAGATGAGAGAAATATTTATGTTATCTAGTTAGAAAACATGAAAATTGAGCACCATTTGTATTCGGACAGATTTTGAATGAAATCATAAAATACCCTCTTCCCATCATTAGCAGGGGTGGACGTTGGACCCAAAAGTAGGGAGAAGTCCAAATTCATTTGATGCTGCCTGCCACTGCTCTGCTGGGTAGATGGGGTTGGGACCAGCTGAGTGGCTGCTGTGTGCTCCCCTTGCCTATTCGAGTTAAGTCAGGGCTTTGCAAAACGCCTCTTACTCTCCATGTAGCTGCTGAAATCAGAAAATGAAGAAGCAGCACAAACACATCAATAAATATTGCCAAATAAATGACTAGGAGGGTGTAGTGGTAAAGAACAATTGTGTTAACTACATGCCTCCAAATGAACACAGAATTAATTTTATTTGAACACTTGTTTATGCATTCAACTCAAATATAACATGAAATTTGAATTTCAAAAGACAATTTATTTGAAAGTATCCAATATATTTTGAAAGCTGTCTTTGTGACCATCAGCACCTTCTAAGTTCAAGTAAGCCAGGGCATTTTAAGCAAGTGGTTCATATTCTGTATGAAATGCTATTTCTCCAATTCACTTCTGTTTACTAGTATCCATAGAAGACTTGCAAGACTGCTGGTTTCTGACCACCATGTGCAGACACACATTTTAGTCAAGCTTTAGTCTGTCATGAAATCTGAATTGCATGATCACAAAAAAAAAGGATCTTGGTACTTAAATAAAGACTAGTGACAAGCAGATTTCCTTAATTTTAAACAAATTCATGATAGGAAGGACCTCTGGTTTCTGACATCACTGAGCAGTTCCGCAGTCTGTAGCATTACATCAAAGATGAATCTCCCTTGACTCATGTTCACGCACAAACACAATTTGAAAAAAAAAGTCTTAACAACAATGCTTTATAATCTAGAGAAAGAAGGCCAAGTTTAATTTATTTTCATAACATTTTGTGCAAATGCCTCCAACTTTAAAGTCATGCCTTACGCTTTCTGTTAAATAGCCTGAATTCTAATAACTTTCAACTTACATTTCATATGAGAACAAATCACGGAGGTAGGATTGCCTTTGATTTAGCCCCTTACTGTTGATGACAAAAAGAAACCTGTCCCAGATTTCCTTCACCCTTCGAAGCCATATGTCCAAGGTGGACAATATACATTTGGACGCTAAAATGACTGAGTGGGGGGGATGCAAAAAAGTAATGGATAGATGGAAAAAAACACACAGCGAGGACAAGAAGCAAATACGACCAAACTAGAGAATGGCTAAAGCAAAAACTAACTTTATTTACCTCAATCAGACCTAACGGGCCTGGGTGCTGATTTAACTTAGACTTGGCAATTGTTCCAGAGTGAAATTCAAACTTTATACAGAGGGCCAGGAGAAGGCCTATTGACTCCTCAATTCAATTTAATACTGCAAAATACCTGGGGTGAAAGGAGGGTTGACTACCCTTCAGGAATTGATAAAGGCATCTGGTCCCAGCTGCCTAAATCTCCTTCTACCCAATACCCATTTACTCACCAACTGAGTTCAGGGCATCACAAAACTGGTATTTGCTAATATGCAAACCACACTGAATATCTGCCAAAGTCACGACTAATATAAAACTAGAAATTATGGAAATGTAAAGATGAAGGGGATCTCAAGAGCTCATCTAATCCATTCCCTTCTCCTCTCCTTGCTCTCCGCTCCCTCCCCCTGCCCCCAATGCTGAGGCAGGATTAAGTATACCTAGACCATTCCTGACAAATGTTTGTCTAAACCCCAAATTCAGACCCCCCCTCCCGAAAGGTGAACAACCTACATGCCAATTCTTCCTTGTGGGAAGTATCCTTTCAGATCCCAAACAATGATCAGACAACACCTAAACAAATCAAGATATCTTGCAACTCAAATTTGTAATACCAGAAACACAGAGCAGATGGGGAAAAAGAAAATGGTACCAAATACTAACAGCTCTGGCCTGAGAAGTACACATACCTCCTATTTGGGCAGGAAGATTATGATGGGACTGCTGGCCTCCATGAAGTGACCAATCATGGCCTAGAGTGAGCATAATCAGCCCCACAGCCCCTCCAAAAACTTCACATGCTCCATGTGGGGGTGCGCTGGAACAGGAGGCCCATGAAAGGATCTCGAGGGGATTCAGTTTGGCTTTGGGTTAAGGGGCTGGTCTCGACTGGATAATTCATTCAGGTCTCTTCCCAGCAGGCTTAGCTCCGGCCAAAGCCCCAAGCCATATGAGCAGTCAACAGAGATACTCAGTTGCCTAAGGACTTCAGAATCATACATTGTGGTTGTTTACAGTACCATATTTTACTTGTATAGATCTGAATAGTTACAAATAAAGGTCACTATACCTTTTGGCTGACAAGTCAAAATAGATCTCAAACGTAACAAGAATCATAAAGACTACTTTGTACAAAACCTTGTTTTTCCTATTTGCTTCCACTGCACAATCTATGTACAGCTACCCTTATATTAGATATTTATGTGCCGGACCAGGAGATATTTTTTTAGAAATTAGCTACAACATAAAACAATCCTGCAAATATAATTTTAGCGATATTGCAAGCAAACAGTGGATGATGGATTAGTACCTACACTTTCAACTTCCCACAGCATATGTATATTCATGAGATATAAGACAGTGGTGAGTAACATTGAAAAGTCCATGAAATATGTGCCTCGATATGGAGGGTAAAGTTGCACAACTGCTATAATTCTTTATCATAACAAAACAGAAACAACACAGTGACAGCAGAGCTGCAGTATAAAGCTAACACAACTGAACTGCATTTATCTTAATTTGCTTCACTGAGCTATGCATAACATTTGACATTTAGTCATAAATTTTATATTTATGGAGCTTGACTGTGACACTGCTATCTGTTTTGCTATGGTTAGCTTGAGAGGTTATGGGTTCAAAATTGTTAGAATTATCTTTACTTTGGTTGAGCCTCTTAATTGAACTGAAACATAATTGAAGCAGCCTGGTATATGAAGCACTTTCCTTTTGTGTCCAACTGACAGAAAAAATATAGAAGTATTTTTTCATTAGTATTTCACATTGCAAAATAAATTGCTCACCAGCATTGCGACACTGTAATTGCTGAATATTTATTTAATGATTTAACAACTTTTGGAATCCCAAAATTTCATTCAACAGCTGTGCACTACTGAAATTAAACATCATTATAGTCTGATACTCCAAGAAAATTGTGTGTGTGCGCGTGCGCGCGCGCATATATACACACACAGGTTTGTATGTTTGATCTGTGTAGGTGAATGAGTACACGGAGACTCCAGAGAGTTTAATCTGCAACACCATATATATCAGCAGTCATCAACATTAATCCATGGCTCACATGGTCCTTCATTTTTCTCCCTAAGCCCAGCTTTACTGGTTTCAAATTTTAGAACACACAGTCTAACTACTGCCTGTCTCAAATGAGAAAAAAATGTAGCAATGTCAGGCCTCTGAACTACAACTTGTGAGCGTTCACATGCCACTGTCTGGAAATGAAGTTTAATGTGGGACTGACGCAAAACGAAACAAATTTAGACAAGATTGTACAGAAACTGCAATTTCAGTAAAAAAAAAAAACATTACAACAGTAAACTCCCAACCAGTTCTACTAATAAATAATAATATATATGAATAGGTTTTTGTTCCTTGGTTTACAATGTTAGTGTTTAATTTTGTTGTCTTGCTTCTTAGGGGTTTATACTGTGGCTCATGATTGTATCAACTCTTACACCCCTTGTAGTCATTTTCATATATTACTTTCCTAATCCCATTTTACCTCTGTTCAACCTCTAAATGGAAGACAATGTATAGAATAGCATGGTTTTTTTTTTCCACCTGCCCAAGGACATCCTATTAGATCTCTCAAGTGCTAAACAAGATACCCAGAAAAAGGATTAACAAGAATTAAAGATATAATACAAGATGATAGATTTGATTCCTATTACATGTGTACCCTATGTCAACAAGCACTGTCTCTCAATTCCTTCTTTCAGCGACTATGCTCAAGGATTTATTCAAGGATCAGGGACAATTGATCTGTTTCAACTCTCTCACCTGTAGAACATGTTAAGAAATGTGAGAACAAAAGTCACTTTGTAGGAATTACTTATAAAGGGCTTAATGCTTTCCATTACCCTCTCAATGTCAATCTCAAACAAACATGGGAAAAAGAACTTAGCCTTACTATTATTACAGAAACCTGGAATGATAGCTGGCTTAATTGGAAAGCTACTTCAAATTCCTTATCCATGCGATTCTTCCAGAACAAGATATTAAACAGGTAATACTGGACTCCAGAATGTTTAAGGCTAGATCGGCAACACTCAGCAAATGCTGGAGATGCAAACGGCCACATGCCAGCCTTTCACACATCCTCTACACCTGTCAAAGAATGCATGAGTTCTGGAACACCATATTCAGTGCTGTCTCAAAAAAAACTTCAAGTGTTTCTGTCTTTCCTTCTGCAAGTTTGTGTATTTTAGGGGTGCTGGATGAGTTGGTATTACCAGTTAACATTAAGAAACAGATTGTAGTAACTATTTTAGTGGCCAAAAGAGTTAGTTTGAGAAAATGGAAATCTGCAATTCCTCCTTGATACACAGACTGGCTTAGTGAGCTCTCTATTATTGCATTGATGGAAGAAATGGCTTTGTCTAATAGCCTCATATTTTTCAAAGTGTTTCTATCTGGTCACACAAGAAACTATTGCATAGTTTTAGTATGTATTAATCCATTATATTCATAGGTTATGTTCTCCCTTATTTCTCTATTTAGTCATTAACAATTCATGCAGTGCATGACCTCTATGGATTCAGGTTTGTTGCTGTTTTTCCTGCCCAGATTTTGCAAATAATGAACACTGAATTTCATTATTTATATGCTATTTCTGTCTTGCGAATGTACTTATATGTTTAGTTTCATTGTGTGTTTCTGTGTATATAAAAACAATAAAAACAAAGTTAAAAAATAGTAATGAGGGACTGTAGCAAGTGCTAATGGTACAGACTTAGTACCGGAGTTTGTAAGGATAGTTTAGTGTGGTACTTCAATGGGATACCCACATGCCGAAGAGATGTGAACCACGTCAAACAATCTGCTCCACGTTGCCCCATCATTTGTACAATAATCTTATCTTCTTGCATCTCTTCACTGTGGTGTGGCTGAAAGATCCCCTCCACATGCACAGGGTGAGCTAAACATATCACATCAGTATAATGTCATTAATTTCTTCTATGGGAATGAAGTTATTTCACCAGATGAATTACCCACAAAAAGGTCAACTAGAATGGGTAAGATTTGGGTGTTATACAGAACATCTTGCACTATAGGATGAAACTACTTGGTGTTATCCCAGTCCACTGGAATGCCTGGTGGTTCAGTACCTTAACACAGGCACAATATCCCTAACATAAAAAAAAAATTACAATGGGTGAGCTGAAGAGAGAAACAATAAAACAGGTGAGTGAAACATCATGAAAAAAGCCTGGCCCTTCTTATTCACATAGATCCTAAGAAAGGTTAAGTGCTATCTCTAATATGCCTGACAGCTCTGCTTGTGAGGAAGATGTGTGATCCAAACTGTTCCAGAAGAAGAATGGAACACATAGCAAAACAGCACTTGGCACATATGTGCACCTTCTTGATAACAAGAACCAATGATGGGCCAGTGACATGATGCACCATTGCCAGGGAAGCAAGGAGTGCTGCATTCCATTGTGGATACAATCTCTGCAAAGTCTGGTCTGCTTTGGAGAACTGTCCAGCATGAGCTATGTATCAAGGATGTTCAGAAGGCATTGGCCTGGCTGAGTTTGTGGACTTGTGGACATCATACTGTTCCAGTAAGGGGACTGCGGCAGGTCAGTGCTAACTGAAAGCCCTAAAAATAATTACCAAGTAGTGAAAGTTATTTACTTGAGTGTTTATACTACTAAACTCTGTAGCTGTAATATTCATGCCACCTTTGTTGTTTAACTTAAACTATGTCACCTTAAAAAAAGATGTGACAGTAATTTCAAATATTGTATGGATTTTAAAGATGAGACATTGATATTTTTTTCTAGGCGACACTTCATGCTCTTCTCACTTTTTATGCCTATTAGTTGGAAGCATGACAGAAACAGAAACATAGCAAATTTTAAAAAGGTGCAATCTTTTAAAAAGCTACATTCTGTCAGATGACAGCATTTTTCATGTTCCAGTACATCATCCCATAATTTATTTTTAGTTCTGTACTTTGCATATTATGGAGAAAAGAGTTTATTTTCACAATTAACATTGCAATTAGTAACACAATACGCAAAGTTCAGTTTTGATCCCTTCTCCCACAGTGTTATAAAACTCAAACCATTCTCGGCATTTTCTCATGTGCAGCATTTTGTCACAGGTAAACTTGACTGCAAAGTTTGGGGCCAATGGAGAAAGGAATTTATGAGCTTTAACAATTTGAATCAAATCAGAGATTTTTCCATTTCTAAAGTAAATAAACAAACTTTTGTGCATATCATCTCAAAAATTGTTTGGTCTAGAATCACCAAATTTGATTTGATAATGTTGGTCTTGGTGAGGACTAATGCCATGACAATTTTCAAAAAGTTCAGGTGGTTAATTTTGAAACTGTTTACTAATATTTGAGAATCATAGATTGCTTAATGAAGCACAATACACTTTTTCATGAGGTCCCACACAATGAATTTGATATTTGTAAAGTCCTATGCACATATCAAAATGTTTGCAGGTATACCTCGTGGAAGCTATATTGTCTGGCACAGGTTTGGAATACAGTGTAGCTTATAAAAGAGTATTAAACTACCTTGAACTCAAATCCAGGTAACAATCCTATGCCTGCACACTATATACCTTCAACATAGGTAAAATGAACCACATAACTGCAGACTGTACTATGCTGAGAATTCTATCACCCACCCACTAAATTTGAGCTACTTATGTAGCTAGAGACTAACCTTCAATTTATTTACCATCCATTAACAAAACAGCAACACTAATGTCTTTTGCATACTGATCCTCCTCTCACCTTATAAACAGTTCCTTCACATCAGACGCTGGAAAATTCACAATAATGTACTATCCACAATAGGCTGTCACATTGTCTTCCAATGTCTTTTCTTTTTTATTAGTTTAATTATAATTTTAAAACATCTCCCCTTCTTCCTCTCCAAATTTACGTTATACATTTATAACTCCAGCTGAATTAAGTTTTTCTCTGAGACTAGCTATTATTCTCCAGTCTTCATTGCTCACATAGTTAAAAAACTCTGTAGTGGTATAATAGACTTAAAAATAATTGAGTACTAACGTTCTCCTAGACAAATAATTTTAAGTTGTTTTAAGTAAAAATAGAAGCAAATTGCAAACTATAGAACCAGATCAAAAGACAAAACACATTTTGGAGGGGTTTAGCTGTGGCTTTGATCTAGATTTAGAATCTGATCCTGAATCCTTGTGGAATAATCTTATGCCCATGTACAATGCCCACTGAATTGAATTTTGATATACGACATTCAAAATATGTGAAGCTTATAAATAATATACAATAAGCAATACACTGGGTGGTAGGTAATTGTCATAAGGTACAAGCTCGAGTAACTTGTACTGAGAGTCTTCACATTGGTAGAAATGGGCACAACAACTAGGCTAAATTCCTCAGTGCGTGTGGCAGGAAAAGCACTGAGAAAAATACATAAATATATATTATCTTTTCAGCTGTGGTGTTCTTAAATAATAAGCTTGAGACTGCTTCCACTGAAGCCAATGGAAGCTTAGCCATTGACCTCAACAAGCTCAGACCTTTGATAGTCTTTAATAATTTATATAAACTTAACCATAATTTATTATTCAGTGGAACTGACATTCTAGTCTAGGTTTACCAATTAAGGAATGACTTGTAAATACCTATGTACTAGAAAACCTTTATACCTCCACTACTTACACATGAAATACATATCAGAGTTGCCAAACTTCACAGTTTAGAAAAAAAGTAATTGAATGAGCACACAATATAATGGTCAAAATGCACTTTTAAAGACTGTCTTCTCAGTTTTAGTAGTAAATTGAACATAGAGAAAAAGTTTAGGTGGCAAGGGTACAGCAAAGACAAAGCTGACAAAACAACATGCAATCAAAACTCTGGATTCCATAAAATAAGCTTGTTACAATCACAAGAGATGACTGTCAAAAATTTATCACGGTTATAACCATTAATCATTTTATTTAGCTGATAAGCAGGCAGCTTGCGGACTTAATTATATGTAACAGCACTCTTAAAATTCCAGTACTTGCACAAATGTTGACAATGCTATCACTCTGTATATGCCCATATATGTTACTCAAGTGACTTCAGAGTCGAAACATTAATTACACTCACATAATTATCGCGCTGACAATTAATCTGAAATTCTGTGCTGAACACAGATTGCTTGCTTTTTTATCTGAATTGACATATTTGGCTTATTCCCTCAGTCACAGCTGTATGACCATCCCTTTGTTAATTTAGACTAAATTCATTATGTTAATTAGAAAAGAAAGTTTGATTTTTTTCTCCTTATGTACCCCAAGGAACCAGGAGGATGTGGTTGTTAAGACACATCCTTGGAGAAAGAAAAGAGTTTTTACTTATTCAGAGCCAGCGAAAGGCTAAGTATCTATGCTGATTAGGTATTGAAAACACACTCCTAGTAACTAAAAGCAATGAACTAAATTTTAATGATTAAAGATTATTGTGTAAAACTGGAAGAATTTTAATGGCTTGGATTTTAATTTGTGATTAAAAACAGTATGCTTGGCCTTTAAGCTTGATAGTTAAGGTTGAATTGTATGCTACAGGGAAAAAAAATAAATATTCAAAAAATATTTCTAATAATTTTAAGAGCCACTGGTACATTTGTGCATTAGTATGAAAGCCTTTTAAAAACTTGGGTATTGCATATGCATAGACTATGAGACACAGTGTTTGCATATGTAAATACTTTCACTTCATTGTTGGTATATATTTCAAATACAGATGAGTTGCATATATTTTAAATTCATATCTGTTTTTATCTCTATCAACTGTTGCAAGGCATCCATGCAGAGTCTACCCCTCCATGTTGTCAGATAATTCCCTCTTCCCTTGCACTATGAGCTGGGTGGCTATATTGCCCCTACTGATAGCCCTGCCTGGGCTGTGGCTGTTCACTCCTAACACTTCCCCAAGGGTTCTGTTCAATGCACATATTCTAGAAAATGAGTAACAAAAGTAACCACAAAACAGAGATGAATTAAATGATTGTACTGTTATGCCAATTAATTTCATAACCAAGAAAAAAATGCAGCCCTCTACAATTCAATAACTGGTTCTATGAAATGCCAAGCCCCTGGTCTAGTCATATTCTTTAAAAAGTGTCCAATAACTAATAGCTTAGTCTGTGATTTTTAAAAAAGCCTAAGCACATTTCAAAAGTGATTTGGGTGCCTAACTCACTTATGCTCTTTTGAGAATCCTAGCCTAGAGGTACTGCAAATATAAGTACCCTCTATTGGTATTCCTCTCCCCCCACCAAATATTACTTGAGTCTGACTATAGCTACAGTTGCAGAATAGAATTTTTAAGGAAATATTTCCTGTTCTTCTTCACAGGTTTAGTCCAGAAATTATCAGTTCACCTTGTTAAACCTTTAAAGTAGAGCAAAATGAGTAAACCCCTTTCTCCACGCAGCAGGCCAGACAGCACCCACACTCCTTCCCCTTGAGGTGTGACTATCAGTTGGGTTTTGAACATGCTGAGGGCACTGTGTTAGTTGCTCCTTTTTAGGGGGGATGAGAAGGAACTTTTCCCCTCACCACCATAAGTCAATATTGACTTTGGTGGAGTGGGGTTTTTTTGCCTTCCCCACAGCGGGTGTTAGGGAACCCTTATTATGGTGCGTGCAAAAGGTATGGTAGGCTATATGTCGCAACTTATTTGGTAAGTGTGGGGCAGACGTCCAGTGCAGGTACTCCATAGTGAAGGCATCCAGTGACCAGATAAATGGCCTAGTAAAGGACTTAAAAAAGAGGTGCTGGTTAAAGGAACAGAACAGTGTGGGTTTGGGGTTCCTATGGTTGGAATGGCAGGGAGCCAACCCCCCTTTCTTATATCTCACCTTACCCCTCTTACGAGGGGGGTGGATGGTAAGGTCCTGGCAATGGATTTGCTAGAGGAACCTGGATGGAAAAAGAGGGGGAGCTGGTAAAAGCCTCCCAGGTATGGTAAGGTCCCAGCAATAGATGTGCTGGAGGATCTTGAATGGAAAAGAGGGGGACGGGGGCTGGTGGAAGCCCCCAGTGTAATTACAGAATAAACAGGGGTTACCCGCACTGTACACTTATCTGCCGGGTAGTTCCAGACATCTAACAATAAAGTTGTGTCCTGATTAAATCCATATCAAGTGTCTCCTGTCCTTCTTTCAGTACAGCTGGACGAGTCTAATATAGCTTCCCCTGAAACGTTAACATTAACAACAGGAAAGTTCTGTATAATCCTTGAAGTCTTAATTCAGGAAGGAATTTATTATCCCTTCATGTTATTTCAGTGTACATTAAATGTACATTAAAAGGGCTATCTCGAGACAGTTTATGATTTGTCAACTTCAAATAAACCCACACTGCTTGACATGACTAAACTGTACAGTACTTGTCATTTCAGTACTATTGTTGTTTGAAAATATTATGGCTCTAAGCAGCACAGGTACATCTTAGTCTTTTGTTACTATTAAAACTCATATCAGCTTAAATGACTTCTGAGAAGGCTTAAGAGGCACAGCTATAGTGGTAAAGGACAGATAATATTTTTCATTTAAAGACTTGACATTTGAGGGACATATTAAACTTTAAAATAGCAACTGCTCATAGATCTAAGTTGGACCAACTTTCCAGTGAGGTAGCACTCTGTTTTCACACTTTGTATCCTAACAGTTTGTGCTAGAAATGTACTATCAGTTTAGTTCTTTTAAATGAGATACAGATGGCCTTTCTTAGTCTTCAAAAGAAAAATAGTTGTGTTTGAAGGTGACTACTCTCTGTAATGAAAGTACAGTAGGGCAAAATAAAAAATAAGTAACTTCTAAGCAAGTATTCACTTTAAGGTCATCTTCAAATTACTTTTTTCCCTAGATCAAAAATATGGATGAATGCATATTTGCATTTATATAGAGCTGTTTATCCAGAGAGAATCTCAAAAGACTGCACAGTAGAATCACATCACAACAATCAAAGTGCACCCACCTGTAAGGTGAAACGTGGCAGCCTTTCTGCACCAGTAACTTTAGCATAGGTGGAGAACTGAAGATATAAATGTAAAATTTAATAGTTATAGTGGTCATTTAGTCAGGCTGGGATATACCGGACACACAAGAGAACCAAAGTAAACTCAGTACAATAAATACAGTCTCAAAATCCTCAGCTTCTGTTATCTAAGCAAGAAAGCACCAAAAACCCAAATACAGGGCCCGATCCTACTCTCAGTGACAGTGGTATAAATCCATTAAAGTCAGTAGATTGATACTTATGTAAGTCAGAGGAGAATTTGGCTCATGGCATATACTGAGAACACACTGTGCACAGGGGGGAAAAGTTTAGATTAATCATAAGCAATTATTCTAACAGATAAGTCATATGAACAAAAATAGAAATGGTTAACCTGTGTTTTCTCTAGGCATATGATATAATAAATATAGCATAATTTCTAGGCATTTTTCTGTAACACTTAAAGAGTTCTCCAATCCAGACAATGGAACCAATTCTTCCTTCGAACATACTCATGCAAACCTGATTCATGCAATTTTGGGATATGGGATTTGGGATTTTGCCACTATACCATAAGGCAGAACTATACTAATATATGTTGCTGAGTCAGGCTTGCAGGAGTATATTCAAAGGAAGAGTTGGTTCTATTGTCTGGATTGGAGTAACAATTAAACAGGAATCCCAAGAAGTTGCTTCTACGCATAAGAAAGTGAAGTTACATTCCAGTCATGTCAGACATGTCACCCCTTCTTTTAGCATCCAAATAAACCACCTTGTGTGAGTGTGTAATAATAGGTGTTGCAAGGCAAATCTTATGAAAGGTTGATTATTTCCCTTTAAAGAGAAGAGCACATCTGGAATTCTAGAAAAGAAATGTGCAAATCACGGGTGTTCAACCAAAAGGAATCACTCAAATTCTGAAAAGCACTTCTTATAATCAATACTAACCAATTAATGTAATGAAATAGCCTAGGAACCGAATTACTGATGAACTGATATCAAATTACATTTGATACAATACCACCTAAGGAACTGAGTTTATTAATCAAACTACTTGTATGGTATATTAAATATAGTCTATAATCTTTGCAAATAACCAGTGGAACTGGGAAGCGAGACTTGCTTCAACCTTGAAATTAATGTGTATGCTTGTGTTTCTGTGTGTGTATATATCAATACCTATATATCTAAGAGGTAACATTGCAACAAGAAATTGTACAGTCTCATTAAAATGCATCATATTTATATAATCAGTGCTTTAGCCAACATTTTAAAAAGTCAACAAATGTCTTAGAAGAAATCTTTTCATTAAGCTCTATCTTTTTAAGACTAGCTATAACAATTACATTCTTTTGTAATTTTTTTCTTCGGTCAGTGATTCTCATACTTTTGATAACTTGAATTTTATCATTATATCCTAATCAGACAATTGTTTGACCTCTAGATTTAAAATAGTTTTATTAATTTTGTCAGTCATTTCCACCCACATGTTCCGATGGCTTTGCAAGTTACTAAGCCAATTGTTCTCCGATACCCTCAGGATTTTCCAGTCACTTTTAACTTATTCCAGTTTCAGCCAAGCTTGGTCTTTGTATTGATCTCAGCAAAAGACTGATAGAGCCAAATATATTACTACTACTGTGACTTTGTTTTTAAATGTAAGAAAGGTTTTGGGGATCCATTATGATGCTAGTTTTTTGCTCCTCCCCCCCTTTTCCCTTGTAATTAACCTTGTACACTGCCAGATTTGGATACCGTTACTCACATTGCATAGAATCTCACTCCATGAAAAATCCTATTGAAGTCAAAGGAGCTATGTGACAAATGGGACTTCTCAACATTGGGAAAGTTGGCAAAATTTGGCCCACAATGTGTACACGTTATTTGCTTGTTTAGAGGTGTGAACAGGAAAGGGGGAAAGTGCTTCAGTTTATATATTACATTGAAAATTAAAATGGACTGAAGGTTGACTGAGCAGAATTTTTCTTTTTAAAAATAAATGTTAGCACAACAATTGCTTCAGGCTGAAGTGGTGCTTTTGAAAAGGCAAGATGCTGCTTCTCTCAGCAGCATTGAAAGTCAACAACCATTGTTGAGACGAGAGAGGATTCAAAGTGCAAGGTCAGCACAAGGAGAGGAAAAATTTACCCAGATGGCAGTATTATACAAAGTACTTGTACAAACTAGTGAACAAACAGGCCCCTAAAAAGAAAAAAAAGTATAAATAATTAAATTCTCAATTAATCTGAGGGCTGCTATAATTGTAGTAAAGAACTAGATTTCCAACATCTAATTTTCTTGTTTTGGATTTTAACAAATAGCTTTTGATAAGTTACTGAATTCCTTATTGAAAACTGATATGACACTACTGAAATTACTGATTGCCGATACACACTTTCTGTAGATTGGTTCAAGTTTGAACCTTTCAAAGCAGCAGTTTCCTACAGATAGAGAAATGTGGACATTATGACTGAAACTATTCAATTGTTTTTCAAAATAGATCTTGCCTTTAGTACTGCCTCTTCTAACTCCTCAATAACAAGATATCAAGGCCATCAGAGGTAAACATCCACAGTAACAGGGCTAGTGCTGTTGGCAATATGATGTAAAGCGTTGGTAGTGACACAGATGACATTGACAGTCTGACATTGTAGATTAGTTTATAATTAAAATAACTGGGATATCCAGACCACCATGTGAGACTATCTGTACTGTTATTCACCCCTAAGGCCTTGGGTGGGTCATATAAAGACATTACTCAAAGGGGGCAAGGCCTTGCTTTTCAGTCAGAAAATTGGCTAAAAGGGCTAGAAGAAATTTAGAGGAGAATAAATCTAAGACTTCCACTTCCTTTTTGGTTTTGCTGTTATTTTATTTTTACTTTATTCTACCTCATAGCACCTATGACATTGATGTGTGCACAGTCTCAAGCAGTGACTTTCCTTAAACACTACCTGTAAGTAATAGCAAACATACAATTTAAGCACAATCCTCTGGTGAAATATGAAATGAAATGTAATGCACAATGTTCTTCTGTCCCATCCAGAGGAAAGGAGGTTACATTACTAGTATTTTCTTCACTGTAACTGGTGGTAACAGCATGGCCACAGTAGACCTACCCCGCACCTACATACTGAGGATCACCCTCCTAAAAGTTGCCTTCTTTTAGTAGGAGGCTGCCATTGATTGGCTTGTGTTCCCTGGCAACATTAACCTTGGATTTGAAATATTAAGAGCATTGTCTGAAATGTGTGTCTCCAACTACTACTTACAATAAAGGTGAAAAATTCCCTTTCAGAAATGAGAGCTAAAGATGATATAAAAATTCATAACTCTGGAAAGGTACAATTATACACTCAGAGAAAAGCACTATAGAATTTAAGAGGGTAGGTGAAATGAAACCCACAGAATTCTATAGAAACTAAATGTGATTTTAAAGAAATTGTTCTAAGAACTGATAGCTCCTCTAAGAAAATGAATAGTTATTTTTAGGATTATGCCCTGTTCTAGTTCTCTCATACTTATTTATTCCCATATTGACATTATCTGTCCACACATATCTTAACTTTATCCATGAACCAAAAGAAGGCACTCAAAACCTTAGGAAGGAATCCATACCATTCACAAGCTAGCACAGTTTCCACCATAACGCTCCCAAGTTTCTATTGACAGCATACAGCACTGCCAATTATTTCATAAATAAATGTGTACTTGCTTGACCTTATAAGAGAGTAAATTGTCAAATAAAACACTTAATTTTATGGCAAGTACTGCAAGTCATTGATGCACCAAGGCAAATAGAATTTATAAGACCTTCTTATTGATTTTTTCCTCTTCCTTAACCAATGCATATTTTATGCTGCATGCCTTTTGCTGTCTGTGCTCTCTTTTGGAATTATACACTTCCTGGAAAACATACTGAGAGAGGTATTCACTTTTGCATATGAAAAGAAAATATTTAATCCTATGAATTTGCACAGTCCGTCCACTCATTTAATAATACTGGCTAACACTGACCAATTGTAATGAACTACTTATAGCCTCATTAGGCCCTATTCATCATGGAAGTTCTATGGAAACCTTCAGGATCAACAGGTGGTCATGCATCTGGCTTGTGCATGACGTGTAAGCATCATGTATTGATTAAATACAAACTTGAAAAAAATTCAGAAGTCTTTGCTGTTTTACTGCATCGGAATGAACTGTAGAAAGAGTGAAATGGTGCTAGAGGCTTAATATAAATGAACATATAGCCCTAACTCCAATATTTGTTTATACAGCCACAGATATCAATTTAACCTTCAGTTACAAATTACAAACACTCAGTGAACAAATACCCAGCCTCCATCTTACTAACTTAAATCACAAGAATGTGCATTGATGAAAAGTCTGTCCAATTTTACAACAGAAAATAAATACCTGACTACTTGTCTTTAATATCCATCCCCGCCCTTTTCTGAGGACCTGATATCTTTATCCAACACTGTTTTGAGAGGTTTAAATGCATCTCCATCAGAGTAGTAGTATTCTTGAACACTGCAGACTTCTCAGAAGGTAGGATAAAGTTTTTGGTCTTGTGTGCCAGCCAGCTGGAGACAGGCTCCTACCGGCTATCTGGATAGCATGATTTCAATCCTTCAATTTACCAGAGGCAGGCCATAGGCAGAAAAGGGGTAGAAGGGCAGGTCCGGAATCATCAACAAAGGAAACTAGCAGATGTCTATCTTTTACTAGGTTATTCTTATAATTTGCTATCAGTGTGTTGGAGAGACACTAGAAAACACTATTATATTCTGTTGAGAGAAGTATGTGAACTGACAAGATGGAGGAAATGACTTGAAATCCCCATTTCACATCTGAGTGGAGCTTGAGAATTAGACTCTATACAGAAAATATAGGTTAGAGGAGGTAACTTGGGTAACATATTTATCATTAAAAAGTAGGACATGAAAACTTTTCTTTTTGAACACTAATCTGTGATGCTTTTAAATAATGATACAACCAAATGTTTTGTTTTTCCCCCCTTCACCTCATGACAGTTTGTTTGTGTGTTTATTTTACGATGAGTCAATGTGGGTGGGATGGGATGGGATGTGACAGTGAGTAGGTTTTAGCAATTATTACCCATCAAGGATCATCCTGAACTGATGGCAGAAGAATTCCTCTTGGGGCTACAAATGAAACATTCTATGTGATATTCAAGACAATGAAGTGACTGTTTACTGAGCTATAGAAATCTGAGAGGATCAGAAAAGCTGCAGGATAGCAGTGGGCAAGTTTAAAAATGTGAAGGTGACTTTTACACAGTATTCAGAGGTGCATAGGCATGTTGTACCTGATTTCCCAACTGAACATTTGAAGCTGTATATGATTACGGGAAGCTGACTGTGAAGTACTGATTAGGTATTGTTATAGGGAATACATACTACGAGCAATATTTACAAGAGTATAATTTAGATGATGAGGTTGATTGGTCAGTGCAGATCTCATTTCTGGAAGCGTCCCATTTTGTAAGAGTCTCGCTAGAAATGGCTTGCCTGTGCACACTACCCTGCAGGAGGCTCACTATTTTGGGTGTGCTGATAGCAGCACAGTGCCTCCATTGCTGCTTTCACCCACATGTGCACACAGCACAGGGGGAAGATCTACCCCTCAGATCCATGTATTGGTATTAAACTGTGATACTCTGCCCTTTACTTCCAGGTAAAGTTTTCTTGTTGACATCAGTAGGAGTTTTGCCCACATAAAAAGCACAGGAATCCAAAGCCAAGTACTGCCATATACATGAGGAAAGAGACATTTACCTCTACTGTCCACGTGCTTCACAAATGCCCAAGCTTCAAAGTTAGTCCCACAGATGGCATATCTGCAAAGTAAATTATTCACTGAATAATGTTTTGATGGGGATATTCTGCCATGGGTGGTCAGCCGACCCTCCCATCTGGCATGTCCCCTTTAAAGCTTCAGAAAGGTCCAACAGATATATAGATACACCTGTGGGTCCTGGCAATGATTGGTGACTGGAGAAGGAATCTTGACACTGTACCTATAAGGGTCTGAAGCCATCCAGAGCAGGCAGGGCAAGACACATGCACACCCCCTTTGGGAGCTAAACCCAAAATAATACTGTCTTGGACTGAATAGAAAAATCTGCACAGCACAAGCTCATACAATCTTTCCTCTTCCTCAATGTGAAGAGAGATATGCACGACTTCTTGCTCCCCTCCCCCCCATTAGATATTATTAAACCCAGTTTATGTAATTAACAAAATAAGTTTATTAACTACAAAAGGTAGATTTTAAGTGGTTAAAGGGAGAGCAAACAGAACAGAGCAGATTACCTTAGTAAATAAACAAAAGCCACAAACTGAGTGATAAACAGGCTGGCGGATTATTAAGGTACAAGTTGCCTTGGCTTTCCCAGGTTTTCTCAACCCTAAAGGTCTTAACCTGGGACTATCACTTCTCATAGTTCAGTCTTTGGTCCTCAGGCATTTTCAGGTGTGTTCTTGTAGGGGGAGAGGACCCCTTATATTGTCATTGTCTTTCTTTTATATCTTCCCCCAACTTGCTGAAAAGCTTTTTTGCTGTGACATGGGTCAAACAGTTCCCATGGTGCAGAGCTCTCTCTCAGAGGTTTCTATTGCACACAGTTCCTGGGGTAATCCTTATACTTTTGTGCATTTCTTCAATAAGCCACTAACATTGTTTGGCCTCATCCAATGTAGCACATTTGAAATACAGAGTCATGGTCAGTATTCCCAGCTTCAGATACAAAAATGATATATGCATAAAAATTGGATAAACACATTCAGTAAATCATAACCTTTCCAATGATACCTTACATGAATCCTCTTGCATAAAGTATATCTCAGTTATGTCATATCCATATCATAAGTATATTTCCATAAATAATATGGAGTGAAATGCCACAGGGTCATCCAGTGGATGTAGTGTACTTAGATTTTCAGAAAGCCTTTGAAAAGATCCCTCATCAAAGGCTCTTAAGCAAAGTAAGCTGTCACGGGATAAGAAAGGTGGTCCTCTGATGGATCAGTAACTGGTTAAAGATAGGAAACAAAGGATAGGAATAAATGTTCAGAATGTTTTCAGAATGGAGAGGGGTAAAAAGTGGTGTCCCCCAGGGGTCTGTAGTGTTCTGATTACCTGAAGCACCTGGCAATGGCCATTGTCAGAAGACAGGATACTGAGATAGATGGACCGTTGGTCTGACCCAGTATGGCCGTTTTTATGTTCGTAAGTGTGTTGTCTTCTGAGAAAGACGAGTTTCCTGCTAACTTAATGATTATACCTCCTTTACTAATTCCTGCTGTAGGCTTCAAGTAATCCGAGGTGCAAAATGTACGTGTTATTAATAACAGATTCTTTAATTTTAAGTGATCATCTGAATAATTAAGATGATGAAATTGTTGGGACACAAATATTCTCTGGGTTTTATTTAATATAAACAACTATAACCGAACTAGAAAATGAAATAGAACAACCTAAGTATAACAAGATGACTCCCCTTAATAGTGCATATTTACAGCTGGTACAGGATATAACAATTCCCAGTGCTGCCATATTTACAGTATCAGAGAATGCTCACTTTTTCTTCTATCTTTCCTGTTGAAATCACCACAAGAGGGCTTGTTTGTACTCAGGCTTCTACCATTTGATCATCCCTGTGTCCCAACTAGGGCTGGGACTGACAACCTTTTATAACTCTTTTTCCTTACCCCCTCCTCCCACACCTGGGATATATTTGATTACATCTCAGGCCCTTGCCCATACTTGGTATTCCAGGGGACCATAATTATACTTTCAGTGGTTAAACAATCCATTTGAGTCCATTATTTTCACCTCCAGGTGTCAATGTGTTTAGCTCTATGGTTACCTTATTGCAAAAGTACACAAAAATCTACTATTTTAAACTTATTTCTGCAAATATGCAGTGTACTTATTATTTTGTGGTTTATTTGGTCATGCCAAAGCACATATTGCTAAATTTCATAGCATAAGCATAAGTATTTAACCTACGTTTAAGTCAAAAGAGGTCTCTAGGCCTCAACAGGATTTATGCTAACTCTTAAACCTTAATTCAAACAGCAAAGCCTACTGTACTTAATCTTTTGTTTACTTCTACTTGTGTTACTGCTTAGCATACAGACCATGTTACTCAGAAATATACCTCCCCTAAAGATGTCACTAATAAGCTAATCTAAATCACTAATAAGCTAATCATAACTCTCACCCTTATGCTAACAACTTATTATGCTAAATGCCAACTGCTAGGCCTCAAGCATATTGTAAAGTCTGACATCAACACATTTTATGTTCATCTACTTGCATAATAGCATTTCTTTAAGCAGAAGCTACTAGATATAGGTTACCAAAATCAAGTCAGTGTTCGAAGGTCAACATTGATACGGTAAAGTATTTTTCTGGACACCCTTCCTTATATATTTTTATACCTTCTTCTGCAGTGTGTTTATTGAAGAACTATACTGAAGTGGTCTTTTTAAAATTCCATAAAGAACCATTTCCATTCCAGTCCTATGGTATACATCAACACTGGAGTTAGTCACCCATTTCTACACAAATATTGTATTGAATTACAACTTTAAGTTATATATAAGCAAAGATTTTATACAAAACCCACTTTATGTTTTCCACCTCATTATGCATAACAAGCAACATGTGTCATACTTTGTCATGTGCCCTATTACAAGAGTGCCTGGATCCTGAATTCATGGATCCAACTTTGTACCTACTGGTTCACTACACTGGTTGTCTGTTTAATAAAACTAACCAAGGAGTAGTGCTACCTGGGATGGAAATTTTTGTTGTTGTTGTTGAACTTAAAAAAAAAAAGAAAAAGAAAAAAAAAAGAAAGGGATAACGATTTAATATACATTGCAACTCCAAAAGGTATCTAGGCTCAGCTGTGCCGTTACTATTAGACGGTTCATGCATCCAGTCCATTACCTCTGCATGGATGCATTCAGCTGCCAAACAAAACTGTCATACTTTGGATAGTTCTAGTCCAAAAGCCAGGGCCGGTTATAAGTTCTGATATTTCAAAAACAGAGAGTGATAGAAAATATGTCCAACTTCTGATCTCAACTTCCACTGAACTGAATGAGACTCTTACTCTGCCTAATCTGAAGGCACATTTTGGTGCACAAGTTTTACCTCACCAGAGAGCTAGGATTCTGAGTTTTGAAATGATATACACAGTATTTGTATACAGAGTTGGTGGTTTCCTAGACACCACGCTAAAACATATTGATACTGTATAAGCAGGTACTTTTCTGAGAGCTTTACATTTTTTCCCTAACATTTTTGTCACTTCAAGGTCTGTACATCATAACTAATGAAACCTTTATTTTTTTTATATTCCTCTGGAAAGAAATTTGTAAATTTTAATTTATATGTAAAATATTTTTTTATTAATAAAAACTTTAAAACATATATGTAAGAACATAAGAATGGCCATACTGGGTCAGACCAAAGGTCCATCCAGTCCAGTATCCTGTCTACCAACAGTGGCCAATGCCAGGTGCCCCAGAGGGAGTGAACCGAACAGGTAATGATCAAGTGATCTCTCTCCTGCCATCCATCTCCACCCTCTGACAAACAAACAGAGGCTAGGGACACCACTCCTTACCAATCCTGGCTAATAGCCATTAATGGACTTAACCTCCATGAATGTATCTAGTTCTCTTTTAAACCCTATAGACACGCACACACACACACACACAATCATAGACTATCAGGGTTGGAAGGGACCTCAGGAGGTCATCTAGTCCAACCCCCTGCTCAAAGCAGGACCAATCCCCAACTAAATCATCCCAGCCAGGCCTTTGTCAAAACTTACCTTAAAAACCTCTAAGGAAGGAGATTCCACCACCTCCCTAGGTAACCGACTCCAGTGCTTTACCACCCTCCTGGTGAAAAAGTTTTTTCTTAATATCCAACCTAAACCTCCCCCACTGCAACTTGAGACCATTACTCCTTGTTCTGTCATCTGCTACTGCTGAGAACAGTCTAGATCCATCCTCTTCGGAACCCCCTTTCAGGTAGTTGAAAGCAGCTACCAAATCCCCCTCATTCTTCTTTTCTGAAGACTAAATAATACCAGTTCCCTCAGCCTCTCCCTCATAAGTCATGTGCTCCAGCCCCCTAATCATCTTTGTTGCCCTCTGCTGGACTCTTTCCAATTTTTCCACATCCTTCTTGTAGTGTGGGGACCAAAACTGGACACAGTACTCCAGATGAAGCCTCACCAATGCTGAATAGAGGGGAATGACCATGTCCCTCAATCTGCTGGCAATGCTCCTACTTATACAGCCCAAAATGCTGTTAGCATATATATATATATGCTAACAGCATTTTGGGCTGTATAAGTAGGAGCATATATATATATATGACTATAGCTACATATAGATACACACACATATAGCTTCTCTAAAATACAGCATGAAGAAAATATGGGATGGCATGTGCCCACATGTTAAAAAACTGGAGATAGTGCAGAAAAAAAACCCTAAAATGATTGAAAGGATGGGGGGGAAATGCTGTGATAGTGAGAAACAAAGAGATTGAGATTTTTAGCTTATCAAAAGAAGATAAAGAGGTGACTTGATCATGGTGTACAAGTATCTTCACAGGGAGAACATACTGGGTATTAAAGGCCTCTTTAATTTAGTTCAGAAAGGTATCAAGAATCAATGGCTGGAATTTAATGCCAAACTAATATGAAACCTGTGAGGATGGTTGACTAACTATTGGAACAGACTACCAAAGGAAAAGCTGAATTCTTCCTCTTGATGTCTTCTGATCAAGTCTGGAAATCTTTCTGGAAGATATGCCTTAGTCAAACACAAATTCCTAAGCTCAATTACAGGGGTAACTGGGTGAAGTTGCATGGTCATACTAGATGAGATTGGTTCCTTGCGGCCTTAAAATTGTTGAATGTATGATTTCTTAGATATTTTATTGACATTTGTTTGGGAAGGTGTTATAGCCACAAGTGAACTATGATCACCCATTATTTAAGCAGATATCCTTTAAACCATACACACATTGTTATGTGTATAATATTCTACATATATTTAACGTTTACAAGTATTTCCTGGTTGTGGTGTTTGGAGGCAATGTGCAAATATAAACCATTCAAATACAGAGCCACACAAAATAGTGAACATCCTTCTTGAAACAAAAAATATCTGGAGCGTCTAATCAAAATAGAAGGGATGTAAGGGGTGAGGGAGAAGGTAATTATGAAGGCTGAAGTAGGAATTTCCAGCTGGAAGTATGTGGAATAAAATTGTGAATACAATTCTGAATAGTGAGGCATGATGCACTATGACAAATAGAGGTCAAGGAGGAGGGGAGTTCCAAACTCTAAGGTCTGCCACAGCAAAGACACCCAAGGCAAGATGTAGGGATTTCTAAAGTAAAGTAAAGTTATCTTCTTTTGAGCTACTCGGTCATTAGCAGAGCAATTTATTAACCTATATGGAAAAATTCTCACTGTGTTGATTAGATAGGAAACCATTTAAAAATATATCTTTCAATTTTCATGAAATATAAGTCTGAGACACCCATCCTTTGCATATAACTGGTATTTCACCAGAAACTGGGATTTGATCGGAAAGTTATGGAAATGTACAAACTGCACAGGGCCAAAACTTCATCATATTTTGCAGTGAAAAAGTGTTAGCAAAAGAGATGAAACATTTCTCAGTACCAAAAATTTGCCAATAGTCGTGTACATTCACAAAAACATCAGTTTTCCCAATCAAATCCAAAGCAAAGACTGACAAAGCAGTACCAAAGCTGTGCAAGGGTATCTTGATTAAAATGATATACATGATATAAATCTTTTCTGTAAATAAATTTTAAGAACTTTTTACCTATATTCAGTGGGTAGCTATTCAAAGGTACTCCTTATGTCATACATGTTGCACAGTATATTCAGTAATTACCTTTATATTCTTCAGATTCCCAGGTTTGCATGGTTTTTGTGCATAATTATGTTTATGAGTAACATATTTTCCAAAAATACCATTAAAACCTAGTGACATGCATTCAAAGCTGATTATTATTTCAAATAGACTGGTACTAAAGGTGAACTGTTGTTCCCAATTAGCTGAAGTTTTACTATTGTAGTTGTTGCAGTTTTACCAGAGCTGAGAAATCATTATACCAGAATCTACTAGCACCAATATAGTAAGGGGTCAGTTACATTATACAATCTAGCTTGTTAATGTAGTCTGCCCTTACTCCCCAATTTGCATTTCAGAGAAAATGGACGAGTGTATGCAGTTTAAAATGGTTTTCACTTTTATTTTCCTACTTAAAAGAATCAATTTTGAAAAAAAAAGAAGTCACTACCACATTTTTAGCATGTGCCTAACACCTTTTTGCACAGTAGCTTTTTCCCTCTTTCAGATTTTTTTTTTTTTTTTTACACATTATGTAGTGGTAAGTTATGACACAAATTATGATTATTTATTCCTCTGACTTTGGTTAAGACAGTCCCCATGCCAGTCAAAATGCATGCACCAGTCAGTCACTCAGTGGCAAAGCTGACATACAAACTCCAGAACAAAGCAGAGTTTCTGCTCTGGTCTCTGATAGAGTGAAGGGGAGAAAAGGGATGTGTGTGCCCATGGACAACTAGGCTTATATTACAGCAGTCATATATCTAGTCAATTATTTCAGAAATAAGCCTTGCCCCAGAATCAGAGAAATGCAAGGGTAGCCAAGGATAGCTGCTGGAACTAGTGGTGCTGCCGCATCCCCTGGCTTAAGGTGGTTTCCATTATAAACAGGGTTTACAGTTTTGTTCAATGGCTCTGAAGACTCCCACCATAGAAGTCGTTCCAGCACCCCTGGCACTGAGCCATCATCCCCCATTTCATCTGCATCAAGTCTAACTTAACTACAGATGAGGATCTAGCCCACTGAGTGTAAACAGGAGCCATTTATTTACCAGGGAATCGAAGGGCAGGGTTGTGTCAAGAAAAGCAATCAGAAAGGAGGTTTAGGAAGGTATAAGTCAAAGTATGGAAAGGTGCCTGATCTTACAACTTGTTTTGACTCTGGCTTGGCATAAAGTTATACCAGCTTTCCTTTACAATTGCTTACCAACATGTGACTTACAGCATCATTTACATCACTTCTGAATCGGACCCTAAAGAGACAATCTGAACTGACAATACCGAGCAGTTCTGAGCACAGACTGTCATTCCCATTTCTATCTCACCCTTTGTGCTAAGATATGGCAGCGTATACAGTGCTGACTGACCCCACCATTATATTTGCAATATCTAATCACAGCAGTAACTTGTCTTATAGAGTACAAACTTACATCCAACAGAGTAGTAACTATTTAGCTTTGGACATGTTTTCCATCCTTTTCTTAAATTCTTACAATTAACCATCTTGCTTGAAATTCACTAATTGAATAGGTGTGCCCTATGTCACAGCACAAAAGGGGTTATTTTCTGAATGCCATTGACTTTTCTGTTTAAAGTTAGAAAATTTAATTATTTTGGCTTATGTTCTTTGTATGGGCAGTACCCATGTGTTCATGAGCTAACATTTCAAAAGTATGTTAAGGTTAATGAACATTAGGGAGACCATATATTCTGGGAATTCTGTTGCTTTTATTAAAGGCATCTGTTTCATTTTCTTGTACTGTCGTCACCCTGATTAACTGCTGTATTTAATAGGAAATTATTTGTGTAGTTTCACAACAACTTAGATTTTTATTCACAAAACAGTGCCTAACATAACAGTGCATCCACATTTTTTATCTTCCATTTTATGCATTTCCATCAATTGCTATTATGGGATTTTCCTTTTGAGACCAAATGATCCATAGAGATTTATCTTTCCACAGATTTTTTGATTGCTTTAGTTTTTGTGAAGAGTGACAGTGACTTTAATTTTTTCAGTTTACCAAGAACAGTAGCACGCACTGTTATACAATGTCTTCTGTCATTTGGATTCAAGTGGTTTTAGAATTTCAGGGGTAACAATTGTTTCTGCATATTTCAGTTTATGACCATAGCATGGATTTCTGTTCATCTCATTATTCTGCACTTCCACCCATACTTCCACCCAAAAGACCTGTCTATTACTGCAGAAATTTTATCTTGTTAGAAAGGATTGATATATAGCTTCCACTAAAGCTGTAAAATCACTGAAAATTGTTAAGCAGTCTAGAAAGTAATTAAATATCAAAGTTAGATAACAACAACAACAACAGTAAATGTGTAGCTGGGAAGGCTTTTGTGGTGCCAGGCCAGAGGATCTGGTTTTTTGCTTCTGAGGAAGGATACACTAATACTGGTAAGAGACACACCTAGTCTACATATATCCAAACCTGATATACTCTAGTACCTCAAAATCTCATTTATCAGAAATGAGGTTCTGTATCCCAAGTATGTCCAGTACACTGAGGACTCCTATGTTTACCCAAGGCCACATTTATCAAAACCACTTGTATAACCCCATAACATTCAGATGTATATTACATTTACATCCAGCTTTCTAAAGTAATATAAAAATGTTTTGTGAGGCAGTTTTAGATACCAGAATGTTTGCTTCAGCTACCTGCATGAGCCATCCCAATCTGCTTGCCGTGAAGCTGAGACTAAAACTTAAACTAACTAAACTACCTAAAAGATAAAAAAGACTACAGATTGTTGTTAGAGTATGTCCGTATCAACATAAATGCTTGGAATAAACTTCAAAGTCTTGGTGTTTCACACAAATACAACAATGAAACCACTGTATAGGATAAGTAGAAAAGTTTAAGACAACAGTACATACGGCTACTACACTGGATCCAGGAGAGACAGAACATAATGGTAAGCAACCATGGATGACTGACAAAATTGTAATCTTAAACACAAGAAGAGAATGCAAAGATCAGCTTCTGAACTAAATGACTGGAGGATAGCTAATGTGATGCCAATTTTTAAAAAGGGTTCCAGAGGTGATCCTGGCAATTACAGGTTTGTAAGCCTGACTTCAGTACTGGGCAAACTGGTTGAAACTATAGTAAAAAAACAATATTGTCAGATACATAGATGAACATAATTTGTTGGGGAATAGTCAACATGGTTTTTGTAAAGGGAAATCATGCTTCACCAAACTACTAGAATTCTTTGAGGGGGTCAAGCAGCATGTGGACAAGGGGGATCCAGTGGATATAGTGTACTTAGATTTTCAGGCAAGATCCCTCACTGAAGGCTCTTAAGCAAAGTAAGCTGTCATGGGTCCTCTCACGGATTGATAACTGGTTAAAAGATGGGGGGGGGGAGAAGGGTAGGAATAAATGGTCAGTTTTCATAATGGAGAGAGGTGAATAGTGGTGTCCCCCAGGGATCTGTACTGGGACCAGTCCTATTCAACATATTCATAAATGATCTGGAAAAGGGGGTAAACAGTGAGGTGGCAAAATTTGCAGATGATACAAAACTACTCAAGATAGTTAAGTCCCAAGCAGGCTGCGAAGAGCTACAAAAGGATCTCTCAAAACTGGGTGACTGGGCAACAAAATGGCAGATGAAATTCAATATTGATAAATGCAAAGTAATGCACATTGGAAAACATAATCCCACCCATACAGATAAAATGATGGGATCTAAATTAGCTGTTACCACTCAAGAAAAAGATCTTGGAGTCATTGTGGATAGTTCTCTGAAAACATCCACTCAATGTGCAGCGGCAGTCAAAAAAGCAAGCAGAAGGTTGGGAATAATTAAGAAAGGGATAGATAATAAGACAGAAAATATCATATTGCCGCTATATAAATCCATGGTACGCCCACATCTTGAGTATTGCGTGCAGATGTGATCACCCCATCTCAAAAAAGATATATTGGCATTGGAAAAGGTTCAGAAAAGGGCAACAAAAATGATTAGCTTCCATTGAGGAGAGATTAATAAGACTGAGACGTTTCAGCTTGGAAAAGAGACGACTAAGGCGAGATATGATTGAGGTCTATAAAAGCATGACTGGTGTGGAGAAAAGTGTTTTTACTCCTTCTCATAACACAAGAACTAGGTGTATCCAAATGAAATTAATAGGCAGCAGGTTTAAAACAAACAAAGGGAATTATTTCTTCACACAACTCACAGTCAACCCATGGAACTCTTTGTCAGAGGATGTTGTGAAAGCCAAAACTATAACAGGGTTCAAAAAAGAAATAGATAAATTCATGGAGGATAGGTCCATCAATGGCTATGAGTCAGGACGGGCAGAGATGGTGTCCCTCGCCTCTGTTTGTCAGAGGCTGGGAATGAGTGAAAGGGAATGGATCACTTGATGATTACCTGTTCTGGCCACTGTCGGAAGACAGGATACTGGGCTAGATGGACCTTTGGTATCACCCTTTACAGCTGTTCTTCTGTTGTTATAGGAGAAAGGAGAATACTACAAGGCACATTTCTCTTATTTTTGCATTCCCTTCTTGCGTTTAAGATTACAATTTTGTCACTCATCCATGGCCATAAAAGCAATGACAAGAACAAATATGCTTTGAAATGAATTAATATTGAACCAGAAACACCTACAAAGAAATACAATTCTCTGTAAAAAGAACCATGAGACAGAAAAGGAATTAGCTGCATTAAATCTAAGGATGGCAGGGTGAGCTACAAAACCAAAATCATCCAAGAAAGATGGAGGGACTATATGAAGAATCTTTTTGAGAATTCTGAAAAATTGGAAGATATAGACATCAAAAGAGGAGAAGACAAGGCACCACATATATAATTTGTGAACTAGAAAAAGCATTCAATCAGCTGGAGATGATAGTGCTGAGATTCAAATGCGACAACCCCTGAATGAAGATTCAAAACCTTACCTGCTAAAACTTTTTAATAGGAGAACTTTTAAAGGATTTAAAGAAGCCAGACTTCATTCCTTTCCTGAAGATTCATACCAGTAGAGAATGTGAATAACAGCTAACTATGAACCTGCTAAGCCACACACAAAGTTTTGTTGAAAACTGTTGGCACATGGATACAACAACATCTTGAAACAAAAAATAGCAGAAGTTAGTTTGGTTTTCTCTAAGGAGTAGGCATGAGGGAGGCAATCTTTGCCCTGAAGATCTTATGAGAATGTGCGATAGAAATACAAAGGGAAATTTATACTTGTTTTGTAGAGTCTGAGAAGATATATATTCTTAAATAATGTAATATTAACTCAAGATATAAAATCAATAAAAAGACTGTATTGGGGACAGGAAGCAACAATCCTAACAAACTATGAGCTATCTGAGTAATGCAGTTTCAAGAAAGGTATACAATCGAAAATGCATTGTATCTCCGCAACTATTTAATGCATATGTAAAAAGTATATCAAGGCAAAATTTAGAAGACACCAACCAAAGCATACAGGTCAATGTCCAATACATCAACGTAAGATATGCTGATGATGTAGCATTAATTGCTTTGACTGAATAAAATGTTAAGAACATACCTTATTGCTGTGACCAATGGCAGCAAGGAATACTATCAATCAGTGCTAGAAAGACAAAAAGTATGATGATAAATAAACACAGTGACTTGCAAACAAGGCAAGAACCTATATTATGATGATCAAGTTGTGGAACAAGTGTATAGATTCACCTATTTACGGAGTCTAATATCATCAGATGGAAGATATGACAAAGAAATCAAGAGAAGGATACAGCTTGTAAAAATGTATTTAACAACTTCCAAAGAGTTGTGGTGTTGAATGTTAAAATGGCACATCCATACTAGAATGATTAAGTGCCACATGTGGATAACTATCATGTATGGATGTGAGAGCTGGACACTTAAAAAGGACACCGAGAAGACTGAGCATTTGAGTTTTTGTGTTACAGAAGAACGTTAAAACATTATTTGGATAACCAAAACTACAAGCAAAGATGAATGAATGGATGCATTTAAGAAGAACACAATTTCTTGAGACCAAAGGTAAAAACATCTTTCTGTGGACACATACCTTGCTAATTGCATAGCATCTGTCTTCCAGCACTCATACTACCAGGCAAGGTCACAGGCAAACCAGGAAGAGGAAGAAAGAGAGCCAATTACATCAGAAATATTGCCAGATGAACTTGTATCCAAAGGAGAGTGGAAGTCTTACAACTCTGTCAAGAAGCCTTCTCTAGCCTGGTGGTTTGGGTACTTGCCTGGAATGATGAAGACCCTGGTTCAGGTCTACCCTCTGGCACGGGGAGAGGGATAGCTCAGTGGTTTGAACATTGGCCTGCTAAACCCAGTGTTGTGAGTTCAATCCTTGAGGGGGCCATTTAGGGATCTGGGGCAAAAATTGGGGATTGGCCCTGCTTTGAGCAGGAGGTCGGACTAGATGACCTCCTGAAGTCCCTTCCAACCCTGATATTCTATGGTTCTATGATTACAAAACATGGAAGATGATGGTCCACAACCTCTGCATCGGAGACATCACTAGAAGAAATTGGCTAAAAAGAATCTACAGAGTAAGGAGTCACAATATCCTTAACCTTAGTTGACTTTTGTACATCCAGTTATACACATACACATTCTTCAGATATCTACCAATACCTGGGCACAACAGTGCAAGTTAAGAATAGGATATTTTATATTTAATTATTTTGATTTATAAATGACTTAGAAATACTTTTACTTTCTTGTCTAACATTCAAATTGACAATGGATCATAAAAAATAGGCCCTTACGACACTTTTCTACTGTTTATCCCACCTATTATTATTAATTGATTTCAAACCATTTCTCCACTTTCAGCGAAACAAAAATAAACCCTTGCTCATGGAATACATCTCTGAATAATTTTTATCTGGCCATTCAGTGTGGCATCTAACAGTTGTTTGTCTAACATTTAAGCTGCACAACTTCATTTATATGCACAATGTGGTTTCAAGGTATAAAAAATGGTTACTTACTTTCTCGTAACTGTTGTTCTTCGAGATGTGTTGTTCACATCCATTCCACATTAGGTGTGTGCGTGCCGTGTGCACGAGCATCAGAAACTTTTTCCCTTAGTGGCTCCCATCGGGCCAGCAGGGCCCCCAGAGTGGTGCCACTGCGCCATGCATATATACCCCCGCTGGCCCAACCCCCTCCAGTTCCTTCTTGCCGGCAACTCCGACAGAAGGGTCGGAGGGTGGGTGGTGGAATGGACGTGAACACCACATCTTGAAGAACAACAGTTACGAGAAAGCAAGTAACCGTTTTTTCTTCGAGTGCTTGTTCATGTCCATTCCACATTAGGTGAATCAGAAGCTTACCTCTGGAGGAGGGTAGGAGTCATGGAACAACTGCTCGGAGGACCGCTCTGCCAATCGCCGCGTCCTCTCTAGCCTGCTGCTTGACCGCGCAGTGGGTCGTGAAGGTGTGCACTGAGGACCAGGTGGCTGCTCTGCATATCTCCTGGATCGGGACCTGTGCCAGGAATGCTGTGGAAGTCGCTTGCGCCCTGATCGAGTGCGCCGTGACTGCCGGGGCCGGAAAACCTGCAAGCTCATAGCACGCCCGGATGCAGCTTGTAATCCAAGACGAAATCCACTGTGCTGACACTGGGAGGCCTTTCATCCTCTTGGCCACAGCCACAAACAGCTGCGCAGATCTGTGAAAGGGCTTGGTGCACTGCAAATAGAACGCCAGCACTCGATGCACATCCAAGGTGTGCAAGCTGCGGTGACTCGGGTCCGTATGGGGTTTCAGAAAGAACACCAGCAGACAAATGTCCTGGCCCAAATGGAATTGAGAGACCACCTTAGGGAGGAACTTGGGGTGCGGCCAGAGCTGCACCTTGTCCTTGTGAAATACTGTATATGGTGGCTAAGAGGTGGGGGCCCTCAGTTCGGACACCCTTCTGGCTGAGGTAACGGCAACCAGAAATGCCACCTTCCAGGAAAGGTGGAGAAGGGAACAGGAAGTGAGGGGCTTGACAGGGGGTCCCATGAGTTTAGAGAGGAACAGGTTAAGGTTCCATGGAGGGACTGGTGGGTGGGAGTACGGGAACATCCTCTCCAATCCTTTAAGGAACCGTCCCACCATTGGGTGGAAAACACCGAGCCCCCCGAGAACCCCAGATGGAAGGCAGAGATGGCCGCCAGGTGCCCTCTGAGTGAGGGGCTAGCCCTTGCTGCTTGAGATGCAGGAGGTACTCCAGGATGGCCTGCACCGGGGCCTAGCACAGCTGCACCTGTCGGGGTTCACACCAACACGAGAACCTTTTCTAATTGGCCATATAGGCTGCCCTGGTAGAGGGCTTTCTACTGCCATGCAGAATCTGGTGCACTGGAAGGGAGCACTGGCTCTCCAGGGCATTTAGCCACAGATCCTCCACGCCGTCAGGTGCAGTGACTTTAGGTCGGGGTGGAGAAGCCGCCTGCCATCCTGTGTAATGAGGTCCCGGTGTAGGGGCATGTCATAAATATAAAGGGAAGGGTGAACACTTTTAAATCCCTCCTGGCCAGAGGAAAAACTCTTTCACCTGTAAAGGGTTAAGAAGCTAGGATAACCTCACTGGCACCTGACCAAAATGACCAACGAGGAGACAAGATACTTTCAAAGCTGGAGAGGGGGAGAAACAAAGTTTCTCTCTGTCTGTGTATTGCTTTTGCCGGGACCAGAGCAGGAATGCAGGTCAGAACTCCTGTAAAGAGTTAATAAGCAATTTAGTTAGATATGCGTTAGATTCTGTTTTGTTTAAATGGCTGATAAAATAAGTTGCTGAATGGAATGGATATTCCTGTTTTTGTGTCTTTTTGTAACTTAAGGTTTTGCCTAGAGCGATTCTCTATGTTTTGAATCTTTTGATTACCCTATAAGTTATTTACCATCCTGATTTTACAGAGGTGATTCTCTTACTTTTTCTTCAATTAAAATTCTTCTTTTAAGATCCTGATTGCTTTTTCATTGTTCTTAAGATCCAAGGGTTTGGGTCTGTGTTCACCTATGCAAATTGGTGAGGATTTTTATCAAGCCTTCCCCAGGAAAGGGGGTGTAGGGTTTGGGAGGATTTTTTTGAGGGAAAGACATTTCCAAGCGGGCTCTTTCCCTGTTATATATTTGTTAGACACTTGGTGGTGGCAGCAATAAAGTCCAGGGGCAAAAGGTAAAATAGTTTGTACCTTGGGGAAGTTTTAACCTAAGCTGGTAAAAATAAGCTTAGGGGTTTTTTCATGCAGGTCCCCACATCTGTACCCTAGAGTTCAGAGTGGGGAAGGAACCTTGACAGGGCAGGACTACTGGGGCCTCCACCGACAGCTCTAGGAGCAATGTGTACCAGTCCTGGCGGGCCCAGGCTGGAGCGATGAAGATGACCGCCGCCCTGTCCCTGTGTACCTTGAGTAGGACCTTGTGCACCAAAGGGAGCAGGGGGAAGGCATACATCAAGCTACTTCTCCACGGGATCGCAAACGTATCCGCGAGCCCGGGCTGTGGCCCTGGAACGAACAGAACCGCGGGCACTGGGCGTTGACTGTGGTGGCAAATAGGTCTACCCGGGGAAACCCCCACCTGCGGAAGAGCGAAAGCACGACGTCTGCCCTGAGCGTCCACTCGTGCATGTGGTACGACCTGCTGAGGGAGTCCACCAACTTGTTTCGTACCCCCGGGATATAGGACACCTCGAGGTGAATTGCATGAGCTATGCAAAGGTTCCAGAGGTGGAGAGCCTCATGACAGAGTGGCAAGGAGTGAGCCCTGCCCTGTTTGTTTATATAAAACATGGCAGTAGTGTTGTCTGTCAGAACTGTCATGCTGTGACCACTCAGAGTGGCGTGAAAGATCTGGCAGGTGAGACAAACTGCCCTGAGCTCCTTCACATTGATATGGAGCGACCACTCTGCTCCAGACCACAACCTCTGTGTCATGAGGTCCCCCAGGTGAGCCCCCCATCTGTGTTCTGACGCGTCTGTCACCAGCGTCAGGTCCGGTTGTGGGGCGGCCAAGGGGATGCCTTCGCAAACCACAGGATGGGACTGCCACCACAGCAGGGAGTCCAGCACGTCCCTTGGGGCTGTCACTACCAAGTCCAGGGGGTCCCTGCCTGGGGGGTATACCCGAGCAAGCCATGCCTGCAGAGTCCTGAGTCTCAGACTGGCATGCCTGACCACGTGCATGCATTCTGCCACATGGCCCAGCAGTCGCAGGCAGCACCTGGCCATTCTCATTGGAAATGGGCGCAAGGAGGCCACCGCTCGCTGGATAGCCTGGAATCGGGATACCGGAAGGCTTGCCCTGGCCTGCATCACGTCTAGGACCGCCCCTATGAATTCCACTCTCTGCATGGGTATGAGTGCGGACTTGAGGACGTTGACCAGGAGCCCCAGCTCGCGGAACAATCTCAGGGCCACCTCCACATGGCCGCGCACTTCCGCCTCAGATCGGCCTGCAAGGAGCCAGTCATCGAAAAGATCCTGGCGTTTTGTCTCCTTGGTCTTAGGGGCCGGGGCCTACTGTCCATGGCACTCCCTTTTGTTTACCGCTGAGATCACTAGGGAGCATGGACTCAGATGGCAGAACCGGAACTCATAGCCCTTAGATGAGGCAAAGTATTTACGCTCCACTCCTTTGGCCGATGGGGTGCTGGAGGCCGAGGTCTGCCATATAGTCTTATAGTTGGACTGAATGGTCTCAATGAGTGGGAGCGCTATTCTGGATGAAACTTCGGGGCTCAAAATGTCCACCATGGGTCCCTCCTGCTCAACTGCCTCCTCGGCCTGCAACCCCAAGTTTTGGGCGACCCTGTGCAGCAATTCCTGGTGGGCTCTATGGTCTATCGGCAGAGGGCCAGACACCTCTGTACCTGCCACTGCCTCATCGGGGGAAGATGAGGAGGTTAGCTGCTGCTCGACCCCCTCTGGTTGGTCGTCCTGCTCCCCTTCTCCCATGGGAGGGTCCTCTGGCTCAGGCTGGGGAGAGAGTCCATGGGACAGCACCGGGCTCGGTGCCAGTCTCTCCGGTTTATGCTGGGGGGGATGCTGGAGGCCTGGATGCGGTAGCCTTTGGCACCATCTGGCATCGGTGCGGGGACCGGGACCACTGCACCGAGTAACTTGCCCTGGACAGGGTCCCTTGGCGCTCCTGATAGGCCCAGGGGGTCCAGAAGGGCCAATGGCCTGGCGGCCCCCATTGGGGTTGCCAGCGCCCCTGAGGGTCCCTGCTGTCTGGGACCTGGTGCAGATAGCTATAGCGGCCGGAATCAACACCGGACTGCGGCAATGCCGATCGCGAAGTCCATGGCGGTACCAAAGATCTGCGCCAGCTGCAGAACGAGTGGCTCCTGGCTGAGTGGAAGCAGGAGCGGTACCGCCCTGGGACCGGGACCGTCTGCGGGAGTCCTCTGGCGAGGGCCGTCTCAACTCCTCCCAGTGCTGGTCTTTGGGTGGTGCCAGAGAGCGGCGTGCCTTTTCCGGTGCTTCTTCGCGCAGACCCGCTGCAAGTGCTGCAACCTCCTTCTGGGCTGCTGGCAACTGTGAGTCCACAGAGTCGGAGCTCGACCAGGACCAACTCCGGGACCAGTGCCAGGACAGTGTCCTCGAGCTGCACACCATTGCCGGCTTACCCCTCAATGGCACCCGAGAAATGGGTGCGGGAGGATTCTCCCCATACAGGAGGGGGCTTGCCGCCAACAGCTCAATGAGGTCCTTTGCAGCCTCAAAGGTGCCAGGCGTAGAGGGCTGATCCGTTATGCCCTCAAGCCCATTGTCCGCACTGAGCTCACTTAGGTCTGGGCTCGGTGGGGCTTGTGCTGCCAGGACCACCGGTGTCAGCGCCGGTACCACGGCCTTCCTGCTCTTATCAGCACTTGGGGCCTTGGGAGGCGCCGGCCTCCTGTGCAGGGAATGACCGCGCCTTCCTTTTGGCCACACTGGGGAAGATGAGCAGTGCCGGGGCTTAGCCTGGCGCTCTGGGGCTGACAGTTTATGGTTCTTAGCAGGTGCTGGGTCTCTCGACGGCTCCAGGGCACTACGCACCGAGGAAGCCTGAGCCAGCGTCAGGCGCTCTGGGCCCGGCGGCTGCAATACAGCCTCCATCAACAGTTGCTTTAGATGAAAGTCTCTTTCTTTCCTTGTCTTTGGCTTAAACAGCTTGCAAATCCTACACCGTTCAGTTTGATGTCCGTCCCCCAGGCAACGTAGACATGAGTTGTGGGGGTCACTAACTGGCATAGGTTTGTGACATGTGGCACAAGCCTTGAAGCCGTGGGCCTGCAGCATGCCCCGTGGCCCGAGGCGCGTGCTGGAGGCCTCCAAGCACCTCATGACTTAAGTGTCCACAATAGGTATGCTAACGAACTGATAACAGCTACTCTAAAGGCTAAGGGACTGCTCTTCTCTGAGAAAGAGAGAGAGAGGTTGTTCCAACGCCGCTACGGACGGTAAGAAGGACTGGACGTGACCAAGCACTCGAAGAAGAACTGATATCTTCTAAAGGGTAAACCCTGTATCATCTTATATATCAAATTCTTTTCAATATTTGCTCAATTTTAGAAGTTAGAAGGATTGTGAAGCTCTGCATTCAGTTTCTGGAAGCACTGCTAATAATTCAGAAACCCCAACTGAATGCACGATGACTGCTTGCTTTTGTAATAACAAGCACAGTACTTCCTTTGTAGCACCTCTAGAAGCGTTTATAAAATATACAGAGATATATAGAGAGAGAATATAGAGATAAATATACACACATACAATCTTAAGCTGTTTTCCCTTTTTAAGCATGAATTATAAATTTTAATACTCTGCCTGGCTTGCCAAAATGTGTCCCAGAGGGTTCTTCAATGCAAACTACATCTATAATACAGAGAAACCATACATTATACAGTTGGCAAAGACTACAGGTCTCAGCAGATAATAGTCTATCCTCATCTGAGAAGTATCTGGTGTGATGACCTGGGTCTTGAGCCCAGGCCTGGGACTCCGCAGTGAGTTGAGAAGCTACTAGGACTATAGCCTCAACCAAGGCATTACCCAGGAGAGCCCTGATTGGAAGATTGCCCAGCTCCACGTTATTTAAGCCAGGAGGAGGCACAAGAAGTTTGTCTGAGCAATGAGATGATTACTTGTTGTGCCTGTCTCCTGCACTCAACCCCATATCTGATTCCTGCCTCACTATTGCCTTTGCTCCTGTTCACACCTTGCTCCTGCTCCATTCTTGATCCTTGCCTTTCCTGAGGTTCCTGCCCTTACATCTCACCTCCAGTCATCAATGGCTCCAACCCCAGCTCCAAACCCAGCCTCCAACTTCTGACCCTGACTCTCGCTTAACCATTGGCTCTAGCATTTGATATCTAACCTTGACTCTCACCCTCAGCTTCGATTCCTGGTTCTTACTCTGGATGGATCCCTGACTCTGGTAACTGGCTTCGTTCCCCAACCTACATGCCTGCTCCACCCACTGCAGCTGATTCCTGCTCTGACTACTAGGCCAGACCGCCAACATCCCAGACCATAACATCTGGCTGTATTTAGTCAAAGTATTTCATGCAGGGACCTATAGCCTCCACTGTCTCCTCTTCTGCCGTAATGGAGACATTGCATGTCATGTTTTCAGTTTTATGCAAGTTAGGCAAGGGTCTCATTCTCTAAACAGACTGCCAACGCAATCCTCAGATGGGAAAAGCATAGACTGTAATAAGCAAGTTTCAGAATATTGCAGTCTAAAACTATTACCTCCTGCTATTACTAGAACCCTTCCAATCTCATCTTTTCCATGCTATTAACATCACTGAACATTATCAGGAGAGTAAATATTTGGAGCTGTTGATATCTATGATTTTGTAGTGCCTTCTACAAAAGTTAAGGTATAATTTTAGAAAGCCTTTTCTAGCATGGCATTTGTGAGTATAGGATAAACAGAATAAATATTTATGGACTGAGATGTTTTACACTCTTGCATATTTAAGTGGTTTTTCTTAGCATGTTATTTCATAGCTGATATTGCAAACTGGGGAAAGTTTCTTGATATTAATTTTATTATAATGCAATTTCAACTCTCAAAACATAGATTCTGATTTCAGGCTGTAGGTGGGCTACCTGATAATTAAAATTACAATCTATACTAAAAACAAAGAGAGCAGTAGCAGATGTAGAAGCACATGCCACCCAACACCTAAAAGTAGTCACCCAAAGAGAGGTGCCCATTACAGCTGCCAGAAAAGTCTCAAATACCATAAAACCATACACCTCAGTTTTTTTCCCAAATGATCACCCAAAAGATGGGATGCTCCAAAAGATATAGAATATTTAAGACCAAGGGGAGTTCATCTCTAAATTCAAGAGTCCCCAGAGAAAACCCCTTTTCTCTTATAAACCATGGGGTATTAAACTTAAATGTTTTCACTTGAGTGTCTCTTCAGGGTACAGGAAAATAGATGAGTCGCAAGCCATTTAGGTCTTTATAAGTCAAAACACCGTAAACTCTACTGAAAACCCACAAACAGTTAGTGAAGATTTTGGTGCACTGATGTCATGGACTAATGGTAAAAGCCCCTGGTTAAAAGGTGAGCAGTTTCAGTTTCCAAGCTTATTTAAAGTGTATCCATGTAGGGAACACTGCAGTCGTCTAATGCATCACAGTAGCATGGTCTGAGAGGAAATTCTTCAGCCTGTGAATTTCTTTCCAATTGCAGAAATCTGCGCAACATATAAATACAAATGTAACCTATACAATGTAAAAATGCATCTATTATATTCAGATAAGATAGATTAAGACACATTTTCAGAAGTAGGAGTTGCTGGGTATTTTTGAAGATCAGGCCTCTTATGTCCAGATTTTTAAATGTGTTTAGATGCCTAAAGATGCTCACTGGCACCTTGGTGATTTGAAAATGCCACTAGGGGTTGGATTCACAAGGGGGACTTCCAGGTGCCCTGCTAGCTAGTGGAATTCACAATCCTGAACCAGTCGCCCAGGCTTCCTAAACAATGCATGCGGAGTGTTAGACACCTGAGAATGGGATTCACAAAAGCCAGCATACTGAGCAGGGAGATGCCTATGCTAGACAACAGGAAATGTTGAGGAGAGGGATATGGCCTAAGCCCCACACAAAAGGTCTTAGTTGGTCTGGAAAGATGCACCTCCACTCACAGCTGTGAATCCTTTCCTGGATTTCAGCATCTAAACCAGGTAAGTGGTTTCTCACAAAAAACAGGGGAGGGAGGATATAACCTTTATCCCAGTGGTTAGAACACTCTCCAGGATATTTAAATCCCCACCCTGTCTGATGTGGAACAGGCATTTGAACTTGTCTTGAAGCAGAGTCGGGATATGAACCTGGGTCTTCCACATCTCAGCAGACTGCTCTAACCATTGGCCTAAAGGTTCTAAGACCATTGCTGACATCACCATTTGTCATCTGCAGGTTTAGGCATGCTCAGAGCACGTCTACTGGATCTCCTTACACAGAGCGTTTCAGGTCAGAAGCGCTCTGTGTACGCTTGAAAGCTTGTCTCTCTCACCAACAGAAGTTGGTCCAATAGAAGATATTACCTCACCCAGCTTGTCTCTCTAATATCCTGAGACTGATGTGGCTACACTGCCATTTCATATACAAAGAATAGTACTTTGATAGAGGGGCTGGTTTCTGTTAATGCGATTTTTAATCTGGAGTAAAATAATTTTACTGGAAATAAACTGGCAAAATCTGTCAAGTGCCTTTCTAAATGCAGATAAAGATGTAGAATGGGTTAGACCAGGATCTAATGGAGGCTATCTAGCATCACTAAAGGACTTTCTTCAAATATTATACAGGTAAGAAATTACATTTTAATGAACAAAAAATAAACAAACCTCAAAACAAGTTCTAGAGTCGGAGTTTAAGGACAGAAGGGACCACCACATCATTCTAGTCTGACGTCCTGTATATCACAGGGCACCAACACCTGCACGCTAAATCCAACAATCAAAATTAGACCAAAGTATTACAGCCCTCAAGAGACAAAACTATTCCATGTTATAGGCAGAGAATAGGAGGGACTGAGGCGCACCAAATTCCAAAGGTCTTGTAATGGTGCGGAATTAAGTTAGTTGTACCCAGACAAAGTCAAGTCAAACTCTCCAGCCCTGTTATGCTTAGTACCCTGCTGAGATTTAAAAGTGGAGGAAAAAAGAAGGACCAAACTCATCCCTGGAATATATCCACTGATGTCACTGGGCCTAATTCTCCATTGCCTTGCTCATTTTGTAGTCATTTACACGTGTGCAAAGTCAAGAGAAGGGGCTGTTTTACACCTCTTTTGCATAAGTTGTAAATGACAACACAAAGTGCACAACAATGGAGAAGTAAGTTACACCAGAAATCAATGTTGTCCAATATCAATTGTATTTTAAATATGGTGTATGGTTATGAAACTTTTCTTCTTGATTGTTCTGCTAAGTAACATTAAAAAAATAAATAATTGAATGTTATCCAACCTCATATGTTCAAATTGCAGTTTAGAGACAATTTACTATTGACAGACATATTGTTGACAAATACAGTATGACTGAAGACATTTTTACCTCAGAACATTGAGAACTTCTGAAACTCATGGTCATTTAGAATGATTTAACCTTTACATATTTTTTAAATGTAGATAATTATGTACTTTACTGTCCAAGGTACTTGTCTACTCTCAACAATTTGTATGAAGTATTACTTTGTGTTTTGCATGGTTAAAACACAGCACAAACTTTAATTAGTTCCCACAACTCCTTTTTCATGGAAGGTAAGTTATCTCCAGCAGTGGTCAATGTCAGAAATGGGATTAGAACACAGGTGTTCTTGGCTTCCAGTCCCATTCTCAGATCACTAGACCATGTCTCTTTCCATTACAACTCTATAAAGGCATACCAAAGAGATGATAGGGATTAAGAGGAGAAGGTCATTATGACTGGAACAGTATCAGAGAATTTTCCTTTTCCACCACAAATTATCTAAAAAAAGGAAGGAGATAATTAAATCTATTACAGCTAACATTAGAACAAGCAATCTCAGTGAACTATGGAGCTTTTTCTTAAAAGACGCCCTAGTAAATATAAGGAACAAATACAGGAAGATGGAAAGAACCTGTGTAGGAAAACAGAAAAAAAAGATATGTTGTATTGCATCTCAACTCATTAGCAGTTAATGAAGCAGAGCATAACAGGAGTCCAGAAGGAATATTGAATGATTCAGTTGAAAAAGGCCAGGGAATGAAGACAGATAATGGGTGTAATGAACCAACACAGGAGCTTTCAGGTTTGCAAGTCTGGATTCATAGATAACTCCAGATGTTTTTTTTCCCCCATTCCCTCAGGTCATGAGAACTATGGAGAAAAATCATTGTCCTTTCTGTGGTTAATGTTTTCTCGTTTTTACTCTCAAACAACAACAAATTGGATTATGTCCAGCTACAATTTTCCTTTGTCATAATACATCTTTGGAAGTGCTTTGGACAAAGTATGAATGAAGATCATTGGCACGTAAAGTAATAACCTCTCCAGAGACTGGGCCAATACATGTGCCCAGCTCCTACAGAAAAGAATGGGAATTGTGTGCTTACTGTGAAGACAGAATTTGGACCACGGTGTTTAAAAAAAGATGGCATAGGTGAAAAAAACAGGTGGTCAGTGTAATTCTCACTAAATCAGCACTGGGGGTGTTATTTCTAATAGTTATCTGAAATGTATTGTGGTTCTGGATTAACAGGAAATTCAGCAATTGGAGAAAGCAGAAGTGGTGGCTGGACCTCTCAGACAACAGTCTGAAAAGATTCACTAGTGTTGGGGCTTGCAAGACAAACATCCAGTCCTCTATTTGCCTTCTGAACTCTCCTAGCAAGTGTTCCGGAGATATATTCCCTTAAATACTGGGACAACATAGGGGAAAACGTTTCATGAAGAACCATGACAGCCACAGACTTGATTCATATACTGAAATGGGGTCTACAGGAAAAAGCAGGTGAGGTCAGGATTTCTCTCTTGCAGAATTGGACAGGGAGTTGAGCTGGAACTGGAAAAGCAGTTCAGACTGATATTTTTTACTTGAACTGGAATGGCACCTGTATAATAATTTTGTCTTACTTACAGAACCAGAACTGAACTGGGGAAAATATCAGGTTACTGGTTAAAATAAAGGTCTGGCTTTTTAAAAAACTCAATATTTCAAAACTACCATGATCTTATTTTCATTATAAAACAAAACATAACAAACAGGCATGGGATAGCTACCAGAAGGACAGGCCCGAGTAAAATGAGGAGGAGGAGGAGGGTAGGAGGAAGCCAGCCCACAAGAGCAGGGAGGGAGAAGGGAAGATTAGGAGCTGCCTGCAGAGCACATGAGTATGGCCCTACCAAATTCATGGCCATGAAAAATGCATCATGGACCGTGAATCTGGTCTCCCCACCGTGAATTCTGGTCTTTTGTGTGCATTTACCCTATAATATACAGATTTCACGGGGGAGACCACTTCATAAAGTGGGGGTCCTGACCCAAAAGGGAGTTGTGGGGGGCGGGGGGGGTCACACGGTAATTTTAGTGGGGTTGCAGTATTGCCACCCTCACTTCTGTGCTGCCTTCAGAGCTGGGTGGCTGGAGAGCGGTGGCTGTTGGCCGGGTGTCCAGCTCTGAAGCCAGCACCCCGCCACCAGCAGCATAGAAGTAAGGGTGGCAATATCATATCATGCCACCCTTACTTCGGCATTGCTGTCTTCAGAGCTAGGCGTCCAGAGAAGGGCAGCTGCTGACTGAGAGTCCAGCTCTACAGGCAGCAGTGCATAAATTAGGGAGGTAATACCATATAATGCCATCCTTACTTCTGCGCTGCTGCCGCTGCCGGCGGCTTTGCCTTCAGAGCTGGGCTCCGGGGCCAGCAGCTGTTGCTCTCCAGCTGCCCAGCTCTGAAGGCAATGCTGCCGCCAGCAGCAGGGCAGAAGTAAGGGCAGCAGTACTACAACCCCTTAAAATGACCTTGCGATCCCTCCACAACTCCTTTTTGAGTCAGGACCCCTACAATTACAACATCGTGAAATTTCAGATTTAAATAGCTGAAATGAAATGTATGATTTAAAAAATCTTCTGACTCTGAAATTGACCAAAATAGACCATGAATTTGGTAAGGCCCTACACATGAGGCAGCAGGGTGTCTCAGAGATAGATGAACCATCTCTAAGACTGCCCCCTGGGGAGAGAAGAGGTGGAATGCTCCCTGGTTCCAGAAGTTAACAATAACTCTTCAAGCTCAAGGAAAAGGTAATGGCCCCCCTTGCCCTTCTTCCCCTTAGACAGGCCTCCCCCCGAGAGCAGCTCCTCACTATAGCTGCCCCATACCTCAAAGTTAAATTTATCCTTTACCACAGTGGTGTAATATGACAGAGCAAATATTAGTTCACTCAAATTGTTCACAGAATAATTGTTTTCTCATTACACAAAAGCTCTAGAAAACCCATGAAAAGTTAAAGTTAAAAAAATAAATAAATGGTCAAAAATCAAAATAGTTTAAACTAACTTTCAACTCGCTTTTTTGAATTTACTTCACTAAGACTGAAATTTGATTTGAACTGTTTCAAAATGGTAATCAAACTTTGGGAGGGGCGGGGGGCGGGAGCGCGGCTTGAACCGGAACTGAACCCAAATGCCCTGAACACAACAGAACCCAACCTTGACCCAAATCAAAACAAATACCAGTTCAACTCCCTGGAACTAGGTGCTGTGGTTCAAAGTCAGAGCTGGGATTAGAACTAGTTATTTTGTTCAATAAATTCTAATCCCAGCTCTGATATTAAGTAACATGAAGGATCCTTCCTTCTCAGCCCTGACAAACAAAATTCAATCCTTTACAGTTTAGCCCCCACATGATGGGTTCATGTTTAATATTCTTCAAAATATGTAATTTTAAAACAAAATTGCTTGTAAAACCTATTCTAATTGCTGTAATAGTGATTTAGCAATCTCTCACATCCCATAAGGCTCCCATGTTGCAGTAATTTATTTTAGCTGCTACAATGGTCATCTCCACAATTCCAAACAATTTCAGTATTTTGGCTGCTTAACCATAATGAAGAAAAGCTGGAGGGACATCTGATTAATGTAGCTCACCAGGAATGGGGATCTATAAAATGAGCAAGATACAATCACACCACGGAGATACACAGCCGTCCTTTACTTAATCCTAACACTACTGCAAAAGTCTTAGGGTATATCTAGGGCGCACTTAGAAACCTATGGCTGGCCCATGGCAGCTGACTCAGGCTCACAGGTCTTGATCTAAGGTGCTCCCACCTCACAAGATCCTGGAGACCAAATGTCTACACCACAATTAAACAGACCCTTTGCCCGAGTCAGCTTGTATGGGCCAGCTATGGGTTTTCAATTGCAGTGTAGACATACCCTTAATGAACTCTCCGTAAGTTCCATTCCTCTGTTCCCCCCATCACTTCCACAAAGAACACCCACAAAACTGTATTTTCACATACACACACAAAATAAAATAATTAAAAAAAAAATCAAGCAAACGCTTTTTCCTCCACTTTTTTGCAAATTATTCTTCTCCAGCAGTGGGTTGTTTTTCATACACTGCGGAGAGTTATTTATATCTTTATTATGCTTCCTTCTTATCTCTACCAAATCTTTGAAAATACTAGTTGATGAAGCATGACCTTTAGTTAGCTGGGATGAAACTCTCTGGCTTACTCCCAATGTTTATAGTGGCTTATTTTGAATAATAATAATGAGCTTTACATTTTCTGTCAAAATCTGATATAGGAGGAATTAATGACCAGGAGTTCCATTACTTATAAAAAAGGGTCTCAAGTTCTTTTTAACTTGTTTCTCTAAAGGTCTCTTTTTTTTCCTGACTGTATAACAATTGTTTGGTCATGTTGTTTTTATGGAGAATACATCCCCCCCACAACCTTAAAGGTTGTGGGGGCTTTGTCTGACTGGCAGAAAAAAGGGTACTGGCACCTTTAAGGATCCCCCCTCTCCTTCAGGGACTGGGAAAGAAGGTGACTGGGGGAGAAAGCATCACCTCAGCAGGTGAAATGCCAGTAAACCATTGACCTCTGCAGACCTGGGGAAGTGTAATAATAAACCATGTCCCTCCAACCTATGCCCCCTCTCATTCCCAGGTTAACAGCTGCAAGGAGGTAGTAGAGTCTATGGCTGAGATCCCTGCCAAAATTGGGGAAACTGAGGCACAGCTGAGTGTATTGTGGCTAAGAACTCAACCAAAAGTAGGGAAAATGAGGTAGTTAAGAATACTGAATAATATGTGATTCCTAACCAAGAGTGGGAAAAGCCCAAGATATGTGTGCAGCAGCCATGAGGTTGCTGCCTGTAATACAGGACACTTTTCAGGGGATGGCCATGGATACTGGAGGACACCTGTCTTGCAACCACCATGGAAAAAGGAACTGGTCCCTGGTGACGAGAGAGAGTGTTATCCTACAGACAAGTGATCTTTTTCTCATATACACACAGCCAGTGGTAGAGACAGAGACAGACCTCCAGAGAGGGCATGCCATGAATCCCTTCCCTACCTGACACTGGATAACTGGAGCCCAGGAGTTAATGCTTTGTTAAGATCAATGTTGCAGCTGGTGGGTTACCTGGATACACTTATTTACAGCAAGGGGAGATTCAAGAAAGGATACACGCCTGTTGACGTCATTGCTCATTTGATGGTAGATTAGGGGTATTGCCAGAAAAAAGGAAACAAAGCTCATATGTAATGCAACTGCCAATGTTTTCATTATATATTGTGACAGGGTCGGGCCAGATGGCTATCGGAGAGTAATAGAAGGCAGATATGTTAGCCCCATTCTAAGTAGGTCCCTTTTCCCTGGATAAGGTAACAGGGAAGGTTTTGTTTTTTTTTTTTTTTTTTTTTTTTTTTTATTCACAGCAGCTAACGGCTGTGGCTGGCGTCTCTCGCTCTGTCCCTCAATCAGAGGGTCAGACGGAGGGAACCGGACGGGGTCACCGAGCAGAGAACCCCGGACAGCGCCCACCGTTCCTCGAAGGTGTCAAGGGAATCGGTGGACGCCGCCCAGAGGAACTCCGCCCGGATGCGTGAATGTACTGAGGATCGGAAAACGGCCCTACAATCGCAGGACGCCTCATGAGCCAACCTCCGCTCTCTGGTCTTATAAATGGCTGTCTTAGCCAAGGCTAGGAGGAGGCTAACCAGGAGATCCCGCGACTTGGTGGGGCCACGGATGGGGAGTGTATAGATAAAGAGGTGAGGGGAGAAATGAAGCCAAAAGCGCAAAAGAATATTTGTGAGGAGCCGAAAAAGAGGCTGCAATCTGGCACACTCTAAATAGACGTGCGCCAGGGTTTCCCTCACATTACAGAAGGGGCAAGTCTCCGGAACGGAGGTGAAACATGTCAAAAACACGCCCGTGCTCACGGCCCCGTGAAGGAGCCGCCAACTGATGTCCCCGACGGGCCTCGGGACCAAGGTGGAGGACAGGCTGGCCCACCGAGGTTGCTCCCCCTCCAAGGGTGGTAGGAGATCTCGCCACTTTGTGTCGGGGCGGGACACCAGGGTGCGGGCGTGAAGGGTATGGAGCGTGAGTGTATATAAATATTGCCGTGGTGCAACTTGAAAACCGACCGGTTGCAATTCATGCAGCCGGCTTGCAGTGAAAGGATGAGGGGTGTGTTGGGATCGGCAGGGTAGGGGCCCGATGGAAAGGTCCGGCGGGCCTGGGGTAAAGGATGGGCGGGGTGCGCCCTCGCGCAAGGCTCGGCTGACATAAGCCCGAGCAGCGGGGGTCAAAGCGGCCTCCATCTCCTGAAGCACGCGCCGGGGGGTGCGAAGGCTGGAGAGCCCCATGCGTCGAGCGAGCGTCAGGGGATCCAGCCAGTCTCCCCGGTCGTAGTCCAGGAGGTCCCCGACCCTCGTAACTCCCGCCAGGACCAACCTCTGGCGCACCGTGCGGGACTCCGCCGCCTGCACACGAAGTTGGGGGTTGTGTAGCAGGGGCTCCGTGAGGAGATCTGCCCCCACGATGGCCGCCACAGACCTGGTGGTTGAAAACAGTTTCCAGGTCCGGAGGAGGTCCTGGTAGAAATCCGGCAGCCCGGAGAGGTCTCGCGGAAAACCTCTCGGACAAAGATAAAAGAGCTGCCGGTCATATCGGAGCCCATGGAAGCAGCGTAGGAAGGCGTGCGCCAATATGCTCCACGTCGAACTACCTGCACTATAAAGGAGCCTCTGCAGGGCCTGGAGGCGGAAAACGCGGACCTGAGTGTACAGACACTTCAGGCCCTGCCCTCCTTCCTTCAGGGGCAAATGAAGAACTCCAACAGGGGCCCAGTGCAATCCTGACCAAAAGAACTCCAGAATCAATCTCCGGAGGTGGGACAGGAAACCCGGGGCCGGGGCTAGGGTGTTGAGCCGGTACCAGAGCGTGGACAGGACTAGTTGGTTAAGCACCAGTGCTCTCCCCCGAAGGGAGAGACATCGGAGTAGCCTCGTCCATTTCCTGATCCGCTCAATCACGCCGCCTTCCAAATTTTGCCAGTTCTCCGGCGGAGAAGGGTGCGTGGCAGAAAGGTAAACGCCGAGATAGAGCAGAGGGCCGGTACTCCACCGGATGGTCTGAAGCGCGGGTGGGAGGGAGCTTACCTGCCGCCAGCCCCCCACCGCCAAGCCAGAGCTCTTGACCCAGTTGACTCGGGCGGAGGAGGCTGCTGAATAGATGGCTTGGCATGCCTCCACTCGCGCCAAGTCGCCCGGGTCCTGGACCACGAGGAGGACGTCATCGGCGTACGCCGACAGGACCAGCCGCAGCTCCGGCTCCCGCAGCACCAACCCCGTCAACCTCCTGCGGAGGAGACAGAGGAAAGGCTCGATCGCCAGAGCGTACAGCTGGCCTGAGAGGGGGCACCCCTGCCGCACCCCTCGCCCGAAGCTGACCGGTTCGGTCAGGGTCCAGTTGAGCCTAACCAAACACTCCGCGGAGGCGTACAGCACCCGGAGAAAACTCACAAACTGAGGTCCGAATCCAAACGCCCGCAGGGTGCTCAGGAGGTACCCATGATCCACTCTATCGAACGCCTTCTCCTGATCGAGAGACAGGAGGGCGAACGACAGACCGTCTCTCCGCCCGAGTTCCAAAAGGTCTCGGACTAGAAAGAGGTTGTCAAAAATGCTGCGACCCGGGACAGTATAGGTCTGGTCTGGGTGGATCACGTCCGCCATCACGGACCCTAGCCGCAGCGAAATTGCTTTCGCTACGATTTTGTAATCCGTGCTAAGGAGTGAGAGGGGACGCCAGTTTCGTAAGTCGCGGAGGTCCCCCTTCTTCGGCAGCAAGGCAAGCACCGCTCGCCTGCACGACAGAGGGAGGACCCCGCCCTGCAAAGACTCAGCCCAGACAGTGACTAGGTCTGGGCCGAGGATGTCCCAGAACGCGCGGTAAAACTCCACGGTCAGCCCGTCCATGCCCGGAGATTTATTGGTGGGCATGCGGCGGAGGGCTTCCGAGAACTCGGCCAGGGTGAGAGGCAGCTCTAGCCGGTCTCGGTCGCCCACGCTGACCGTGGGGAGTTCCTCCCAGAGCACCCCGCGAGCGCCAGGATCGGTCGGATCCGGGGAGAAAAGGCTTGCGTAGAAGTCATGGGCCCTCCCACACATCTCCTCCGGATCCGTGAGGGGGGTGCCGTCTTCCGCTAGAAGGCAGGTGACGTGTTTTTTGGCCCCCCTCGTTTTCTCCAGGGCATAGAAGAAGCGGGAGCCGCGATCCATCTCCCGAAGGAGGCGGATGCGGGACCGGACAAAGGCACCTCGGGCCCGGTGGTCCTCGAGGGCTCGAAGTTCCTCCCGCTTCTCCCGGCACGCTCCGCAGAGGGACGGGTCCCCGGGGCTGGCGGCCAGGCGCCTCTCCAGCTCTAAGACCTCCCGTTCCAACTGCTCTATCGCTGCATTTCTCCGTCGGCTGGCGCCCCGAGTGTAGTTGCGGCAGAAGAGCTTGGCGCGCACCTTCCCTAGATCCCACCAGCGCCGCACCGAGGGAAAGGCACGCCACTGCTCCCGCCAGGCCAGCCAAAACTCCCGGAAGGACATCACAAAGCTCTCGTCCTCCAGCAGGCTGTTATTAAAGTGCCAGTAGGCCGGCCCCGGTCCCTCCGCACGGAGGGAGACCGTAACGGTAACTAAATGATGGTCGGAAAAAGGGGCCGGCCGAACGGTGGAGGAGTGGGCCTGTGAAAGATGGAAACGGGATAGGTAAATACGGTCTAACCGAGAGCGGTGTGACCGATGGGCCTCCACCCGGACAAAGGTAAACGTGGAAGTGTCATCTGGGTGATGGTCACGCCAGACGTCCACTAGGGAGTGATAGTCGACTATGTCTCGGAGAATGGTCGCGGCGGCCGGGCTCGGCTCGGCCCCCGAGCGGTCCCGCTCCTCGAGGGTAGTATTAAAGTCCCCTCCCAGGATCAGGCACTCGTGCGAGTCTAGGGTGCCGAGAAAATCGGACACCTGCTGGTAGAATTGTGGCCGCTGTGAACTCACTTGCGGGGCATAGATATTAACAAGATTGACCACGAGCCCCTCCAGACGAACTCGGAGGTGCAACAAGTGGCCCGGTACGACCTCAGTGACCCCTAGCACCTCGGGCCGCAGGGCGGGGGAGAACAGGGTCGCCACTCCAGCTTGCCAGGTCGTGCAATGGCTGAAGTATACCCCGTCCCCCCACTCCAGCCGCCACCTATCCTCGGCGGTTGGGTCCGTGTGGGTCTCCTGCAGGAAAACCACAGAGTACCCCCCCTCCCGAAGGTAGGAGAGCACCTGGGACCTGCGGAGAGCCATCCTACAGCCCCTGGTATTCAGGGTTACAATAATGAGAGGTGTCATGCAGAGGGCCGGGGGGGTGGGGAGTTCTCATTGGTGGGGGTGCTCATGGCCCCCGGCGGGTCGCGTAGCAACCCGTGTCCCATCCCGTAAGTAAGTAGATCTTTCCGGAAGCCGCGGGCCCGCTCGTAGGCCGCGGCACCGCGCCTCCCTTGCCCTCTGCCCTCCTTCATAAGGGCCCTTGCGGCCTGAACGAGTTGATCGAAGTCCCCCCATCGCTGGAGAGCCAGCTGTGCCCTATTGCGGGCACCACGGGTGTGCTCTAAGAACTTCCGTAGTGCATGCCGCAGCTCATGGGGGGATGGGGTTACGGTTTCCGGGGTACTCCCCGATGGGATTCTTAATACAGCCTCGAGGTCCGCTAAGGCGGGTAGGCAGGGTGCGGACCGCCGGCGGGGCGTCTGACAGGCTGGGGTTATTAAATCCATCTCGTGCCTTGGGGTGGACGGGGATGGCAGGGGGAAAAGCGCAACTCCTGATGAGTCGCAACTAGAAAACGTAAAGACTGCTCCCTGGGGGGAATCTGCAAAAGGCGGAAAAGAAATAACCCCAGGGGCGGCAGTAGCCTTGCAGGAGGAGGGAAATTGAACCGGGACAGGGGTGGGGGCAGGGGCAGAGGTAAGGCCCTGGGCTTCAGGAGGCGAGCAGCAAAAAAAAGGTGCCTCCTGAGCAGGGTCGGGGGTTAAGGAGCAAGGGAGGGGGCTCCGAGTAATGCTAGATGCTGGCTCCGGGGTGGTCGTGGCAGCCATGGCATCAGGTGGTAAACCACTTTCCGTGGGGTGCTCACCCGGAAAGGCAGTCAGGGGGAGAGAACATGGGGAAAGGGGGCCTGGGGTGAGATTGCCTAAATCGAGGCTGGCCGGCAGTAAATCATCCCCTCCCTGGGTGACCGGGGTCAAATCTAGGGCCTCAATCTCTGCATACACAGAAGAGAGGCCGACTCCTACTACCCTGGGGGCCTCTCCGCTAGGGCCCGCCTCAACGGTCACGTCGGGGTTCGTAGGGAGTTCAGGTGGTATCCGGTTAGAAGGGGCTTCCTCCGGGGCTTCGGAGGGGAGGGTCCCCCGCGGAGGGGGGGTTCCTCCCTCCAATGCCAGTCTATCTTCACCTCCCGACACCAGCGAATGGATCTCACTCGTGGCCGAAGCGGGAGGCTCAAGGTCAGTACCTCCCTTCCTGGTCTTCCGGGGGGCTTCCGCGTCAGATGGATGCAGCGGGGCTCGAGCCCTCCGCTTGCCTCGCTTCCCCTGGACTACAGTCCAGCCCTCCATAGCATCATCTGGGGGTTGAGTAGCAGGGGGCGGAGCGGGGCGCGGAGGCAAAGGTTCAGGGGTTCGGGGGGATAGCGGTGAGGCAGCAGGAGGGGCGGGGGGTTCTCCTTGGGGCGAGCCCTCTCCTGCACCTGGTAATAGCTGTGCCACACTCTCCTCCAGAGGCTCTGCCGAGGTGGTTACAGCAAGAGCGGGACTCCCGTGGTCGCCCGGGCGTTGTTGGAAAGGTACCTCTTGGGCCCGGACGGGGGCAGCGTTGGATCGGGTGGGAGGAGGGGTGGTTTCAGGTGCCGGGTGGCCAGGGGTGTCGGCAACGACAGGGCCGATATCCTGCCGGGTCTCGGGGGTCTCAGGTGCCCCTCTCCCCCGGGCCAAAGGGCAGTCCCTGTGGACATGCCCCGCCGAGCGGCAGAGGTAGCACCGGGCCTCTCCGGTGGAATAAAAGACCCTATAGCGGGCTCCCTGGTAGGGAACTAGGAAGGACCCCTCAAGCGCCTCTCCGTCACGCACCCCCGCCGGCAGTGAAATCTGCACTTGCCGGCGGAACGAAAGGACGTGACGGAGGGCGGGGTCCTTGCAGCCTAACGGGAGAGGGCTGATAGCAGAGACGAGCTTTCCCAGGGCAGAAAGAGCGGGTAACAGGGCAACATTAGGTAAAAAGGGAGGAACGGAGGTGAGGACGAGGCGAACGCCCAGATCTTCTAGCGGTTCTAGGGGGATAAACACCCCTCCTACCACTAGGCCCTTCTCCACCGCCTCCTGGGCGGCAGTCTCCGAAGCCAGAAAGAAAACGACCTTCCCATACATCTTGGAGGCCGCCACAATGGCCATGGGTCCTACCACCTTCGCCAACGCTTGCACGTATGCTTCCACGTGGGGCGAGGCGGGCACCAGGAGGCAACGGACACCGTGCTTCCTGGTCAGGGCGGGAAGAGGGCCCCGGGCGCTAGTGATGGTAGCGGAGGTAGTGGGTGGGCGAGATGAGGAGGCGGCAGGCGAGGGGGAGCCTGCCGCCGCCCGGGCATACGTCCCGGGGGCCGGGGGAGGGACGGTCGCAGAGCTGGTGGAGGGAACAGCTGGGAGGGGTGCCACGATCGATGATGAGGCCACAGTGGTGGGGGCGGCCTCTGCCATGGAGGGCCCAGCGGCTTTAGCGGGGCCCTTTCCTTTCGGCCCGCCCCGACCCTTCCGTCGAACTGGGGGGGGGTTCCTAGAATCTAATGGGGCAAGAACCAAAGCAGCAGTAGTAATTGCCCCGGTGCCTCCCACTGCCGAGGCCCCAGCGGGGGCGGGGGCTGGGGTTCTAACAATGGAGGCGGTGGGAAAATCTTGAGGGGTGGGCAGGGGGGTAGATGGGGAAGGGACAACCAATTTCGTTGGAGGGGCCTTGCGTCTCTCCATCTCTGCCATTGTAAGCAGGGAGAGACAGGGAGACACCGGAAGAAGGGGGGGGGGCAAAAATCGGGGTCCGGTAGTAGGGGTAAACTATGGGATAAACAATCCGGGGGGTGGGGGTGGAGGGAGGACGACCCACCACAATTGTCCAAAGAGTCTCGTTTGGTTGGTTGTTATGTCCGGTCCGAAAGGCAAAGTCCAAAGCAAACAGCTGGATCCGAAGGCAGATGGCAGATCGCCAGCAGGGACGAGGCAGCGGGGGCCGTGATAGTCGTAGTAGTGGTGGGGGGGTTGGGGGCACCGGTGGATCTGGGGGTAGCTCCCTGCTACACCCCTGTGCCGCCACAGACGCAGCTGGAACGCAGTCAACTCCCCCCCCCCCCGAGGGTATAATTCAAAGGAAATCCCTCAGTCTTACGGCCTCTCTCCACGATGATTCATAGCTGCTCGGGCGAGTTCTCCGGCCTCTGGCATCTGTTGCAGCTGTTGGCTCTGTCCCAAGGCTCTCGGCAGCTAGGAATGTTGTAATGATAAGAAAAAAGTCCAGGCAAAAAACAAAACGGCTGGGTCTGGGGGCGTCCACTCCCCTCTCTGGACAGCGGGTCGGCAGTCCTCCCCCCCTCCTCCGGGGGTTTCAATTAAGCAAAGAGCAAAGTCCAAAAGCAGGCGTCTGGGGGGGGGGGGGTGCTGGCGACCGGCCAGCACACTGACGCAGCTCAGAAAAACGGGAGAAAACGAAACCAAAAAAACAAAGCGTCCGGCCCAAACGCGGGGGGGGGAACTAAGCGAAAGGAAAAGTGTGAAAAATCTGGGCCAGGGGGCTTCAGGAAAGAAAGGAAAGCAGATAGCTCAGGAGCGAGCGAAGAAACGATTCCGTCTCCTAACAGGGAAGGTTCCAGAACAATCAGGAACCTTCTGGAAACAATTAAGACAGGCTGATTAGAACACCTGCGGCCAATCAAGAAGCTGCTAGAATCAATTAAGGCAGGCTAATCAGGGCACCTGGGTTTAAAAAGGAGCTCACCTCAGTTTGCGGTGTGCGTGTGAGGAGCTGGGAGCAAGAGGCACGAGGAGCTGAGAGTGAGAACGCGGACTGTTGGAAGACTAAGGTGTACAAGCATTATCAGACACCAGGAGGAAGGTCCTATGGTGAGGATAAAGAAGGTGTTGGGAGGAGGCCATGGGGAAGTAGCCCAGGGAGTTGTAGCTGTTGCACAGCTGCATTCCACAGTGCCCTGGGCTGGAACCTGGCGTAGAGGGCGGGCCCGGCTTCCCCCCAAATCCTCCCAACTCCTGGTCAGACACAGGACGAGTCGACCTGGACTGTGAATTCAGAAAAATGGCCAAGCTGAGGGCTGCCGTGAAGCTCCAAGGCGAGCAAATCCGACAATAAGTGCAAGACCCACTGAGGAAGAGCAGGACCTTTGTCACTATATGTATAGATATATATAGTGATATCTATCTATCTATCTATCTATCTATCTATATAAAATCCTTTTCAGAATCCCATTAAGCTCTTGGTATAAATTATATCTTCAATCAGTGAGTGTCACAGGTTAATTATATACTGTGTTAAAACAAACTATTTCCTTTCATCAGTTTTTGTTTGTTACCCTTCAATTTCACTGAAAGTCCCTTTGTTCTTTTACTAAGTAAATAGGAATCCTCTATCTGGCTTATCTAAATCATTCATTATTTTGTATAATACTTTCTCTTATTCTTCTCCTCTCCAAGTCTCAACCTCTCATACAAAACTCTGTCTCTAATAATTTTTGCCACCCATGAGTCTTTTTGACTTCTGTTATATCACATGGTGACTAGAACTGAACAGCGTATTCCAGGTGAGGGTGTATGATTGATTTATCTAATGATATTATGATATTTTCAGTATTCTTTTCCATCCCATGTTTATACATCCAAGTATTTTGTTTGATTTTTCCCACCCTCATTTCAAAATGAGCAGAAGTTTTTGTTTACCTATCCATGTTCTGGAAGCTCTTCTCCATGAGAAGTGACAGCTAATTTTGAAATTTAAATATACCCAGACCTTTCTAAAGTTTTTCCCCCCAAGGATGTTAAAGTTACAAGGTAGTTTCTATACTTTGTGACTCAGCTACAGTTAGTCTTGCCTTCTCTAGAGCCAGCTTGATAAGGACATGCAAGATAATAAAACACAGACTCAGGGATACATCTTTAAAGTGGAAGGTTTCAACTTTATTAACTTTTCTCAATAAAGGGTAGATAGCTTTTCTCCAAAACATTTACCTGGGTCCAATGCAATATTAAACAGTCTCCACGCTAAATAAATATATTAAGAGTTCTCTCTCCTTTCACCTAAACCCTAAGATTCAGCCTCTATCTGAATCATCCCACTCTCTCGCTGTAAGTGACAAAGTGACACACAAAGTATGCCTCAGTCTATGAAGACCTAAGGGGATTTCTCTTTCTCCTTCCTAACTAGTAGGATCCACCAATCATCTTTCTTACTCATGACCACCTGTGGCAGCTGGCCCCTTTGAGCCTCTGAGCTGTCCTTGTCACAAGCTGACAAAACCCACAACCAGCACTTACAAATGTATAACTTTTAAATCCCCTTCCTTACTCCATACTAACCTAAAAACAGACACACACCCCTGTCCCCGCCCCAGGAAAGTGAAAAAGACAAAAACTATAGGATATCTTGTCTGGTTTGCCTTAGGGAAATTTTTTTCCTGATTCCAGAAACTGACAATTGGTCAGCACCACAGCATCTTAGAAATGCAGTTCAAACTATATAGAGTTAAAAAGCAGAGGGGTTGAGCAGCAACTGCAGCAAAATGGCTACCAAATGCCCTGATGCATACAGGAAAGTGGATGGTGAAGCATAAGAAACAGTCAGATCTTGCTTCCCCCCAGCCACATACACCTACCTAACCAATGCAACAGGAAGAGGCAGAGAAATCTCTCCTCCTTTCCTCTCCAAATGCATTGTGGGTGAATGAGGGGAAAGCTCCAGAGCAGCAAAACCTGCTCCCCGTCTTTCCCTTTCAGGTCCCCCAAGGTTGTCTTTTCTCTGCCAGTCCAAACAAACATTTCCCCCAAGCCTTCCTTGTTGCTGAGATGGGGGAAGGGATTGGAGGGCATGTCATTGTCTAAAAAGCAATCAAAGGTGCATATAATTGCTTCCCTAAACCTTATCCCATTATGAAATTTGACCACTTCATGTGTTGGTAGTGGCTACTTCTTGCAGTTCTTATTTAAGACAACTATATGAGAGTTGATTCTGCCACATAAAAATGCTTTAGTTATTTTCCATGGGACACTAGGGTTAATGGATCATGAAAACAATTTGTCCCAAGGGAAAAAAACCCTAACAGGTTTATTATTATGCCTATAAGATTGTCAGCAAGATCTTATGTTACTTTGTTTGAACGGTAGAAAGATGAAACTGAACACAAGCTGATAATACTTCATGATTTTCCCTTTGCTGGTTTCCTCAAGACTCTTAAATGAAGACTGGAAAATTAAAAACTCATCTTCCCTAAAGGCAGAGATATCCAGAATTGTGACAAATTTGTAGCAATGTTCTGCAAGGTGCATTATGCACCAGATATCCATTAAGACTAAACCATTATCTGTTTTGTTAATATGGAGACAGACTATGGAACTGAAAGATTCAGCCCTTCATCCTTCTCAAACACACTGACAACCTTGTCAAGATATGACAACGTTGCGTATGAGAATCTAGATATGCCACATATACTAAAACTAATAAGATACCTAGAATAAATGGAATAAATTATATTAGAAAACTTTTTTTTTAAATAAGAACTGTTAGTATAATGGATTCATGAAATGGGACTCTATAAAGGGTACTGGGGGCCATTAATTTGTACTAATATACACATGTATTAAGAGATGACTGCTTCAATGGTGCTGTATTCATCTATTCAGTAAAACAATCTGATTTGGGCAGGGGGTGGGGTGGGGTGGATGAAAAGCATTACTGCATCTGGGCCAAATTCTGCCTTTGGCTATACTCATGCAACTCCTATTCACATCAGTAGCCGTTGCAAGGATATATCAAGGACGGGATTTGGTCCAATAGATTATCCTTTATTTAATAAATAAACATGTTCTTCATGGTATTCTCTACCATGCCAATCATGTGGTTTCACTGTGACCAATCTGATCATTTTATCAATTGTTAGGAGAAATGTTTTATCAGACTGTTCAATTTAGTGTATATTTCCCCTAACTATACCAAAAAGTCTTGGGTGAAAATCTTAGCAATAAGAGGTTTAAATGTTCACAAAACAGTGATTTCTGCAGCATTGGGGCGGGGAGGAATCATTCCTTTGGAGGTGCCTTCTCACTTGCTAGGATTTTTCCCCTTTTGGAGCCAAAGGCTTATCAGGGACATACACCACTTGGCAAACAAGGAGGGATTTTAGTCTTTCATACACTGCCCATCTGTTTGCTGCTTTGAAATATAACTTTTAGGTGCCATTCACTGGATAGCACTCTCTCTCTCTGCATTACACCACCTTTTGCTCTGTTACTAGTGATAGTCCCAAACATCATCCCTGATGCTGGCACCCCAAAGTAAATACACATATTGCATTGTGTAACCAATGACTGAGTATAAACCTTGAAGGCAGCAGTGTAGTGATTGCCATAAACTCATCTGTAGGATCCCTAGCAAATGGTAAGCTGACAACTGCAGAGTTGTTTTTAGACTTTTAAATAGGGACACATCTGGTGTAGGGATATTAATTAATGAAGTGTGTTAAACCTGGTAAGACATCACAAAAATCTACAGAGGGAAACACTGAGTTTTTACAATATACTCTGGTATGTCTGGCCTGATATCTTTGTGTGCTGTTTTGAATGCCAACTGTTAACAATAATGGTCAATCAAATTCTGGCAGAATATTCTCTTTATAACACTAGCCATAACTTCAGATTCTTCAAGGTGTCAACAGCCATCTTCACCTCAAATTAAGTAAGTTCAAGCATTTGGAAATACTTGTAGAATGATATGAAATATTCCATGCATGAACTGTATTTGGCGTCATCAACAGCACCTACTATTAGACCTAACTTGGAAGTCATTGATGGTCTCACAATTCTGTGCTGATACTGTTGATAGCTTAATGAACCCTACCAACTTCACATGAGTTGTTATACATTTTTCATGTTAACAGATATTGGCCTAAAACATTCAATATGCTACAATCACAAAGTCCTACATTTTCAGCTACTAAAAATTATATCTAATCATTTTTATTTTCAAATAATTTGCAGTGAAGTGGGAAGATCTTATGTAAATAGTGATGCTTGACCATTATCTCGAATGTGTCATGTTTAGAGCTAACCTGAGTAAGATGTCTTTGTTAGACAGGCAATGTTTAAAAAAAAAAATGACTATTTGTTCCATCTTTATATCCATTCCATTACGAACTCCGACACATTTATTTATTCAAAAAGTTTTCTTCTCTTTGACTTTTGAACAGTCATAATGCACATTATTAAATGCACATGCAGAATTCAGCAGAATATGCCCAGCCTGTATTTTATGTGCTAATCTAGGTTTCCTAGTGTGCATTTGGTTTTTCCATTGTCTTACTATCAACTGTTTTCTATCTGAGAACTCCAATGAAAAATAAAATTAAACTGAAGTTTAACAAATGATTTAAACAGAAGCTCTGTTGTCTGAAGAATGAAAATGAATTTCTGCAAAAGAGAAATGCAGAGAGAAGTATTGGATGTTGGATAAACAAAAATGGGGCCATAAACCAGCACTTAAAACTCTGGAGAATATGAAGTGCTCAGATTATTTTGAAGTATGAAATAATGATGATTTACCTTCTTGGGCACAGTGTGGTGTTCTTTAAAAGTGTATTTCCAATAGTAATTTAATGCACATTTTTACAGGAAAACCCTTCCTTGCTCTGTTTAAAGGCATTTCATTTTCTACTCTTTGCTAAAGATTTGTGACAACTGTTGTCACTGCATCTTGTGATTTGGTAATGATATAAAACTTATGCCCAATGCAACTAGTCAGAACATTGAAAACAAGAAAATATCATTACTTATTTACTTTGTGTTAATGATGCATTTGCTGTCAGCAATACTTGTGGCAATGTAAACCTAAAAATTGCATGCTCACAATGTATCTTGGTAGTGTAAAGTGAGGATGGTGCCATTACACAGATTGTGCTGGGATTGTTCAAAGCTGTAGGTACAGGGCTTGTCTTCATCGCGTTCTTAACATAAGTACGCTCAGAAGGGTGCTCCACTTGAGCTAGCACAGCTTGAGTTAGAGCAAAGGCTAACTCAAACCATCCATGAGCCACTGAGTGCACACTCTTGCACTACTGACTTGAGTGAAGGGGTTTGCGTTATGCGGACATTTCCCTTGGTTCTTAGCACTGCATTATTCCCAGCCACACCTTACAAACTTTCATGGGGTGGTGGAAATGGATACCGGGGTGAGTGTAAATTGTGGTTGCCACATCCAGAAGAGAAGCTAAATCTGACATTTGCGCACCCTCTACATCCCACGTTTCAGATAGGTCCTACACATGCAATGACAGGCATCTTATATCACTTCCTCAGAACAACAACAATGGGGAATCAAGTCCTTAACTTGTTGAGATCATGCTCATTCATCTGCCGCTTCATCCACATCCCATTCCTGTGTCTCTTAACCAGAGTCCTGGATCTGGTCAGAGTGCTGTGGCCCCCAGTGCTAAGCATCAGCTCTGCTTCACTAAAGATTGCTGTGGCTAGTGGGGACCTCAGTTCCAGGTCTTCCTTTGTTGGTCGCCCTAGAACTTGCTCAGCAGCCCTTGAGCTATTCAGGGCATAGAAGAGCTCCATACAAACTGCTCATAGGGCAGTGAGCTCATTGGGGTTTCACTGGCCTGAGAGTTCCAGTCTAGTCCCCAGTGATGGACAGCACTGTTGAACAGTCCAGTTGACCACCTTCCTCAGACAGTATTTTAGATATATCATCATAAACATGCTGATTTCCAAACTTGGGCCCCAATACCATAAGTCCTACTGGGAATGCACCACACCTGAACAAGATATTTGGTATCAGTCTCAGGACAGATAGCCACACACTAGGAAGAAGATTTCCACCCAGTCACCATCCGACTCACCAAATACAATAGCAAATCTGGAATAAATGCTCCAGGTGCAGAGAGATACATGCAAGGCAGGATCTGACCATTAAAGCTGTGTATTATAAATGGGGATAACTTCCAGTCTGGCGGTAGAAGGGAAAGACCTAACCAACACACCTTGGCAGAAATTTTGGGAAGTCACTGGGGACTCCATGCAGCAGAGTGGACTATAGCTGAGTCCCCACTACATTACTTCCTTGAGCTTCCACAGCCCTTGAGCATCAACCCACACCCCCTAAATGGCAAGCTACCTCAAGGTTAAAACACCCACTTAACTTGAGCTAAAGATTTTTGTATGTGGATGCAAGTCAACTTAGGGGGCAACACTTGAGTTATACCTTAAGCTAAAAACAGCAGTGAAGACAAGGCCACAAACAGTTGTTCAATTATAGGAATTTCTCTCTGAACAATAAATCTGCTTGTCTCTTGTTAATGCAGATAGGAAATGAAAGCAAAAGGCTGCATGTTAGTCTATCCACTTGGTCATACATCTTTCATCTGAAACTTTTTCTAAAGCCTTAGGTGCTTTGGCTAGAAGAATTTTGCTCAGACACTTTACCCGCTTCGTTAACATTTTGCTTATTCATCTACTGGGCAGTTCAATTTTTTTCTGAAATCAAATTATACATTAAAGCAACTAATTTTTCTCCCTTTGCTTCCTTCTATTTTACCACTGTAAATATACCACCACTGGAGTTTAAGATAAACCCAAACACTGCATGTTAAAAAATCCATGTCAGGAACTTTTAAAAGATGGAGTAACAAGGAAATCTGAAACTTGAAAGCTACCACTTACATTGACTCTCTTCCTTCTCCCTCAGACAAGAACATCTGAAGCCATTTAAGAGAATTTCAGTCACGTGTTTTTCCCTTTGTAAGATTCTATTACAACCAAAGAAGGAATGAGGGAGTTGGAGTTGAAAGGTGCTGTGGTAAAATTTGAAAGTTAAGGGGACGTGGGCTCATAGGAGCTTACATGTCACTGAAAATCAATGAAACTTTGGCTCCTCAGTCACTTTTGAAAATTTACTCTTGATCTTCTATTTTTAAAAATGACAGAGAAAATAAAGTACAAATTTAATTAATGCTAAAAAAAATTATCTGTTTGGCAGCTACTACACGCAAAATCAAATCACTGGAAACAGACCCGAGGCCAAACTATTAATGTTTTTTGCAAAAAGTACAAAAACAACTTTAAAATTATAACACACAAAAACCTATCTGATCTTCCTAATGAAGTCTTTTTGAAAATCAGGATGATTCTAGCCTCCATATACATGATTGCATATGTTATTAGTACAAACCAAGAAACAACTAAATTTACATCAGGATTTTCCTCACTTTAGTACCATTTGTTATAAGAGAATTAAAGAATAAATTTCTCCAATTGACTTTTTATATTTTTATACAAATGTATTATATAAATCAAAGCATCAATACAGCTTGAAAATTGTTGTACATTTTACAAAGAACATTATAAGAAACAGTAGTGATCAATTATTATTTCAGAACTTACCACTCACAAGCGTTACTAGTTCAGCTGTCAGCACCTTCCTTTCAACTTGTTCCATCTCCATGTGCTCTGGAACAACTCTTTCAATGCTGCACACAAATTTGACAAGCCTTTAAAAACAACCCAAATGATAGCACATTTCAGTTTAAACAAAAATTTTGAACTCATGCAGATAAAGCCTTTCATTATCCTTTACCAAGTCTGTATTTAAGACAAAGAATGGAACATCATAATCTCAATATGCTATTATATTATTCTGTGTTTATTTTTTCTTTTTAATCAAACAGTCACTTTAAAGATGCTAATGGGAAAGTTTCCCTGGATATGGTGCCAGCTTTACTTTGACTTCCTTTCTCCCACTCTGCTTCCCTCCCTGCACTACTCGGTTGTTTTGTCAGCTACAAGTTGTACAGGGGATACATATTTTCTCGCTTTCAATTATTTATTACTAACTCACACATTTTAATACTGTGTAAAATTAATATCTTTAGATTTACATATGTACCAATATTTAAGACAAGTATTTTATCTGAGACTGTCCTTACATGTAAAAATGAAAGGGACACTGTTTAAAAGTTGGTTAACATCCTCATCTAAAAAGAAAATACATTTTTAAAACAATATGAGCTGAGGAGGACTGAGCCACTGGCCACTCCATCTAGATGCCTAAATGGAAGCAAAGATCTGTTCAAAAAGTAAGTCACCCTATTATGGGTGCTGAGCACTTTTGAAAATTGGACTCCTAATTTGGTTGTTGCTGCTGTTCGTGCTGTGTTTCCTTCTCCCCATTGTTCAGTAAATTCACAAGAGATTTTTACTAGCTAGTATAAACTAAAATATGCTGTATACAATGAGTTATCCAGAAGTCCTAGATTAATACCCTTGTAAGAAAGTCAACTATCATGTCCGCAGTGTTTTGCCTATTACTACATTTTATAGTGGAGAAGTTCTGTTTATTTAAAACTGAAACATTGGATCACTAAGATGAACAATGCCAACATTTTCTCACTATGAAAATCATGTTCTTTGGTATCCAAGATATTTTTTAGATAATACAGACATAGGAAGGTACCAGCCATATATAAACAGCTTTTTTTTTTTTTAAAGTGGTAATAAAAACCTAAAGTCATTAAAAATCATTGCTTCTTGCTGATGACCTTTACTGGAAGCAGAAGCATTTATACATGTATATACTTACACAACACCTGCCCTGTTCTATTTGCTATGTCCTTGCTATTAATGTGAATAAAGACTACTTATTCAGAAGTACGTCACATTCAGTAATACATGCTGAAGATAGTTACTCTCCCTCACCTTCATTGAATCCTTAAGGTAGACATTGGAGCATACACAAATCTTGTTGATGTACATGCCTCCTACTGGCTTTGGGAGTTAGTGATCTAAGTATCTCCCAGGGTATTAATGTGTATGAACTTATCTTTGCCTTGAAACTGCTTCTTGTTCCTTGAAACACTATGCTCTGAAGGGCCATCAGAAATTGAATGGGTGAGCTAGTTTGTGAAGTATTAGAACATGAACCAAAGCAATTTCCATGAAGCAAATGTATGCTGTGATTCTGTGCTGTGTCTATTGGAGGCTTCAAGCCACCCATGTGCCCTCCAAATGCTGAGTTGCTGCATGGGCCAGTGGCTGCTCTGATTTAGGGCAGCCTCATGAGAGCTGCCCACACACTGCTTTCCAGCAGCACAGAATCTCCAGAGTCACCACTTGCACAAACTCCACCCTCAAAAATCTTCTTGCCCTCACCATACCCCCATGGTGGAGCTTCCAGGCCAGGAGCAACATAGGACCACTTATGGCCTTGACCAGCTATAGGGATTTTCCATCCCCAGTACAGCTCAGTCCAGGGGGAATCCTTGTCAAAACTTTCATTATGGTTTAGCTTAGACCACATAAGAACAAACAGTCCCACTTCTCTCCATGAAATCTGTAACTAGCTTTTCTCATTACACAGGTTTATCTGGGCAGAGGAAGAACATGTGGTGCAGCATATGATTAAGGAGTAGAGGAATGACTGAGAGGAAGGTTGGTACTGTGATTCAGGCAATTGGTACTTGGGAGATATCAGTTCAAGTCCCAGCTTTACTACATACTTCCTCTGTGACCTCATTAAGTCACTTATTCTTTCTATGCCTCAGCTCTCCACCTGTAAAATGTGAATAGTATTCCTTAATCCCCTTCTGTCTGTGTCTATTCACACTGTTAGCTCTTCAAGAGAAAGTACTCTTACTACAGTTCTGTACAGCACCTAGCACAATGGAGCTTTGATCTCTTTGAGTGTCGTTAGGGGCCACTATAATACAAATGGTAAGTAATTTAGAAGGTTCTGGAGTTCCTATATGCTTTAGAGAAGCATCAAAATGCATGAGCAATCCCTTAAAATGCTAGATTAGACAATGAGCCTGCAGAGGAGTTACATTTGTTTTCATTTGTAGAAGTTACAGCAGCTTTTAGCAGTGTTGTGTAAACCAGTTTTATGTCCAATAACCTTCCCTCCCCAAAAGCCATTAGGGATGGTATTTCTGAAGGAACAAAGGGCAGTTAAGTGACCAATAGTAAACAATTTTGTAAACATTTATCGTGAACTCCTCTTGTGACAGAACAAAGTGTTACTACTTTTTGTCTTATAAGGAAAAAGCAGTTTGGTTTTGAGCTGGCTGCAGCATGGAACCCAAGGTCAGGAGACCTTGGTTCTGTTCCGTATTCAACTGTTGGGTTGGTACACAATCTTCAGCAAATTCAAAATGATCTGTCTCTCAGTTTCCCGATTTGCAAAATGGAAGAGGAATGACAACTGGTTCCCATTTCTAAAATGCTTTAAGATCCTTGAAAGGAAGGGGGTATGGAGTATTATTATTCTGTCTTCAGACAGTGTTATGGTAAGCTATAGAACTAGTTTGACTGGAATTTTCCAAAAATATTCAGCCTGTTGCAGAAACCTGGCTTTGAAAATGTCAGCCCAAATTATTAAAGATTGGCAAAGTTATAAGTAACTGAAAGCAGGGTCTTACAATGGGAACTGTCAGGCAACCTTAAAAATAGGTGGTACTACTAGCCCCACATATGTGATATACACACTTTACTCAACAAACAAGTGCAACAATCTTTTGGCTGAAATGTAGCTGCATTTGATTGCACATTGGGTTTTTGATCAGTATATGCTGGGCTAATATATATAAACAAATATGTATTAATTATATTATTGAGCCCCCAAAATGATATATTAATATGCATTAAGCACACAACAGCAATAAAAATTACATTGTTGTGGCAGGGCCCACTCACTCCTGCTTCTACTCAAGTCTACAAACTGCTCAGAGACCTTTATGCTGGTAAAACACTCAGTACAGTTTAATTACAATGTCAGTTCCCATCACCCTTGTACAATATACAGCCATACACCTACTGTCTCAGGGAGCCCTCAGCTACTGCAGCAAGCAGGGAAGAGCAATCTCTCCCTCCCTCTCCTCTTACTGCCTGCTTTCCCCTCCTCCTACTTCCTTTCTGGGCTTTTATGTATCCTTTGCCTAATGGCAGAATTTAGCTTTCCAGATCTCCTCCACCCACCAATTAGGCACAGCTCTTCTTAACCCCGTCCATTCTGTAGTGTTTTATTGGAGTTACAGTGACCAGAGTGCTGGCTCAGCTGTTGTTGCCCAGCACTGTCACAATTGTATATATATAGTTCTAGCAGTTATATAGTCCAATTCAGGCTACGTCTTTTTATTTATAATCCCTTTAAACTTATGCTAAGTATCCCATAACACTTCGTAAAGCTGAAGTCAGTGGTGGCATTAGAAAATATAAAACTTGTCAAAAGCAATATATATTCATATTCTGCCCCAGCACAAACTGGGGAAGTATTTTCACAGACCAGTACCAAAACAAAGATATGGAAAGGTACAGAACAACAAGTTCAGGAACTGGGACAAACTGATGGGCTGGATTTTAGTCCTGTATACAGAATTTCATGACTTGAAAAAGCCTACAAATACTGCTAGCTGAAATGTGTAACTTTGGGAGCACCCCTTCTGTGTGAGGTGAATTTGACAGCACTGCACGAGATGGCTTCCCAGAAACTGGTATTGTTCTGAACAGTTCTTCCTATTCTATACTATTATCATTTTTTTGCAATAAACTGGACTGTCATTGATATTTTGGTCTCTTGAATCTATTTCATAATGAACCAAAGTGTGGTCAAGCATGGACTATATGATTTATCAACAGGCCTAATACTGTACAACTGGAAGTGAAGATTACAACTGTGAGGGAACTTAGCTTGGCAGGATATAATTACCCACATTTGAACATAGCTAGAACACCACTGATGAAAAGTACACAGGGCTTTAACTTTCAAATCCCTTATTAGGGGATATGTCCCTGGAAATGCTGCCTAGCACCATGTTGAAATATTGGCCCAGTATAGATGGAGAAGAAAACACCTCATACTAGGTCCCTAGAACTATTTCCAGCAGCTCCAGGTTTTCCTTATAGGTTGCCTGGCAAAATATGAATGTAACCTGAGACTCCTTAGTTTGTGATATCTGAAGGGAACATGGATGCTAACAATGTACAGTAGGCAAAACAATTATGATACCACAAGCACGGCAATTTTATGTTTCTCCATGCTAAATCATGTTTGCAGGTTTGGTACTGCCCTATATCATGTATCTGAACTCTATAACATTTTTCTGCCACAAATAGCAGCTTCTACATTCTTTCCAGTTCTACTATATCAGCCATGCACTAGAATAAACACACCATAAAAGAGCAGAAGGCACAGTTAAGATAGAATCATTATGCAAATAGGTTATGGCAAGCTTTATATGAGAACAGCTTCCCTAAAGAGACCTAATGGGTTGACTGACCTATAAAGCATTTAATTTGTTGTTAGCATTTCATTTAATTGTCTTCCAGTTCCTGTAGGAATAAAACTTTTAATTGTAAAAACTTCTAAATGACACAATGGTTGATTTCTTTTTGTGTAACCAACAAGTTCCCTCATAGTAGAAAATAGAATTCTACATTATAATTTCACATAATTTCTCTTTAGCTATGTTTTCAAACCCTGTAATAACTCTGGGAGCAAAGTTATCTAACTGGGGTTGTTTAACTGACGAAAATGTATGGCAGAAGAAAATTCGCCTCTTGGGGATACACAGCTTTGAGCAATGTTATGGGGAGTGTCACAGGCATGTGGAAGATGGACTATACATCTTAATGTTTAGCAATGAAAACAGATGCTCAATTTTTCTCACTTATGATATCTGTTGTACAGACTGCATCTGTACTCCTAGTATAAATGATTATTTGAGAGTTATATACAAAAGGGTTTAAATAAAATGTATAAATAAATCTTTATTGTATTTGACCCAATATTGTCAACATTGTTAAAATATATCTAGAAATCTAATGTACAACGGTCTTGTAGCATCCAGTATCATTTACCATCTGTAAGTAAAGTGATGGTGATAAGCATACTGAGACAAATCCTGAATATCATTATTATAGGCCAGAATGACTAAAGTATAGAAATCCATTAGGAGACATAAATCAACCAGTACATTTATAAAGCTTAAGAAGTTTTCCTCTTTGTAGAGTGGTCAACATTTACACATATTAATCGGAAAAGGATTGTGATTTGTTCCTATCACATCATGCAAGGGAGGAAGGAACCACAAGGTTCCTCATCTGTTGCTCCCCAGTGTGGGCTACCAGCATTGCAGATCTCAGCAAAGAGGATGGAAAGGGAGACCAGACTTTGTGGGTCCACTAATCTCCTATCTTGCACAGGAAGGCACACAGAGGAAGGGAAAAGGTAGAGCTTTGGCCACAACCCACAGTGACATCCCTGTCCAGTAGAGAGGAGACCACATGGCAGGTGGGGATGATAGTGACATCTGGTTGAGCAAGTAGTGGATTACATTCCTTAGAACAATGAAGAAACTAAAGATGGATCTGTGACTCAAAGAGCGAGTGTGCTTCTAAGGCAATGCAGTTATGTGTACTTCTTACCCAAATAAAGTTGCAAACTCGGAATAAAGACCTAAAGATATTTATTAGTGATATAGATGGCTGTACAATATCTTCTTTCTGCTGAAAATCAACCTCTGTTTTCTATTTAAAGAAAATATTTTGATTATTGGTAAGAAGGGTCTGCACACCAATACTACTTGCTAGATACTTCTAAAAATATGATACATAATATTGCATTACATACACTGTCTGTTCCTAACCTTAGTGCAGGTGGAAAATATTTCACTGCAAGAGCACTTCCTAACTGTACAATACAAGTAAAAATGTAACTCTTGAGTAAAGACATACATGCAGACACTTGAGAAGGGATTGGGAGGACATGTTCTTTCCAGCAAAAGCCTTTTTAGTATTCTGTTGATGTCCTGCAGCTCTATGGAAAATAACTCAGGCATTTTCATATAGGTTCCCCCACCTCAACTTTATTCATGTTGCACTTGTAGGTAAAAGTATGTAATGTGCATTACTTTATCCATTAATCTCTTATTCCTCCTGTTAGGGTACTGAGCACTATGGTTAAATGTTAATGATTCTGAAACATTTTGTCCAACTTAATATCAAATTCAGCATTCAACACAAAAGCAAGCAAGCAAATAAAAATGGAAAAACCATAAGAAACAGGAAAATCACCCATTGAGCCTTTTCTTTCCACTGTTTCCTGTTTTTATACATGTAAACACACACACACACACACACACACACACACACACACGCGCGCGCGCCAAGTATTTATATCCATTCTCTGAAATCCTATCCATTTGCCGAAATTCAATTACATATCTTACAATACAATAAAATCTTATATAGTGATGTTTATAAGCAATGTCTCATTGCACTTTACAGGGAAACAAAACATAAAATAAAGCATTAACCAAATGCCAGCTTAAGAAAGATAAGCTAATTTGAATTTAAGAAGAGTAGAAGACTATGAATGGCTAATTTTGAGTAACAATGAGTTCTGTAAATAGGGAAGGGAAGCAAAAACTGCCCTACTCTAATTTGAATCCTGATTGAATGATGGAACTACACCCAGCCTATACTCAGACGATTGTAAAGAGTGAGGTTAACAGTATAACCATTTTTATTTGGGCATAAGCTTCTGTGGGCTAAAACCCACTTCATCAGCTGCATGGAGCAGAATATTAAGTAGAAAGATATATATAGCAATACATGAAAAGATGGGAGTTGCCTTACTATGTGGGGGGTTGAGACAAATCAATTAAAATGGGCTATTATCAACAGGATGAAAAAATCACTTTTGTAGTGGTAATCAGGGAGGTTCATTTCAAATAATTAACAAGAAGGTGAGAGTTTCAGGAGGAGAAAATTAGCATGGGGAAATTAGGGGTTTTTTTAGTTCTTGTAGTGACTCATCCACTCCCAGTCTTTATTCAGGCCTAATTTGATGGTGTCCAGTTTGCAAATTAATTCCAGTTCCTCAGTTTCTCATTGGAGTCTGCTTTAGAAGGTTTTTTTGTTGAAGAATTCCCACTTTTAGGTCTCTTATTGAGTGTCCAGTGAGGTTGAAGTGTTCTCCGACTGATTTTTGAATGTTATAATTCTTGACATCTGAGCTGTGTCCATTTATTCTTTTACATAGAGACTGTCCAGTTTGGTCAATGTACATGGCAGAGTGGCATTGCGGGCACATGATGGCATATATCACATTGGTAGACGTGCAAGTGAAAGAGCCCCTGATGGTGTGGCTGATGTGGTTAGGTCCTACGATGGTGTCCCTTGAATAGATACTTGGACAGAGTTGCAACAGGGTTTGTTGCAGGGATAGGTTCCTGGGTTCGTGTTTTTGTTGTGTGGTATGTAGTTGCTGGTGAGTATTTGCTTCAGGTTGGGGGGTTGTCTGTAAGCGAGGACTGGCCTGTCTCCCAAGGTTTGTGAGAGTAAGAGATCATCCTTCAGGATAGGTTGTAGATTCTTGATGATGAACTGGAGAGGTTTTAGTTGGGGGCTGACGGTGACGGCTAGTGGTGTTCTGTTATTTTCTTTGTTGGGCCTGTCTTGCAGTAGGTGACTTCTGGGTACCCTTCTGGCTTAGTCAAATCTGTTTCTTCACTTCAGGAGGTGGGTATTGTAGTTTTAAGAACGCTTGATAGAGATCCTGTAGATGTTTGTGTCTGTCTAAGGGATCGGAGCAAATGTGGTTGTATCTTAGAGCTTGGCTGTAGACAAAGGATTGTGTAATGTGGTCAGCATGAAAGCTGGAGGCATGTAGGTAAGTATAGTGGTCAGTAGGTTTCCAGTATAGGGTGGTGTTTATGTGACCATCGCTTATTAGCACTGTAGTGTCCAGGAAGTGGATCTCTTGTGTGGACTGGTCCAAGCTGAGGTTGATGGTGGGGTGTAAATTGTTGAAAATCTGGTAGAATTCCTCAAGGGCTTCTTTCCCATGGGTCCAGATGATGAAGATGTCATCAATGTAGCACAAGTAGAGTAGGGGCGTTAGGGGACGAGTTCTGAGCAAGCGTTGTTCTAAGTCAGCCATAAAAAATTTGGCATACTGTGGGGCCATGCGGGTACCCATAGCAGTGCCACTAACTTGAAGGTATAAATTGTCCCCAAATGTGAAATAGTTGTGGGTGAGGACAAAGTCACAAAGTTCAGCCACCAGGTTTGCCATGATCGTATCGGGGATACTGTTCCTGACAGCTTGTAGTCCATCTTTGTGTGGAATGTTGGTGTAGAGGGCTTCTACATCCATAGTGGCTAAGATGGTGTTTTCTGGAAGATCACCAAAGGACTGTAGTTTCCTCAGGAAGTTAGTGGTGTCTCAAAGATCGCTGAGAGTGCTGGTAGTGTAGGGCCTGAGGAGAAAGGCTACATAGCCAGATAAATCCTGCTGTCAGGGTGCCAATGCCTGAGATGATTGGGTGTCCACGATTTCCAGGTTTATGGATTTTGGGTAGCAGATAGAATACCCCCGGGTCTGGTATTCTACCTAATTTCCCCAGTACTAATTTCCCCCTACTGTTACTCACACCTTCTTGTCAACTGTCTGAAATGGGCCACTCTCATTACCACTTCAGAAGTTATTTTTCCTCCCTTGGTATCCTGCTGTCAGCTGAATTGTCTCGTTAAACTAACCTCACACTTGGTAAGGCAATTCACATCTTTTCATGTATTTACACCTGCTCCTGTATTTTCCACTCCATGCATCTGATTAAGTGGGTTCTAGCCCACGAAAGCCTATGCCCAAATAAATTTGTTAGTGTCTAAGGTGCCACAAGGACTCCTGGTTATTTTTGCTGATACAGACTAACACAGCTACCACTCTGAAACTTGTGCTAGTGGGGCTTGCGCTAGCACACTAAAAATAAGTGTGTAGACATTGCAGCTCATGTTCTCAAACCTGAGTGGGTGGGTGGGTGGGGGGCTTGAGAGCCTGAGCTCCAGCCGGAGCCGCAACATCAGAGCAATGTCTACACAGCTATTTTAGTGTCCTAGACTGGCACAAGTCTATGAACGTGGGCAAGGAGGCTTGCTCCCAGCTGCAGTGTAGACATACCCATAGAAGCTCAGTCTGGAGCTCCAGGAGCTGGCAAACTAAGTATGGGTACACAAGAAAATAGTCACTTACTACTGTGAGGATAGCCAATAAGTTTAGACATATAATTGTACGAAGTCATTTAAGACTACCACAATCAAGAATCCAAATCTTGAATGGGCTTGCGTGCTAAGCGAAGCCCAAATGCAGCAGCAATAGTGCATGCTCCATTTACTTAGGGGTTTTTTGTTTGTTTTTAAGGATAGTGTTGAACTTATAATTGAAACATAAAATAACTGTTTCAACATTGTCTCTACAGTAACAAAAACAGTACGGACAAATGATCGGGGTAGATGGCACTAGAAAATCAGAGAGAAATGTCAGATTTTGTTGAAAAATTTAAAAAGTAGCCATATTAGGACAAATTCTGTAATATTATAGTCTGCGGATGCTAGCTTCACCTGGCTCCCATTTTTCTTCCAAAACTCCTAATGAACTTTGGTACTTAAAGGGGAAATCCAAGTTTGTGAAAAGTCTAGCTCAAATTCTGCACTCAAGAAATTGAGTTCGTTTATCACATAAATCAATGTGTTCAGACAAGTTTGCAACTTCAGAACTGGGAAAGCCATACGTCAGGATTAGTGATCATTCGTGTTTACTAACTTCACAAGGATGTTTTCAAACAAAAAAAAAAACCCATCAACAAAATCAGATTTGAAATCCAAGAGTTGCTGTTTGAATTAAAGATAAATTCACAGGACTAACTTTGATTGCTTGTTTTAAATTTCCTGTTTTTTTCCCCAAGGAAAAAGGAAAAGAAAAGCTCTTCTTTGTATTTTTAAAAATATATTGTGTTTATCAATCTTAAGAGCTCTGTTACTCCTCACTTCCGCTCTTCCCCAAGGTCATGTACAGAACAGTGTAAGAATATTCACTGAAGGTAATTTTTTTTTTATTTTCAACACAGTATTCTATACAAATGAAATACTACATTTATTAAATCAAGCCAAAAAAACCTTAAAACCACGGAAATGTCATGAACTCTAGATAGAATCAACATTCAGATTTCTCTTGCTGAAAATATACCCTTATTTACGTTATATAGTTCCACCTCACAGTAGGATCTGAATACCTTCCATGTATTTAATTTTTTTTAAAAAAATCCCTTTTTCTCCTGAGCCTGTAGAAGAGAAGTTGAACTGCACTCTGCATTCATTAGGGAGCCAGTGCAGAGAACAGAGCACCAGGGTGATGTATTTACTATGACCTATGTTGCTAAGTGGATAGAATGCTGCATTTTGCACCACTTGGAACTTTTTCAATACCCTTTCCTAGATAAGAGTTGAAATAATCAAACCTTGAGGTCACAAACACATGGGTTGTAGTGGTCGGGTCTGTGCTAATTACGGTGTGTAATCTCATGTCCATAGCTATTTGGACATCCGATAGCACTGAAGAATGCAAAAAGACCCTACAGTTTTACAAAAAGAAAAGGAGTACTTGTGGCACCTTAGAGACTAACCAATTTATTGGAGCATAAGCTTTCGTGAGCTACAGCTCACTTCATCGGATGCATACTGTGGAAAGTGTAAAAGATCTTTTTATATACACACAAAGCATGAAAAAATACCTCCTCCCACCCCATTCTCCTGCTGGTAATAGCTTATCTAAAGTGATCACTCTCCTTACAATGTGTATGATAATCAAGTTGGGCCGTTTCCAGCACAAATCCAGGTTTTCTCACCCCAGCTTTCTCACCCAGCTTTAACCCTGACCACACCACACGATCCATCGTCTACAGCCAAGCTCTGTGATACAACCGCATTTGCTCCAACCCCTGAGACAGAGACAAACACCTACAAGATCTCTATCAAGCATTCTTTCAACTACAATACCCACCTGCGGAAGTGAAGAAACAGATTGATAGAGCCAGAAGAGTTCCCAGACGTCACCTACTACAGGACAGGCCTAACAAAGAAAATAACAGAACACCACTAGCCGTCACCTTCAGCCCCCAACTAAAACCCCTCCAACGCATTATTAGGGATCTACAGCCTATCCTGAAGGATGACCCAACACTCTCACAAATCTTGGGAGACAGGGCAGTCCTTGCCTACAGACAGCCCCCCAAACCTGAAGCAAATACTCACCAGCAACCACATACCACACAACAGAACCCCTAACCCAGGAACCTATCCTTGCAACAAAGCCCGTTGCCAACTGTGCCCACAAATCTATTCAGGGGACACCATCACAGGGCCTAATAACATCAGACACACTATCAGAGGCTCGTTCACCTGCACATCCACCAATGTGATATATGCCATCATGTGCCAGCAATGCCCCTCTGCCATTTACATTAGCCAAACTGGACAGTCTCTACGTAAAAGAATAAATGGACACAAATCAGATGTCAAGAATTATAACATTCATAAACCAGTCGGAGAACACTTCAATCTCTCTGGTCACTCGATCTCAGACCTAAAGGTCGCAATATTAAAACAAAAAAACTTCAAATTCAGACTCCAGTGAGAAACTGTTGAATTGGAATTCATTTGCAAATTGGATACAATTAACTTAGGCTTGAATAGAGACTGGGAGTGGCTACGTTATTATGCAAGGTAACCTATTTCCCCTTGTTTTTTCCTACCCCCGCCCCCCCCAGACGTTCGTGTTAAACCCTGGATTTGTGCTGGAAATGGCCCACCTTGATTATCATACACATTGTAAGGAGAGTGATCACTTTAGATAAGCTATTACCAGCAGGAGAGTGGGGAGGGAGGAGGTATTTTTTCATGCTTTGTGTGTATATAAAAAGATCTTTTACACTTTCCACAGTATGCATCCGATGAAGTGAGCTGTAGCTCATGAAAGCTTATGCTCCAATAAATTGGTTAGTCTCTAAGGTGCCACAAGTACTCCTTTTCTTTTTGAGAATACAGACTAACACGGCTGTTACTCTGAAACCTACAGTTTTAGTAAACTTAACACTCAGAGTAGATAGCCACAAAAGTGGGGGATGTTATAGAAAAAGTTTCCCTAGCCAGCTCCTCTTTACTCAGCAGCTGATTTCATTTATGTATTGAGAAAGCTGGCAGGTAGAGCTGTCCATGTTTGATTGAGGTACAGAGCTAGGCAAGAACTTTGGAGCTGATGGAACGGTTGTCAATAATGATCCTGTGGGTGTGGTCTGAAAAAAAAACCAGAGGCATTTCAGGGCCTTTCCAATTCCACCCCCACCAGCTTCTTGGAGACAGAACAAAAATCAATAGAAATGATTAATGGCAGAGAAATCCAGCAGGATGAGTTCTTGGGTATATGTCCCTTGTCTGTTGACAGCAGGTGCTCATCCACTAGAGCAACAAAAGTGGTCTCTGCACCATGCCCTGACCCCTGACTGAAAGGGATACAGGATTTTGGCCATTGACAGGGAGCACAGGTGACTGAAGAGTATTGGCCTTTTTCACCAATGTTCCATGTCACAGCTGAACTCCCCTGCACACAGCAGCATCTCTTCTGTATAGAAGGTAAGTAATAATTCCCCTTATTCCCACTTGAAGTTCACAAGTGTCCTTCCCCCATCATATAAAAGGAGATCCCAGACACATTCCGATTCTTAACAACTACTGCAGAGAAAACAGTTTCAGAATCACATAATATGTGGTTCTACCTCCCCACAGGGCTACAGAAAAAATCAATTGTACTCTGTATTGCCACTTAAATGTTCTATTTTCTTTCTAAAGTGAATTTAGTGTTTAATATATATAATAGATTAACAGCCCTGCAAACTAAAGACCTATTTATTCACAGATCCAGTACAGCATAGGCAGAAGCAGTTCAAGGTACCATATACTGTCCCAACAATAGCCCTGAGCTGGATAGATTTTCTATAGGGCCTAGTTCTGCACTTTACATCAATATGAGTTAATTCAGAGTAACAAGTGCAGGACCATTTCCGAAGGGTGAAAGCATGAGTCACCACAAAAATTCAGTCCTGAGTCAACCAGCTGTGGTCATACAATATTCACATATGTTATTTTATACATTTTGAAAAAAATCATTAACTCATAGAAACATAGGGCTGGAAGGGACCTCAAGATATCATCTAGTCCAGCCCCCTCTGCTGAGACAGGCATGAGTACACCTAGACCACCCTGACAGGCGTTTATCTAACCTGTTATTAAAACTCCCCGATGGAGACTTCATTAGCTCTCTTGGAATCCTATTGCAGTTCTTAATTATTTGTATAGTTAGAAAGTTTTTCTTAATATCCAACCTCAACCTCTCTTGCTGCTAATGATGTCCCTTTAAGTGATCATGCCATTAGGCATCCATGGATCCACAATCCAATAGCTCTCAGTCAGTTTTTTCTAATATTCAACCTAAATTTTCTGTATAATGTTGTTCTATTATTCCTTATTATACCCTCCTGTACTATTAATTCTGTAAGTTATTTGACAAATATTTTCCAATAAACTTAAGAGATGGCTGATTAGGATGCAAAATATATTAATGAAATCTTTCACATCAGCTACAGACAGTAAGAAATAGTTTAGATACATAGCAGCTGTTGGCTCAATTTTAACTGAAAAACCAAACTAGAAAAATGCATATCCCACTTCAGTCCATTAAGTCTCAAGTTCCACTCCACTAGTCCTAGACAGTATAAAAGTGTCCTTCTTCCCCCACACTCTAACACACACGCACACAATACCCTAGGTCAGGAAGACCAAATTTGACCTGACAGAATCTGGAACTCAGCAGATCTAGACTCCTTTCCCAGACCTTCCACTGATGTCTGTATAACTTTGGTTAAGTCACTTAACCTCTCTGTAGCTCAATATTCCCATCTGTAAAATGATAATATTTCTCCACCTCACAGGGTTGATGCTAAGATAAATTCATGAATGTTTGTGAGCTGTTGGACACAGACAAATATCCAGATGAAGATATTCACTATGAGATTACTGAAATTAATGAGAATTGCAGCTGCTCTGCACCTTGAAGAATTAAGTTAAAAAAAGAAGTCTGTATAAATTCCAATGAAAGCCTGATAACAAGTATGTTTTGTTGACCTAAACAGTAGTAGTAGTAATAAAGTAAATATACATTATATATATAAATTCATCAAAGAGGAAAAGATATAGCATAGGGATGAACAAGGATGCAGAACTCCAAATGTGTTCCTTCATTTAGAACTATGAAATAAATAAGGTACCTAAGATTAGGGTAGAACGAAACCAAAGTGACGGGGTAGTGCATTCCATAAACATTAATGCTGTCGAAAATTAAAAGAATGAAAGGGAATAGGGGAACTGGCCGCACTGGTGAAAAAAGAAATGGTGTCTGCCAGCTGGTAACATCAGCAGTGGTTTTGCTACAAGGTGATTAAACAATATGGTTAAAACAATGATTTCTCTATAATATTATATATTTATAGGGAAATAAAAAAGCAAATAAGATAACATTGGATTACACACAGATAATGTTAGCTCATATAAGTGCTGAAACAGTGATCATGGGAGGTACTTAATTACCAAACACTGAGTTGAAATAAAACTCTAATGCTTCTAGAGTTATACTATACTAAAAGGTTTTTTTCCTGGAGTGTTTATTGAACAAACCAGAAAATTTCAGTTGAATCTGAAGACGGACCAAAACCAGAATGTCAGATCTAATAAAAAATTCCAATTTTAGGAGCAAGGACATGGATTTGAACCAGCCTCTTGATTCAATTCTATATCAATCCAAAATTTCAAGTTTTGGGCCAGTTTTCCAGATTTAGAAGAGTCCAAAAATCCAATGAATTTGGACCACTTTCAGGTTAAGTGGTCATGACTGAAATAGGCACTGTGGGAAGCTATTTATGAGAACAGTCTTAGAAAGTAACAACAACAAAATACAACAGCCTTGAAAATAATCAATGTGAAAATAAATTTAAAGAAAACAAATGAAGTCAAGTTACAAATATCAATTAGCAAAGTGAGGATTTTGAAGAACAATTCATATCAGGTCATTTTAATGCTAGATGTGGAAGGCTTTTTATACTGTCTCATATGACCTTCTCATAAACAAAGTACGGAAATATTGCCTAGGTGGAGCTACTATAAGATGGGTGTATAACTGGTTGGAAAACCATTCCCAAAGAGTAGTTCTCAGTGGTTCACAGTTAAGCTGGAAGGGCATATCAAGTGGGGTCCCGCGGAGATCAGTTCTGGGTCCTGTTCTGTTCAATAGCTGCATCAATGATTTAGAGAATGTCATAGAGAGTTCACTTATAAAAGATTACAGATGATACCACAAGCTGGGAGGGATTGCCAGTGCTTTTGGAGGATAGGATTAATATTCAAAATGATCTGGACCAACTGGAGAAAGAGTCTGAAGTAAATAGGATGAAATTCAATATGGACAAATGCAAAGTACTCCACTAACGAAGGAACAATCAGTTGCACACATACAACATGGGAAATGACTTCCTAGAAAGGAGTACGTCAGAAAGGGTTCTGAAACTTATAGTGGATCACAAGTTAATTTGAGTCAACAGTGTAACAGTTGCAAAAACCCGAATATCATTCAGGGATGTAGTAGCAGGAGTGCTGTAAGCAAGATATGAGAAGTAGTAATTCTTCCACTTTACTCTGTGCTAATAAGGCCTCAGCTGGAGTACCGTGTTCAGTTCTGGGTGCCACATTTCAGGAAAGAGTGGACAAATTGGAGAAAGTCCAGAGGGCTTAAATTGCAGCAAAGGAGGTTTAGGCTGGACATTAAGAAAAACTTCCTGTCATGGTAGTTAAGCACAGGAACAAATTACCTAGAAGCTCAGTCATTGGGGGGTTTTGAGAACAGATTAGACAAACACCTGTCAGGGATGGTAGTGATTACACAGCCCTGTCTTGAGTGCAGGGGCCTGGACTAGATGACTATTGAGGCCTCTTCCAAGCCTACACTTGTGTGATTGTTTTATTTCCATGGACAGATTGTGGGGAAAAAAACACTTTACTTGGTAACATATGAATTTTGCAATTGTATTATTTTACCTTCTTTTGAATGTTTGCCCAGGAATGTATTAAAATATTTTAATAGTTTTAATTAAGGCTTCCAGGCTCCCTGTTCTCCCATTCAATTTTCCTGAACTAAATGAGCATTACCAGAATTAAACTGTTTCCTGTGAGGAATCAGATTGATCCCTTTTTATACTGATACAAAACAGAACAATTGAGCCTACTTGCCTCACGATTGCTTGCTTTGTTTAAAAACACCCTTTAAAAAATGTTATTAAACTTGGGCCATTTCTGCTGCACTTCAGTTTCTCAATGTGTTTTACTGTTTGTAGCTTTACAACTGTTCAGCACTTTGCAATCTTTTGTGAACTACACTACATAATTAAAATTGGATTTGGGAACAAAACTCAATTTGTAGCGGAGACCCAGCAACTGTAAGTCTCATGAGAGTTACCCTCACTGTATCTTATGACAACATCATTTTGTTTAAGTGAATAAACTGAATCCTTATGAGATCTGGTGGTAACTATAAAAGGAATATCACTAGGTAGGATCTGAAACAGTCAAAAAAACAGTAAACAGTAAATATCATGGAAGCAGATCAGCGGCTTGCTTATCTGGCTATATCATTATGCAAGCTGCAAATGCTTGTACATGCTCGACTAGCGGCCACATGATGCAGAAGACAGTCAGACTATGGTATTATGGATTTTAGTTGCAACTGAACACTGCTGTGAGCAACTATTTTAGCTGGTTTGTGCACAATTTAGCACAAAGTGTAGACAAAAATACTACATTCAGCTGTGTGACAGCTAACAGTCGTTAAACCTTCAATAGGTAACAGTCTCTGGAATAATTTAGTGTGAGCAATGAAGGTATTAATTAATTTATGGTCTCCAAAGATCTGCACTGGCTGCCTGTGGGTTTCTGGTGGTACTCAGGGTGTTGACTTTGACCTATAAAGCCTCAAGACCCAGCTCACCTGAGATACTACCTGTCTCATGGGAAATGCTGCTGCAATTGCAATCAGCAGAGTAACTGGAGTTCCTTCTATTTCATGGTGTAGCTGGCTGTAGCTAGCAGTGTATTCTGAGGGCCTCAACTTTGGAAACTACTTCTGTCTGATCTGAAATAGCCCAAATCTGCTGAACTTCCAGGCATACTACAAATCCCACCTTCTTACAGGGTGTTTTAGGGTAAGGAAGGTGTCAGAAGATGGAGTAATATGGGTTAGGTTTTAAGATCTTTGCTTAAAAATGTTACTGGTTCTTTCTTTTGTACTGTGGAGTTCCTACCTGATTTTGCCAAGTCCCACCTTATGTAATGTATGTTTTAAAGAAATATCAAAGACTGGAATACACACCATTTTACTTTTTCATAAATCTAAATACATGGTGAGTCAGACCTTTCTGCTGGGTTTTGTTCTATATATTCATACACCAAACTCAATTCTGTTCAGTTTAATTTAGGTTCTTCAGGTTTTCTATTCAAAGGAAATATAAGCAGCGATGGTAGGCTTTTGCAAGCCAGCACTGTTGCCTAATCATGTTTGTGATCCTACAAGTAAGAGGAGATGAAAAAATCACGACAGTAAATTGCACATATAGCGAGAGTAAGAAATATGTTCTTTCACTATGTCAGAATAGGCAGCTGAATCATCGGTGCTGACTCCGTGGGTGCTCCAGGGCTGAAGTCCGCATGGAAAAAAAATAGTGGATACTCAACACCCACCAGCCACCACTGATCAGCTGTTTGGTGGACCCTGCCAATCTTCTGTTTAGTGGCAGGCGGGTGGTGCTGTGGGAGAGGGGATAGAGAGGGCAGGAAGAGGGGAAGGGAGTGTGAAGAGGTTGAGTGAGGGTGGGCCTCGGAGGAAGGGGCGGAGCACCTACCCGGAAAAATGAAAGTCGGCGCCTGTGTCCTGAATGACAGCATATACTTAGATACCAAGTGAAAACTTTTCCATAGGAATGTGTAATCAGTTTATTTATTCTGTGCTATACATTCTTTTCTCAATGTAAATGCTGATAAATAAACTCACTAATAAAAGTGCTTTTGGTCCTCCTTTTGCTGTCTAAGAAAGCTACTGCTATGAACAGTGCTCATAGAATGCGTTATCCTTTTTCATCATGGTATAACAATAAAAAAGTTTCTGTTCACATCAGCCTCTTGGTACACTTATACTTGGCAAAAAAAAAAAAAAAAAGGAACAGAATTTGTGAGAACAGTCTGTCATCTATTACCTCATTCAGTAAACAATAGCTACCTTGAACATGAATGCAGAGTAAAGTCTTTGAAATAATTTCCACTGATGACCATTACTTAAAAGTATATGCATTGCGATCATTTACATACTTCACAAAGCACAGCCAACTGAGAGCAGTACCTTTCAAGACAATATTTCATCATCCACAGCTATCAATGCTCTCTAGTATTATCCTTAATAAGATAGGGTTTAATGCATTAAAGCTACACAGGAAAAATTAAGTCTATATGACAGATTAAAAAAAAAAATCAAGCCAAGGCAAAAAAGCCAGAGACCAATCAGTGTAAGCTTGACCTCTTCTGTCCTCTCTCAGGGAATGGACATTCTAATCACATATCTGCCTGTTGCCTTAAAATCTGAGTTATTTGCAAAAAAGCCATATCAGAAAGGGGCTAAAAGAGTGAAATAATAGTTGAGAAAATGACAATGTTCTTTGTTGGTGATTTATTCAAGCTTCAGTTAATATGTTTTCTTAAGCTTTTGGATGGTGTCATCTTCACTCTGAATTGTTAAGTTTCAGACATGCAGCTATATTATTAAGAATTCCTTTTGATAGAATTAGACTATCATTACCAGGTAATGAGAAGAACATTACTGACTTCGTGAGGAATTATGTCTTCCAGGATTTTAATCTAAATTAAACTTTGGTCTGACTTAAAAGAATAAATTGTCTCTGAAGCCTAGGGTTTCCTTGGTGATTTCTTTTTTATCTGTGTGTTATAACACATGTAGAGGAAACATGGATAACATTTGGGGGCTTTTGTGATATTACTTTCCCACACTACAATATATTAAAATCACACAAAAACTGAACGATGCCAAGAGAATAGAGCAGAGAGTATGCAATTATGACTGCAGTGGGATAATATGAGTGAAGGTTAAATGTTGTGATGAGATGATACAACATGGATGAAAAAGTAGAATTTTACATGCTTCCTTTCAAAACTTATATGGCTAAGGGAAATGCTATAGATTAATACAGAGAAATCACGCAATATGACTCTCTAATAAGAGATTATCAAGAGGTAGATACATTATGGAAGAAAGGCAGAGTTATATTGCAAGATTGGGTCAGATGTAGTAAAATTACTTGTGCCTTTAGCAATATACACAAAAAATCCATTATAATCCATATAGAGCAGCGAATGTGAGCAAAAGTAATTCTTTCTGCAAATGCAAACATTAGGGAAATAGGAATCAGAATGCCGAATAAGGATATGTATCCATATCCTAGTGAGAAAGCTCATCTTTCTTTTATAAACTATATTCTTCAAAAATTATAATAGATACAGCACTTACAAAGGATCATGACTTGTGAAACAGTCACATCAATGGTCTGTATGAAAGAAAAGGAATAAATGAGTTCATAGTAATAAGTATGTCTAAGCATAGGGCACTGAAGAGCAGGAAGGATATTTTGTAGTGAGTTGGAAATGGATAGGAAGGTGCTGAATATGTGAGGATCTTGCAGGTATTGATAAGGGGACATTGAACCAAAACATGTTGGGAGACTAAATTTTGATGCATGGAGGCACCAATGGACACCTCGGAAGGCTGTGTGACCTTTGAAATATTAACATTTTTATAACAGCTCATCATTTCTAAAATGAGACTAGCTAAATAGCAGCAGCATTTAGATGAGAAATTTCCATGCTTACCTTTAAGAATGACTTTGCTGGGAAGGGGACAAGCAGAGGCAGCAGTTGCAACACAGGGCAGCCCCAATGGAGCCCGAGGGCTGGAAGAGGACCCAAGGGAGATAGTATTGCAGCAGGGGCAGGGAGTGCTCACCAGTAAGGGGGTTGCTAATGCCCAGGGTGGTGTGTTTAATAACCCATAGCATAGCCCAGGCCAATCTCATGGACTGAGGGAGGGGAATGACCGAGGGGAAGCGTCCACGCCGGCAGGTGGTGGGGATTAATGGGGTAGTCAGTGAAGTTGTTTCTGAGGTTTTCTCCACAGCATTTCAGCACTTCTAAAGGGCACAAGGTCACCCAGAACCAGGATGTTCTCCTCCACTGAACACAAGGGATGGGAGTAATGCTGATCTGAACAAGACAGAGGTTGGGGGGATGGGTGACAGAGGTGGTATCTGGCCTTCCAACCTGGCAAGGGGTGGCAGTTGCAGGGGCCACAGTGCAGTGCAGGGACTGTGCTCAATCAGTCCCTCAGTGAGTTCACCTGAGGGGGACAGGAATGAGCCTATTGGGGTAGTGAATACTCTGGGCCCAGGAGTGGGAGGTCCAGAAGCCTGGGCAGACTCACCTAGGGTGGCACCTTCAGTGGGGGCACTGATGGTATTACACAGCTACTGTAAGCTAATTTGCATTTACTGTAGAAGCTTCAGGCAGCTAGCTGTGAGGGGTCTTCACAGGGTGATGGGTAGGCCCAGCATGGGCTCAAGTTTGGGCAGCAGGACAGGGGCAGGACCCTGGCAAAGGTAGTGAAGCCTGTGTTGGGAATGAACCCCCTGGGCACATGGCGACTCATCAGCCATTGGGGCATGTAATCTCATAGGACAGAGTAGAGACTCCTGGGAGGTCTATGGGGGAGCAGGGCTCTGCGGAACTCCCTCCATGCAGTCCTGAGTATGGTTGTGCCAGGGTGGCTGACCCAATGGGAGTTCACCTACTCAGAACAACTAAAGATAAAATCCTGAGAGGCAAATACGTGGACATATTATTCCTATTGCACAGGGAAGTGTTGACAGACAGTAAACATGGACAAGGCAAGCAAAACAGTGAGCTGCCCAAGAGGCCAAGGGTGCCAAGAACATGGGAAAATTGGGAGGCTGCCTTCCTTATCTATGTGGGTGCTGTAGTACAGGCCTACCCAGAGAGGAGCCCTGCCGTGGTTAAATATATGGACGTAATTAGGCAGGCACACAATATGTTTGGGGGCATGTCCTGGTTTAATTATGATGAGCAGTTTCGATGAGCAGTGGCAACAGCCAGCATAGCCAGGCCACATCATTACATACGAGTCACTAGAGAGATGAAGGAAGACTTGAGGGTGGGGAAAGTTTTCTAAATTGATTTAATGGGGTATCATTCTGGAAGAAGGAATTGTTATTACAAGGGAGGTTAAAAATCCACTCAGATGCAGCAGGGGGCACAGCTTTTGGGGTGTTTTATCAAGGCAAATGGTGTGCACCAAAATAGCCCGCCACCTGGACACAAAACGGGGTTGAGCGTGACATGACCTTCTTGGAATTTTCCCCCATTTTAGTTGTGGTGATGATTTGGGGATCAGAGATGGTGAATAAAAGGGTGTGCTTCTGGTGCGACAACATGGCAGTGGTACAGGTTATCAATCGCCAAACTTCCAGATCACACAGGGTTATGAAGTTGGTTAGGGCATTTGTTCTACAATGTTTACTCTTCAACATCTGTTTCTCTTTCTATCCGTGCTGGGCATGGATAATGGCATAGCAGACGCCTTGTGTCATTTCCAGTTTGACAGATTTCATGAGCTTGCACCAGGGGCTAGCAGCGAACCGAGCAGATGCTGCTGGCTCTCTGGAACCTCGGAATATAATATGATCAGCGGAATTAAGATTTTTGGCTCCAGGCTTACAAGTTGTTTATTTTGTTTTCTCTTAAAGAGTCTTGTCAATTCAAAGATCCAGAGAGTGGGTCACCTATACGGCCCTCCATGGAGGGTGGTTGTTGCAGTACCAGGTCAAGGACAACGCAGCTGCTGGTGCCCCTTGACGATCACACATGGGACAATGGTTCTTTCTCCCCAGTAGGGCTGCTAGGCAACAGACCATTTGGAGATGTCTGGGAACCTGGCTGAGTTGCGGGGGGGAGGCAGCCAAGCAAATTGCTGGCGCCTCCTTGTGGCGGATCTCCGGTGCAGGTACTCCATAGGGAAGGCACCCAGTGACCAGATGAATGGCCTGCTAAGGGACTTAAAAGGAGGTACTGGATAAAGGAACAGAATGGGGGACGGGATTTGGGACTCCTCTGATTGGTACGTCAGCGAGCCAACCCTTCCCGCTTGCCCCTGTTCTCATAGCCCACCTTAACCCTCTTATGAGGGTGGTGGATGGCATGGTCCAACCATGGGTTGGCTGTGGAATCTGGATGGAAACAAAGGGGGGCTGGTGGAAGCTCTGGAGAATTGATCTGAATAAACATGGATTTGCCTGTGCTGTACACTTTATCTGCCTGATTGTCCCAGATATCTATATAATAAAGTTGCGGCCTGATTAAAATCCATAACAAGTGTCTTCTGTCCTTCTTGCAGTGTATCCAGACAATACTTATCACAGGACTTTAAAAAAAAAAAAAGAAAAAGAAAAAAAGAGGTGTTTCTGAGTAATCTCGGGCATCAGGACTCATAAAACACTGATTTACTATAGGGCAGTGTTGTCATTGTTTCTCTGATGTGGTCAATCAGGGCAATGTCAGCCTCTTGCCACTAGAGAAGGTGGTCAGATACGAGGTCCAGATAATTGTTCTAGGACTCATATGTGGAAGCATTCCTCTATGCATAGGTCCTTCCCTCCCATGTTGAAGTTTTGTGATAGAGGCCTACACACTTTAATGACAAGTTGGTGCTATGGACATATCTACACAGAGGAAGATTGTTTTACAACTCATAAAACACTCAGTGCAACAGCCAAAGCAGCAGCAATAGGGCTGCCCAATGGTAAATAAATGTAAAATAAAACCAGTGCTACCTAGTGTGGGTACATGAAGAACACCATCTGCTTAGCAGTTTAAAAACTACAATCTCTCCCTGCTTCAGCTTTCTTAATTCAGGCACAATGTAATAATTCGATTAATCTGATTAATGAGGTTTTACCATCCCCTAAAGCCCACATCTTTTTCTAATGTTCATTTAAAGCTTGTTCTTGATGGAACAGGGTACAGTGGAGACGAACTTTCTCAACTTAGGTAATTACAGAAATGTCACGTTGAGGGGTGGTAGGCTCTTTATAATTAAATGAATAAAAATAACGTGAAAAATCCAAGATGACACCATGATAATCTATTCAGATATTGACTGATAGCTCCAGCTACTTTATTCAGAAATTTCAAGAACCTAGAAATCTGATAGAATTAGACAGAAATCTGATTTTGGCACAAGTTCTGTTAAACTTTGTGAAAGTCCATAGAAGCCTGGTAGCCAAGAACAGGCTACAGCCCCAGTGACAAAAAATAGCAGCAAGAGAAGAGAGAGCTGATTATTCTCTATTAATGAGGAAAGAACATTTGGAGAGAGTGGGCATTTTTGGCTTGTGTGAGGACAACAGGTCATTATCTAGAGGAAGAATTGATCTCTTTTGGAAGAATTCTTATGCTATGAAGTGAGAGTGGAAAATAAAACCCGTAATTACTAGAATCTGTGCCTAAGTTGCCTATGGTTGAATATTTACTTGGATTTAGCATTCAACACAGCAGGTAAAGTTATTGTTAATACTAGATAAACTAGACCAGACCATGTGTAAGGGCTAAATTTTATAATTGTACTATTAGAATTGATGTAAACTTTTATTTCATTCTGCCAGCCACCCTTTTTGAACAACAGAAAGGAATGACCCTCTGGGACATTGGTAGGAAAACATCTGACAGACTGCCAGTGTCTGTACTGATGCTAAGGCAGGGACAGACCAGAACAATCCTTATGACTGATTATGGTCACCCTTTTGTTTTAGGATAAGTTACAATGTCTACTATGGTTTCCTATATGTATTACAAATTAGGCACTCTAGTTAAATATACATTTCTTTGTTTTAAGGTTTAGTGAGTAAAAGACAGGATCTTGTATTGTGTCCATGTTAATTAGATTAAAGGAATGTTAAAGCCTGAGCCACAATGTAAACTGTTTTGATCACAAGATTTAGTGAAGTTTAATTTACAATGTATTCTGCTGAATATCAAATACTGCTGTCTTCTCTTTAAGAGATTGTTTGTGTGAATGAGGAATGCATGCATCAGGAAAAGATAAGGTGTAAAAGCCATCACAAATGTCCAGATGGTCAAGAAAAAGTGAGATACTTGGAAACAGCAGGAGACAATCAGAAAATATCCATTGTATCCATACTAAACATGGTAGCAGCATTGACGACCCCAGAGGTGAGGCAGGCACCCCCGGAGGTGAGACAACAAATAAATGATAACAGCAGAAAACCCCAAGATTAACACCACTTAAGGACTAATGATTACAGGATGACATTGCAAAATGTATGGACTCAAATGGGAATTTAGAAGTATAAAGATGGGGTGTTTTGCCATGGAACTCTGGGTTCAGTCCTGCAAAACCTCAGAGCTTTGGATCGCGACCGACAGAACCCAGCTCCTCACTCATGTTCAATCTAACTGGCCATTAGATTGACTCGAGCTACAACAGACTGGTAACTATAAAAACATCAACTGGCAGGACTGTGTGCATGATGTGTATGTGTGTGTGTGACTGAAAAGCATATGCTAACTGTTGTATTTTCAATAAATATGGCATATTTGCCTTCACTCCTATAAAAGATCCTGTGTGCTTTGTATAGCATAACACATGTGAATTCCCTCACCTCCCCAAAATGAATCCATAAAACATTCTAGCTATAAATAGATTTGAAGAAAAAGGCAGACAGTATGAAAGTACAGTGATGCTAGTAAATATAGAGGTTATTAGCTATACTTCATCTTAAACATCTTCCAAAACATAGGCTCAGTTCAACTAAAGTTAAAGTTACACTGCATACGTAATGAATTTTTCCTTGTGCTTGTAACTATTTGGTTTCTACTCTCATTGACTCAATTGTTAAGGCCAGGGGGACCATCATGATCATCTGGTCTGATCCCCTGCACATTGCACACCACAAAACATCGCTCACTCACTCATGTAATAAATCTGCACCTCTGGCTGATTTACAAAAGTCCTCAAATAATGTTTCAAAGACTAGAAGTTGCAGAGAATCCACCATTTAAACCAGTTTAAGTCTGCAAGTGACCCGTGTCCCATGCTACAGAGAAGGCAACACCCTGCCCCCCAGGGTCTCTGACAATTTGACCTGAGGGAAAATTCCTTCCTGACCCCAAATAACACCATCAGTTAGACCCTGAGCATGTGATCAAGACCCAGCAGCCAGACACCTGGAAAGAATAAAGTTTACCATAAATATGCACTATATCTGTCTATCTCTGTAGAATTCCCCCCAAATGTTATGGTAGAAATTTCCCCTTTACTTTAACATACCTGAGGTCTGTAATTTAGTTACATTGTAGGATAATTTTAATTATATCAAATGTCCTACGATGCTTAGCACCCTAGTAATTGTGCAGCTCACAAACTAACATTCATCTTTACAACAAATATTTTTTTTCATTTCATAGATGGGGAACCGAGGCACACAGGGCCTAATCCTGTAAGGTGCTGAATAATTCCAACATCCATGAAAACAACCATTAAAATCAATGGGAGTTGAGGGTGCTCAGCACCATAAGAGATCAGGCCCAGAGAGATTATAGACCTGATCCTGTGCCACTGTCATTCTGACCCTAAATGACTTGTCTAAGGCCATATAATAAGCCTGAGGCCTGGTCTTAGGGGGGAGATCGATCTAAGTTATGCAACTTCAGCTACATGAATAACGTAGCTGAAGCTGACGTACTTAGATCTACTTACCGCGGTGTCTTCACTGTGGTAAGTCAATGGCTGATGCTCCCCCCTCAACTTCGCTTCCGCTTCTTGCTCTGGTGGAGTACTGGAGTCAAAGGGAGAGCGCTCGGCGGTCGATTTATCACGTCTAGACACAATAAATCAACCCCCGCGGGATCGATCGCTGCCCGTCAACCCAGCAGGTAAAGTAGACAAGCCCTAGACAGAGCTAGAAATAGAACCTATATCTCTTGAGTCCCAGACCAATGTCTCAATCACATGGCCATCATCCTTCACTGTTATAAATGGTAGGTTATAGAAGTTAGTTATTTTTTTTCCAAATCACATGTTTTCTGCAAGTTTTAGCTATAGCCTTTTCATTTCCTTACTCTAAAATCAAGAAAATAATGCATTGTTGTCAGCAGAAATAAGGTCTTCTAGGAACACAGATGAACTTTGACAGTGCAGGTGTTGGGGTTGGGAGTGCAGGTAGTCTTAGAGGAAGGATGGATGGATTTCATTATACTACATTTAGTCTGTAAAGAGTAGCTGACCATTGGAGCCATGTGGCAGTGGAGGAAAGTAAATGAGTATTTTCAACCAAGTAGAGTGGTTTAGAGAGAGAGAGAGCAGTCAGGCACATGAAGAAGAGAGATGGCCTAATACAGTATATACACCTTAAATTATTAAAATTCAAGAGATACTGAAAGTATGAAAGGGTTCTGTTGCACTTAAAATTCCAGGATCTTTCAGAGTTTGCCATTAGATCCATAACCATCTTTATTTTGTAATTACCAGTCCTCTGACAACTTTACTGAATCTGAATGTAACTCTGGAGATGTAACAGAGAAAAATAAGCAGCTGGCTAAGACAGTGGAAATCCACAAAGCTTTGAGAGATTAGAATAAGATGCCAAAAACTACTTTTTTTTCTGCTATTAAGATGTGTATGCCAACATCTATATTGCTCCTTATGTGTTATAAAGACACAATAAGTAGATTATGAATTCACACAGATACTTATATTACAGTATGGTATTTATGGATCAGCCGCCTTATTCTTGGCATGGTGTGCGATAACTTCAAATCCCATCAAGCTTTATAAATATACCCAAAGCAAGGAGATCACGGGGAAAAAATGGCATTGATATCAGTATGTGTAAAAAAAAATTCTTTAAAATCTGTTAGACTATTTATTCATACACAAAATTCTGGCTTCCTACTTTATTCACAATAGTCCCTCAATTAGTTTTCCCTCAATAGTCTCAAGATACACAACCATCATTGACCGCCAGATCCACTGCTTAAATTTTCCCTCAACTAAAGGTCTGACTCTAAAGAGGCTGTACTGGTGTGACAAAGCACAAGTTGACTCCTAACCTATTTTCTTCTATTTACTTACTCTATTTTTTACTATTATATACACAACTCCCTTTCCTCCCCACACCACTCCAATGAATTTGAGGTAACTGAGGGATGTACATGAGCTTTGTAGAAACAGGGGGTTATACTGTGCACATCATTTGGAGGCTAACGTCACAGTGGTGAAAATTTGACATTCAATGGTACTTTGGGCACTGTATGTTGATTATATGAATTGTACTTTGAAATTGTGTACTACAGTAGATTGAAAAGACACCCAGTCAATGGATGCATTTTATGTTTGTATAAAAAAATAGTTTAAGTTAGTGAAGACTAAGAAGAAATTAACATCCTTAAAGGACTAAAACTGTTAGCATTTTGAATTTCCAAAAAACCCAGTGAAAATCAAAGTAGAGTATTGAAAGAATGATGCACATGATGAGTCTCTCTTACAGCTGGGCTATTATTGCAAAAATAATCTGTAAGAATTTGACTGATTTAACAGATTTGCTTTGACTCTTTACCCTCTTGGCGAGTTACTCTATTCTAATATTCTAATGATAGGTTGGGGAAAACAAATTAAAGAAATTTTAGAAAACTGGACTCTTGGACTGAACAAACTAGTCCAGACTGTTGAAGGGAACAAGAGAGGACACTGATGGGATTTTCTAAAGAAGATGAAGTTAGTTCATTTTTACCTATATATTTTAAGGACCCTGTATATTTCAAAAATAGTTCAGGTCCTGGAGTAGGAATCCCACTTCACTGATCAATGATACGTAATAATGATAAACCCTCTGAAAAGAAACACTTGTTGGCCATTTGAAAATCTTTGGTGTAGCCATGATGACCAGGGGCAAAGTCAGTTGCAATGTGATCCATCTGTCCAAATGCACCTGCCACACCACAAGATTTCTAGTAAGCCAGATGAAAGAGGTGAGAGTAGCAACTGTAAGCCCTGAAGAAGCCAGATATAGGAGGTCCATGGCCATACATGGAGTTTCCCCAAAAAACACCATTACCCTCTGACATGCTCCACTGAGGCACGTGCCCCCCACAAGGTTGATGGCAATCATGGGAAACCTAAGAAGAGGAAAAAAGGCATTGCTCCCTGATCATCTATCCTTCCCCTCCACACTTCGACTCTGAGCTCCAGTAGGGAGGCAACGGCAAAGTCCACATAGCACTGTATAGGTCAGAGCCCCTAAAATGATAAGGCAGCTATATTCACTCAAGGCCCACAGCTTTCAGATAGAGTTCCACTCCCTCTCATTTCATGGAGTCATCGGTTTTAATTGTGATCTACAAATCACAGAAATGGCTGTGCAGCTTCTCACTCAAGGCTTCCATAAGAGTTGAGTATCATATCCAGTGACCTCTGAAAGTGGCCACTTCTCCCAGAAGAAAAGTTTGCATGAACACAAAGACTTCTTGGAAGACTGCACTGATTATCAGTAGCACCAGGTCCTCCTAATGAATGGGATGTTCAGACCAAACAGATTCTCAAGAGGCCATTTTTCTTTCTCATTTCCAAATCCAGAACTCACCAGCACGGCCATAAATACCCTGGGCTAAGTTCATCCTTGGTACATTTACACTGGAAACAAATGTTATTTTTCTGACTGTTTAAAACATTTTTGTTTTACAACCTTAATACCTAAGGAGCCACAAATGCTTGCCTGCCTAGCTTTGATGTGGTGGGGTTTTGATGGGGCCAGGAGCAATTAAAACACTTTCTGGTGTGGGGTAGGAGGATGAGATCTCAACCAGGAGTATCTAGGTCAGTGCACCATGTGCTCCCTCTGCTTTCCTCTCCCACTCCCAACATGCCTTCAGCTTATAGGAGGCCTCCTTCTCATTCCCCTTCCACACATTCCTTATGCTGTACAGTGTGTAGCAAGAGATTTGTCACATGATTCATCTAAGCCTGAGCTCCAGAGCATGTCCCACCCACTGCTGCTGTCATTTGTCAAGCATGGTGGTGCTGGGGCCAAGGGATTGGCTCCTCTTTGGAGGTGCTGGAGAAGGAGCAGCATTGGTATTGTTTGCTACTTACATAGGGTAACCATTGTGAGTTCCTTGCTTTGGTCCCACCCTTCAACTAATATGCTGTTAAGACTAGACCGATCGCTGCATCTGGGGTCTGGAAGGGATTTTTCCCCCCTATATGGCAAAATCGGCAAACTGCAGTGTTGGTTTTTCACCTACTAACCTGCACCCCAGAGCCCTGTTTTGGGGGTTTAAGTTACAATTGTCACAACTTTGGTGGGTTCCAGTATGGTTGGTGGATTTAAAAAGGGTCTGAGGGAGGTCTCTGTAACCTCTGAGCTGCCCGAGCATTGGTGCCGAGTACAGCCATTATCTGTGGAGGGGAAATGTTCTGTCCAATGCAGCTTGTGGCTCCTCACTTCTTGTCTCTCCTAACTCTGGTGTTGAGCAGGGGAGAAGGTTGGAATTCTGGCTTCCAGTCAGGGTCCCTGGGCAGGCCTGATGGTGTACAGGGGGCATGGCCTTCGCATCCATCCTCAGGCTAATAGTCCTTTGTGGACAGTAGCGTCCATTGAGAACCACACTGGAACAACCCTGCTGTGAAGTCTGGGGTGGTTACCCAGAATAGGTAATAGTTTTAAATAAAGTTGTGGCTTCTGCATTTAACCACACTATTGTTTCCATGTCCACATAATTTATTGCGTGTCTCTCCACATAATTGCCATATTCTGAACTTTGGAAAGAGATTATAGTGATGCAGTTCTTAATCTACAAAATGAATGGTCAGAAAAAGGGATCTATTCAAATAAAAAAAGTCTGAATTTTACTTGGATACTTAAACTGTTCCTATATTAAACAAACTTATTTTTTTCAAAAATTTCAGTTCTCAGCAGCATTTGAAAAATGATAAGCAAATTACTTCCTGCTAGTGAGATTTTATGTTCTGCTTCAGTAAAAATCAAAATGGAATGTCCACTTTATTTTCAAAATCCTTTACTTGGCTTTTACTTTGAATTTGTATTCAGCACGTATTCAAGACTTAGTATTTCCTGTGATCAAGCATGCATTAATCCTTGTTTCTACTTTGTATCTGACATCTAACATTATCCTGTGGACAGCCTATAGGAAAGGCATTACTGTGGTATTATTTTAAAAGAATTAGTATGCTACATTTTATATATTACCACAATTTTCTGCATTTCTTTCTTCTCAGCATTTGAAGTCTAGACAGTTACTCAAAATACATTGAGAAACACATTTTGCTAGGAATTATCTCCTGCCCTTCTGTTTTAAACCTGTACCAAGATTGCAGATTTTCATTTGTTGGACACTAATGCTGGGTTGAGGTCAGGTTAGTGTATGTCTGAGATAAACTGTTTCATCAGGATAATTTAGTCATACATCATGGATTAAAGCACACTAAATTTAATGCTAGTATATTCTTATGCATTTTAACCACTTAAAAGACAGACCTACTCAATTGATCCATAAATATCTCGTGGAACTGTCAACTCAAGTTTGGCTCAAAATGTAGGTTTTTATTTTTAAAAAAACTTGTTTTTTTAATAATAGGTTTCTAGAATATTTTATTTTAATTTTAACAAACAAAAACCCTGTTTCTATTTAAATAAACAGTTGCTACAGTGTTTGTAACCAAACATTACAGCACTAAAGCTCTTTTGAAATTGACTTCCTTAGTTGTCATTGACATGTTAAGGAAAATGCAAAATGCCAGCAAAATAAAGAGTTAAGTATAAAGTTATTTTTGAAAGTTCTTTAAAGTATAACAATATACAGAGTTATTTAGAACAAAAACATCTTGAATGGAACACACACTGTCAACTTAAAAGTCATGGGCAACATCCTCATGCACATTGGCATTAAGTCCTTTTGGCACGATGTCCATCTGATTGCATTTGGAAAGGAAGATGATGTCTGTCTGTATCTGTACATGCAGTTTTTTTCATGCAGTTGATAGATTTCCACTCCATATGGCTAAATCCATACTCCATTTAGCCGTATGGATTGGCATCAAGAATTTCCAGAGTTGAGATGTGGCCTTCCCTCAGTCTCCCCACTGATTGGGGTAGCTGAGAGACTTGATTCCATTTCTTTCTCTGGACAAGGCATAAGTTCTTCTGGGAAAAGCAATAATCCAAAAGCAAAATATGTCCTTACTTGTCCACAGACCACAACCTTCAGTCTTATTGTTGCAAGACTGAGACACACCAGGGTAGTAGTTTTCCTCCCCAGGCTAAATGGTTATATATAGTCCTTTGTCCCAGAGTCTGCCCTGACCTTTGCCTTATAGCGCCGGGGGCAAAGTGGGGCCTTCCTCCCTTGGTTGTTCTTTTCAAAAGCATAGAGAGTATGTCTTTAATTTTTATTAAATTAAATTTAATTTTTATTAAAACATTACATAACTAACCCAACAGCAACCAAAGCCTATTGCTCTCTGCAGTCCAAGACCTGCATTCCAAAAGTGGAGGATGGTGTTTGGTATCTGAAGCCACACCCTCATCCTTGTACAGCAACAGCTACTCTGCATATGTCCACCATCTCTGAAAGCCCCAGACATGGGGCCGGAAACAGTGTTGCTAGCTCTCACAATTTTATTGAAAATCTCACAATATTTACTTATTTAAGGTGCCAGCTCCTGAAAGAAGGTGGGAATCAACTTTCATTTAAAAAAAAAAGTCTGTAGCTCTCATGGTTTCACAGAAAACCTATGAGTCCCTTTAACAGAGTCTAGATATTGACAAACATACCACATTCATTCTTCCTCTCCAACATTGTTAATGTTGTGCTTTGCTGACTTATTTAGAAGCAATGTTTTATACCTGAAGAATCTCATTTTTTAATAATGTCAAAGCCTCTCTCTTTTGAAATTAGCTGACACTACCAGTATTCAGTATATTTCTGGATCCTTTGCACTCAATATCCATTGCACTGACATTATATTGTATTATTCTTACTATTATTTACATTAGGATAGCAGCTAGGGGGGGCGATAAAAATACATAACAAAAAGATGCTCCCTACCCTAAAGAATTTACAATCCATGTGCCTGATCCCAGGTTTGTTAAAGTCAATGGGACTCTTATATGCTTCATTGGACTTTGGATCTGATCCCAAGTATATTTTATACTTTTACTCCAGAAATTAAAAATCTCCACATTTTCTAATCTGGTCTTCACACACCAGAGTTTTTAAAACTTACTTTACAAAAAATTGAGGATTGTCAGGGTTGGTTAAATAGACCATCTCACAAAGCTTATTCAAACTCTACCAGAAAGAACATGATTTTCATGTAGAGGCTTTTGAGACCATTTCAATTAAAAGTAAACTACTGAGAATTCAAGTGGTCTATGTATCATGAACAATTTTATTCACATACACTTGTTTTTAGGTACTGAACAGATTTTTTTTAAAAAAAAGCAAAAGCGGCCTTATAGTTTGAACAAAGATGGCCCTCACCTTTTTTTTTCCCCCATATTTTTTCAAGTTTTTAGGCAAAAATAGCCCTTTCTTTCAAAATGCTAATGAAATTACATTAAGAGGCAGCAAACTATACAACCAATGAATGACTAGAATTATCTCTGAAAGACAAAGACAAATAAGATAGTTGGAAATTTTGCAACATATTTAAGACATTTCAATATTAAGCTTTGAAAAAAAAAATTCTGTTCATATCTGACAAACCTGAATCATCAAATGGTAAAAAAAAAGTTCCAAACCAGAACTTTCAGTCATCACTCCATTGGACTATATTCAATCAACAGCCTAGAAGTTAGCAGTTCCATATCCCATTGAGCATTAATAAGTATAGTAATGAAAACTAATAAAAGGGATTACTCTAAAGACATTCTTTATATCACATGACTAATTCCTAGAACACAAACTGCTTTTTTTTTTAAATAGACTACTACTGTTTTATCCATTAACTCTGTTCTGTTTTCATCTTAGCTTTTAATCAAACATTGAGTACAATCCACACAGTCTTTTTGGATTCACATCTTCACAAATTTCTATTTCTTGTTCACTGCTATGTTTTAGCCCCAGTAAGATTATTCACATCATTCATTTTACACTTTAATATAGTAGTTTTCTCATTTTAAAACCTTAACTAGCTAGGTATATCCCGTGTATATAACTATTTATTGTAATTAAATTCATGTTCTCGCCAATATCTTTTCTGCAAAGTTTGATAACTATATTTTTTTGAGAAAAACACTACATATTGTGGAATACAGCTGTAAAGTTACATGTTCCAATTTAGCAAAGGTGCTTAAATGATTGCCTAAGTATAAGTCCCACCTGATAGAACTATTTATATGATTAAACTAGACAAGTGCTTAAATACTTGCAGAACTGGGGTTTGTAAGCTGACGGGGCCATCCCTTCGCATCTGCATCTGGGGTGGATCATGCTTCCTCACAATTTGGGTCTGCTACAGCCTTCTCTAAGCAGAACAAAAGCGGGTGAATTAGCCATTCACAAGGGGGGGCCGTCCTTCAAGCGGGCCATACACAGCATGGGCTCTGGCTGGTGACCTCGGCAGGCTGCAGCTATCTATTCACCCAGCCCTTAGGCAGGACGGGGCCGCCACCAGTTAGGGCTCTGGACTGAAATCAGGCAGAGTTGTTGTACCAACCCAGTCTCTGGGGCTCAGGCAAGGGGTTCAGCACCACAAGCAGTACCTGGGGCTCAGGCAAGGGGTTGAGCAACAGATGCAGTCTATGGGGCTCAGGTTTGGGGTGAGCAACAGATGCAGTCTATGGGGCTCAGGCAAGGGGTTGTGCTGGGGAGCACAGGCCTCCTGGCCTACGGAGGGGGAGTACTGCCACCTCAGGGGTGGGGTGGCAGGGGGAACGTGGGCCCACACAACTCCAACACGTCCCAACCCAGGGCCCTATCAGTGGCAGAAAAGTCCACCACTGGGTCAGTAGTGATCTGCCTGCAACACACTGGCTTGGTTCCAGGTTTACTCTCCACCACACTACTGCCTGGTTCCCCTGGATTGCTTCCTTCTGTCCCCCTTGGGCGTACCTGTGTCCAGAGGTTGGACTCAGTCTCCCCTGGGTACACTGCCAGGGGTAATGGTAGCAGTTCCTCCACGTCAAGAATGTCAGGGCTCCCTGGAAGCTCAGTCTCCCTGGGATACATTGCCGGGGTAGTGGTAGCAGTTCCTCCATGCCAAGACCATCAGGGCTCCCTGGACGCTCAGTCCCCCCAGGGCAACAGCGGTTCTCCTTGGTGCTCTACTCCAGCAGCAGGGAAAAAGCATCTGTTTCCTCTGGCAGCTCCTCCTTAACTGAGCTGCTGGGCCAATCTTTTATATTTCCCCTTTCTGTCCTGCCCCTCTGCTTCCGGTATGCAGGATGTGGCTCTCCTAGCTCTACACACCAGGCAGCTTGCGGTGCTCCCTCCGTGTCCACCTCTGAACGGGGCCACACCTCCTCGCTACAGGGTTATAATGGGGTTATTCAGGATGCAGGGAGTGAAAGGAGAAGATAAATATTTCTTAATTTCAACTCCTAGCAAAATATTAGCATGACAAAGAGACTTATTTGGATATATAGAGTCCATATGTGAGCATTCTTCCACAGCATATAAGGACTTCCATGTAGAAAAAAGGGTTTTCAAAAGATACCGTTATAGCAGCCAGTCAGAGATTCTGGCCTTCAATATACGATACATATCAAAGTGAAGAGATTTTGGCGAAGACACAAATTGTCTTATTTTTCCCTAATGTGTTATTGTTAAATACCTCAATTTTTTACTTTTCTATATCTTCATTCTAAAACTTTAAAAAACCCTGTGACTTTAAAAGTATTCTATTTGCAATATTCTCATACATTATATAACCTTCCAATTTCATTTTATTGATCACATGAAGGAAATGTAATTATCTTCATTTACTTGCACAATGTTAAACTGCAAGATATATCCTACAAAAAGAGTTGAAGGGTGGTTTTTGTTTGTTTTAAATGATGGAACTTTCAGACCCAACAGAAAACCTACTGTGATGTTGCACTCCATATGCTTTATGAAAATATGCTTATGAGTGTGCATATGATGTAACTGGAATATGCTTTATGCAAAAGGTCTCTTGTAAGGTATCATTACATAGCTTATAATCTACTGTGTTCATCCTATTTGTTTGCATGTATTATTTCTATGTCTGGAGTTAGGAGAATAAGATATAAACTTGTATTACTGATGTAAACATATTAAGTGGAAGCCATTAAGGGTGTTTCAGAATCATTGGTCCTGCTTTGAGCAGGGAGTTGGACTAGATGACCTCCTGAGCTCCCTTCCAACCCTGATATTCTATGATTCTACGATCATTTGGAACACCTCATTTTTCACTGTTCATTTGGTGGAATTCTCTTTAAGGCCTCAGTAACAAGTTATTCAGATGCATTTGCATGGTATTTTTCAATCTTCCTACTTCACCTCACCAAAACATGACTTTAATTACACATATTTGCTCATATTTTCTGGTAACTAAAATGAACATGTGTGTGTGTCTTCAGGCCCAATCCTTCAAATGCTTTACACACATGTGTAACTTTTCTTGCATGTGTAATCTCTTTGGGCCTCATTTTCCTTTCACTTATAACAGTGTATATCAAGAGAATCCACCCTGGAGTTAAACTAATGTAAAACTTGTGCAAGGACAGAATAAGTTCAAAGAGACTATTTACCTGACAAAGTGTTTGCATGACTAGACCTTAATCTAGTTTCCCCACACACAATGAACAGTCATCTGTAACTCTCCTACGTCATCATTTGTCTATACCCGCTAACAAGATTGCTTTTTAGTTTCCTACTAATTCTCATCCGGTGTTGCATTTCCAGAGCCAGTGTCCATCCAGCAGCAAACACATGAAGGCTCTTTATAATATTATGCTTGATGGCATTTTCAAAAAGCATAAAATTTTTGTAGCAAATGTGACTGTTTTTCATCAGTACTTCAAGTAAAATGGTCACAAATGTGTCACTAACCCCAAGATTTGTTCAGCCTTTTGCAGTCTCAAGTGAAGACATGTCTCACATTATAAAATAGAAAGCTTATTTTAAACCTTCCCTCCGAGGCACAAATTCATGTCAAACCAGATCACATAAATAGATGCTCACATGGATCTTTCCATGTATTTAATTACATGCCAAATTTAACATGTATTGTAAATTAGGATCTAAAATATCTGATGAGTAGCAGAAATATGAGTAGAGATGAAGACAAAACATTGTATAGACATAAAACTCACTGGTAATTACCTATATCTAATTTATTTATTTTTTGCAGTCATTTTGCTATAGTCTGAAGAACCACAACCTTGAACTCGAATAAGTAACCCCCTTAAAGCTCACTTGTAAAAGTTACCAAGCTAACTGGTGTTCTCCTGCATCCGATGAAGTGAGCTGTAGCTCACGAAAGCTTATGCTCAAATAAATTGGTTAGTCTCTAAGGTGCCACAAGTACTCCTTTTCTTTTTGGTGTTCTCCTCTTAGTTTCATGACAAAAAGTGAGCCAAAAAGCCTGCCAAAAATCACACAGCACGGAACAAAAATGCAAATTGTTGCAAGCCCTGAAGCCAGGGGAGCTTTTATCATAATAACAGAACCACGTTCATGTCCTAATGATATCAATGTACAAGTAACCCTTTTTACAGAGGATATTTTGTGAATGTGAAAAGTGCCAGCACAAAATGGGTAAGGTGAGATGGGTGATTTAAAATGTACTTAATTAGTTACACCAAATGGCTTGATTTTCAGAGTTCTTGCACACCCACTGTGACAAATTGGGTGTTCTTTCTGTATGACTTCTGAATTTTGGATTTTATGAAATTGTATCATGAATTTACTTGTGTCATGGAAAGCCTATTTGTAGGTGGACCGCTCATGAGTTAGCAGGGTTGTACCTCGTCTCTGCCAGGACAGAGACAGAGACAATGGTGAGTGATTATCACTCAATGATCCTCTATTCAAAATCAAATACCTTGGGACAATGGTTTGTTCTACCTGGGAGAAGACACTTCCTCCTCTTGTCTGAAGGGAGGGGGTTTGGAAGTAATGGAAAGTTACCAGAAGAACAAACAATGCAGGTGACACTGGCAGATGCCTATAAAAGGACTCAAAGCAGGACTGGGTGAGAAACCTATGTTGCACCAGATTAAAATGAGGGTGTTAAACTGTAATCAGAAGTTCCAACTTTTGGGGTGAAGCTCTGGGAAAGATGTGTGTTTAAGTATTGAAAGGTCAGCAGAGAGTCTAAGTGGCTGGACAGCAGGTTTCAATATTTGGAAGGTGATTCCCAGGTAGAAGGTCTACACGCAGTGTGTCTAGGTATCCTGAGTCTGGCACAGCGGCTAGACTCCATTCAGACTCCAAAAGCTTAAGACACCCCAGGGGATCCAGAGCACAGAGGGTTGGGTTCCCCTCTCTGCAGCTAAGGTGGGCAGCAAGGAAGGGACACTCCCCCCCGCTCTCCTGTTGGTAATAGCTCACCTAACCTGATCACTCTCATTACAGTGTGTATGGTAACACCCATTGTTTCATGTTCTCTGTGTATATAAATCTCCCCACTATATTTTCCACTGAATGCATCCGATGAAGTGAGCTGTTGCTCACGAAAGCTTATGCTCAAATAAATTTGCTAGTCTCTAAGGTGCCACAAGTCCTCCTTTTCTTTGGGAACACAGACCCAAACCCTTGGATCTTAAGGACAATGAAAAATCAATCAGGTTCTTAAAAGAAGAATTTTAATTAAAGAAAAGGTAAAAGAATCACCTCTGTAAAATCTGATTACAGGATAATCAGATTCAAAACACAGAGAATCCCTCTAGGCAAAACCTTAAGTTACAAAAAGACAAAAACAGGAATATACATTCTCTCCAGCACAGCTTATTTTAACAGCCATTAAACAAAAGAAAATCTAATGCATTTTCGAGCTAGACTACTAACTTAACAGGAGTTGGAAGGCTTGCATTTCTGATCTGTTCCCAGCAAAAGCATCACACAGATAGACAGAACCCTTTGTTTCCCCCTCCTCCAGAGTTGAAAGTATCTTGTCCACTCATTGGTCATTTTGGGTCAGGTGCCAGCGAGATTATTTTAGCTTCTTAACCCTTCACAGGTGAAAGGGTCTTGCCTCTGGCCAGGAGGGATTTTATAGCACTGTATACAGAAAAGTGGTTACCCTTCCGTTTATATTTATGACAGTGGGAGACAGGGTTTAAGGATAAATTGGTAGCAACCTAATGCTGGTAATACAGACGAAAAATTAAAGAGTCTTCAAAACACAAATTACATTTAATATATTCTGCTAGAATTATTTTTGCTACACCCTAAAAAAGAAAAAAAAAGCATATTTACAAGATTTAAATGAACAATATAATTAAGAGAAATGGCCAAACCTCAAAAACTAGCCTGCTTAAATTTGATAGCCAGGAACACAACATGACTTCCACTCACAAATTCTACCCCAGCTCCCGCCTTTTGCATTTACAAAAATAAAAACTCACCATGCAGCATTGTGAACATACACATGCTCGATGTAATATAGGTGTCAGGCTGACTATGGCTTGCCTAAATATGCATGGTGAAACACACTTTAGGTGCCTATCTTATGAAAAATTAGCTGTTTTTTTTTCTTAAAAAGCAGGAAAGGAATTTTACCCTCCCTCCCCACACCAAATAATAAATAAAATAATAATAATAATTAATAAACCAAATCAGCAGCATCCCAGAGAATCAACCAGGAGTCAAAAAGGTGGAGCTCATTGTACCAATGGACAGGTAGCAGGAACAGAGAGAGGCAGGCCAGTGTGGGTGGAATGGAAAAGAGAGGGGGCCCAATGTGCCGGGGGGGGGGGAGGAGGAGAGAGGAGGGGAGGTGCAAAGTGTCCAAAAGAGATTGTTATGGGGGAGGTCGAGTGGAGATCTAACATCCAAGGGGGAGAAGCAAAGTGCCTAAGAAAGCCTGAGGGAGGAGAGGCAAATGCCCAAAGGGGCAGAATATGGGGGGGGGGAAGTATCCTATGAGGTATGTGAAAAAGATGGGGAGGAGCTGTGAGAGAGAAAGAAGGGGCCAAATGCACTGGAGAAGTGAAATGGTTAGAGGAAAAAATGCACAAAAGATGGGAAGTGGTACTGATCGTATTAGGAATGCACAGACAGAGTAAGGGAGGTTGCATAAAATATGTGGCCTTGGGGGGGGGAAGTAATCTTAAATGCAATATTTTATGTCACTAGTTAAAGTGACACACTCTGCAGTGTGTGATGACTGCTAAATAGATTTCTTGCCACTGATGTTTTTCCCCGGCCCACAGTAATTCATCTCACACAATTCAATGAGTTTGACATCCCTTCTAGGGTAGCAGTTTTCAACCTGTGTTCCTGGGGGTCTGCAGATTATGCCTAAGGGATCCGCGAAAGGTTGTCATTACCACAGACAGTGGTTTTCAACGTGTGGTCCACAGATCATGTCTAAGATTTCCAAAGGGGTCCACACATCCATTCAAAATTTTTGGGGTCTGCAAATGAAACCACTGTTCTAGGGAAACTGATGTAATATCTAATACCGTTAATGCTTGTGGCATGCTCTTCAGGGATTAAATGCATCCATGAGCCTGCGACATCGCAAACAGACTCATTTGGCTGCCAGATATAGCAGGGGGCAACAGGTGACACAGGGAGCCCCCCCTCCACATCTGGATGGGGACCCTGAGTCAGGACTTTGTTTTCCCAAAGATCCTGACCTCTTCCATTTTTTTGGCTCATTCTGCATCCCTCTGGCCCTGCACCACACATGGCAGAAGATGCCTTTGACTTGTTCATTTCCATCTGCATTTTTTTATGAATAAGGAAAACATTTGGTCTCTGGATCTTACCTAATTGATCTTTAATACCTTGACAAATACTGGGTTGCTCTTTTACTCCTAGATACTCCATTTGCCAGAAGCACAAGGAAAAAGTCTTTATGGGGACTGGCAGTGGCCTGTGATCCCAGCTGAAACATGTCTGACTATACCACCAAATTTGCCCAAGATTACCAGGTAGGATATTAGGCTACCCTGAAAGGTATTTTACTTCTGTTTTAGGAGGCTATATAAATCATAGGATTGGGTAGTTTTTTCTGTGAAAGAGGAAAAGGGGAAATTTAAAATTTTCTATAATAAACCTTGAATTTTTCTGCATTTCTGTAAATCAAGGAAGAATACAAATTTCTCCGGCTTCACTGTAGATGACGTGTTTTATAATGCTTCATGACCAAGGTTCGTAGTAAATGTAGCAGCCCTCACTGTCAACCAAATTATGAATGTTGAAGCTTCTTATGCTCCTACAGGTTTGGCAGGCAAGACATTGCACCCTGTCACATCATGCAGATACTTGAAATTTGTCTACTGAAAGGAAGTCCTTACACAGTGAACTACTTTAAGGACTTAGAATAGTTCTAAATTTTTTCCCTTTTTAGTTTTCATGAGTTACTTGATCAAGTTCAAAATATCAGACTCCATATATCAGAACCATGTATCAGATTCAGAGTAATGGTTACATAGTTCCACAGAAATTAGACTTTTGCAATTAAAACAGGTTTGTGTTCCACATCACAACAGATAAACACATATTAATTTAATATTAAGGCTTTGTATTTACTGTGAAACTGCATTCCATCTTTATCAGACAGACCTTTCTATCATTTTCAAGATCCGAAAGAAACTTTACAAAGAAAATATGTTTTTAATTGGAATTAAAATCCATACAGGCTTTCCAGGGTTCCATGACTGAACAGTTAAAACATCTTTTTCAAAGTATTTCACTCTGACCACTGAAAAACAAGACTTGGAAGAATGGGAAATTTTACACCTTTGTTCCAGTTTTTGTTTTGGAAAAAATCATTGAACTTTTAAGATCCCCTCTGGATTAAAAATCTGCAGATCAAATCAAGTCTGCATTCCTAATGTACACTATTTTCATTGAAAAAAAATCAAGTCTTTTGTAAATCATCTTATCTTCAGAAGATTAATTTCCTTGAGGAAAGATTTAGATTTTGCACTGGAGAATACTGAGACAAATCTTGCCATAGCTTGGAACAGTCTATTTTAGACTCTATAAAGCAGTCAGCTAGAGTATAAAGACTTTTTGTGAGAGACAAATGTTCGGAAAATCCTGTATTTACATGTAGTTAAAACATTCTAAATCTTCAGCGAGTCCCATACAAGATTATGACTTGGCTGTCATTTGAAACATACAGTCTCCTACTTGGACCTGGAAGAATACAATTGTTGCAACATAGGAACAACAACTGGGGAAAATAATGGCACTTTATTTTTAATACCTTCCTGAAATGGGGTCATTTATAGTAGCGTTGGCTTGTTGGTGCAGCAAGGAATCCTGAACTCCTGGGTACTTGTAGGTGGGAGGCATTTTAACGGATGCATTTTTCCTAATTGTACATGCCCTGTAAGTCTCAGGTCTCATTTCTATCCACACTAAAATCAATAATATTTTCTTCCTGGGACTAATCCACACTCTAAAAATATCCCCAATAAAATTTTAAAATAAACAAAGCAATTAAATTTTAATGTCAAAAGCACTTGCATATCACATAAATCCTCTCATTCAGCTTTCTTTAAGAGCAGTCTAAACTAACAGGTTCCCCTCCGCTCCCAAATGACTGATGAATTCAAAATGTTAGAATGAAATGAATAGCTTTTGAATTAATAATTGAGAAACTTTTCAGATTGTCTTCAGTGAATAGCAACAGTGATTTTAACGAGTTGTTTTCAGTGGGAATATACTTTCATAAAGACATCTAGATTTTTTTTTAATAGTCACAGAGGAAGTTTTACCAGTGAAAAGCAATGTACTTTATTTTTCCACACATCAGACTTGTCATGGAAAAGCCAGTTTCTCTTCCCTAAACTGAACATTCAGCTGGCCCTAACCTGCACCAGTTCACATACAGTTTTTCTATTCTTAAATAATTGACTCATTTCCCATCTTACACCCCATTTTTTCTCACTGATCATTTTAGCTAAACCAAATCACTTAACTTTGTTACTGATCATTCCTTCTACATAATATGCCATGTTTTATTTCCTGTCTTCATGCCACTAAAGTGTAGAGGAAACACTGCCTTGCACCAATCTTGGCTCCAATTTGTAACTGCCGTACCCAATCTCTATCAATTTATCACTACTCTCTTGAATTAGAATTTCACGATCAATACCATCAAGTTCCACCAGTTTAAAAGTATGGAAGACCCACATATGTCAGTAACTTTCATAATAGCTTGACAATTAACTACAGCTAACATTTTGTATCTGCTCCTCAGGATCATCGTTTAAAATGTTAATATTTATTCTTTGCTATTAATTATTTATTTATTATACAGAGGCCTCAGTGATCTGTGTGTTGAATAGAAACAGGCAGGGAGTTCCCTGATCATAACTAAGCAAGTCATAGTGACACTTTCAAACCTTTCTGAAAGTATACTTTTTATTTCAAAATATATTTTTACATTACCAATAGAATTGAAACTTGTAAATAGTGCTTTTAAAGGCTCAGCATAAGTGCAGGGGCTCTCTCCTTTCTGGAAGCAAATTTAAAAGGCAACCATGATGTGCAGTTTGTCTCATGGCTCCACCAGAGTTCTCACGTTGATGACACTGTATTCAGCCACATATACAAAACTTTCAGATAGCAACCTATCAAAAGTCGTCTTTAAATCCAAGTAGATTATGTTTACTTTTTCAACCCTGTTAGCGTTCTCTTGCGAGAAATTAATCAAATTAGTTATGCATGACCTCCCTTTTATTGTACTGATCATCCACAGATATGTCTACACATTGAGAAGCAAGAACATAAATAAGGAGAAAATTATCTAAATGACAAAAATAGTGAAAGCCCTAATGAGAAAAACACTCAGATTTGTTTTAACTCTGTGTCACAGCCCAAGTGAGGTGATAGCCTTCATATTTTTTACCTTGCTTGAACTGAAATGAGACAGGTGGAATTACTGTATGATGTCCCTACCAATAAACCAGGAATAAAGAAAACTCATTACTATACAGCAGCAAGACCTATAATGTCATTAATGCCCTCTTCTTGATGCAAGAATGTTATTTATGTAGACAATGTGCTAACTGTAGATTCTTGCATACAAGGCATTTTCATATCCAATGAACTGGATTAGGAATTTCCTGTCAAGTCTGATTCTTCGTAAATCTCTACCACCTCTGAGAAAGGTTTATCTATTAAAATAATAAATACTCCTTTCCCCCCTTCTTTTACACCTTCTATCCATCTCTAAGAATATTAATAAATTAAATTTCTCAACAATCTTAATTCAGAAGTGTTATTATCCCCCTTTACTTGTGAGGGTGATCAAAGGACCGAGAGATCAAGGGTAACATTTTAAAAAGTGTTTTCAGAACAGCTCACTTAGGCCCAGATTTGTAAAGATATTTAGGCATCGTTGTGCTCAGCATTTCAATATCTAACTTATTAAGGAAGCCTAATATTTTAAAAAGCAATTTAGGCACTTAGGAACCAAAATCCCATTGAAAGTTTTTAGCTTTGGATAGCCACATCCAACTATTGTGATATTCACTATGCCCTCGTACTAAATATATGCTACACCAAGAATAGAACAGCATAATTAACTAGCAACAGGAAGCAAAACTGTAAAGATTTTAAGGGTGCCAGATAGTGACCAGTCTGTCAAATACATTTAACTATACCCAATAAAATTGGCTAGTCTTATGTGAGCAAGGCAATGGCTCACTCCGCAATGGTTTAGCTTTCCAGGTCTCTCTCATGATAGTGAGCATCACACTTGCACTCTATGCAGTTTTAGTCTATTCAGGTCTTTACACGTGCCATTACCATGGAATTTGAGCAACACAGATGAGCCGGGGAACCTCCTAATATGTAGAGAACAGGAATATCAGCCAGTTTCCCAATCTTGCCCATTGTCTTTCATAGTTTTTTAAGCATCCAATTTAACTGTGCAATGAACCTTCCCATCTAGAGATGGTGTGATGTAGTGCTTATTCCCTGCCTCTCAAAGAATTGTGTGGAGGAGAGGGGAGGGTTTGGTTTGGTTTGGTTTGGTTTTAATAGCACTGCTGTATTATAGTGTTTGCCATGAAATGTGGGGCTACAAATGCTAAACGTTTTCTAGTAGCAGGGAAAGAAAGAGCAAAGTACTATAAAACATGATCCATGTGCCTTTTTTTTTTTTTTGGCCAAAACAGCCTCAACACTCAGGTACAAAAAGAGTGCTTCAAAGCAATCCTTCAAGTGTGCTTTCTTCTCATAACTGTCTCAGAAACAGTGCCTTTTTTCTTGGTGATATGCTTTGTTATTATGTCTCTACACTCTAATCCAAGTAATTGAAAGACTACCGTGAGCAATAAAACAAAAACAAAGAAACACTAAGTGTTTTTTCTTAAGTATCCTACAGATTAGGAGTATTGGAGTGTTTCTTTTCTTCAGTGTTAGGTTGTTTTGTGTGTGTGTGTGTGTGTGTGTGTGTGTGTGTGTGTGTGTGTGTATATATTTTTGTTTTTTTATCCTTACACCACATATCAGGGTTAGCCAGATATATTGTGCAACAAATTCAGTAGTTACTTTACATAGTGTAAGTTGGTCTGAGTATTTTTTACATCTAAGGCAAGTAAAGGGGAAGCCAAAAGTAAAAGCCTTGAATTCTGATACTGGAACATAGTTCTGACTCAAGCGGGGTAAAAACATTGACTCAAGCACTGGTCAAAACACCATGAGAGCAATCAACCACAATCCACAGCTAAAAACATTTGTTTTCCTGGGCAATAATGAAAATCCCAGACTCCATCAAATTTAATAATAATAAAGGGAAAAATTATTGGGAGGGAATACAAAGTGGCAATATTATTATAATACAAGCTTAACCAGAACTAAGTTTTGTTCAGGTCCATGAGTGACATCTTATGTAAATTATTTAACGTGTTTATTTATATAGTTACCAATTAGCTTGCACAATAAACTCTGTCTTTAAAAAATGTGATATAGTGCCTGTGCGGCCCTGGTGAATGAAGCCCTCTGTTTATATATAGGGAAGCAGCAACAGCAGCAAGACAAGCTTCCCATACACCCTGCCCTGCCAGCCAGTCTCACCCCTGATCTGTTGGGGGAAGTGAATTTTCTTTAGGAGTAATGGGCAATTTTGAGTCTCCCTGGTTCATGCAGTTCTTGTCCTCTCTGCTAAGCCTGCTAATTAGTGCAAAGCATAATAGTGACTTCATGACATGGGAGCTGGTACTGACATCCACCAAAAATGCAGTAGAGGGGAACAACTTAATCAACGCTGAATTAGGCTGGATTCATAATGCTGACCTACTGACAAAAGGTTCTGAAGCTCATTAGCAATTACTTGCGTCCAGTCTATTAATGTGAATCATTGAGTGCTAGAGTGTAAGGCCAAAAGGAACCATTAACTCATGTAAGTCTGACCTCCTTTACACCACAAGCCATTTCATTTCACTCAATTGCCCCTGTGTTGAGCCCAATAACTTGTGTGGCATAACTTCCAGAAACACATCCAGTCTCTGATCTGAAGACATGGGAAGATAGGGAATCTACCAGTTCCCTTGCTAGTTTCTTCTAGTGGTTAGTCACCATCACTGTTAAAAACGTATGCCTTATACCAAATTTGTATTTGTCCAGGTTCAGCTTCCAGCCAGCAGTACGTATTTTCTCTGCTAGGTTAAAGCACCCTTTAACGTATCAAAAGAGAGACTCAAAAGGTAACTTGATTCATGTATTAGTATGGTCATGGGGAGAAAACCCTGGGTACTAAATGGATTGAGCTCTTTAAGTATCTCACTAGTAGACGATTTCCCCAGCCCACAAATAATTTTTGTGACTCTTTTCTACATCCTCTCCAGTTAGTCAACATCTTTTAAAATGTGGAAACCGGAACTGTACACAGTATTCTTAAACTGGTCTTTCTAATGCCATATACAGAGGAAAAATTACCTCCCTGCTTCCACTCATTATTCCTGTTTATACAAACAAGGATTGAATTATCTTTGTTTGTCACAGCATTGCACTGGGAGCTTATGTTGAATTACTTGTCCACTACGATCCCTACATCCTTTTCAGAGTCATTGCTTTCCAGGATACAATCCTCCATTCTGTAGGTATGGCGCATTCCTCATTCCCAGGTATGAAAGTTTGCATTTGACTATATTAAAAGACATTGTGTTTAAATAGGCGCAGCTTGCCAGGCAATCCAAATCCCTCTGTACAACTGCCCTGGCCTCATCATCATTCACGATTTTGCCAATTTTTCTGTCCACAAATTTTATCAGCAATGATTTTATGTTTACTTACAGATCATTGACGAAAATGTCAGATAGCATCAGGCTTGCCGACCCTGCAGAACCCCATCCTAGTAACTCCCCCATTCAAAGATGATTCACCACTGACAACTACTTTGAGAGGTGACAGGTCATAATCCACATAATGTGCTTTATTGATATTATATAATGCTATTTTTTAAATCAGAATCTCATATGGTACAAATGCCTTGCAGAAATTTATTACATCTCCAGTTACTTTTAGCAGCCAAACTTATAATATACTCAAAGAATAAAATCAGGTATGTTTGACACCATTTATTTTCTGATAAACCCATGTTGACTAGCATTACTTATATTCCGATCTTTTAATTCTTTATTAATTTAATCCCATAACAGCTTTTCCATTATTTTCCCTGGGACTGATGTCAGACTAAGTGGCCCTTAATTACCCGGGTTGTCCTACCTGCTCTTTTTGAATATTGTTACAATATTAGCACTCTTCCAGTTTTGGGAAATGTCAAGATTTATGAAAAGTGAACATCAGCAAGCCAGATATCTCCTCAGGCAACAGTTTTTGGATTGTTGGGTGCAAGTTATTTGGGCCTACTGATTGTCTTTAGCCCTGCCAACCATGGATTTTTCCCTGTCTTCCCTTAACAATTGGCTACACTTCCCAAAGCTGTAAAACTTTGGAAGTTAGACATTTGGAAACTTAATTTTTACACACACACACAAATTGGGACTATTGTCTGTTTGCCCATCCTGAATATAATATAGTCATGATCACTGGTATCTAAACCACCACTAACTTCCAGAGCAGTGATTAATTCATCATAATGAGGTCTAAAATGGAGTCATCCTGTGTTGGGTGCAATGACTTTTATATTAGAAAATTATCTATACCGTTTAGAAACTTCAATGATGTTTTATTACTGGCTGCATGGGATCTCCAGCATATATCTTCCAAATTAAAGTCCCCCGTGCCAGAGGGTTTTTCTTTTTCTTTGCACATATTACACATATACCCAAGTACTGGCATTACTCCTTCAAGAGTGAAGCTTGCTTTCTGTCAAGATAAATAAGTTCTGACCTTTGCATAGCAAAGAGGGATGGTATTCTGCTCTTTGCGCGCACACACACACACACACACACACACACTGCTCTCAGCCTTCTTCCAACAAACTCTATTGTGTGTTCATTTCATTCTTGAAGGGAAAGCTCCCATTAAACCAAATACAAATAAAATTTCAGCAATTATGCCATGATCCTCACACTGTCATATTTCTCCCCCTCATGACTCATCTTCCTCCTCTATGAAGAGCAGCCCACTGAGGGGCAACTATTTATGATCTAGTACTAGAATATTGGATTCCTGGGTTCTATTCTGACTTTGGAAGAAGAGAATGATCTTGTAGACCGTCTGGGGATTAAGGCCTTCGTTAATAAGGATTGTGAAATGCACAGACACAAAGAGCAAGCAGTAGAAGAACAAGGCATAGAACTCATGGGTTCTCACCTAGTAGCTCAATGCACCTTCTCCTAGCCTTCCAGGTGTTGTCTTAGTCGCTCTCTGGATGTTTTATAAATTGTATGGGAATGTGTGACAGACCTGCAAAATGTATGACACTTGGCAGCATTAATCTTAGCAGGCCTTGTTTTAAATTCCTAAAAATAAAGACCTAATCACAGCCACCACACTTTAGACATAGGCCAACATTTTCAACAGTAGGAGCCTACAGGCAGGCCTTAAGTCTAAATGTAGACACCCATAGGTGGAATTTACAAGAGTACCTAAGGGACTTAGTCCCACTGAATATAATCAAAGTTGATGTCAATGGGACTTATGCTCCTAAATCACCTAGGCATTTTTTAAAAATTCCCACTCATGGGCACCTATATGTGGATTTTGAATCTTAACTTTAGGTTCCATGTTTGAAAGTTTTGGCTATCGTGCCTAACTCAGCCACCAATTACCTTTAGAAACCTTCTTCATAGGCATCTGTCTTCAGTTTGGCTTTTAGACCATGGTTATTTTTTTCCAAAAGCCTAACGAGTTTAAACCTTATTGAAAGTTAATGAGATTTGATTTAGTGTCTTTTGAAGTAGATATAGTGTCTTTTGAAAATGAGACCAGTGCTTTCAAAAAAATTTACCACTCTTCTAGTGCTATCCCCCTCCTCAAAAATGCACATATCATCATATCATCAACAGCTCTCATATATTTCCAGACTTGCTTGCTCTTCTATCCTTGGGCTTGGGCCTGGACTTTTGAAATGTTGAAGCCTGTCATCTGATTTAAGTAGGACATGGAACTGGAACCCTAGCACAGGAATGTAATGAGTATACTAGAATTATAGGAAACTTTCTTACTACTAATATGTTCAACAATTCTTCCCCGCCGAATAACACTTCGCAAACACCACTCTACAGGTGTCTCAAAGTCACTTTGATGCAGTAGTGATGCAAAAAACTCCTAAAAGCCAACTAACCACAGGCTTAAAAGTTTGGACAAATCAAGTTAATCTTTAAGTGCAACTCATGCTTTGATCCGAGGCATATCAGAAGTGAAAGTGTCCAGTTAGACTCTTTCTTAATCAAGATGAGCCCCAAATCTCTTTGAACTAAGGAACAGTGACTTGTGAAACAGCAGCAACAAAATCATCCCTGTTTTTCCAGGTAATTAATATTGATTCAAATTGTCTGGAGGTTGGAGTTGACAATTCAGATTAGCCTTTCAAAATAAGTTAGATCAAACAATCATAACTGATGTGAGTCATGACAGACACAAGGCTGAGGTAATTATACAAATGTGTTAAATCCTCAGTGACATCTTTCACAGTTTAATTATGCCTCTTGGGATAAGTAGCATGACGTCTTTGGGGACATCACATAGGACAGGTAATAAAGGTGGACAATCAAATTAATCAAGGAATAGAACTGTCAAAAAGGGGAGAGATTTTCCCGGCTTGAACAGAGAAAGGAAAAGCAGCAAACAAGGAATGAGAGACTTACTTTCTAACAACAAAAAGGATCCTATATTAAACATCTCTAACCTCAGTCTGTAAAACCCTGTATGGCTGTACATGTAAATAGACAAAGAATTTTCTAGTCTAACTTTTGTTTGTATATAGAAGTGAATTGAGCTCCCAGGGAGAGGGTATTATACATATTTTCATTTTAAAAAAAAAACTTTTATCCAGGGAAATTTCCTGTATGTGCAATACAGTCATATACACTATAAAGACCTAGACCACTGGAAAAATTCTTGATTTTTGATAGTTCATATCAACGTATTAAAAATAAACCTTGTGCACAGGTTGAATGTATAAACAACATAAAATTAGTAATATCTAGTTTCATATGACATATTATGACTTCAAACTCTTATTTAGAAGCTCAGTGCAAAACAGTATCTTGTTAATTTTTGAAAAATCCCCAACAACTTTAGTTAATTGCACTGTATAATCCAACCAATGTTAATTTGAAATGTTTCAATTTATCCTTAAATTGGATATACCCCATTACTTTTTGAAGAATCCATTTACCACTCAGATTCAGGTTATATGAGTAACAATATCTAAGACCTTAAAAATCATCTGGTTAACCTTTCCCTTGGCTCTTTCATTCATTTATTTATTTTCTACATATTATTTTTCAACATTTCTTAAATGATCTGGAGGATGGTGTGGATTGCACCCTCAGCAAGTTTGCAGATGACACTAAACTGGGAGGAGAGGTAGATACGCTGGAGGGTAGGGATAGGATACAGAGGGACCTACACAAATTAGAGGATTGGGCCAAAAGAAATCTGACGAGGTTCAACAAGGACAAGTGCAGAGTACTGCACTTAGGACGGAAAAATCCCATGCACCGCTACAGACTAGGGACCGAATGGCTCGGCAGCAGTTCTGCAGAAAAGGACCTAGGGGTTACAGTGGACGAGAAGCTGGATATGAGTCAACAGTGTGCCCTTGTTGCCAAGAAGGCCAATGGCATTTTGGGATTATAAGTAGGGACATTGCCAGCAGATCGAGGGACATGATCATTTCCCTCTATTCGACATTGGTGAGGCCTCATCTGGAGTACTGTGTCCAGTTTTGGGCCCCACACTACAAGGATGTGGAAAAATTGGAAAAAGAGTCCAGCGGAGGGCAAGAAAAATGATTAGGGGACTGGAACACATGACTTATGAGGAGAGGCTGAGGGAACTGGGATTGTTTAGTCTGCGGAAGAGAAGAATGAGGGGGGATTTGATAGCTGCTTTCAACTACCTGAAAGGGTGTTCCAAGGAGGATGGATCTAGACTGTTCTCAGTGGTAGCTGATGACAGAACAAGGAGTAATGGTCTCAAGTTGCAGTGGGGAAGGTTTAGGTTGGATATTAGGAAAAACTTTTTCACTAGGAGGGTGGTAAAACACTGGAATGCGTTACCTAGGGAGGTGGTGGAATCTCCTTCCTTAGATATTTTTAAGGTCAGGCTTGACAAAGCCCTGGCTGGGATGATTTATTTGGGGATTGGTCCTGCTTTGAGCAGGAGGTTGGACTAGAAGACCTCCTGAGGTCCCCTCCAACTCTGATATTCTATGATTCTATGATTAGCAGTGGGATTTATCAATTGGTATAAAAGAGTTGAATTATTTAAATTCATTATAGTGGCCCTATTCCAAAGCCCATTGAAGTGAATGGAAACATTCCCTTTGGGCAATGAGTCAGGGCCTTAAGCCACAATTAAGGTCTCTCTAGAAAAGTTGCATCTTAAGTAACAGACAGCACTTTCATTTATCTAACTTTCAGTACTTGTCACAAACAATTAACAATGCCTAATAACCACACTTTAACAAAGCTTGAACTACTTCTGATTAATAAAGGCTCGTAAACAAGTGACACATACATACAACACACAAAGCCTGATCCCCACATGGGCCACCATGAATCAGAATTAAGGATGCAGTTTCTGTCTGTGGTTGGATGCTAGAGCAATTTTTGTGATACTGTGGATGTGTGCTGCGAAGAGCATGCACTATGTTTGAGATTTCTGTTTGGATACTGATTGGTGAAATGTTCACTTCCCTGGTTTCGAACATTTGTGTTATTTCATTGCAGTCTTTGCTTACATTACAGGCAAACACATTTGTGTTATTTCATTGCTCACACAAGGCCATTACATTTAAATATTGTGTATTTCCATTTTATTACAACATAGTTTTGTAGATTTTTTTATGCATCTTCCTTTAAGTCTTCTCCACATCTATGACCTATTTCATTCTTGATACAATGAGGGAGTTCACTTAAAAGTTACAATTCCAGGACTCTGTATTTTACTCTTTGAGGTACAATGCATCATTTAAAAAGAAAGCGTAGTTCTTAAAGTTGCTGTTAAGGTCCACAAAGCAGAGAAATAATATGCAGGTTCTCTGCAAGGGCTTTATTTTAACAGCATTACTAGCTGACATTTATCCTGCTTAACCTCACCAAATGCACCCTAGGGAAATGTCAACAGAGTCTTATGATTTTAATACAAATGAATTATCAAAGTGTTTGAACAATGTAATCATCTTAATGTATTCAGTTTTTATAATGAACATCTGTTATGAGGCTACAGAACCAAAGTGATTGGTTAATACAGCAATTAAACAAACAAACGTGAGAATTAAGAATATTGATTTACAGTTTGCAACTAGATTAATAATCTGAAACAGCCTTTCATAAAATACTTATTTTCATATTTTTAGTTCATACAATTTTTCTTTGATGTAATTAGTAAGTACACTTTCTAGATGTTTGTTATGGATATAAGCCTGTTTACAAAGACAGCTTGTTTTCAGATAGAATTGTTTTCCCATGAGTGATGCATATTTGTGGTGTTAAAGTTTCTGCCAAATCTCTCATTTTACATGCTTCTGCCAATAATCCTTTTGCAGTGTATTTTCTGTCAATTCCACTTATTGGGAAGGCAGTTGTCAAACATCCTGCTAGAATATATTACAATAATTCTTCTCTCAAGGGAATATATGCTCTCATTAGCAAAATTAGCTAAACTTCTCATTTTTTTTTGTTACCATAATGCATCTGATCTGAATTTATATATAAAAACATATAAATGAGTAATATACAATGTACGTCAATCTGTACTGGGATATGCTGATAGTTCAAAAATATACTAACTTTTTAAAAGGACACATACCACAATGTCTGTTTAGGAATATGTATTTTCATATAAATAATGGTAACTTTGACCATTTAAAGCTACTGAATAAATACTTCAGGCAACCTGCACTCTCTGAACCTTGTTCAAACACTGGAACCGGTCTGTTCTTTTGCCACTGAAATGTGAATATACTCCTTGCATGGCTGTCAACTTGTCAACGGGCATCTCACACTTCTATGGATAGTATTTTGTATATACTTGATATGCAAATCCAGTAGATTCAGATGAGCCTCCTTAGACTTCTTTTGCCAAGATAGGACAAGTCGAGGCTTGAGTCAATCAGCACTTTTGTCAGCATTTGCTTGATATCTGCCATCTGAAATCTACACTTCTTTAGATAGGATTAATATAAACTGGCTTTTGTATTATGCTGAACAATATGTAATGCAAGTGAAAGTTAACACAGGCATAACAGAAATGAATTACTGTTGGATTTAGCCACACAATCATAGTCAGTCAGATTAAAATATTCAAAAATGCCTAAGGAATAGTGTCCTCGATTCCATTTTCAAAAGTGACTTGAAAAAATCAGTAAGATTTAGGATCCCACGTGCCTACGTCAATATTCAAAATGAGTGGTAGGCTCCTGAATCACTTAGATGTATTTGAAAATTTGTATCTACAGTGAAGATAATTACCAGGATCACTCTTCGATCTTCTTTTGAAAACTGTCACTTAATTTGCTTTGCTCCAATCTTAATTTACCTTCCGAGTTATACTTGACTTTTTGTAAAGTAGTTTTCAGTTGTACAGCTGGGTTTGTTTGTTTTCGTGTTATTGTGGGTTGGAGTGGTGTGTTTTTGTGTTGTTGTTGTCTGGGTTTTTATGTTACATTTTTCCAAAGTTCCTTAATACCCTAAGGACGCTTGTAATTTGGATTGTGAGTTGTGTGTTAACAGTTTCTCAACTATCCCCTTTATTGATCTACTGTAGCAGAGTCCTTATTTAAAAAACAAAAACATAAACTGAGTGTAGTATTATGAAGGTTCAGATAACTCCACAACTAAAACATTTCATTTTCACTGCTCTGGTGGTCTGAAGCAGATGCCCACCCATATTTTCTTTTCTTTTTCACTCCTCATACCTTTAACTCAAAGAACTTTGCCATCACACTCTTTGTAGTTGAATTTTCAGTGCCAGCAAGCTGAAGTGTTGTTTATCATAATACTAACCCCACTAATTTATTCTTCCCTTTTTTAGTTCTCCTTTAGGTATTCATCCTCATTTGTATTGACATTCCATTTATGGGAATACTCCCACCAGGTTTCATTTATGCCCAGCAAATCATAATCACTGTCATCTGGGATTACTTCTACTCCTTCTTGCTTATTTTCTGTGTTCTTTGTGTTTATGTACATCCATTTTAGTAGGCTAGTTCTTATTCTTCATTTTGTTCCATAACACACCTTCTATCTAAGTTGGTATGTTCAAACTACTCAAATGATTGTAGCCTATAAAGTGAAATTACTACCTTGTTTATAGCCTGCCTAGCAAAACATGGTAATACAGATGATCCAGGTAGCATTAAAGGTTAAACAGACTGGAAAACTACAGAAGACTCCTATTCAGAGAGGAGTTTTCATTGCAATCAAACAAGTTTGTGCTGGTAAGTTTTTGTGTGTTCATACATGCACACTTGATTATGAGTGTGAATTATAAAGGAAGAGAAGGAAGGAATCTGGAAAGAATTTTTCATCAGTTTCCAGTAAGACAAGTAAAGGTACATTATTTTAGTCCTTGAAAAATAAAAATCTGCAGATTTTACATTTAGAAACATACTATTTTAATAACATTTAAAAGAAAAGCTTATTGATGGTTAATCATTATAAGAAATATATATGAAACAATCACAAGGACTTTTAAAAAATCCTCTCTGATAATGAATCTAACTTTAATTGACATTCAAGATTTGATGAAACATTGGCCTATTGAACTGTAAGACTATTTAATTAAGTACAATATTAATATTGGAGAAAATATTTTAATTTTAAATATGATCACTAAAATACTAAATTAAAATGATAAAAATCTCCATTCTCATTTCATTTAATATACCAGTAATGCTCCCTAACTCAGAACAAAATGTCTTTATAAGACCTGGATGTCTTTTTAGGCCTCCTTTTTTTTTTTTTTAAATGACATTAACCATCATATTTTGTGAGCTCGTTAGCTTGATTTAAAAAAAAAAAAATCCCCTTCTCTGATAAAAAAGACAAAATCCTCTCTCCAGCAAGGATGAAATAGACTCATACAGTAGTTTGATCTGTTTTGTCAAGTATTTTATGGCAAAAGTCCATTTTTGCTTTACTTCGGCCATGTTTTTACCAATTTTTAAATATTTATACATTATATAATATATAGCAATTCAAAAGTTTGAATGTGTACTAGCAGCCCTTCTTACCATGGAAAAGCTGAATTGTAAAATATTAGAAAAATACAGGGTGCAAAAGGAATTCAAGATGGGGCCCTTTGTATCAAAACTACTTTTAGCCCTCACCAGTGTTCTCAACTTCTGCCAGTGCAATAATACTGGAGAATTTCTTTAACCAGCTCTTTAGCTTCTCTTCTTGTTCTTTACTGAACTTGAGTAAGATACCCACAGACATTTATCCTTGAAATACCCATTAGACATCTCCCAACAAAATTCAAGATGACACTGATTCTGAAAACACTTACACATGTGCTTAACTTTAAACACAATAGTAGTCCCATTTAAATGCACAAGATTGAGCACATGCATCTTTGTGGGATCACAGTGACATGTTACACCCCATATTTTTCATGGAAATATGGTTATGATATGAATGTGGGAAACTAAGATATTCTTTATGCTAGATGGGTCTTGTAAAATATCATTGGTCAGGTTATAATTCACTGAATGTATGCATATATATTTTTTTTTAAATCTGAAGCTGGGAATATTGACCATGTCTCTGTATTTCAAATGTGCTGCGTTGGATGAGGCCAAACAATGTTAGTGGCTTATTGAAGAAATGCTCACAAGCATAAAGATTACCCCAGGAACTGTGTGCAATAGAAACCTCTCAGAGATAGCTCTACACAATGGGAACTGTTTGACCCAGGTCACAGCAAAAGAAGCTTTCCAGCAAGTGTGGGGAAGATATAAAAGAGGGACAATGACAACATGAGGGTCCTCACTCTCCCTACAACAACACACTTGAAATCACTAGAGGAACAAAGACTGAACTGTAGGAAGTGATGGTCCCAGGTTGGAAGGATTTTTAGCCTGTGTAAGAAAACCTGGGAAAGCCAAGGCAACTTGTGCATTAAGAATCCGCCAGCCTGTTTATCACTCAGGGTGAGAATTTGCTAATTTGTATCCTACCTATCTAGTGTGTTAAGCTCAGTTTGTGGCTTTTGTTTATTTACAAAGGTAATCTCCTTTGTTCTGTTTGCTATCCCTTTATTAACTACAAAAGGTAGATTTTAAGTGGTTAAAAACTTATTTTATTTATTATTAAACCCAGTTTATGTAATTTCTAATGGGGGGAAAGGGGGCAAGAAGTCGTGCACATCTCTCTTCATGTTGAGGAAGAGGGCAGATTTTTATGAGCTTGTGCTGTGCAGATTTTTCTATATAGTGCAAAACAGTATTATTTTGGTTTTATCCCCCAAAAGGGGTGTGCTCATGAGTGCTGGGGGAGTCCTCTCACACAGAGCTGACTTCAGTCTGTGGGTGCAGCTGGGTTGTGGCCCTACCTCTGTGTGTGTGCTGCAAGAGGCCGGAGAGCCTAATGTAGCAAAACAGGGAGTGGGAACCCAGGCTGGTGGAGCAGGAGAGGCCCAGCCCAGTACATCAGGTGGCATCTCAGAAGGGAAGGGCCAACCTATCACACACAGCTTAATAAGAAAACTGTTCATAATTAGTTTTTAATAGTAAAACAATAATAAAAACACCACCACCACAACTCACAATGGTACTCACTTACAAGATGTTTTCCATCTGAAGATTTAAAAAACCTCTACAAACTAAAGTTAAGGCTCACAACATCCCTAGATTTCTTCAGCAATTTTCATTCCAGGCAAATTTTCAAAGTCATTCCAATTTGAATGTTTTAAATAAGGTTTAATAAGACACTGTATAAATTCCTCACATATATAGAACAGAGAGAAACAAACTGTACAAAAAACCCCCAAACAAACAAACAAACAAACAAACAAACAAACAAACAAACAAACAAACAAACAAACAAACAAACAAACAAACAAACAAACAAACAAACAAACAAACAAACAAACAAACACAACAACCACCACCAAAGGCATTTGTCCAGCAAGATTTATTCTTTACAGTTTTGAATGAAAACTTCTTTTATTATGTTACTATAGACCTCCTGGGTAATTGCCAGGAATATTCCTCTTTTGAACATCAGTTCCACAGTTGCTTTTTTCCAGTCCTCCCATATCACCCTACTTTCTACTCAACTTCTCAGAAATAATTCTTGCATTCAGCAAATTCATCGACTAGTTTCCTGAACATCTGATTATACAGATCCACTGACTTGTTTAAATTCTGACTTTCCAATTATTCCTTTTGCTTCATTTTACACAAAATCTTAGTTACTTCTTCACTGCTCAAACTTTTTTCTTTATTTTCCTTCTAGGAATCTGGAGAGGTTAAAATAAGGGCAGCATTTTAATTTTCAAATTAGGAAGTAAACGAGGAGCCAGCTGCCATGACAATGGATTCTGTTCCCTGATCTGCCATTGACTTGCTATGTGACTTTAGACAAATCACTTTAACCCCGCTGTGCCTCAGTTCCCCCATCTGTAAAATGGGGCTAACACCTACTATACCTGCCTTCCTGAAATGTTGGGACATAATGTGAGTAAAGGGCTTGAAGATCTTCAGGTGAAAGTTATACAGTATCGAGAAAGTGACCTGAAGCACAGATATCAAATGAGAAACCTGAGACACCATTGTGGCAATGACTATTGTAAGGGAACATAATAATGGAATATTAGACCACAAAAGTCTACTTTAAAGCTATGGCTCAGTTCATTCACACAAAAAATATATTCAAGAACAACCACATGAAAACAGCATAGTTTTGAGAACATCATTTCAACAAGTTCATTGGCTCTTGTATTTCCAAAATTTTAAATTAGGCATCTGCACACTGTTGCTCTGTTCACATTTCAGTGCTATTTTGTGAGTTAGCAATGTATTTTTTTTTAAATGCATTGAAGAATAATACTTCTGGGATTATACTGAATCACAAGTGAGCACTGAAATGAATAACCTAAAAATGACTTAGTATCCAAAAATTCACATGAAACAGTATAATCCCTTGATGTGCATGCAAGACTTTAATTGCAGTTGTGTGCACAAATCAAGAAGATCAACAGAGCCAGACATGTACCCAGAAGCTTCCTGCTGCAAGATAAGCCCAAGAAAGAAACCAACAGAACTTCACTGACCATCACATACAGTCCTCAGCTAAAACCGCTCCAACGCATCATCAGTGATCTACAGCCCATCCTGGACAACGATCCCTCACTTTCACAGGACTTGGGAGGCAGGCCAGTCCTCGCCCACAGACAACTAGCCAACCGGAAGCAGATTCTCACCAGCAACTACACACTGCAACATAGTAACTCTAACTCAGGAACCAATCCATGCAACAAACCTCGATGCCAACTCTGCCCACTTATCTGCACCAGCAACACCATCACAGAACCTAACCAGATCAGCCACACCATCACCAGTTCATTCACCTGCATGTCCACCAATGTAATATACGCCATCATGTGCCAGCAATGCCCCTCTGCTATGTACATCGGCCAAACTGGACAGTCCCTACATAAAAGGATAAATGGACACAAATCAGATATTAGGAACGGCAAAATACAAAAACCTGTAGGAGAACACATCAACCTCCCTGGACATACAATAGCAGATTTAAAGGAAGCCATCTTGCAGCAAAAAAAACTTCAGGGCCAGACTTCAAAGAGAAACCGCTGAGCTTCAGTTCATTTGCAAATTTGACACCATCAGCTCAGGATTAAACAAAGACTGTGAATGGCTAGCCGACTACAAAAGCAGTTTCTCCTCCCTTGGTGTTCACACCTCAATTGCTAGAAGAGGGCCTCATCTTCCCTGATTGAACTAACCTTGTTATCCCTAGCCTGATTCTTGCTTGCATATTTATACCTGCCTCTGGAAATTTCCACTACATGCTTCTGACGAAGTGGGAATTCACTCACGAAAGCTCATGCTCCAATATGTCTGTTAGTCTATAAGGTGCCACAGGACTCTTTGCCGCTTTTACAAATCAAGAAGAGACTACCCAAAATGCATGGGTTGCTGGCATTTAAAAGTAATAGACAAAAATAAAACACAATGTGTCCTGGTTTTGGAAAAAACGCTAGGGAGAGAGAAACCAAAGACATTTTTCTCTTATGAAGATAGGTAATTATCCAGTATGAATTATTGTTTTAATTAGCTGCCAAGGTTCCCAGAAATTGGAACTGTTGCCTTTTTAAAGCTTGGGTGTCCACAAGCTCTCTCATAAACACACTTATTATGGTAGAAAGTACACACTTTTAAAGCTATTAACAGAAACGAAAATTCCTCAGCTGCAAAAAAAGCATGACAATGAAAAAGTGTGAAAGGATTTGTGCCTTCTGTAATGAAACTGTTCTTCAGTGAATATGTAAATAAAATATGCATACTAGTGGAAAGTTCTTATTTAAACAGAAAAAGTAACATTCATGAACAGCATATAGGATTTAAAAGCAGAATGTTCTTACTCTGTAAAGATACAAATGTATAAAGATACCAAAAGTTAAACTAAGGTCTCCTAAACTCTACCACATGAAATATAGTGAATGTATAATCCACATTTTCATTCTGAACAACATGTTTTTCTTAATAAGGCCAATCTTTGAGTAAAGAAAATAAGGGTGCTTTATCAGCCACTCTCAATATGGACTTAAGCAGATAATTAAAAGTAAACTATGTCTGAAATTAGATTAAACCCATTTAGAAGTGATTGTATAGTTAGTTGGAGAATGATATATTAATTGCAGAAAAATTAGAAGCATATATGCTTTTATAGTGCTGAGGCACGATTTATATGTCACAAACCTTCAGAGCCCAAGCTTCAAATGCGAGCCTTTTGTAATGCAAAAAGACAAGACAGCCTTTTATACATTTTCAAGCTTGTTCATACTGCCTTGTCACAGTAGCCAAAAAATGCATCATATAAGACAATTTACAACCACTGTTTTCAATGGAAACCTCACAAATGGCTCAAAGCACACTAAGTTGCCTTGTGGTTTGTAAACACTTTATACAATTACCTTGTATCACGGACAATGACTAAACAAATCACAAAGGACTATGCTTTATTCTCACAAATGCTACTGTCAGAAATATCACTTACAGCAAAAATATTGGAAACACTTTGGATTGCACATTTGAACCTAAATTCATTGAAGTTACAGCTGAATGATCTCATATTTTTCTTCCAGTTTGTTAAAAAATAGATGACTGTGCCTATCCCAGGCTACGGGTGCCCTTGATAAGTGTTTTAAAACAGTTTTTCTAGATTACAAATCTAGCAATTTCTGCCAACCCTGTAGCTAATGTGGACCTAGAAGAAAAACAAAAATCTCACCAGTCTCAACACTCATGACTCTCACAATACTATCATCCAATCTTAGAACTATAGGCTTACAAGGGACTGCAGGCGTCATCTAGTCTAACCCTCTGCCAAGATGCAGGATTTGTTATGTCTAAACCGTCCAAGGCAGATGACTTTCCAGCCTCCTTTTGAAAACCTCCAGTGAAGGAGCTTCCACAACCTCCCTAGGCATTCTGTTCCATTGTCCTAGTGTTCTTACAGTTCAGAAGTTTTTCATGAGATTCATGGGTGTCGGGTAATGGAGGCTGGGGGAGGCTAAGCCTACCCAAACCTCCCCTAACGCTCCCTGCCGCAGCCCTGGGGCCAGGCAGTGGTAGAGATCAGAGCTCCTTTGGACAACCGGGGGTTAAGCGCTGCCCTGGTGGGCTGGCCAGGGAGAATGGGGGAAATGGGTGCAGTGGAGGCCTCAGGCGGAGTGGGGAGTTAGCCTTCCCGAAGAGGGGGTGCATGTGCTACCCATGCTGAGATTTAATCTAAATCTGCTATGCTGTTGTTTGAACCCACTGCCTCTTGTCCTGCCCTTTGTGGCAAGAGAGCAACTTCTCTCCATCTTTCTTATGGCAGCCTTTCAAGTATTTGAAGACTTCTCTCATGTCCCCACTTAATTTGCTCTTTTCCCAACTAAAACCATACCCAGTTGCTTCAGCCTTTGCTCATATGACTTGCATTCCATCTCTTTGATCATCTTTGTTGCTTGCCTCTGGATCCTTTCAAATTTTTCTACGTCCTTTCTATACATTGGTGACCAAAATGGACACAGTACTCCCGCTGATGCCTAAACAGCACCAAGTAGATTTGCATGCTATGCTTTTGTTAATGCAACCCAAAATTGCATTTGATTTTTTTCAGCAGCATCACAGTGTTGACTCATGTTGAGGTTGTGATTTACCACAACTCTCAGATCCTTCTCAGCAGTGCTGCTGCCAAGCCAGTTATCACCCCATTGTGTATTTGTGGATTTGGTTTTTCTTCCCTAAGTAGAACACCTTATATTTGCCTTTGTTGAATTCATTTTGTCATCTATAGCCCAGTTCTCCAATTTATCAAGATACTGTTGAATTTTAGCTCTGTCCTTCAAAGTGTTGGCAACACCCTCCCAGCTTTGTGTCATCTGCGAATTTGATCAGCATGCTCTCTATTCCTACATCCAGATCATTAATTAAGATGTTAAGTAACACCATACCCAGAACAGAACCCTGTAGAACCCCACTTGAGACCTCCTTCCAATCTGACATCATTCCATTAATAGCTACTCTTTGTTTGCGATCAATTAACCAATTATGTATCCATTTAATGGTAGTTCCACCAAGCCCAAATTTCTCCAGTTTACTTATCAGAATATCATGTGGACTGGGTCAAAAGCCTTGCTAAAATCCAGGTATATTATGTCCACTGCATCCCCCCCATGCACCAAACCAATTCTTACCCTGTCAAAGAAGGCAATCAAGCTCATTGGACAGGATTTGTTCTTAGTAAATCCATGATGGGTGCTAGCGATTACCTCTTCATCCTCCAGGTATTTGCAAATTGAATGTTTTATACATTGCTGTAGTAGCTTCCCAGTTATCTAGGTCAGGCTTACTGGTCTATAGTTCTCCAGCTTCTCCGTTTTCTCCTTTTTAAAATATGGGCATTACTGTAGCCCTTTCTCCAGTCTGTGAGGACCTCTCCTGTCATCCATCAATTTGCAAATATAATTAACAATAATTGCAAATGGCTCAGAGATTTCTTCAACTAATCCCTGCAGCACCCTGTGATGAATAGCATCAGGCCCTGCTGATTTGAATTCATTCAAATTAGTCATAAGATCTGTGACATGATCTTTACTTATCCTGAATGGCCATTCTTCCCCTTTATTGTCTAGGCTAAGTTCGCGGTCATCTAGTCACATTTTTCCCTACCCAAAAGCCTTGGAAAAAAATAGGATTTTTGCAGCAAGCCCCAAAGACCAACAGACTTGAAATGTTTTAGAATGAATTTGGAGCAGTTTACAAAGTTTAGGGACCTTCATGGAGAATGGGAGATCTCCAGATTATACACCTGATAGAATTCCAAAGAGTTAGATCACAATGCATTTTGATCAATATGAACAGCTTACAATCCACCCAGAAGCTAACAGGCAGTGAGTGCAGATCAGCACTGGATATGCTGAAACACGTTGCTTAATAAACAGGCCATCATATTCTGCATCAGCAAACACTGAGCTCATTGCAATGGTCTCATCTTAGAGAGACAGAGAAATAGATGATGGTAACAAGAGGTTGCCTCCTGCCACCCAGACACAGATAGAAAAAAGGTCATCCAGACCATTGTTTCTACTTGATCTGACCCTAGAGTGCAAGCAACAGATACAATCCTCACCATCTCTTCTGGTTATTTCCCCACTCCATCATTGCCATCTCAATCTTCCTCAGATTGAAACTTGGCCAGACTGTTCTCAAGACACTGGGTAAGGCAGCTCTGGATTGATCACATGGGATGGAAATAGGAACACATGAAAGATCCCTGATAGTCAGCAGTGTCTTTTTGCTGCGTCAAGGTCAGTACCCAGACTAAAATGGCTTAGGGAGTACTGAGCAACTAACTACTTGGGTGAAGGTTGAAACTAGAGATTTTTTTCACCTGAGCTTTTTCAATAATCTTACAACCATCACCAACAGGAAGATTTGACTTCCCTCAGCACACTTCAGAGAAGAGGTCTCATACGTAGCTCATTTCAGCAGAATGCCAGAGGAGAAAAGTAAAAAGCCACCTAGATTTTCTGGAAACTTTGGTCCTCTTCCATTCTCTTCCTTAGAGATCCTTCTTCTCTGAAGTTAATTGACAGATGCAAAACCTGACTTGAGTTATCACACCTAACTTGTGCTGGGGGAAATAACCAATCACAGATGCCGAAAACAGCTACGCTGAAAATGCTGGGACTACCACCACACCCTTTATTCTGGCTATAGAAAGGGGTTTAAATCATTTCAAACCCAACATAGAGACCCTATCCAATCACAAATACCCCAATGTTTCCTGTAGGAAGACAACCTACAGGTTCCTACAGTAGCACAATACTCACTTTATTTTCTCTAAATCACTAACGACATTAACAGGAATATATAAATGAGAAATCTTAATGAAAGAGAGAAACACTTGAATGTAGAGCTATCATTTCTCATTTGTATAATTGCTTCTGATTTTTTTTAACTGTGCCAAGCTTAACTGGATTATCTTTCACTGTATTGCTTTGCTTTAAATACCTCACCCAGAAATAGTTCCATCTCTTCTATTCCACAAATACAATTTTTACAACTTTTAAATGTCATTCATTTTTAAAGTACATCTCCTTTAACATTCTTCTTGAACAAAAAAAACCCTTTACACATCCTATAAATAAATATGTTTCACAAATCCGACTCTATTTTGACCAATTTTCTGCAAGTGGTATTTTTATTTCACCTTGGTAACACTTGTGCCACGTATGGGTACTGGGCACAATCTCCTGATGTTTACATGATCTATATGAATTGGATAACAGATTATTTATGTGGCTCTGATATGCTCTTTACACAAACTGTATTTTTGCTCATTTAAAATTGCAGACCAAGGCCACTGTTGGCTGTATCCCTGACACCGCACCTTGACAAGGGCTCCTCTTACCTTTCTCCTTTCCATTCCTGGACTGGGAACAGCCATAGTAAATGATTATCATAGCTTCTCCTCTTCCTCATTTATTTTATCAACTCTTCATCTTCTTCCCCCTGTGACTGGTTGCTTTAAACCAGCTGGGTCACAAGGGTCATTCTAGTGATGGCAGTGGGAAGTCAGAGATGTTTTAAGGGGAGGTAGAGTGGGATGGACACATGTTCTCTCTAATTTGACACACACATCAGAACTTGAAAGAGTTGAGACAAGTTAGCAGAAGGCAAGAATGGGGCTAGGTTAAGTACCCCTGCTGTAATATACAGATCAGCCAAGCCACCTGAAGTAAATTGACTTTCTCTGAGTACCTAACGAGGTTAATGGGATGGGAGAATAGTTACCATTTCCATTTCAGGAACATGATTGCTGAGCAACAAGGAAACATATGATGGGCAGTTATGATATCAGCCGATACAGGAGCCAATACGGAAAGTCCTGAAGGACTTGCTTTTCAGAGCTTTGGAATGGGAGCTTCTTGTGATTGGACTACTTATGCCTTGATCCATGATTCCAAAGTCCAAGATGGGGTTTGGAAAAAGGTAACGATTCAAACAATTGGTCACTGGTGTGTGTAATATCCCTGTTTTCACTGACTAATATGCATGTAAATTAGATGCACAGTAAAAGTAATATGCCAGGGACATTAATCTCCAAAGCAACATAGCAGTGCAGAAGGTTAAAGATCATTCATTGTGCTGAAGTCATCTGTCACCCAACATTTTTGACATGCTTTGGTTTAATTTATTTTATGAACTCAAGTTCTAAAGCAGGAGCATCTCCTCTTCTCCATTTGGATAGCTTTTTATTGGTCAAACTCACCGTTTGACTATATTTTCTATTTCTTCCTCATCAATTCAGGGAATTCTTTTAGTACTGGGCAAACCTGAACCATAGTTATGGTTTTCCTGTATACCTCCCACCCCAATAAAATAAAAACAACATCTATTTCCATCTCTCTTTCAACAGCGTAATTACTTGATTTTTGGTCATATTTTTACATAAGAAATCAGCCTACTATATAATTATTCTTTTCTTCCACAACCCTGGCAACTAAGATTTGGACAGTATTTAATTAGCTGGTCTGTTCAACTATAGTAATGACAAGCTTTTATGTTGATTTTTTTTAAATGCATTGCATCTAAATATTATAATCCTTCTATTTACAATATAAACAATCCCATATAAACAGTATCTACTGGACTGAGAATAAATACAAACAAAATCTCACTTTTAATCCTTATCCCCAACAAATGAGAGCAACTTTAGAAAACAAATACGCCATGCATTTGGAAGTATGGTGGTTACTATTTTCAAGTCAGCATTTTACAACAGTGTCATAAAAAACAAGTTTTCCTTATTTTTAAAGATCCATGGTGCCTATTAGCTGGCTCTGGCTTTTATAATAGCAACCGAATGATTCATAATGAAATTACTGTCAACCTACTAAAATTATTTTTACATGATTGATTTTTGTTAGCAATGGTGTTTGACTAACTTTAACATTATTTTATGATATTTTTGTATGTTATATTCTGAGGGCCTAAGCTTTGCCTTTGGAAATGGACTGTATTGCACAATCTATCTGGGGTGAGTAGGCAAAGAGCTGACCTTCCCACAGGCTTTTCAACACATCTGTTTGACAGAATATAAAAGTTCTCAGCAAATCTCTACTAAGAGTAATTATTGCAATTACTGGTGTCATAAATATAAAGGGAAGGGTAAACCCCTTTAAAATCCTTCCTGGCCAGAGGAAAGCTCCTCTCACCTGTAAAGGGTTAAGAAGCTAAAGGTAACCTCGCTGGCACGTGACCAAAATGACCAATGAGGAGACAAGATACTTTCAAAAGCTGGGAGGAGGGAGAGAAACAAAGGGTATGTGTGTCTGTCTATATTCTGTCTTTGCTGGGGTTAGACCAGGAATGGAGTCTTAGAACTTTTAGTAAGTAATCTAGCTAGGTACGTGTTAGATTATGATTTCTTTAAATGGCTGAGAAAAGAATTGTGCTGAATAGAATAACTATTTCTATCTGTGTATCTTTTTTGTAACTTAAGGTTTTGCCTAGAGGGGTTCTCTATGTTTTGAATCTAATTACCCTGTAAGGTATCTACCATCCTGATTTTACAGGGGGGATTTCTTATTTCTAATTACTTCTATTTTTATTAAAAGTCTTCTTGTAAGAAAACAGAATGCTTTTTCATTGTTCTCAGATCCAAGGGTTTGGGTCTGTGGTCACCTATGCAAATTGGTGAGGCTTTTTATCCAACATTTCCCAGGAAAGGGGGGGTGCAAGTGTTGGGAGGATTGTTCATTGTTCTTAAGATCTAAGGGTCTGGGTCTGTAGTCACCTAGGCAAATTGGTGAGGCTTTTTACCAAACCTTGTCCAGGAAGTGGGGTGCAAGGTTTTGGGAAGTATTTTGAGGGGAAAGACGTGTCCAAACAGCTCTTCCCCGGTAACCAGTATTTGTTTGGTGGTGGTAGCGGCCAATCCAAGGACAAAGGGTGGAATATTTTGTACCTTGGGGAAGTTTTGACCTAAGCTGGTAAAGATAAGCTTAGGAGGTTTTTCATGCAGGTCCCCACATCTGTACCCTAGAGTTCAGAGTGGGGGAGGAACCTTGACAACTGGCAAGCAAGATATTTCCAATTCAGCAAATACTCATGCCTAAGGTGGATTTATCAGGCACAGGGCTTGAATAGGAGTTGGACAAGACCATTATGCATTGAGGGTCCTTTGTGGGATGGGCTCCAGATCCACTCTAAAGCCATAAAATTCCCTTATGAGTTAACTTTTTTCAATTTTCTCTCATCTCCTAATTCATGAGCTGGGGTGATTATGAAAAGGCACAAAAAGTAGACAAAAACTCAACTCCTATTGGCAGTCCATGAGGCTTGGATGTCTAACTCATCTGTGCCTCTGAAACCTCTCTACCTTCTTAATATAGTTTTATTTTTCCTGATATCCCCTTCTAATTCACTATTTCATTTTCAATAGGCAATTAATCCTAACTGAACTCTTGTTTGTACACCTTTTGTTTTAGCCTTTCCAGTGTAACATACTTTGAATCAACAGCTTGAAAAAAAGAACAAAAAACAATACCCCACACCTCATAGCAAATATTCAGAAATTTTGCTTGTATCTCTGCTTCTGTAGGAGTCTGTTTACATAGAAAGAAAAGTTGAGTAGCCACAGCAACTCAAAAATTCTATATGCAAAGTTATTCACCTTCTTCCAATTCCTAACTCAGACTTCTCAAATTACCAGGGCCCAAACTTAAGTGATGGACAGGTGCAAATAAAAAAAATAAATAATTATTACAATGTGCTTAAACAGTTTTATACAAGATGGAAATAAATTTGAGCTAAGATGAGGTACAATTGAAAGGAACAGACTGAATTGCTTGAATTATATCCCTACTTCTACCCTCTTCTATCTTTGATTAAACATGACAACTAAAGACAAAAGAGTTTTATTTCCTTAATAACTTTGTGCAAGTTGTTTGCAGAATATGTAACGTGATATTTTGTGTGTGTACATTTACTTAAGCGATTGTGTGAACTCAATGTATTTCTGTATTTTTCTATCTTTCCATAAACTTGACTTCCATGTTATTAAATACTTTATTTGTAAGTGATTATGTCCCAAGGAATGCATCAATGCTTAACTTAATTTTTCCTGTTAATGATTACAAAGATTAAGCTGAGTAGATGCAATGAAGTACCATAATCCAGCATCTCTCTTAAAAAGATATTTGCTTAGCTAGACCAAGAGAAAGCTGCAAGCTATTTGGGGGGAAATACATCAATGGACTTCCAGATCTTTCAAAGGAGAAGACTTTCCTTTGTAATTTTCAGACTAACAATCAGCCACATTACCTCTTTCATTTGAGCTTTTCATATTTAGGACTTCAAAGGATTGGATGATAAGTTTTCAAAAGATCTTTCTTCTGGTAATTTCTTACCCTTTATAAGAGGTTGTGACACAGAATGACTAGACTGAAAATTAGGAGCTATAACTAATATACATTATGAAGCATAGGTGATGGCTTGCCTTCATTTCAAAAATATTAAGAAAGAAGCTAAAATTGGATGTGATACAGTGATCCCATTTAACTCTTTCTTACATTCCTTTGGATTAGGAGTGGCCAATCTCTCTATTGCAGAAATTACTACAAAACTGCACCACCCCCTTTTTTGTTTTGTTCCGTCAAGAAAACTGAACATCACAATACTTGATGTGCTGGGCAAAGCAGTACTGAAATGTGAATCGATCAGTCTAGTTTGAAATTCTCAGATATGAAGAAATCTAGCCATTTTCAAAAGACTTCAAGAAGGATTCATTCTTCTAGTGGACCAACATGATCAGGGTCCTTTTATTTATTTTTTTATCATGTGTTTGTCTGTATCCACAAAAACAACAAGGAGTCTGGTGGCACCTTAAAGACTAACAGATTTATTTGGGCATAAGCTTTCGTGGGTAAAAAACCCACTTTAGATGCATGGAGTGAAAATTACAGATGCAGGCATTATTATACTGACACGTGAAGAGAAGGGAGTTACCTCACGAGTGGAGAACCAGTGTTGACAGGACTAATTCAATCAGGGTGGATGCCCAAATAAATCTGTTAGTCTTTAAGGTGCCACTGGACTCCTTGTTGTTTTTATTTTATTTTTTTTTTTGCTTACTTTTCCTCTTCATTATTATTACATCTTGTTTATGTGAAAAAGTTAAATCCCTTTGGGATGTTATATAGATATGATCTTCCAGCTGAATTTGCTATGTTTGAACTGTGTATGTTATCTGGCCACACTTTACATATGTATTTCCCTTGATGTTTTAAGATTATGCTTGGCTGTTGTCATTTGATTTATAGACTCTCTTGATCTAATGATACTGCTCATGTGTTTGCAGTTTCATGTTGCGTTTTTTCCCTGAAGTAAAAATGTTTAAAAAAAAGTGTGAGTGTGTGTTACTCCTTTAGTATCATTTGAATAATTACAGAGTAGGGACTCAGACCTCTTTTATCAAAGATGTATATAATGCTATATACATATACCCTTCTGTGTGGCCAATTCTGCTCTCACTGAAGTTGATGGAAAATTTTGCCACTGACTTGAATAGGAGGAGGAGAAGGCATTTTGTATCTGAAGTACTATACTGTCCATGTCACAAGAAAGATTTAAGGGGCAGAATTCTCAGCTTACCAAGAAGCCAGAAAGATCAACTGTCGGGGTGCCTAACTAATAGTTGACATATGGACAGTCACTTTTAAAATTCAAATTCTATAGAAAAGTAAGGTGTTTTGTTATTTCACTCAAGAGAATGAGTGAGAATAAAAATCACAATCTGAATTTGCCATGCTATCATAGCATTAGCTCACATTTAAGACATTCACTGCCCCCAATTAACTAACAATTCTTATTGACATCTGTGAGCTCAACTGTGGACAACATGAATTATATGGCCTTTCAAAGTCTTCTAATATACCTTGAGAACTACGTAATAAAAATAAACTTTCCTGTTAAGAGTTAGGGAGATCATAATTGCACGTGCACACATGCTGCTTTTTGATAAAACAGAATGGAGAACTGTGCTATGTTTTCATGAAGCCAAAAGCAGATATATAAAATAAAAGCATTAGCATTATATACCACTGAAAAGCAATTGCACAGTCTTCAGAGGTTCTTCTCAAGACTTCTCAAGACTTCATTAGCAAAAAACTCACACAAGCCAAAGTCCTGAATCTTAAAAGCACCATCCCTGGAAAGATACATTTTGGAAGACAATCCTAATTAAAATGGGTTTCTTCCAAACTATCAAGAAGTTTTTAGAAAAATGCAGTATTTCCAACTTCGCCCTGTCACAGAACTCTTGAATCAAGACTGCCCCATTAGGGTTGAAAAATAGGAATATGTCTAACCCAGGATCCTTTAAATATGAAAATACAAACTTCTGAACCTCAAAAGTCTAATTTAAATTAGTGAGAGACTTTCTTGTTGAAATACAAACCTCAAGAGAGATATCCCTTCAGTTATTAAGTGTTCAGTGGGAGTGTGACACCCCAATCAGAAAGGGTTAGTTATTTAGGAGCAAGACATCATTCAAAAGAGAAATACTTTTTTAAAGTGTAGAGTCTTATTCAGATGTGCCAGTAAGTAGAAGATAAACATCTATTCATCGCTGCAGAAGTGTTTTAATACTTAACATACAGAATAATCCACCTGAATATAAAATCTGAGATAAAAAGTAAGATCTTTCTAGGGAAAGGTAAACCAAATATATGTAAGGGACAACTATGGAGAAATGACATTTTTTAGTTATCTCAGACATTTAACTAAAACAAGTTTTGCTTTGTCTGCGCAAAAAGCTGTTGCACTGTTTGTGATCCAGATAAATACCACCTTAGAGGACTCAGTGTTTACTGATGACTAGCTCTGTAGATGGTTTAACAGAATTGCCCATCTGATTTTCTCTCACCTTCAAAAATAACCCCAGAATTCAACCAATACAACTTACAATGCTGGAAGAAAAGTGTGTGGCTTGCTATCTGGAAAATAAATGATCTGAAAAAAGAGTATACAATGAGGTGGCAAAATTTGCAGATGATACAAAATTACTTAAGATAGTTAAATCCAAAGCAGACAGCGAAGAGTGACAAAGGGATCTCACAAAACTGGGTGACTGGGCAACAAAATGGCAAATGAAATTCAATGTTGATAAATGCAAAATAATGCACAGAAGAAAACATAATCCTGCTATACATATAAAATGATGGGGTCCAAATTAGTTGTTACCACACAAGAAAGTTACCTTGAAGCCATTGTGGATAGTTCTCTGAAAACATCCACCCAATGTGCAGCAGCAGTCAAAAAAGCTAACAATGTTGGGAATCATTAGGAAAGGGATAGAAAATATCATATTGTCTCTATATAAACCCATGGTATGCCCACATCTTGAATACTGCATGCAGGTCTTATCACCTCATCTCAAAAAAGATATATTGGAAATGGAAAACATACAGAAAAGTGCAACAAAAGTGATTAGGGTATGGAACAGCTTTCATATGAGGAGAGATTAAGAAGACTGGGAATTTTCAGCTTGGAAAAGAGACGAATAAGGGGCGATATGATAGAGGTCTATAAAATCGTAACTGGTGTGGAGAAAGTAAATAAGGAAGTGCTATTTACTCCTTTTCATAACACAAGAACTAGGGGTCACAAAATGAAATTAACAGGCAGCAGGTTTAAAACAAACAAAAGCACGTATTTCTTCATACAATGCACAGTCAGCCTGTGGCTCTCTTTGCCAGCTGATGTTGCGAAGGCCAATACTATAACAGGGTTCAAAAAAGAACTAGATAAGTTCATGAAGGATAGGTCCATCAAGGGCTATTAGCCAGGATGGTGTCCCTAGCCTCTGTTTGGCAGAAGCTGGAAATGGGTGATGGGATGGATCACTTGATGATTACCCATTCTGTTCAAAGAAAAGGAGTACTTGTGGCACCTTAGAGACTAACACATTTATTTGAGCATAAGCTTTTGTGAGCTACAGCTCACTTCATCGGATGCATTCAGCGGAAAATACAGTGGGGAGATTTATATACACAGAGAACATGAAACAATGGGAATTCTGTTCATTCCCTCTGAAGCACCTGGCATTGGCCACTATCAGAAGACAGGATACTGGAGTAGATGGACCGTTGGTCTGACCCAGTATGACTATTCTTATGTTCTCAAATGAATACATTTTCAGAAAAAATGCCAAGTATTTCAGGAATTGTTCTTTTCTTCACATAGTGTTTCATTGTACTCCATTGACTTCAGTAGGAACAGAAGTGATATCATAATTATACAAACCATTTTGATTAAGGTATCTTTACCACTACTAAGTTATGAATTCAATAATACTGTGGTCAAGAAATAAGACAAAACAATTAATAAAAATTTAAATGACCAAAATTCTGAAATGAAGATGCTACTAAGAAATTTTAGTATTCTTTGCCATAAAATTCATGATAGTGTGTGAGATTTGATTAGAATTCTGACTTTAAAAGGCTGTACTTTTAAATATGATATTCTCAACAGCAGTCTATAATTATTCTGATGCTGTCAACATTGAGTCTTGTCAATTTTGTATCCTGTCAGTATCAGATCATCTGCACACTGGGCTGAGTTACACATCAGTTTAGGTTAATCAATGGATCAAATCAGAACACTGGATCAGGTTAAACATCAGAGCAAGTTAGCATCAGAAAAAGTCAAACATCAAGGCAGGTTATATATCAAAACAGGTGAAATATCAGTTTAGATTAAACAAATGAGAGAGCTAACTGAGTAAGTCAAACATCAAGGCAAGATACATGTGTGCTGGTGTTTATAGCGGGGCACAATGAAGCATGTTAACTGTGGGAAGTGTCAGCATCAATCCCCATGAGGAAATTGAAAAAACAGAGAGAAACCAAATTTTTAGTTTGCCTCATTACGTTTAGGCTATGCCTTGCTTTGTGTGGGTGGTGGTGGGTAGTGGTTTCCGTTTGTTGTTTTTTGTAAATGTATATGGCACTAGTCATTTATTTGGAAAATACAGAGTAAGGCATGCCTGGAAGAACTTAGAAACTAAAAGTGATCCAAATACCATGGAAATAAATGGAGACACTCCCATTCACTTGCGAAAAAGGTGGATGTAACCCATACTTAGGGGAGGAAAAAAGCAAGGGAAAAAATTCTAACCTGGGATGGTGAGGAGACATGCAAGACGTTAAAAGGTGGGTACAAGATGCACAGGAAATTAGTGAGGGGACTCAAGGAGCAGGGGCTATCACATCTGTGTGGTGGAAAAGGAAATTACTTTAGCTGTCGCCTTTTCAATAGACTGGAGGGATGGAGAGGCTAGAGAAGGCAATGTAACAGAGATGAACAGAGTGTGGTTTCAGGACAAGATACAGTGATCAATGTGATGAAAATAGTTAGTTTCTACAGGACTAAAGTAATACACCAAGGCTTTTCGAGTATTATTTAAAGTAATGAAGAACAAGATGTCAGAACAGTTACCTATTTCAACAATTCTGCCTAGATTCACTACTATAAAAAGAATCACTTTGGGGATAATTTTGTAACCATGTAAAAATTAAGTTTGCAGTCTATAAATAATTCATTTATTTATCTTCCAGAGTCTCTCAAGATAACATTATTAGGAAATATTTGAAGTCTGCTAATCATGGTTAAGACAAAAAACGGCCATTGTAAGAGAGTGTTTCTTAAGAGAGTAAGGAATCCTAATCATGTCATGAACCAACTACCGATTTTAGTGTCCAACCCTTTGAGACTCTGAGCATCCTAAACTCTTTTACTTCACCAGAAGTTGTGGATGCTCACCACTTTGCAGGATTATGATTTGAGCTGTGGCTGCACAACACACTTTGAACTGCAAGAGTGAATTATAAAATTATCCACATGAGCCACAGGGTCTCACAGATGAGACCTCTGTTAATTAAATTACTCCACAATTAATTCAATAAAGATTAAATATGCAATCCCGATCAAACTGTCATGGTTACATAGACATTGTTGCCAAATACTATTCTTAAAAACAACCAGCCTTTTTTATTCCCTACTCACTTCTCCTTGTATACAGAAAAAATTCTGTTCCACAACTGACTTCTCACAACCACAATTCTTTAAATGCACATTATAAACAACATTTGCAAGTTCAGCTATTTTGCCTGTAGTAACCAATTTCTATCCAGCAAGCAATTATTAATCAAAAGTACATCTATTATTGAGCTACACAAGAGTACTACATCTTCTCTGATACTATCTCGTACAGAAAAGTGTAATAAGAATAACAGGCCAGACTTTCAAATGTGAACACTCTGATCGGTGTGCACACAGGTTGAAAACTGGCCAAGTCAGTCCAAAAGGACTAACAACATTAGGCTTGGTCCATACTTAGATAAAGGACTTAAAGAAAAAAAAGTAAGATTTCTATGGGAAACAATATTGCAGATTCAGCAGAAGACAATACCGAATCAGTGTTCCAACCAAATATTAGTATATGCTGCTAGAGGTATCATATTTGAAAGACATGTAAAACTGAAATCCAGAAAGCTTGTGGTTTATTAAAGATCCTACAACATTATGGAAAGAGTAATTTTAGTCCTGGCATTCCCAGCTGTGACCAAATGCATCCTACACACTATTGTAATAACCTTTGTTCATAACATGCCTTGCAAGGTATCATTTGGAAACTAATAATTCACTGGTCAATAATACCATGGGGAAATGTAAGTAGCAACATTGTATGTAAAGTTATGAATTCCACTGGAAGGATGTTGGTAGCACATATTAAAATCCACATAGCCCTGATTAAGCAGGAATGGTCAAGCAGGTCTATCTTAAACAAGGGAATGTGTGTTACCTCAGTTTACATGTATGTAGTAAATAAGGTCCTTGAGACAGCAAAAGAGAGACAAGGCAAATCTGCATTTTTGTGAATAGCAGGAAACCTCTTTCACTATGAGACCCCATGTCTTCATTCTCACAGTGAGAAGGAACTTTATCCAGGGGTAACCCTAAGGAAAATGCATTTCAAAGGGTAACTGAACTATAAAAGCGATGGGCAAAAATACCCCAGGTATTCTCTCTCACACACATACCTAAGGTGACAAAAGAAACAGCCTTTGAACTTGGGGAGCAGATCCTGGCCTGAGAAATTGGTCAGCAATGTTACTGGGAACATGTGGGTAAGGACTTTACCTTGAACAAGTCTAGTTTGTTATGTTTTAGTACTAGGAAGCCTTTTATCTTTATTAATCTTTTAACCATTTCTAACTTTAATATCCTACTCACTTAAAATCTTTGTAGTTACATTATCTTGTTTTATTTTTTAATTAAAACTAATCTAGTGTTGTGAATTGTTTGGGTACTTCCATTTAAGGTAGCTAACTGTTATATATTGATCCCTTTAAAGGGACAATGGACCTATTATAGGTGTATAGTCCAGCCCTCTACACACTTTTTTGGGGGAAAATCTGGGACTAGGAGTGTGTTGTGGTGACCCTGCAAGTGGTAACCAAGGCTAGTGGAAGCCATAGTATGACTGGTGTGTGCTGATGGACTGCTGGGGTCAGAGTTGCTGGACGAGGGCTGCAAATATGCACAGACATTCAGGGTGTAACCAGCATGCTGATTGTGAGCAACCCAAGTTGGAAGCTACAACAGCATAGCATAGTGAGGCACCCATGGTTGCAGGGCACGGGCGACAGCACCTTACTATTTTGGATTATACCACAAAATGTCATATTGGCAAATTCCAGTTTGGCTAAATGCATTAAACATTTTTCCAGTAGTTTCAATTACTTATTTTTCATTTCCTAAATTCTTGTGTAATGTCATGTTGGTTAATTAAACAGCTGGCACATTTCAACCAGTGTGATCATTGATGTGATTCCTTTGTGTAATTTTCATTCTGAGTCAGATACAAAACTTTAAAGACAGGCACACAGAGAGCAAATGCTACTGGTGATATTCGTGATAAATGAAAGAGCCATGTGATAAATTAATGCACTTTTAATCTTCCTTCCTGAACTCCCTAATTAATCCATCTCTTTAGGACTCACTCTGACATTCTGAATTTCTGAGCAGTACCAAACAGCTGCCTTAAAAAAACCAAAACAAACCACTATGAGGCTTTCCCCTCCATTCTTTCCAATATACATAGAATTTTCTCACCCAAATCATTCCTGTACAAGACCCAGAAGGGACACATTTCTAAAGACAATTAAAGAGACAATTAAAAATTACACAATTTAAAATATAAATTATATTAGCTCAACATAGAGATTCAACAATTAGTATTTTTCATTCTTCATACCAGATATAGAAAGTTATAGTAAAATCTAATTAATTGATTGTAGTATATTTTATGTATCTATTGGCTTGCTAAACATGACTTTAGATCATAAGTACTGTTTGTTTGCCTTCATACATAAAGGGAGCTCTCTCCAAAAGCCTTGTGAATTTTGGTGTAGGTTAAGTGGCAGAAAACAGAATAAGAATAGTAGTTTCTGTGTAACATTTAAAGCCAATGAACCTATTTTTCATAGTTAGCTTGCAATACATGTTAAATACTTCACAGGTAGAGTAATTGAATAAAAAATACATTTATAGCACAAATACATTGTGAGACATTCTTCACCATGTGGAACAGCTCTGGCTTTCTTGACCATTTGGATACTGTTCTGGGAAGGGAGGGCTGAGGTTTTTAAGGCCTGGCTTGACAAAGCCCTGGCTGGAATGATCTAGCTGGTGTTGGTCCGTCTTTGAGCAGGGGATTGGACTAGATGATCTCGAGGTTTCTTCAAACCCTAATGCTCTATGATTCTATGATAGGGGTTCACCTAACCCAGGACGGGCAGAGCATCTTTGGACAGTGATTCACCAACTTAATGAGGAGGGCTTCAAACCAGGTTCAAAGGGGGTGGGTAACAAAAAGCCATAGATGAGTATTAAAAAGGTGATTGATAGAGGCTTGGAAGTTAGGGGCAAATGGGAAATTACAATGAGGCAGAGGACCAATAAGAGGGATAACATTGGGCAAATCTGCTCAACAGCTTAGATGTCTATACACCAATGCATAGAATATGGGGAATAAAGAACTGGAATAATTAGCCCATAAAATAAATTATGATGTAATTGGCACCACAGACTTGGTGAGATGCATTTCATGACTGGACTACTCATATAGAAAGATATAACCAAGTTCAGGAAGGACAAACGGGAGCGGCGGAGGGAAAGAGAGAAGGTGTTGCATTTTACAATAGGACTTATTCTGAGGTACAGAAGGAGATGAGAGGCAGACCAGTTGAAGGTTGACCAACTGAAAGTTTTTGGGTGAAGAAAAAACTGTGTAATGTCATGATTGTGGGTCTACTATAGATCACCAAATCAGGAAGAGGAGGTGGAGGAGTCATTTCTAAAACAAATATAAATATCCAAAATACAAGACCTGGTAGGAATGGGGGACTTTAACTGCTCATATAGCTGTTAGAATACTAAAACAACTAAACACAAAATATTCAATCAGCGCTTGGAATATACTGGGGACAACTCTGTTTAAAAAAAGAGGAAGACATAACCAGGGAGGCTGCCATTTTAGACTTGATTCTGACTAATGTGGGGAATTGGTCATGAATCTAAGGGTTGAAGGCAACTTGAGTGAAAGTTATCATGAAAAGATAGTTTTAATGATTCTAAGAAAAGGAAGAGGCAAAATAAGAACAATGGACTTCAAAAAATCAAACTTTAAACTCAGAAAACTGGTAGGTAAGGTCTTACAGGAAGAGAAATCAAAGGTTAAAAAAATAGTTTGGGAGAGTTGGCAGTTTCTTAGAGACATTATTAAAGGCACAACAGCAAGCTATCCTGTGGGGGGGGGGAGACAGGAGTCCCCCCACTGCACCACTCCCGAGCCCCTGCCTTCACACCACCTCTCCTCCTTGAGGCCCTGTCCCTGCCCCACCCCTTTCCTCCCCAAAGCCCCACCTTCCTTGCTCCTCTCTACCCCCTGTCCCGGTCACTCACTCTTACTACCAGTAAAAAGGTAGGGGGCCAGGATTTCCTGCCTGCCCCATTCTGGCTCCCTGATAAGAGGCCAATATGGTTCCATTAGAAGTCCTTTAATGACCTGAAAACCAGAAAATAATCCTACAAAAAGTGGGAACAGACAAATTGCTAAGGAGGATTACTGAAGAACAGCATAAGCAGGTAGCGACAAAATCAGAAAGGCTAAGGCTAAGTCATGCCTAGCAATAGACATAAAATGCAATAAGAGATTCTATAAATACTTTAGTAGCAAGAGACACAAAGGAAAGAGTTAATGATGGATGATATCAAGACGGTGGAGGTGTTTAATGCGTATTTTGCTTCAGCCTTCACTAAAAAAGGTTACGCGGCCAGTTACTCGACACAATTAACATTAGCAACAAGGGAGAAGGAACACAAGTCAAAATAGGAAAAGAACAGGTTAAAGAATATTTAGATAACTTAGATGTATTCAGGTTGGCATGGCCTGATGAAATTCATCCAAGGGTACTAACGGAACAAGCTGAAGCAATGTCGTCACAAGGTCTATGGAATAATGCACGGCACTAAGCCACAGAACATTTAAATTTCCCTCTTTGCTAAATTCTGCTTGTCTATTATCTTATCTTGGCTTTATAGAAATAAATGCAATAAAAAAAATGGAAGGACCATAGCTTTCAACCCAAATGATATACTTCAAATCCATATCTTTTAGAGCTCACTATACCAACACATTTAAGCAAGCATGCTTTAGAAATTAATCTCTAATAAATTATCTCATTCAGATTTGGGGATTACAGTGGATTATCAGATAAACTGGAGCTCTCAGTGCAATATTGTGGACAAAATAAATATTATGATCCTTGGATGCATGCATAGGGAAATCTCAAGCAGGAGTAGAGAGGTTATTTTACTTTTTGATTAGTTAAAGCTTCTGTAATACTATGTCCAGTTTTAGTGTGCACAGCTCAAGAATGATGATGATAAATTGTAGAGGAGAACAGCCTCAAGAATGATTAAAGTACTAGAAAGCATGCCTTATAGTGACTGAGTTCCTTAAGTCTCTCTATTTATCTTAACAAAGATAAGGTTAAAGGATGCCTTCATTCCTGTCTATAAGTTACTACATGGGAACAAATATTTGATAATGGGCTCATCATTCTATCAGACAAAGGTATAACTTTGGAATGACTGGAAGTTGAAGCTAGACAAATTGAGACTGGAAATAAGGAGTAAATTTTTAATCAGTGAGGGTAATTAACCATTGAAACATTTTACCAAGGGTCATGATGGATTATCCACCACTGAATTTTTAAATCAAGATAGGATGTTGTTCTAAAAGATATAATCTAGGAATTCCTTTGGGGAAGTTTCATGGCCTGTATCATACAGGAGATTGGACTTGATTATCACAACAGTCCCTTTTGGCCTTGGAACCCGTTCAACCATTTTTTACAGGAACTGCAAAACTGAGGTTGTGAAATTTGCTATTGGATTTAAGATTGTGAGAAAAGTTTGCTAATAATTACCAGAGATTGCTATTTCATAGCATATGGAACAAGTGTTGTGTGTTCTTGTGCAAAGATGATGTAAATTAAATTAACATTTTTGATCTACATTTCAAAACAGGAAATTTATCTTTATTGGACACACGTAGGTGCTTGGCCGAATTTAGACTCTAGGCTAATTTCAGTCTTTCACAGTGGTATAAATAGGGGTTAATTCCACTGAAGCCAATGGATTTAAATCTATGTAAAAACAGTTTTATGGTACGTTTACACTGCCAAAAAAGTTGTGTTCTTGAATCACATTAATTAACCCATGTTAGCTAACTTAGGCCTTGTCTACACTTGCATATGTAGAGCACCAGGAATTAAACCAGTCCTCTGAGACAGCAGCAGGGAAAGCACTGCCATGTGTTCACACTGGCAGCTGCAAGCACAGTGGCGTGGCCACATCATGGGCAGCTATTCCAAAGAACACCTCTTCCCATTCTGGCACTGAGGCTTGTGGGAAGGGGAGGGGGGCACGGGGCATCCTGGGTCCTATCCCAATGCCCCGTGATGCATCGCTTTGCATACCAGCAATACCTGTGCTGAGGATTACGCTGATGGGTCTCACCGGCACATCATGAATTGCAGTCAAGTTACTCCTTAAATTACAAAGTGACAGTGAGGAGTTCGACGATGATGTCGACATGCATAATGCATACAACACGAGATTGCTTGTGGCATTCACGGACATGCTCGGGAAACAAGCACTGAGTGGTGGGATCACATCGTCATCCAAGTCTGGGATGATAAGCAGTGGCAGCAGAACTTTTGGATGAGGAAAGCCACTTTTATGGGACCGTGTGCTGAGCTCTCCCCAACCCTGAGGTGCAAGGACATGAGATTGAGAGCTGCCCTGCCGGTGGAGAAGCGGGTGGCTATTGCAGTCTGGAAGCTGGCAACTCCAGACAGCTACCAATCGGTCGCTAACCAATCTGGAGTGGGAAAGTCGTCCACTGGAATCATGTTGATGCAAGTGTGCAGGGCCCTTAATCGCATGCTGCTCAGAAGAACCGTGACTCTGGGCAACATGTGTGACATTGTGGATGGCTTTGCACAAATGGGTTTCCCAAACAGCGGAGGGGCGATGCATGGCATGCATATTCCAATTCTGGAACCAGATGACCTAGCCTCTGAGTACGTAAATCAGAAGGGGTTTTCTCGATGGTTCTCCAGGCGCTTGTGGCTCACCATGGACGTTTCACAGACATTAATGCAGGCTGGTCTAAAAAGGTACAGAATGACTGTGGTGTGCTTTTGGCCATTTAAAGTGCCGCTGGCGCTGTCTGTATGGGAAGCTGAACCTGGCCGATGACAACATCCCTACGGTTTTAGCCACGTGCTGTATCCTCCATAACATTTGTGAAGGGAAGGGTGAAAGCTTCACTCAGGCATGGACCGCAAAGGTTGAAAGCCTGGAGGCTGAATTTGAATAGCCAGAGACCAGGGCTATTAGAGGGGTCCAGTGTGGGGCCGTAAGGATTAGGGATGCCTTGAGGGAGCAATTCGATGCTGAAAGCCACCAGTAATTTTTGGTGCCTTGCACGAGAGTGAAGTGCAGTGGTTCCAGTGCTAGCAGGCATTTGTGTTTGCTATGTATGATGCACTGACTAACTGTGCCTGTTGCTTTCCTGGGCTATGCTGTCTTTTACTTTATGCAATAAAGATGGTTTCCAAAACAAAACAAACAAAAAAAATCATTTATTGAAAAGAAACACAACTGCTGGAGAAACACACATGGCATGACACATTTGTGCTGTGTGGGAGGAGAGAAGGGGGTGGGGTGGGGAACAGAACAATCACAGATTTGTGTATGTTCTGTTATCATACTCAGCCATATTGTCTGGAGTGCCATGCAATGAGTGCTGCACTTCAGGCTGGCTAAAGTGCATGGTGATGGGAGTTGAGCGCAGTGGGTAAGGGTCGTAGTTTGCAATAAAGGTGTTGGAGGCAGCTGGTGCCGATAAGAAATCAGATGTTGGAGAAAGTGGGTTGCCGGTGACATGGGGGCGCAAGGGAAAAAGTTTTGGGAAAAGGGCTGCAGGGCCGGGTGGGGGGGGGGCACGGAATCTGCTCCATATACACAGCTAGGAGCCCCTGCATCGAGTCCACTTGGCACTCCATAATACTTAGGAGCCGCTCCGTGGTTTGTTGCCGGCAATTTGCATTCTCCTGGGGGACACTCCTTTTGGTCTCCCACCGCTCCTGTAATTTTTTATTTTTAGTAAGGGACTGCTGCATGACTTCATGCAAGAGGTCCTCCTTGCTTCTTTGCGGCCACTTCCTGAGTCTTTGCAGCCTTTTGGCCGTTGATAACAAGGACAGCTGGGATCTCAACATTGCATCTGGAAAGCCAAAATGCAACATTTAACAGAGGCAGCATTGTTAAAACTAGACAGAGCACTGATTCGGCCAAACTTATAGACAAGCCCAGAGCACAAAATAGCACAAACTGTCTTTCCCAACACGAGTGCACATAACCCACAAGAGCCCCAAAATGGTAAGTAACCACAGGGGCAGGGGGACTATTGTTCCAGGGCCGTACTGTCCTCTGGGGCCCTGTGTCTTGGGAAGAGCCAACAGCTGGGGCCCTATACTCAACACTGTCCCCACATTTTCCACAGGATGGGCTTGTCCTGGAAGATATCTCGCTGCTGAGGGTGACCTGGGAAGCAAGGGAGGGTCTTCTGCAACAATTTGGCTTCCGACCTGGCCCTTATGTGGCTTGCCTGTGTGCAGCAATGGTCCCCCCGCTCCTCATGTTGATATGTTAGCCTTACTGGGACAAGGGGCACAATAGCTCTGCCAAGGAACCTGCACAAGCGGATTGCCCAGCTTCTTCATGAGACCTCCGATGAAATCTCCGAGGCCGATTACCACGATGTGAGATAGTATATCAATGCCCTATTCCGCATCTAGGCATGCATGCAGCCCTAACCCTTCGTTCTGCAACCCTCCTTGCCCCAACAGCCTGCACCCAATAGCGCCCTTCTCAAAATAAAAGCCACCTACCAGGCACCTCATTTGCTGTTTGTTCTTCCCCAAGCATCGTCTGCTGCTACTGGCTACCTTCCTCCTGCCTTGAAAACAGCTCCTGGCTGTATGATTCCAGGCATGCCATGCCGTCCTCTGACTCTGGGCCCCCTGCTCCTCAGCACCCTTGCTCCTGCTTTCATCCTTCTGCCTTGTTGCACTCTGGGCTGCCACAGCTTCTGAAGTGTCTATGGTGCTCTTTGGAGTGAAGGTGGGGTCGCCCCAAGTATCTCATCCAGCTCTTTGTAGAACTGGCAGGTTGTGGGGGCACCACCGGAATGGCGGTTTGCCTCCCATGCTTTGTGGTAGGCATTCCTCAGCTCCTTCATTTTAATCGTGCACTGCAGTGCATCCCAGTCATGGCTCCTTTCTATCATGGCCTTTGATATCTGCCTGTAGGTATAATAATTCCTATCACTGGAGTGCAGCTAGGACTGGAAAGCTTCCTCCCCTCAAACACTGTTGAGGTCCAGTACCTCGCCATTCCTCCATACTGGGGATCTCCTGGAGTGTGGAGGCACAGTCACCTGGAAAGATGCGTTGAGAGCGCTCCAGGCCTAGCTGAGCAAACAGGAAGGGGACTTTCAAAATTCCCAGAGACTTTAAAGGGCAGGTCTGATGGTTGGTCACCTGAGGGCAGGGCAGTAGACTTCAGGGTGATGACCAGAGTGGCTAGAACAGGCATTGTGAGATACTTCCTTCAGGCCAATCAGAGCGTATTACTAGACTAGGGTGTCCACAGTGGCACCGCAGTGCTCCAGCCGGGGTGCAGCAAGCTCTACGCTTCTTGCGGAGGTGGATTACCAGGGGTGCTCCAGCTGCAGAGTCCAGGCGCACTACATGCCTTGCCAGTGTGGACACCTCAGGAGTTAGGGTGCCTGGGTCTAATTTAATACTCTCTAACTTGCAAGTGCAGCCAAGCCCTTAGATTAAAATAGCACTAATGACACAGCAACTCAATTTCTAATTTGGGTTAGCAGCTCTAGTGCAAGACTATAGGGGAATCTGGGGTTGAACTTGATCTGTTCATCCAAGTTTCTACACCTTCACTGCTATTTTAACCTGAGTTAGCCAATGCAAGTTAGCTAACCCAAGTTAAGGACACATGTTTTATTTGCAGTGTAGACCTAACCTAAGTGGAAAAGCCCTCAGTCAGTAAGTCTCTAATGTTTTTCCTCTCCCTGCCCGCTGTAATTCAGAGATTTGTTTCATATGGTAACAATCTGTGCTACCACATAGTAACATCTATAATATGAATGACTAGAACATTGCAGTTAGATAATTTCCAAGGCACAGTCTCTAAAAAAGGCACAATTCATACACCAACGATTACAGACACAGTAAAACATCAGAATACAGCTTTGCTAAGCCACTAGAACTAAGCTAAACCCACTAAACATCCGGACTAAACTAATTCCAACTAAACATCCTGATTAATGTGCATTAACGAAGCATTATATATGTAAGTAAACCAGACCAAATCAAATTCATTTCCATGCCAGTTCACTTTCCCCCCCCCAAATTCTAATATCCTCATAAAACCACAATCAGCATGGTAACTGGAAGACAAATAAATTTGTCTTTGCACTCTGCCAAGCTCTATATTCTGACATCGATCAGAACACCAAGTTACTTTGCAGAAATTTTCAGTTAATTAATGGAACTTTTCAAAATTCAAACATTTTCAACTATTTAAGCTGTTTCATATTTCCTGAGGAGGAGGAGAAATGTTAGTATAATTAGCACTAAAGCAGGAGACTTTAGAGTATGAAAGAACAATATGAACAGTAAAAATTGTTCACATTTTCCATTTCATACCGTATTAGTGAACACCCAAGCAGTTTTTATTTATTCACCAGGCCAGAGAGATTTCTTCTGTAGAAAAGGAGACTACAGGAAAATCCTCTAAGCTTTTCTTCCACAGTTTCCTATGCATCCATTTCTAATCTTAGGGAGTAAAGGCGAGGAGGTGCGCCTGAGGTATTTAGTTCACACTTAGACTCTCTGTGGAAACCAGTTTCTATCTCCAAATGCTTAGAGTCAACTACACATGTTTTTCTCCCTACTTCCATGGTGCTTCCTGTATTTCACTCTCCACCACACCAGCATCACTTGAGGGAGTGATACTAATGCTATCTTTCTGTGCCTGTGCCCTTCCCAAACTAGTACATAGATGCAGTGAGGTGTGGAGGGAGAGTTAATGGTTCTGTGAAAAGTACCAAACTTTCAGTTAGAAAGTTTCCCTAGGGTAGCAGGCCACGGAGAGCAGCTGCTCATTGTTTCTGCCCTGTAGCATGCCATGCATGAGCTCTGGAGTGGACACCTTTTGGCACACTTGTTGAGGAGCTTCTATAAGCTCCCTTGGATGAGGACAATGTAACAGGATGCTGTTGGAGGTTAGAAAACCATCAGCAATGAGGTAAGGAATGTACCTGCAAAATGCAGAGGTCAGACTGATCATTCTAAGAGGTATTTCCCGGCCTTCTGAATCTATGGCAATCTTTGATAAACATTAAGTAGCATTTAGCTTGGTGGGACTAGCAGCATCATCACACCATTTATGGAATGCCTCATTTGATCTGAATGCCGCTGGCTTACATGCAGCTCTCCTCAGCAGCAGTTTACTATAATAAAATAAATGAATGAAGCTTTATAATTACATCAGCATGATATAAACATTAATTGCATTTCCCGGTGTGAACATAAATAAAAGCAACTGCTATTTATTAAATTAATCCCACTCAAAAGGAAAACAATCATAACTCATACAGGCTCTCACATGATTATTATTTGTTTACAGGGAGACAGCAAAGCTTAGTGTGATGAAGGATCACAGTTAATACAGAAGATACGTATGCATAAAACTAATGCGCTGCATACCACATTTACTATGCTACATGCATGCACTGTACAGATGAATAGTCAGCAACCACCAAGATATCCTCAGCCTACAGACATTCATAAAATGAAATTTTACTCAAAACTGAGTAATGAAAAAAATCTCTTAAAGAATGAGTATGAAGGGAATGGAATAGGGAAGGTGAGCCTGTAAATGACTATACTTGGCAATGTTAAACTATACACTTAGATTTGGGTTACCAGGGATTACTTAAGTTTCTTTTTACACTTTTTTTTAAAGAATGTTTATGAAAAATTTAGTGATACTTCTTATCAGCATAAACTGACTTAGCAACATGTTTATGGGGTATGACATTGGTCTCTAGGTTTCTTTCAATATATAATTTGATAGAGTAACAAGCAAAATAGATTTCAATGTACTTTAGCCTGCCTTTGAGATATATAGTTTTATCCAAAATTAAATGAGCTGTAACTCTTCATACTCAATTCCACTTACTTTTACTTAATTCATTACAATTTCAATATTTTTAAATAATTGATTAGGGAACCAGGTGGCTCAGGGAATTGGTTATTGGATATAGTTTCTTGTGCTTCTATAATACAGATTGAAATTCAACTCCTGTTAATAGCGACCAAAAGTTGCTACCTTGTGATAATGACTTGGTGCCCTTATGGAAAATGCATTTGCAGTCTCCACTGTTCTGTCTAATAGCAATTTTTTCCCTTTTTCATTATTGGTCATGTAGAAAGAGAAACAAAAGTCTGGTTGCGATTCACAACTTTATTTTCAAGAAGAGAGAAGTTTGATTAAATAGTGCAATATATTCAACTATCTATGGAACATGATAATACAAGAAATATTAAAAAAAAATCCATTTGTAACTTACGGCCAAATAACTTAAAGGCCAATTTATGCAATTCTTACTCAAACACCACTCCCACAGGAGTCAATACAAGTAAGGATTTAAAGATTTATGTTCATATTAAGTGAGATGAATTACACTAACATGTGACTAAGTGTATATATATTGTAATGCATATGTATTTTGGATATTCAATTTATTGATTTTAGCTATAGATCTATTATCACTCTAAGTGTATATACAAAACACAGAATCAATTATGAAAAACCAAGTAAGATTTCATTTAGGGAATGATTCTGCCTGGCCTTTACACAAATGTGGATTGTAGAGGATTGTCCGAGGAGTCTTCACTCGCCTTCCACAGTCCACATAAAGCCACAAAAAATTGCAGTGCCACACTTCTCCCTGGGGATGTGGGGAGAAAGCATGAAAGGCACTGGTTAAGAGATAGAGCCATAATTGTGGCATTCCATGCTAGAGGAGTAGACGGGGCACAAGTGGAGAGTAAGCCGTACCTCATACAATGTGGTGAAGATAGTAGAAGTGCTTTCTGGGCATGCCTGGGAGCTCTGGAAAACAAAGTGCTTCCTATTGCTAGGCACTGACACCAACCCCGGGCTATGCCTACCAGGCATGACTGATTGCTTCAGTAATCTCCACTTTGTATTTGTACCTTCTTGCTTTCCTTGGCTGACTCCCTTTTGTTTCCTTCCCCAGCAATCCTGGTTACATGGATGATATTACTGCCCTTTCCCCACAATAAGCTCTGACACCTGTTTGCTATTCTTATCGGACGGTATTTGCATCTTAACAAATATCCAGTTAATTTTGCTTTTGCAAGGTACTTTGTTAATACTGATAAGGTAGTGGAATGTATGCTACCCTTCATCTCCCCTAATCTCTGTTGATTCAGCCTCCTTTTCTGTTTTTAGTGCCACTCTCTTTGTGAGTTCTATAATACCATTACCTGACATGAAACATCAAAGATATTACCAGAGGTAGAAAAGAAGGCTGAGCAAAAACAGGAGCGTTAGAAATGAAATGGAATTTAAGAGAATTTTTTTTTCAGTTTGAAAAAAGTCCATACATTTTAAAGGCTAGTAAAATAAATATTTATTAGTCATCTTTTATTTATCAGAAGCCCTATTTGTGATGTCATCACTTAATGCAAAGTCTAAATGAAAAAACAGAAAACTTGGTATTTAAGAAACTGTTTCAAAGAGAGAGTGAGACACTCCTGGGATCAAGAATATTCAAGCGGCTACTGTTAAGATGACAAAACTTCCCTGGAGGATGGTCGAGAGTGATAGAGACAAAATTCCCAGAATCATTTGCTGAGTTAAAAAAAATAATCCTGTTGAGGGAAAGGAACTACTGAAACAGGAATTCCTTCTATGTTGAAAACAGAACTGTGTGAAGCTCCGGTCTTCAATTCATGTGAGTTTCAGCACACCTTACTAGTTTGCATAGGTTAGTACAGCATTAAGTTTGCTTCAGGTTTTGGGGTCACAGAAACCTAACAAAATTGGAGACCCTAAGTGAACATAGATGAGTTTTGGTTTCATAGGGAGGATGGACTGTATTATCCCCATCCTAGGTTTTTTGGTGGTAACTGGTTGAAGTGCTTCCCAATGTTGGCATCATTTGGGGAGGGGGAAACACCCATCCAACAGATATTGGCTTGGGAGTATGTATAAGGGTGATATATTATCCTCATCTTCCCCATGCAAACAACCAGTGTGTGTGAGGAATAGACCAGTTAGAACCATGGAGAAGGAAGGGTCTGTCAACTGCATCATGAAGTCTTAAAGACAGTCAGTGGACTGAGAAACAACAATATTTCTGAAGCTACTGTGAGAAGGCCAGGACCAACTGTGAGGGAGCTTTTGGGAACACAGGATCCTGATCTGAAAGATTTGTTGAACCACAGTTAAGTTTCATGTTCCTCAAATCCTGGGCATGGAGAGTTTTACATGAAATAACTGTATTGCTGGGGCAATACCCACTGTGACCCTTCAGGGGATAACTCACCCTGCTGCAGGTTTGTGGTCTATTTCTGTTTGAGATGTCAAGGTAGCTGTCTTTTGGCCCTCCAGCCAAGGGCTAGTGTCCACCATTGCTTAAGTCAATGTAACTAACGTGTGAAAACAACACTCCCCTGAGCAACGGTAAGTTACACTGACTTAAAGCAGTGTCCACACCATGCTTTGTTGGAGGGACATGCCCTCCCACTGACATAGCTTCCACCTCTCATGGAGGTGGAGTAATTATGCCAACAGGAGAGCACTGTCCCGTTGGCATAGCAAATCTTCACCAGATGCACTACAGTGGTGCAGCTGCACTGATGTAGCGGGGTAGTGTAGACTTGCCCAAAGTGCCTTTCAGTCCTACCCATTTCAAGGCATTGAAGTTCAAAGAGTAATTGTGAATGAAAATACACACAACTCCTCAAAGCCAGGATTGTACCACAAACCTTCAGTGGGCCCTGCCCTTCTATCCTGGCTTCCAAACTACAGTGTGCTTCCAACGATTCTCTCCCAGGATCTGGTTGTCCCATGTAGGTGGATTGGTCCAACTGGCAAGTGAGCTCAGTCTCAGAACTCCAACCAGGCTTCTCCCTGACAAAGAAAAACAGAACTCTCTCTTCCTTCCTCATCAGCCCTGAACTAAGCTAAGCACCCTTTCCTTTTATTTCCCCTCTCCATGCCTAACACTGGCTGCAGGTGCAGTGGGGTAGGCCAACAGGCTTAACTCTTCCACCACTGGGGAGACTGTGCCTCCTTAACACCCTCATCATGGGTTGTGAGGCTTCTTTGGCCCATCGCACACAGGTTGGGTTTTACTGCAAATCGTTCAAGAAACTATTTAAAAACAGCATTCAGAACATAAAATTGCGGTCACTTTCCGTAACAAGAATAAGTGGTTTCTGAGCATTTACATTTGGCAAATATGGACTTGAGTTCCTAATAATCAGCTGCTTGCAAAATCTGCTTTTGCGTAAAATCAGCCAACAAAAAATATTTTGCAGCCCTTAGAAAACTACCTTAACCAATGGCCTGAGATGTAAATAAATCATTATACTGTCAACTTCCAGACCTCCAACACAGGAAAGGAGAGAGAAGAGTCTGGAAAGCTTCCCAGAAGGTTTCTGTAATAACTGTCAGAGCATTAAATGTGGTAAAATTTGAATAAAATGACAGAGGTCTGCACAAACCACCAGAAAGGCAGCCCTGAGAGTATACATTTATACAGGATAAAAATACTATATGTTCCAAAGTAAGATGGCATGAGGCCCATATTGAAGTAGTGGAAAAGAGGAGGTCTTATGAACAGAAACTCAGTAAACCTATACATAAAAAAATGTGGCAATGTGAAGAAACACTCAAATTAACTCAATCAAACTAGAACCCCCCCCCCCATTTATGAAGCCCATTCAGAATTAAGATGAAGGTATTTTACCTTCATTTTTTGTAGGGTGATATTGAAGACCAAAGGAAAGATTACTATATTTTGAAGGAGATTCAGTGAGGAAAATTTTGGAAAATTACATGCTTTGGGGGTCAAGGGAGGGAGTGGGAAACAAAGCATTAAGAACACTGATTTTGGCAAGATTTTCTCTCTTTTAAACTTTTATAAAGACAAATAAACTTCATAGGCTCAAGAAGCTCCAGAGCATAAATCTTCTTTAGTGATAACATGCAATAACCATGCAATTATAATTAAAGGCATTTCAATGTTTATGCTCCCACATTAGATTAAACTTATTTTTAAAGCCATTACAATGTATGTAAATATTTTCCACTCATGGAATCACTATAGGGCATAATTTTGGAGACATAATGGTTTATTTCTTATCTTTCCATACCTAACTATAACATCAGCTGAATTCCTAGGTTTATAATATTTCCTTTTGGAATAATTACAACTGCTGTGAAAAATTCTTTAACCTTTAAGTTACTGATACACCTTGCTCAACACCATCACTCCACCTTAACACTTTTTTGTTTAGGATTTTCCTTAGTTTTAAAAAGCTATTATAAATTTCAAACACTGAACAAGAAACTCATAAGAATTGTACTGATTATAAAGATATACAATATCAAAATTAAAAAAAAAATAGATTACACTGTTAAAAGCCAGTTCACCAAATTCACCAATAGTTCACCAAAGCAATACATGCATAGAGAGCACACTAGCCAATTACATTTGGTTTATAGGTGTTTTGTATTGCCAGAATACTGCAAAGCTGCCAAACCATACAGTAGAACCTAAGAATTTACAGGATAAAAGGGAAAAAGTAACTGTGAAACAGACATGCTCAGACAGGTGTATTACCTGGCCATTTTCTGAATATTTCACTGAAGGGGGTTGTGTACAGTCTCTGCTGAAAACTAAGAATTAATTGATTGTCAAGTTTATTGTGAGATGTTCATAGTTTAAGATATATTGAATGCAAAAGGTTAGGCTGCAAAACTGTTGAAGTGAGACTTGTCACCTGAAATGAAGTGGGGTCTCAGAGTTAGCAATCAACATTAGAATAATTAACATCTGCAGAGCCAGCACTTTGTTTACTGTCTGGATCAGGTGGACGCTTGAGCACTGACAAAGACAAATGAATCCGGGGAGTTCTCTGAAGAAGGGGACCCTGGGTTAAGAGACAGTAGCCTGTAACTGTAAGAGCAGAAGAAATGGCTCAAGTTGTTATCTGTTACAAAGGAGAGAGTCTGCCAGTGGGGTTGTCTCATGAAAAGTAGATCCCAGCTTTCTGAACTAGACAAATGCTGTAAGGATTGACCACTGAGTGAGAAATATCTTATTAGACAGGAAAGTAAGCTGTTAACCAAGTATAGGTCATAGTTTGTGTTTTATGGTTTTTTTTTTAACCTGTAATCTTATGTTCCCAAGCCACTGTACCTTGCTTGCTTTTCTTTCAATCTGTATCTCAACTTCTGTTATTAAAGTTCAGTGTGGTTTTACCACATACATCTGAAAGTCTGTATCCTTATATTCTTCCTTTTACAAAGGGTTTGTTTCTGCTAGTGCTGAACTTTCTCCCATGGGTCAGCAGCAGTGGCTTTCTATGCATCCCAGTCCCAGCAGTGCGAGAGGTTAGGGGGAGGAGAGAAAGGAAACTGCTTCCTGGATTGTTGCATACAACTTGGGGGTGGGAGGAAGCATTATTTTAACTTTTTTTTTTTTTTGCCTTTTTGTGATTAATCTTCCATATTTCACAGCTCTGTCCTTTTCTAACACTTCTGGCCCCACTGTTTCTCTTATCCACTAGGTATATGTAGGTCACAGCCTGTAAACCAGAAGGGAAACAGCAGGGCAGATAGGTGAAGTGTGCTTGTTACTGTAACATAAATAATATTATTTAGCTCCCCAATTTCCCCATTCTGTCATTCATAACAGCAGCAGCGAGGTGCATCTCAGTGGCTGTGGGGACAGGGCATGGTCAAAGCTGGCCATTTCTTCTCATGAGCAGACCCCATCATACTCTCCTTTGTGTCCCGCACTGAGTGTGAAATGTGCCAAATAGTCTGACTGCCACTGGGATGCTTTTGTTCTCTTATCCAGCTGCAGAGTTTAGATGCTCCCAGGTCCCAGCAGGATGGGAGTGGAAGGAGAACATATCCATGGGCAGGTGGCACTTCCACCGAAGGAACCATAGGTGGCATGCAAGGCCAGCTTACAGGAATGGCTCTTCCTGCTCTGTGCCTACTTTGCTATGGAACCGTTTACTGTCTGCATTTCAATGATGTTTTCACTCCCATCGCTCACGGCTCCTTGTGAGTTATTTGAAAACCTAATGTGATCATTATTGTCCTGGTAAAATGTGTGGCAACATTGTACATAAAGATTCTACTTTATATCATTACTGATACATTCCAAGTTTAGAAAAGCAGGCACAAACCAGTTCCTCAAAGACAAAAGGCAAACTGACATCTCATCCAGGTACCAACAAAATCAAATGGACTATCACCTGGTTAAGTGGCCATTCTTTGGCAGGAAAAAAGGGTGTGAGCAAGAAATATACATCTTGGCAAAGAAATAGCTGGCAGTTCCCATCCCACAAACTGTCTCCTGAACCCTAGCCGGAGATGATTCTCAAAAGAGGAGGAAAAGATATAAAAACGGGTAAGAGATGCCCCAAATAATCTCTCCCTTCATCTCTACTCATGACATCAAAAACACCTGAAGGACAAGGAAATCAACATTGAACTGGGGGAGAAGTCCTGGCTGAAACCTTTTCTTTGAATTAATGTAGCTTGTTAAGTTCAGTATTAAATGCATATTACCTTTTATTCACTTGTAACTAATTATTACTTTTGTGCCTCATTATTTGTAATCACTTAAAATCCATCTTTCTGTAGTTAAACAAACTTGTTTTATCTAAACCCAGTGTGTTTGGATGGGAGTGTTTGGGAAAATCCACTTGAGATCAGATTTATGCATATCATTTTCTATTTTAGAAATGACAGACTTTATATATGCTTGTATTGTCCAGGAGGGTACTGAGAAGTACAAGACACACATTTCTGGGGGAAAGTCTGGAACTGGGAATTTGCTGGTGTTCATCTGTAATGTAATTCATGAGTGACTGGCTATAAACTGATACAGTATAGCTGAGGTGATTTACATGATGGAGGCTATGTGTTGGCTGACCCGGAGAGGTTGCTCTCACAGCAAAGCAGTGTGAAAGGCACCACAGGTTGGAGAATTGAAGGGACACAGCTTTCAGGTTGTACCCTGGTAATGTCACAATGCCTTATGCTAGGAAGAGTGGTGAACTGGGGTGCACTGCATCCATGGAGGCAGTGGATCAGTGTATATTGCAGGTGTCCAGAAGACAAGGGACTGGGCACTCACATGTAGCAGTGAGGCGTGTAGATTGCTAGCCTGCATAGGGAAAGAGCAGAGTTTTTGGAACATGGAGTGCTTGTGTTGCCAACTGCCAGTAGTTGGGGAGGTTTTCCCCCTGGTGGTTGTAGACATGGCTCTGCCATGTAGTACATGGCAGTGATTCACCCCAGACTCCTTGGGTAACCCCAAAGTAATCAACTAGTAAACAAGCCTGCCTGTCACAGATAACTTGGGTAGACCGGTCTGCTCCAGAGACAGATGCCTCAATGTCACACTAAAGGCGCTTAATCTGGGTACCAAAGAGAAAGTGAGCAATGAGACTTGGCAGAGGTCCCACTAAGCAGAAAGTAATTTAGAGCTGCTCAGAGTCTGGACATCTTTACGGAGGTTATAGATGCCAATGTGCACCCATTGTCACTACACCTGTTTTTGCCTCTTTCTGATTACATACCTAAACATCATGCTTTGTTTAAAACACAGGTAAATTTCCACCAACGTGCTTCTCTTCTAGGAAGAGATGGCATCAAAGAACCCAGGTCATTAACTGCAACAGTACAATGGCTTTTACATACACACAGCTCATTTGTGAGCTTGACATATTAACTCTTTTTCTGGACTCTGTTTGGTTTCGCACCCAGGATTATTAAGCTTTGAAAAAGTGTGTGTGTAGATATGTGTGTACACCAACTTATTTCAATTCATATTACTGTTAAATCTATTTGTGGCTTTTTTTAACCATGTTGCTTGAAACCGCTTTCTAGCTCACAGGGATATGTAAGATGTATTTATTTTACAGACATCAGTCTTTCACATAATTGTGTCTGGTTCAAAATTGGTTAGCTACTGATACAACTAACCTACAAGAGCATGAGCTTTTTGAAATGAAAGTCACAGAACAGTCAACTGATGTCTGTGCAATGATGAGTCATTACTTCCCTACCAAATCAACAACAAGTATCTGTTCTTAATATTTAAAATGAAACTCAGTCTGCTCAGCAACACTTAGGAAAACTCTCTGTAAGCATCTACCACCTTCAAGTTAAGGTTATGTTAGAGAAAATGAATCATTATGCAGTCTTCTGCTAGGACCTCCTGTGACCGCAAGATAATGGACACACTGTAGCTTTGCTGCATTAATTTTCTCTGAAATTCAGACTAGTCTATCAGAAAATTTAAGAAGCAGGACAAGGTAATGTAAAAGCCTCACTAAATCCCTTTGAGATAAAGATGTTTCTGAAAGGCTTAAAAATATGAATTACAGCCCTTTTTCTTTAGAGTCCCTCCAGTTAAAGAATATGTATTTATCTAAGAAATCAAGAACAAAACCCATGAAATGCACCAGGCTTTGATTCATGATGAATACATGGGAGATAAATATCAGAAATAAATACGTTTTAGCTGTTATTTAAGTACATCTTTCATAAAATACTGGAATAACCTCAGCAGTTCAGGTTATACAGGGATTCTGACATACATTCATCTTTGACAGACAGAATCTGCAGGTCTTATTATCAACTTAATGTTCTTTTAAGTTCTGGAAAAAAAATCAGAAAGATAAGCTTTTAGAAAGGATCTAAATCCATTTGGGGAATTTCTTGAATTGGATTCCTCTTGGATCAAAGTTTCCGTCCTTCATATTTGATTCCTACTCAGCTACAATGCTTAGACAGAAAGATGACATACATTAATTCTACAGTATGTCTTTTTGTAAGCATAACTGAAGTCATGTCATCTAAACTTTTGAAGTTTATTAAATTGGGAGATAATGCAATAGACAATTCCCTCTGATGTATATCAGTTGTAAAAAAAGAATTTGATTTTATTATCCTTTAAAAAAATTGTATACAACAAAAGAACTCATTACAGCTGTGCTACAGCTCAAAGTAATTTATTTATTTATGTTCTTTGTGGGTTTCGTCTCCCCCCCACCCCCCAAAATCCACGGTCCTGACAGAATTTAAGTATGTATATCAAAATTAAGCAAATGCACACTAATTAATAAGTAATTTTGAAATATCTGTTATTAAAAACAAAGACAACGCCTTTATTATGGTACCACAGCAAGTTTAATATAACATCACAGTAGGGACATAGTTTAATGGTGATAGGTTTTAGAGTGGTAGCCGTGTTAGTCTGTATCAGCAAAAATAGCAAGGAGTCCCTGTGACACCTTAAAGACTAACACATTTATTTGGGCATAAGCTTTTGTGGGTTAAAACCCACTTCATCAGATGCATGGAGTGAAAATACAGGAGCAGGTATAAATATATGAAAGTATGGGGGTTGCTTTACCAAGTGTGAGGTCAGTCTAACAAGATAAATCAATTAACAGTAGGATACCAAAGGAGGAAAAATAACTTTTGAAGTGGTAAGAGAGTGGTCCATTACAGACAGTTGACAAAAAGGTGTGAGTAACAGTAGGAAGAAATTAGTATTGGGGAAATTAAGTTTAGGTTTTGTAATGACCTAACCACTCCCAGTCTCTATTCAGGCCTAATCTGATGATATCCAGTTTGCAAATTAATTCCAGTTCTGCAGCTTCACATTGGAGTCTGTTTTTGAAGGGTTTTTTTTGTTGAAGAATTGCCACTTTTAGGTCTGTTATTGAGTGACCAAAGAGATTGAGATGTTCTCCTACTGGTTTTTGAACGTTATGATTCCTGATGTCAGATCTTTTGCGTAGAGACTGTCTGGTTTGGCCAATGCACATGGCAGAGGGGCATTGCTAGCACATGATGGCATATATCACATTGGTAGAGGTGCAGGTGAACGAGCCCTCGATGGTGTGTCTGATGTGGTTAGGTCCTACGATGGTGTCCCGTGAATAGATATGTGGACAGAGTTGGCACTGGGGTCTGTAGCAGGGTTTGGTTCCTAGGTTGGCGGTTTTGTTGTGTGGTGTGTAGTTGCTGGTGAGTATTTGCTTCAGGTTGGGGGGCTGTCTGTAAGTGAGGACTGGCCTGTCTCCCAAGGTCTGTGAGAGAGTGAGGGATCATCCTTCAGGATAGGTTGTAGATCCTTGAGGATGCTCTGGAGAGGTTTTAGTTGGGGGCTGTAGGTGACAGCTAGTGATGTTCTGTTACTTTCTTTGTTGGGCCTGCCTTGTAGTAGGTGACTTCTCTGTCAATCTGTTTCTTCACTTCACCAGGTGGGTATTGCAGTTTTAAGAACGCATTGTCTACAGCCAAGCTCTAAGATACAACCGCATTTGCTCCGATCCCTCAGTCAGAGACAAACACCTACAGAATCTCTATCAAGCGTTCTTAAAACTGCAATACCCACCTGGTGAAGTGAAGAAACAGATTGACCGTCTTAGTAGCCATGTCATTACTTGGCTGTACATTTTTTTCTAGTACTTAAATTTGTAATTGTGTTGATAAGAACAGTAAGAATGACTGGTGCATAGGATATGTTCCTTGGGGTTACATTTACTGGTGTTCCCACCATTAATTTAATCGTACTCTGAGACAGCACGTGCCAGATCAATGTGTTGGTGAGCCATCGTACCGTTAAACTTTCACAGCTGCTAGCTAGAAATCTAGACCCAAAACCTGAAAGTTATTTTTTTCCCCAAACAATTTAAGCATTATTTATGTGTGCAGTTCAAGAGATCGGATTTTCTACTTATGACATTTGCAAACATTTTTGTTTCATGTACAAAAATACCATATGCCATTTTACTAAATAATTGTGGAAATAATTCAACATGTAGAATGATTCAACAGTCAAAACCGTATAAACATTAAGAGTTTTCCTATCATGTCTAATTATTTCATTTAACCACATTTTAAGAAACATAAGCAGCACCCCTTTAAACCATTCCCTTTGTCATGTGTCGGGTAAGAGTAACTACAGTTTATATACTCTTGGCATTTTCATGTCTCTCTTGAGGTGAGTAGTAAAGCAATGTTATTACAATTGTTTCACTGATGGGAAGGAATTATTCCCTTTACTTTTATCATCTCCTACATTACTCCTATGTGAAATAAGCAATAGAAGGGGGCCATAAAAAGTTAGATACCTCGATTTTTGAACCAGCTTGAATTTACATGTGTAAAAGGACATCAGTAATTTTCTCACATTTACCTAATCTTCCCTGATGGATTCAGGCCATGCTTTTCATTTACTCCAGATGCGATAACCAAACTGTCAGCTATATTTCAGCTTTTCTTATAATCTTTCCCTGGAGCCAATAATAAAAGATTAGTAATTGACAGTGGTTGCTAGGCTAAGGGTAATGCTTATTTAAAACATGGGAAGCCAGAGCTGTATTCTTTGAAGGGATAATTTGTGGGAGTCCAGAAAATTGGATTACTTTGTTATCAGTTGTGTAAATGACAAAGATATTCAGTGTCCTTAAAATGTCAAGGAAACTTTAATTAAAAATGTACTACCTATTTTTTTCTGAGGGGGGAAGGAAAGTGTTGAGACAATTTTACATACTCCACAGGGCAACAAGAGACTCCGATGAAAGTTATCAAAAAACCAAGATGAAGATGGCAGTGTTATGTTGTCTAAACATACAATGCCCATAGATCATCTTTCATCCCAATGGAAAAAAAATCTACTCTTAATAAAAATGTCTATTTTACTTGGAAAATAAATGTAGCAATGTATTTCATTAATGTTTTAGCACCAGTGAAGTTAAAATCTAAACTTTAAAAAAGGAAAGGGTGCTATTGATAAAATGTATATAACAACTAGCTTTCTTTGGGAGGGAAGACAGATGTAAGAAATTTATCTTGAGTAAAATTCACAAGGTCTATGAACCTCTTTATTGCATTAAGGTTCTCTACAGAGGGGTAAATGTCAACTTTACTGTACAACCATTTAGTTATGCAGTTGAGATTCCCACAAACATCCTCTAAAATAAAAATAGAGCTATTCCTAAATCTATATGCAGAACAGATTAAAGTTTCCGCTAGAAATGCATACATTTGGGCCAGATACTTTGCTCAGCAGCATAGCTATGCTTAATTTCACTACTGCACAGACTAGTACCCAAGGGCCTACCTTGTTCAAATAGGCAAACACTTCTACAGCAGAGTACAGATGTTCAAGGGAATACATAGTGATTCCCCACTAGAGATATGTGCTGCAAAATGTGTGTGCAAAATAGGTGTGCAAAATGTGTGTGAAAGAGGTCCAACAGTACTACTACTAGTTTTTCTTCTGTGCAGTCTACCTGCTAAATGTAAGTTCAGACGTATTTAGACTTTTGATCTTGCTGACTCGGTGTCTCTCTCTCCTTATTAACAATAACTGAAGTCAAACTGGGGGAACCAAGGCATCAGCTCATCTGACTGGCACCCAATGACCCACAACTTTATCTAATGTAAACAAGAGTTTTATGCCTTTCTTTAAATCTAAAAGCTGCACCAGTTTAACTAAGGGTGTGTTAAAGTGATTTATTTAAACCAGTGCAACTTTCCTTGTGGGCACACATTTGTTAAAACTGTTATATATAAATCTGCCTTGTGTATGCGGACACTTTCACCTTTAAAGGAACCATTTGTTTTTTTCTAGCAACGGAGGTCAGGCAAGATCCCAGCCCAATGGCATAGAAAGGTGGACACTGCATGTATCATTTTTAAAAAATCCCCTAATTCCGTCAGCCTAGTTTCCACAAACTTTTCTGACTCTCTTCTTGAAAGAATCTGCATTCTCCCCCAGTTTATTGTAGTTACATCATCCATCGTGGTTCAGAAAGAATACCATTTGAACTAAGGTGACTGTCTCAATGGGAATAATGAAAAGCAAATAGATGCAGTCATCACAGCATGTGCACGTCTCATAGCTATATCATTTCAACAATTATGAATGAATGGACATATATGAAAAAAATAAATGCTTTTGTAAACAACTTATGGGGACAAAATGAGTTTTAAAAAGTGAAAACATAAGGAAAAGCAGTGAATGGCAAATATGATTATACCATAACAATGAGAGAACCATTTTCAGAAATTGTATTGCACATTTGTAATTTAAAAACTTAATTGTGCACCTAATCTGTATGGAAAAGTACTGTGTTTACATGCTCAGTGACTAGACGCAAAATATATGTGCATTTTCACACACATTTTGCCTTTGCACTTAAGCATGTATTTTTCTATAAATTTAGGTCCCAAGTAACACATATCAAGAAGGCAGGCCAGCAAGAAGATTGGAGTTCAAGAACTCCAAGAAGATAGTGACAGCTGAATTCAATTTTGCGGAGAGCTTGAATTAAATAAGTAGTTTGCCTCAGTATTCATGAGAGAATCTGAAGGTCATATTCTCAAGACTACGATAAATTTTCCTGGGGCAGGTAAGTGAAACTATAAAAAGCTTTATGGTCACACTACAGCAGATCGTTTAAAAATTCGAACACAAAAGTGGAATAAAAACCAGGCCAAAATGATATATGACTTAGGTTTCTCAAAGAAAGGAAGCAGGAAAGCCAGGACTAAAGACTTTTGTAGTAAACAGAGAATCTCTGGAGTCAGTGATAACTGTTTCCATATTGTAAGTAACAAAAATAGAGAGATGGAAACCATGTAACCGGTTTTCTAAATTTCTTGAGGTGTGTGTGAAATATTGGTAGTCAATCAGGAACAAGAGTGACAATTTAGAAATTAAATTTGAAAAAATAATACTAAAAAGAGTCCTGTACTGCAACATAAGTACTCATTTTAGAACTCCAGTGGTACACACACACAGGTATATAGGCAGGCTTTGGAAATGGTGTCACTGAACACTTCTAGCAAATTCACAAGCAAATTTGGGGCTCCTTTGTTTTGGTGGATCTTTAATTATCATCTGACAGTTTTAATCAAGAAATATTGTAAAGATGTCTGAAGAATCTACCTGCGTTTTTTTGAGTGTATCACTAATTTGGAAGACTGGGAAAGAGGAGTAGATCTAAAATCACCAAGTTATGAATATTATTATATAAAGTAGAAGAGAAAGATTTTTTTAAAAAAACAAGCGTTCCTTTTTGAACTACAGTTACTGATCCTGTTAATAATGCATGCAAACTGGGCCCTCAATTGTGTGTTTATCAGGTCCAAAGAGTCAGCAAGCAATACATAAGTTTCATATCTTCCTAGATATGCTTGAACAGATATACCTGTATAACCTGGAACAGCCATCTCACTGTAAGCATTAGTAGAGAACAGTACATAAATCAGATGTATTCCAGTCCATTTTTTAGTGATTCAGGTACATCCTTCTGTAGTTAGGCAGTAAAAGCCCTAAACATTTGGTAGTGATAGAAGGAAAACAATTAGTGCTACAAGGATCACTGAATGATCAGATGTATCTTGTATTTAAACACCACAGGCATGTTTTTTTAGTCATAACCTATTTGCTGATGACTTGAAACTCCAAAGTCTCTTTTGCACGTCATTGCAAGGTTCTGCTCTGTCCCCCCAGTTGTTTAATGTGTGTATATATGTGGCTGCTAAGAAGAGTTGGCTTACAGTGTGTGCACCACGAAGGTGATATCCACCGGCACAGTTCCATTACAACTGGCCCCACTGGTGGAGTGGAATAGAGGACTTTGTAGAATGGCTCAGTCCAGACAAGATGAAGATAATATTAGCATGTGAGACACCACCAGAAGATTTGGCTAGTTAAACCAACCCCTCTAATAGATAGCATACAGCTGTTGGGTGTATCAGGTTCACAATTTATCAGAGCCAAGCTTGCAACTGGATGCCTCGGTAGCACAAATGGAAAAAAAAACAGATGCATCTAATATGCCCTCAATCATAAAGTAACTGTGACCATTTGTTGTGGATGCAAGTCTTACTATGGGCATCCATGTCTTGAGAATTGACTGCTACAGTGTACTGTACTTGGGGTTATACCTTCAGAATATTCAGAAGCTGAAGCTAATCCGAATGCACAGCCCCATTATTAAATGACAAAACTCAGGTGCTTAACATAAGAATGGCTCTACTGGGTCAGACCAAAGGTCCATCTTGCCCAGTATCCTGTCTTCTGACAGTGGCCAGTGCCAGGTGCACCAGAAGGAATAAACAGAACAGGTAGTTATCAAGTGATCCATCCCCTTTCGCTCATTCCCAGCTTCTGACAAACAGACGCTAGGGACACCATTCCTGCCCATCCTGGCTAATAACCATTGATGGACCTATCCTCCATGAATGTATCTAGTCCTTTTCTGAAACCCGTTATGGTCTTGGACTTCACAACATCCTCTGGCAAGGAGTTCCACAAGTTGATGCTGCATTGTGTGAAGAAATACTTCCTTTTATTTGTTTTAAACCTGCTGCCTACTAATTTCATTTGGTGAGCCCTAGTTCTTGTGTTATGAGAAGTAGTAAGCATTTCCTTATCTACTTTCTCTATACCAGTCACGATTTTATAGACCGCAATCATATCTCGCCTTAGCCATCTCTTTTCCAAGCTGAAAAGTCCCAGTCTTATTAATTCTTATTCTCATACAGAAGCCATTTCATACCCCTAATCATTTTTGTTGCCCTTTTCTGAACCTTTTCCAATTCCAATATATCTTTTTTGAGATGGGGTGACCACATCTACACGCAGTATTCAAGATGTGGGCGTACCATGGATTTATATAAAGGCAATATGATATTTTCTGTATTATTATCTATCCCTTTCTTAATGATTCCCAACATTCTATTTGCTTTTTTGACTGTCGCTGCACATTGACTGGATGTTTTCAGAGAACTATCCACAATGACTCCAAGATCTCTTTCTTGAGCTTCACTGGTTATTTATAGTCTTCTGTGTGAATATCAAAGCGGTGGAATTGACCTTCAAAGCCACAAATGGTTTGGATCCGGTTGTCTGAGACACTGCATTCCTTCAGATGATGTAATACTGCAGCCATGGTCAACAGAGGCGTTGAAGCTGCCAGCAGGGCATTCTCCAGAACGTGACTCAGCACTCAAATGTGCTTCCTCAGATGTGGTCCACTAGAGTGAAAATGTGTTAACTTTCCAGATAGCCAAGAAAGTTTGCCTTTGCAGTGTATTTGGCAAGTGGAGAGGATGAGGGTTGGGCACCATTATTTATTACTATGGGATCATTATACTTGAAGGTGGGATCCATTTGTGGGGACAGAGGGAGACTGTTTAAGTGGTTTCATGTAGGTTTTTTTTTTCATTAAATGGCAACCAGAAGTGGTGCCAGAATATGGAGTACCATTATACATTTAAGATGACAAAAAGAAGAAAAAGGTAAAGAGAAAGCGAGCATTTTTAGGTGGACCTCAATTATCCCTAAATGATTGTGCGTGGGGGAATGTACATGTGTACGTACAATACTTATATGGATATTTGAGGCCCACTTAAAAATGTATTCCCTCTAGAGTAACAGACCTAGAGACTGAAGATTTTTACTGCACAGGGTTGATGAGAAGGATAAAGTTTGAAAAGCAAAAATGCTGTTTTCTTGGTTTTGACAAAATATCACAAGTTCTTTATAAGAGAAGCATCCTTTAGGAACATTGCAAGTGGATCCCCAAACTCATTTTGCTTGTCCATGACTTTTATGCATCCTTCATTGCTTGTGTGATTTTTTTTTTTTTAAGACTTCTGCCTGCCAGCTGATTCACCAAAGGCTGTTGTTGTAATGTGCCAGTCTGTTCTCTTTTTCCCTTGCCACTCTGTTGCCCTGGTGGCTTATCTCACATGCAGGAGCAGAAGAGCAGTTGGGGAAAACACAGACCGTAACAGTCCAGAGGTCTTTTAAGGAACAGAGCAGAAGGTCACAGATACTGGTTTCAGTGAGTAACTGTGTGAGTGACATGGAGTCCATGTGTCACACAGCAAAACCTTGAGACTTGGCAGGCCTGAAGGAGACTAAGCAGGTTATCATTGTGGTATGACACAGCATGGAAAGGAATAGAATGCTCCCAACAACAGTTTGAGAAGCTAAGCAAGAAGTCAAAGATTAAGGAAAGAAACTTGCCTATGTACCATAAGTATTCGGACAACTATTTTGAACAAGGGTAATTGAAACAAAACTCTAATGTCAGCACTAAAAACAAATCTGTATATGCCAGTTCAAGAATGGACAAGGCAAACTTCATTTTCTTAACACTACTCAACATTCTGGAACTAATAGCATTAAATCAACTGAAATACAAATGGTTTTGTTAACTACAGAACCTCAACTTGTCACCATCTAAAATTAAAACAAAAATCTGCTACAACTCCAGAAACTTTTCTTTCCAGGAAGTCCTATTGGGGAAGAACATCAGGGCCCAAGGTGCAATGACTCAATAGGGCCTTAGATGATACATTCATTTCGACAACACACTTCCTGTTTTTCCCACCCAAACAAATATTAAGGAAACCATTGTATTAAGGGCTGTGAAATACTAGTGTGATTGTAATTGGCATGCAAACTACTCTAAAGGACTGCACATGATAAAACATACTCTTGGTAGGCTAAAATTAATTAACATCTTTTCCTATGCCCCAAATGACACTGAACACATATTATATCCCTTCAGTTAAAAAATAAAAATAAAAAGGGAAAATTGTCAGGAAAGATGTACCCATAACACTTACATTAAAATTATCTGGGGACAAAAGCAAATTCAGAATATTTACTGTTCTCATAGCAATCTGAAAGAATACCAAAAAATAAACTTTTAGTGGTATAGTTCCATCGTGTAATTTGCAAAAGTTTCACGGTCTGACATTTCAGAGTTCTACTTTATAATATCAACAGTCCCTTTCATACATTAATCTTCATCAATAACTTAGTTCACCTTTACCACTGGTGTAGTTAGTGGAGAACAGAGTTTCCCCATGGGGTGTATAGGAAAGATCTTAAGGGTGGTCCATCTTGGCTGTAAATGACAGCATATCTGTTGGTAATAGCTTCTTTTGCACATCACTCATGGCAAAACAAAACAAAGATATGAACATATTGGTTTTACCGTGTCAAGTTTCTGCTAGTAGCCCTTCCAAATATAAATGGGAACTCTGTTTTTCCCTTTGATATTGTTCCACAGATCTGCAAACCCACTGAGCTCTCCTTCAAGCAAACTGGGTGTAAAAGTCTGATACTAGGCCAGACTCAATAAAGGGCAATGACCTAGGCCAGTGGTTCTCGAACTAGGGCCGCCGCTTGTTCAGGAAAAGCCCCTGGGGGGCTGGGCTGGTATGTTTACCTGCCGCGTCCGCAGGTTTGTCTGATCGCGGCTCCCACTGGCTGCAGTTTGCCGCTCCAGGCCAATGGGGGCTGCGGGAAGTGGTGCGGGCCGAGGGATGTGCTGGCTGCCCTTCCCGCAGCCCCCATTGGCCTGGAGAGGCGAACCACAGCCAGTGGGAGCCATGATCGGCCAAACCTGCAGAGGTGGCAGATAAACAAACTGGCCCAGCCCACCAGGGGCTTTCCCTGAACAAGCAGTGGCCCTAGTTTGAGAACCACTGGCCTAGGCTATATGTAATCTTCCAGACAGCAATGCTGTCTCAGGAGTATCAAAGAGGAAGTGCTATATAGAAGTCCACTCTCTGCTGAGTACCAAAGACACTAGGAGATCCCTATCTAGTCTTAAATCTGAACATGGTTCAATTTCTTTGTAACACCCAGGAAATTGAAGAATTCTAAGTGAGCCTGCCCAGAGATAACCCAAGGTGCTCCTAGGCATAGTCCATTCCAGACTGGTGAACTCCTTGTGTCTTATTAAGTATATTGGCTTTCTGTGAAGGTGATGACCATTCTGGAATTTGGACCCAAGTACTAAGATTTATTACCATTGGTTAATTGAAACAATGGTTTCAGAGTTCTGTTTTTTGAGTTAGTTCAAGCTAAGGAAGCTCTGACTGGGAATGTGAATCATATATTTAGAGAGATAACTCCAGGGTATCTTCTATTTTCTTCTGGACCATGGTACTGTACAACTAATGGGTGATACAAGGTATTTTGCATACTAAAATATTGCCTTGGGGTTAGAGAGGGGAAGAAAAGCGGTCATATAATCTTGTTCCCGCTTTTGATATCAGCCACTAGAGAATGTAAAGAGATACAACTAGATATTTACTCAATTTTTAAAAAATGATATTAAATCTTCTCAAATTTATTTACTTAGTATCTGTCTACACTTGTTCCTAAGTCCCCCTACCAATTTTTTTGAGGAAGTACAGCCAACATTTCCCACTTTAACTGTTTTCCTTTCCTTTTGCTGTCTGAAAAACCCACATGGGCCGTTAACACTGTTTTATAGAGAGAGTAAAGCAACGAAACTGACTACACAAAGTACTTTCAAATGTACAAAGTAACTAAACTGAAAATAAAGAAATTGTCTCTCTTCAATCCCTTTCAGTTATAGCAAAGTGTCAATAACTACAAGAATAGGTTATAAAAAATCAGACAGAAGTGTGATTTTTTTTTAATTGACTGTGTACCTTTTGGAATTGGTTGAGGACAAGAGAACATTAATTTTCTCAATAAGTGCGTTCAGGGAGGAAGAAAGGACAAAAATCCCCTCAATCCAAATGGGCAACTAAGTAATACCTGAGCACAGTATTTAAAATGTGTGTTTTATGGTGCCTGTGCTTTCTTTTGCATAATAGCAAGCTTAGCTTACTGTTGGTGTTACCAATATAGCAGCAACAACTGACACTCAATGAAGTCCATAAGATCTGAGAGAACGACAGGGATAAGTGCTCAGTTGTTGGGGAATGTAGGGCGTACCTCTCCAAGGTATTATTGAATGAAGAGTCTTGCTGTTGAGAAAATAAGCTCTGAAAAGCTTTCAAAATGGATTTTGTTTGTGTAGCAGGCAGTGATGTGCCAGGATGATAAGCTCGACAGTACTTAGCATTGTTTCATGCATGATTTTAAAAGATTTGGTGGTTCAGACTTCATGCCCACTTTGATAACATACTTGATTTCATAGTCCTAAAAAGAAGCTTCTGGTCTCTGGCTTTCTGTTTTCATATAGGACTCAAGCAAACATGTTCTAGATCATATTTATTTAATGAAAATATTAATGTGGAAAAGCATATACACTATAATAAATTGCTGTAAATATCTTTTTAATAAATATATTAAAGACACTGTGCAACAAAGCTACAAGTAACTTTCTACTGCACTAATGTGAGAAAATTTCTTTATATTTAATAAGCCAAATTCTCTAGTTACAATTGTGCAACACTGACTTCAGTGGTGTAAAAGAGAATATGGTCCTACATGACAGTAAGTTACAACGTGTTCTCTATTATAAAGGATTATTGGCTGTGCTGAAGAAGCTCAACTTATTGGAGTATTAAGCGAAGATCCTTCTTCATACAGTTTAATTGAGTCGGGACTGCCACGGTATCTAGCAACAATTCTGGAATACTTTGTCACAATGAGATATAATAATTGGTTCTAAAGAAAAAAAGGCAACTGAAACTGACAAACTGCAGTAACTTGACACAAGGCAATTTACCACTTTTTCTCCCCAAAGTTTGATTATTATATGTGCAGGAGAACGTGAGTAGCATGAAGAGGCAATTTGATTTCCATGCTACTGTGGGTTAGTCCTTTAGGCTCCTGATCAAGGACTACTAGAGATGCTAAATTATGGCAAACTGTATAACGGGTGGCTTCTGTGAAGCAACTCGATCACTAGAGACTGAGATAGAACAAAGACATTTAGTTTAAAGCCTAAGGTCAATGAAATGTCCACCAATCTTACAGATTTTGAAAAACAGGATATACTGTACCTCATCAGAAATTATGGGGTTTGGAGGGAGAGAAGGAGGGTTGTATCACATCAAAATGTTATTTGCCATATGCTAAAATCTGTTACTGTATAGAAATGAATACATTCAATTTGATGTGTATATAAATAGTCTGTTACAGCAATGTAAGTGATGTGAACGTATGCCACGGCAGCTCTTTGTGCTTCACCAACTGCTAAGTGCAGCACTAGCTTTCAAAATACATTAAAGTTTATGATGGTTCTAATTCACCTGCTGGGACTAATGGTTGTTGTTGCATCCCACATTTAAATTGCTTTCATATAAAAATTATGCAGGATCACACTCTAAAGATGTAAAGCTTAAAGCTATAATGCCTATTTTAAATTGGTGCTATTAATTACAAGTTGTTTATATTTACAGTAGTGAATCACTTGGCATCTAACAAGGACAGATAAGACTATCTGATTCCAACTACCGGGATGTGTTGTAGAATTTTCAAACAGAGGTATTTATATGGCAGTATTGATCCTGTCTTCCTGTCGACAAGTCTTCAAGGATTTACGGACTTTGAAAACAATTTGGAATTCTATTTCTAATGGAACTTAAAAAAAAAAAAGTAACTAATAGTAATGCAGGAACATTGACCTTGTACATGAGTTTAATTTGAAGACAACTGGTTTGGTAAGGTATGGTAGACATTCATTAATATTACCCTCAGTAAAAAACAATTCTAGATGGAAGGGGGAAATATTCACTCCTCAAACAAACAATGGTATTTGTTTCCTATCATGGCAAAACCCAGCAACTCTTATAGATATTTTACTTAATCTTAACTAAGGACAAGATGCAGAACCTTTTTCAATAAGGCTGATATCTTCTACTATAATATTCCCTGGTTCAAGTTTCGAAGTTTCGTTTTCCTTTTCCTAATTAACATCTTATCTTGATTCAGTTATTTGTTTTCATTGCTATCTTGTCAAACTTGTAAAACTTTACACATGAATATGCATGTGTTATTTATCTACATCAAATGTCTTCATGTTCTTTTATCAGAAATTCTTGGGAATTTTCCTCTTTTGTCTCAAGGTTGTCAGAATGACAACTCTTTCATATACCAAACTCTTTACAAAGTTAATGCCTTCAGAGTAATAAAATTTAGTGGATGAAAGACTGAATCCCTAAAGATTTAGAATTCTGTGGTATGTTCACAAACTTCCTCTTCGCAAAATTACAATACATTGGGAGTATTTACTCTGTTAAAAAAGGTTCTTGTATCTTCACTCCCATCTGGCTTTACTCATTTTCTGCTATGCATGTATTCATTTTTAAAGGCCAACAACAAGTTAGACAAAAGGGCAGTAAAAAATAAAATAACTGAATCAAGATAAAAATGTTAATTAGAAAAATTCAAGGGAACATTAGGGAAAAGAAAACTATTGCAGGGCAACCCAGTTTAGAAGTTGGTTACCTCCATTTTTAATATCTCCATCTCGTGGGCCTTTCCTCCGGGCTTGAAGTTGTTGCATGTCATTGTAAGGGAGGTGTGGCTTCAGCTGATGTCTCCAAGACAAATCATTAACCTTTGCCACTGTAGATTTATCCACCTCATCCCAGGGTATCAGCTGGACGCCCCTGGGGAACACATTCTTTGACAGGTTTTTGGTTTGTTTTTTGCATTTCCCTTAAAATTAAAATGAGTATTAAACACTTAAATTGGGTTGGAGCCGAAGATCGACAGAAGAGGAAACATTTTATGAATAATCTGTAAGTAGTTCTTCAGGTTACTATCTGTAATCCAAACTGTTTTGGCAAATCTCAGACAGCTTCATGGAAATACAAGGAGAGACTATTACAAGTTTTAGGAAAATGCAAGTTGTGCCTTCTGATGCAATGCTGATCTGATGAATATATTGAACACACATGAAGAAACAAATTAATAAAATCACCAACTCTTTTCAGTGAAATTAGTGAACTAAGTCTCCAAAGGTTTCATAGCAAAATGTCCACAGATAGATTAAGCTAAAAAGCACATCAAATAATAATAATATACTCAAACACACACAAGCTGGTTTTTATACTTATTTGAATGGGTGAATAGTTTATGTATCTAGTCAGTCAGTTGACTGGACATGGCTTTATAACCAAAGAAGTCACCTGTTTCAATAGGTCTTGTGTCTATAACATTTCAGCATCTTCTAAGGCCTCTGTTTGGGCGATGGGATGTCTGTGTGACAACTAAGACATGCATATTCAATGGAGGTGGTAATGACAAACCTGTAATATGGAGCAGAAACATGGCTGTTAAAAACAGATGAGGAGAGAAAACTACAGTTTCCAGTCTCAAAAGTTACAGCGTATTCCTAACAGCCATTGTTTTGATTTTATCACAGATTAGACACTTAGATGGTCCTGGCAAGTTGCAGTCTTGTACCAGTTCAGAACAAGACATCTGCAATGGTGGGGGTCACGTCCAATGTGCAGAATAAGGTATGCTTTTACAAAAGTTTATACAGCAGAGGTTGAAGGAAGAGAGTGAGGGTGGCCATCAATGAATTTGGAAGTTGCAACTTTCAGGGATTTAAGAAGCCTAAATCCTTCCAGATGGACTCTTGCCAAAGGAAGGAGACTTGTAAGGGAACATTCAAGATGGAAGTCCATTCTACACACCACCATGGCTACATCATAGCCATGTGAATCTGCTGCTGCTATATGCCATGATGAGCTAAAATTATCTACATACATTTCTGATCCGTTATAATCTCATTTGCTTCTACTAGACCAGAAATCCTCAAAGTGCTGTCTCTGGGACAAATGTGGCCTACAGAGTTCTAAAACATGACCCTCACATTTCTTCTCCATATGGGTGTTGAATAAGAAAAAAGCTGATCAGTGTTGGGTTTGGTGCCTGGGAAATGTCAACCTTTTTGCCCTGTGTCAGTGAAGGAAACTTTTAATGAATTAAAACCAAATATTGTTGTGGGCATTCATTTCCTATTGACAAATAAAGACCTAAGTTTCTGGGAATTGGAAGAACATTGTATACTACTCTTATCTAGAGTCCTTGCCACGTTGTTCACTTTAAGTTATTGCACTGTTCTTGATTGTTGCTGAGACTAATTAGTTGAAGGAAGATTTATTAAAGGAAATTGCCTACAAATACTCGTCTGTACTTTGTGTTTCATTAAATCAGCAGAAAAATTGGCAGGAATGAAAAAAAATATTTAATTGGTAAGTGACAGAAAAAGTCTGGCTCATGACATAAATACATAGCTGGAGTATTACAGTTCACACTTTTGCTAAAAATAAGCTCCTTCATAGTGTTACTGCTATAACTACTGGACACAATCCTTTATATAGCTATATAGTCAGTCATGTAAAAGGAATGCAAGATCAGGCTCACCATAAAGCACTGCAAACTCATTAAAAACTAAGTCAAAGTAATCATTAGCAATAATGCTTTCAGTAGGGTTCTCTGTTTACAGTGTCTCATGCAGCTGCAAGCTCTTCAGGGCAGGTACAATATTTTATTATGGATCTGATGCTGTAATGAGCTCCCAAGCACAGAATAATGAGCTATTCAGGGGTGAGTGATCAAGGGTGAGGCAACACTTCAACCAGCTGATAGCTAGCACAAGAACAGAGAAAGGAGAGAGTGATCATTCTACCACAAGTCCTAAAGAAAGTCACTTTCATCCAAAATTGCTGTCAATTGATTATAGAAAAGAATGGAGAAGTGCTACACATCTACTCCTATGTCAATGGCTCAAGTTGTGATTCAGTGGGCCTTGCAGTATTGGGCTTATACTAATACCTAGGGTAAAGATGGATTCAAGTTGGTATCTACCACAGAAATCATTTCACTTTCCTGTTAGTTGCTATTCCTTGTACACTATAATCTTTTAGCCTTCTCCCTTATGCGAATTTTTCACACCCACTGAATAATAAAATTGATGAAAGTTAATTACCACAAAACCACTCTCACAACAGTAAAATAGATTTGTTGCATGGGGCAATATTTGAATTGCTAGATACCTTCCATTAGAAAAAAAGAGATTAATAGTAAAGAAAAGTACACCATTCAGCATACCACTGTTAAAATATCCTCTACACATATTGAAAATTCTGAAGACACTGGATTTTGGGGGGAAATATTTTAACTCTGTGTTCCATATTTTCTACAATCACAGGGTCTATACTGTCTTTTGCAGCTTCAGCAGTCAAATGGCCACAGTTCTAGTATAACACAAGATGGCACAACCTTTTTTTCCTGTTACATGTTTTTTATGGGCAATTTCTACAAAAATCAAGTTACGTCAGTAATATGTTACTCCTTATTTCATTCTCTTTTTAACTTTACCTCAGTGTCTGATGAGATCTAGATCTGTAGTCAGAGTTTCTGAAACCTGACCTTTGATTAATTTGATTTACTAAAGTCTCAAAAGTGATCGGTCCTTTTTCACCTTTGTTTTACATGGATGACATTTTCTCACTGAGCATTAATCTTTCATTATATTGTCGCCCAGCTACCTTAGATATATTTTAAATATACTGAAATGGTAAGTTGTCATGAAATGGAAAGAGTTCAAGAAAAATTAGTCCTTGGTAAAGAATATTCAGTTGCACTTCTTTTGCCCAGTACCTTGTTAGGGTGGAACGTGTTGTGCCAGGACTATGAAATTTTTTCATAGTGTGCATCACATTTTAATAAATAAAGTTATCACATGGACCATTTAACTTCTCATTCATGACTCCCCTTATTTGTTATTGCATAGCACCTCTGTGACCACTATAAAGTACAGCTTATGTGGAAGAGTATATATTGTATTTTAGGTTTCTTTTATGAAAGTTAGCTGCTAGAAACAAAAACAACCAGCACTATATGACCAGCCAAATCTCTGCAGCCCATCAGTGGTCCATGGACCAAACCGAGAAACTGAGTTTTGTGACGGTGGTTAAGACTTCTCTTTGTAGTTTTATAATTTGGTCATTGATATTTACTTTGGTCTCTAACTTGGCATACAGTCTTAGCTTTGCAGAGAATTTGAAAAATAGGATGTGTGGGTTTTGCTAAGAAGAAATGTGTGAAAATATTTTCACCATCAAATTAAACATTACTTTTTTGCCAGCTCCATGACTAGCAAAACACTGTTACTTCCATTAGCATGAAGTTTGTATAAGCCATTTGTTCAGCTTGTGACAGAATCACTGCTATATAGTTCAGCATTGCATCTCTGACTTTAGGTCATAAAATGTCATTGTTCTCAAGGCTGTTGGATATTTGCAAAGACTACTAAATTTGTTCGAATATATTATCACTAGTAGTCATCCTACAGTTGGCAATATACTTTAGCACAATGTGCTTAAAGTCCATAACAGGTGCATTGTCAGTCTTCAGTGCACAATACAATTAAAATTGGGTTTAGAACGGTTTGGCTCAAAGACATTTTCACTGAAACATTTGTCAGAGAGTGTATAAACCTGTTTTTCACCATTGTGAGCCTGCATTACTTATCCCATGGTTTCTAGTTTCATAGAAAGGATATATTGCAGCACTGCTATTTACTACTCTATCTTGTCTTCCTGCAGGATTTTCAATATACTAGGTAAAGCTGTGATTTTCTGTTAAAATTGCCACACCTCATCATTCCACAAAATGTAAGTCACAACCATGGTATGATTTGTCTCCAAATTGTGGGTTATTTAAACTATTATTTTTAAAAGAAAATATTCTGAAATAGTGGGATTATAGTGAAATAAATTTTACATGACTTCATGGCTTTAAGAATTTTCACATTTTTAAACAAAATATGCATAGGAAATCATAGAAATCTTAATAAAAATACTCGAGAGCATAGTTGTTTCAATATGACTGAAGGCATTCTAGTTAAGCATATAGTATAAATATTTATAAGCAAATGAAACTACTGTTATTGCAACATCAAATATGAGTGAGTAAGCAAGCAAAGCAGCACAAGTCTGGCAATTCCAAAACAAACTGGCAACAGTAATTTGGGCACAGACTATATATTTTATGGCATAAGTGGCTAACCAAGCATAATCTACTAAAACGTATAGTTTACAAAAGAAAAAAGTAATAGAAAATGCTACATGTGTGCCAAGTGGCTGACAGTGTTACCAAAGTAACCTTAACTTGGTGATTTTATGAGTGCTTACTTCTCCTCACCTTTACGTAGCAGGTGGGGGTTTTTGTTTTAAGGAGACCCAGGAAGACCATTTTAGTCTGGAAAGGGCTCTATGAAATCTTGTTCTGCAGTGCTGAGCTGTGCTACACTATACTTCTGTACAACCTGCGAGAGAGAGAGAGTGAGTGGACGGAGTGAAATGACTTCTTTAGAGTTTGTTACCATGTTAAAAATGTTACATTTTCTTTTTACTGACAGACTTAAACGGCTAATCACAAAGGATATTGGCAAAGCACTCATACTATATTTCTGTTCAATTTGAGACTAGAGGGGTTCATCTCAGATACAGAGAACAAGCTTTAAGAGTTTTGAGAGAGAAAAAATAAAAATGTAGTTTACTTGATGTGGTTATTTATGCTCAAGACTGCCACACAAATAACATTTTTTGCCTTGAGGGGGTGGAAAGGGGTAGCAATTTGTGACTCCAACAGAACATTTCCTACTTTCTTCTTGGTTTCAGAAATAAGCTCATTTCCCTTCTAAAGCTATCTGAAGGGAAATCCTATTTAGGATTCCTCAAGGTAGCAGAAAGGTGGTACAGACAGGATTAAGCATCCTTTCCTCAAAACCTAGCAGTAATTGGGTGGTGGAGAGGAACAAGAAGGAGACTGGGATTTGGAGGAGGAGCTGAGCAGAGTACAGGGGCAAGAAAAAGCTGGATGAGCTAGGTACAGAAGGATCTATGGCCAGAAGAGTACAGTCCTCTCAGAACCTGGAATAGAACTCAGGATTCTTGAGTCTCATCATTCCTCTACTGTCACCAAATATCTGTGAAACCCACTGGCAAAAAGTGTGTGCCTCATTTCACTTTAGGGTCTGGTCCATGTAGTGGTAGTAGTGGGTAGTATCCCCTCCATCACTCACTATGTTTAAATCAAGATTGGATGTTTTCCTAAAAGATCTGCTTTAGGAATTATTTTGGGGGAAGTTCTATGGCCACTGTTACTACAGGAGGTCAGACTAGATGATCATAATGGTCCCTTCTGGCCTTGGCTTCTATAGCTTCCCATTTTTAATGGCTCATTCTTCATATTGCATTAACATGGAACCATTGCAATAGTATTGCTCTCCATCTTCCATAAAGAGACATAACAGAATGCACCTGGAGGTTCACTAAGTTTCCCCAGGTTGGAGAGGGAAGCAGGGTTTGATCCCCCATCCCTGGTTCATGTCCCAGAAGGCACGGTTCTTAGGGGTTTGGTGGATTGCCTCAAACCAAATTGCAAGGAGGGTCTATGCCTTCACACTCTCTTCAAGGCCCCCTTTTCTGACTTTGGATCCCTGACAGCATAGCCCCCCCAGCCTGCCACTGCCCCTTTGAGAGGTGTTGCAGGGTGAAGCAGAGGGAACTCTGGAAGACAGGTTTATACGCGTTTACACTGTGTTAACTTTACAGGATAAACATCCCAATGATAGCGAGTATAGGGCACCGCTCTGCTCTGCTCAGCCACCCTGGAGTCAGGGACCTATGTCCACACAGGGACATAGGTCCCTGACTCCACACAAGTCTTGCCTGAAGAAGCTTATGGTGCCACAAGAAACAGCAAAGCCACTTCTCCCTTTTGCGAGATCCTTAAATGAGGGCCCCACCCTCTGCACAAACCTGCATTTTATACACACAAATTCAAAACATCAAGACTTTTGCATGAAGTTTCTTACTTATATATTTCCTGCGTATTGGGTTAGATAAATTAGAATTTGGTAATGAAAAATGACAACAACAATAGTCCATGTTGTTTCATGAAGTTTTGCAACCAAAATTTCATTTTAATGATTCGAGGCAATTAAAATTTTTTACCTTAAAAGTTTACACACACAGCAACAATGGATATCGTTCACTTCTCTACAATACGGTATCAAAGATGTTTCAAAAATAAAATAAGTTTCACTGACAAACAAGTGCAATATATCAAAAGGAAAAAAAGTGGAACAACTCATCTACTCTCATGAAAGCCATTTTCATGACCAAAAAGTAGCCAAATGCAACTGGTATTCATCTACAAAGAAACTAGATATAACACAAGGTAAAAAAGTTTTGATTTTAGATTTGTGGCCTACATGACTACAGAGTATTTTTTATAGTTTTCCAAGTTTTTTCCTGAACATTGATGACACCTAATACCTTTTACACTTTATGTACTTCTTGCTCTGCTGAAGATTAGAAGAATAAAAAAATCGAACAGTTACATAGCAAAATTCTAGAGCATATATTTAACCAAACTCTTTAATGCAAATTTAACCCAAATTTCTGTGGAAAAAGCAAATAGAAAGTTAGGATGTGGAAGCCTTGAAAGACTCATTAGCATCACAAATCTGTGTCTAATTTGTGTTTTCAACTATGAACAACAACTATAGCTGTGTTTCACTGGCACTTCTGGTCCTAACAGAGTTTGTATGGTTCCTTTTTCATTTGTTTATGAAAGTGCTCTCTCCCCAACCAGCATTTAATGAAGTCAAGAGTCAATGAAGGGAAGTAGTGCTGTTAAGCAAAACAAGACAACAGAAAGGACAAAACAAGAATTTGCAATGGAGGAAGTCTGCACGGTACATTGGATATCCTCATAGTGGTTTGCTGGTGAGGAAACACTGGCAGAGAAATCAGATTTAGATTGTGAGCCTGGTGGTTGATGGTTATAGACTAAGATGAGAAACCTCAGGTCAATATCTGCTGTCCTCTGTTTCACTGAGGTTTACAAAACTTAATTTGTATACAGAACAAGTTTTTTTTCTCTCTCAGATGAAGGAAGCTATTTCTATAGATGTTCTTATCAGTGCAGTTTTAATTCTGCTACCACTCATCTCAAAAAGGCTAGAGACCAAGTCCTTTTTCCTAATCATGTATAGTGAGGTAAGACACTATTATAGATTTGTAAAATGTTTTTTTAATTACATGGTATTTTGGAGATTTTGGTCATCAGTTCACAGACATGACAGCTGAATTTTCATCCTCAAGCATGTTATGGACATGCAAAATTGCACATGGAATCTGTTTCTTTATGGAGACAAAGAGCTCAAGATAAGAGTAGCAGCAGGAAGCAGAGACTACTGCAAAAATTCTAAAAGATTTTAAAAAAGCAAATCGAATACCACACCATCAGTGTTGTCCTTCCCCTGCCCAAAGTAAACAAATGCTTCTGTTGGTAGCAGTTTGACAAGAAAACATTCATGCCGTGTTATTCTTCCTTAGCATTCATTCATGCTACCAGTCACAACAACAAGAAGGAAGTGCCAGACATATCAACACTTCTGTCTGCCACCATCTGCCAGCAAACAGTCCCAATAGATAGATAAATAGATACACACACACACACACACACACACACACACACACTTTTACATCGATATTGAGCATATGCGTGAAGTCACATTCAGTTCCATAGAAGTGTCAGCCTAGGGAAGACAGTGGACACTTGGGATCTTCAGGATATTTATCAAAACAAGGCAGTGTGATGGCTGAGTAGTAAAAAAAACAAAACAAAACAAAAAAAACCTCAGCCACGCTAAAACTACAATATTCACACAGGGCAAAGTAGAGAGAGTGTATTCAACAACAGGAGATTTAAACAAAGAGACTTGAAGGAATACCCAAGAGACACCATGAAAAGAGCACAGCTAATCAAATAACATGCTTTGCCTGGTACTCGAAGAGTAGCTCTAATGTTTAGCACCTCACCATATATATATTATTGCTGGAAGGAAATACAGTGCATTATATACTAATGTGTGTATTTTTCTGACACAACCAAAATGTGCTGGGAAGTATGGGACAAAAAACCTCTCTCAGTACAGACGGGACCATGAAAAGTGCTGAGGACCCACATCTCTCTATTGACTTCAATGGAAGTCAACCAATTTCAGTGGGGCTTGCAGAGGTTCAACGTGTCTAAGGAGTTGGCCTTAGTTAAGTAATGAAAGGGACAAAAAAGATCTCTAAATTAGGAGGCAAATCATACCTTATACAATTCAGCAAGGGAAGATAGTGACCCTTGTTCTGCATATCCTGCTGACCACACAACTGATCTTAAGGACTGACTGAAACAAAGGGTTTAGTTTTCTCCCAAAGTTTGTTGGATCCAAGACCCAATTAGCTAGAATCCTTCTCCACATAAGGTGTGTGTTTGCATATGATTGTTATTTTCTGGCTACCTAAACATCTAATTATGCATATTATTTCATTTCACAGGCAGAAAGAATTTGTGATAACGTTATTCCCCAGGACATATAATTGCAATTTTGGTTGACACACTTCTACATTGCCTCTTCTTTTGGTGGATAGGAATACATATTTCATAAGTTTTCACTTTCCTTAAACCTTTGTAAACTTACTAGGTTTAATGTCTCAGGTCTCTTGTCTTTATTCAATGTAGGGCTTATATGGGAATCATTTTTTCTTGACATTTATTATTAATTACTAATTGCGGTGTGTTAATACCCAAGGACCCAATCAGGGGCCAGAGCTGCAGACTACAGAGCACAAGCAAACAGTAAATTGATTATCTGTATTTTATATGATACCATTGTATTACTATAGTTATATCTTTTAATAGCTTTTGAAACTTATTATTTTCAAAAGATCCCCATACTTTCCAACACCCTACCAGAGCCAAATTCCGCCCTCAAAAGTGTGTGTGTGGAGCTCTCATTGCCTCAGAGATGATAGTAAGCAGGTCTGATAACTGATAGAATCAAGAGAACACCTTTCAGAAGAACACTGGCCATTCTAAGTAAGTATACTAACACCACAGAGAGAACCTTAAATGTGAAATAAAGAAAAACAAAACATTTATCTTATAAACTGTTTTGAGAAAAGGCAGCTGCTACTACCTGCAGCCATGGCTTTGAATATCAAAAAGTATCTAAATCACACAGCTGCCGAGGGTTGGAAAAGGAAAGTTGCAAACCATATAAACAGACTGATATTGCCATTTACTATTATGTCAAGAAATTACTCCAGAAACCCATGGCTTGAACAGATTCTTTTTAGCTTGTGCCCAGTAGGAGATAGTCTCATGAAAATAAGGTGATTCCAGCTAGTTATGGAGCACTTTATGACCACTCATGAAGGGCTTCTGCAGACCTGAAGAGCATAGCATGCCAGGAGTATCTGAATCTGTTAACAAAAAGCTTCTTGTGAATATAGAGAAGAATTTATAAGGCAATTTCGCAGTAAAATATCTTGATTATACCAAATCAAACAATAAATGCTATTGCTAACAAGTATTTTGAAATGACCACGTTTAATCCTGGAAAAATCCATTTATGGATACCCTTCAGCCAATTTCTCCACAATTTCTATGATTTATGCAGTAACCGTGATTAAGTAATATGCACCCTAAACCATCAACTACATTAGACTGATTTTTTCTTCCTTTTATTTGCATTGTCCAACCAAAAAGAACTCAAGGGGTTTGTGAACTTTTTCTAAAACAAGGTTGTAATTAAACTATGATAGTACTGATGCTGTCCTCTGAAATGGTTGATTAAGGATTAAATCTTGCCTAGTGTTGCATGGGTGAAGTGTGGATGATGACTCCTCCTGTGGACTTGCAGACCAGCTGGGCAGCATTCCAGCCCAGTGCCCCCTTGAGTACAAAGCTGCTGGAGAAGCCTAATTAGTCTGTTGGAGCTCCATGGCTGCAAATAGAATTCCTCCCCACTTATCACTTGCTGGCTGACCAAAGACCTTAGGTATATGCTGCAGCAGGCAGCACACACTGGAAGAGTTTACACTGTTTGGAGTAGCAATGGAACACATAAGAAGTTTGGAAAAGCCTGCAATAGTCAATCAACAATATCTGACTATATAAAGTAAGACTCACACATCCTAGAATGCCTTGGCAAACTCAGTCCTCTGCTTGTGGTGTGAGCATCCAATAAAGAATGTGCTCCTACAATAGCCACTTCACTCCTCCCAGTCCTTTGCAACGCCATTCACTCCTTGTGGCCCTGGGCTGGAGGAGTCTGGAGTTTGGGTAGATCCATCTTCACAATCCAGGGATGGAAGACGATTTGGCCAGGGTAACACCCTCCCCTGAAATCCAGGCACATTTATTGCAGTTCTTTTGGCCTTTCATTTCCTGAGAGGTATAATAGCACTTTATTATCTCAAACTCAAAATGTAACTGAATTTTGACCCAAATGCCACAAACTGTCAAGTAACAGAAATGCAAGGCTTGGCCCATTCAGTCATTTCTCCTTGCTCACCACCAGATGCCGGCAGAGAGCACCCTCTCTTTAGGAGTCCCTGCCCACCTGAAATTCTGAAGCAGTTCTGGGTTGCTTTTTTCCCCCGTTCACAAACCAATGTGAACAGTGAGCTGCCTACGGCTTCAGGGTTGACATCTGGGAATAAGAGCACCAAAACCGATATAAACCACTATGAAAGCATGGAGCAATGAACGTAATTAAAGCAATACTAGTGTGCACTGCAATGATTAGGGTCATTGCCACACCTACTGTAGTCGTGTGCTTGTTTTTAAATGAGAAGGATTGGTTAAAAATAACACTGTAAATAATGATGCAAATTTATCTTTTGAAGGTACAAGTCATTTCAATTATAGCAGAATGCATCGCCAGTACTGCAGGTATGAATATACAAAAATGCTGACTGACGGACAGGGTCGAAATGACAGTCTTACTGAATATGGGCAATGTTACAGTGCCAATGCTACTACTTTATAATCCTCTAGGTCTTTGCATCTGAGGACGTAAAAACACTTTCAAAAGATGAAGTACTATTATTTATAGGTAAGGCAAAGATGGGTCTAGGATTAAAGAGTGGGTGGGTTGACAATAGAACCCAGGATTCTGTTTCTTTAACCACTAGGCCATTCTGCTTCCCATTTGCACACTATTGTACCATTGCTCACATTTTACTATTAACAAGCATTTGTCCTATATAATTATATAGTTTAAGGTGAGAAGGGACCACCAGACCATCCAGTCTGACCTTCTGTATATCACAGGCCACCAACACTACCCTGTCATCCATACAGCTGCTGCAATTAGACCAAAGTATTACATCCATTAGGAGACTAAAGTATTGTGTGCCACAGGCAGAGAACAGGAGGGAGCAAGATGCACCAATGCCTGAAGCCCCAGCAATGGCAGGGAACTGGTCTTGGAAAGTCCTGCTGGGAGCCAGGAAGCGGGAAGGCAGAAGCCCACTGCTAAAGGACCTCTCCCAGACTAAGGGGAGGATCCACATGTCCGGGATTCCAAATGATTGTGGGGGACAACTAAAGATATAACAGGAACGGGAATGAGGTCACAGGACTAAACGAAGGGAACCTGACGGGGACATCGAGCAGAGAACCTCGGACAGCTCCCACTGCTCCTTGAAGGTGTCAAGGGAGCCAGGGAATGCCGCCCAGAGGAACTCTGCCCAGATGTGTGACTGGACTGAGGAGAGGAAATAGGTGCCACAGTCGCAGGAAACCCCATCTGCCAACCTCCTCTCCCAGGTTTTGTAGATGGCCATTTTGGTCAGGGCTAAGGGAAGGTTGACAAGGAGATCCCACGACTTTGTGGGGCCACGGATAGGGAGTGCATAGATTAGAAGGTGAGGGGAAAAGTGCAACCAAAAATGTAATAATATATCTAGGAGGAGCTGGAATAGGGGCTGCAACCTGGTGCACTCCAGATATACATGCGCCAGGGTCTCCCTCACACCTCAAAAGGGGCAGGTGTCTGGGAGGGGAGTGAACCACGCCAAGTACATGAAGGAGCCGCCAGCTGATGTCCCCGGCAGGCCTCGGGACCAGGGTGCAATATAGGCTGGCCCACCAGGGCTCCTCACCCTCCAGAGATCGCAGGAGGTCCCGACACTTCGTGTCAGGGCAGGACACGAGGGTGAGGACGTGAAGAGTGTGGAGCACGAGTGTGTACAGATTGTTTCTTGGCACGGTATGAAACCGAACCGGCTGCAATTCGTGCAGCCAGCTCATGGTAAAGGGGTGTGATGGCTGGGTAGGTCCACAGGGCAGGGGCATCTTGGAAAGTGACCCAACCTCCACACAGGAGAGGAAGGAGAACCCTGTCCATCTGATCTGTGGGGAAATTGCTTCCCAAGTCTACATAAGGCAATTATGGTTAGACTTTGAGCATATGAACAATAACCAGCCAGACAAGTACCTGAGAGAGGCTTCTCAGTACCACCTCAGAGCACTAGCACCCCCCATCCAGTGTTCCATCTCTGGCTATGGCCATCTCTTGGTGTCCTTTTTAATTTTAAGCAAACATCTAAGAAGCTGATTAGAAGATCAAAACCCTAAAATGTAACCAGGGAAGATCATCGGAAGAAAAGAGATTGCTGTGAGATACTGACTACAAGTAGCGGTCCCCCTTAAAAAAAGAATTGGAGCATACTATTTGACAAATCTGATTTGCAAGCCTGCAGTTTCTATAAAAAAAACAGAGGTATAGATTTCTGTTTATATATTAGCTTGTGTCTGACAAGCCTTGCTCTTTTATGCTGAGTTTCTTTGATTGCTTCAGCTGGGTGTAAGAGAAGCTACTGAAATCACCCAGTGCTTTGCTCTGGTCCTGCTCTCAAGCTGTCAACTGAAATCATTGCAAAAGAGCAGCCATTCACTTGGAGAAGTTGTTTTCTCTGTAATACACACACTTCTTATATAGGAACATAAACAAGATTGTAGCATAAGCATGTAGCTAGAAGGGGAACACTAGCACTACTGGTACCCAAACAATATAAACAGAAAAGATATTTGTTTAAATTAATATTAAACAGTGTTTCCATTTGCAGTAAAACTGGGGTAGAACAAATATTTCATAGCAGGTAAACCCCCGCCCTCCAAAACACAACACAGAAGTTTTAAAGGCACCGGATAGGCCGTATACTTTCTGACTAGTCTATGGCTGAGCCAAGAACAGAAGCTCTGGACTCATGTCTCAGTCCTGTGTTCTAACACTAAATCTTACTTTCCTATGATTAAACATGAATTTCAGATGATCGCGTATGCATTTCAAATATGTAGATTTTTTAAAACAAACAAACCCTGGTTTGGGGTTATTACTACTAATGTGGGAGATGTTCAAGGGTCCCTCTCTTGTATACTTCACTTGATATTATCTTACCCTGCACAGTTTAGGCTCTGTAGAAGAAATGCTGCATTCAGGGAAAGGTTTTGATTATGCTGCAGCGTAATCTCTATTGGTTGATGTTCCTAAGCCCTTGTTATTTGTAATAACCCTTCCCTCACACACACACACCAAATCTGCTGCTTCTAACTAATCTGCTACTGCTGCTAATGAATAGTCACCCTGAAAGATGAAACAAGAATACTGGGTCTTCATATGCAATCCTCATTCCAACCTAAAACGAAAAGCTATTGCTGGGGAAAAAATAAAATTGACAAGTCTATGGTATCAAATTTTTGAAAAAAAAAAAAAAAAAGGAAGGTTGAGAGATATACTCAGAATGACAGATGACCATAATAAGCATCCTTTTTTGGTGTGGCAGATCAGATGTAAAAAAGGAAATATGGCTGGCTAGCGTTAGAAGAATGTATATTATGCTGAAAATGTCTTTAGGCATTTGGCCTAAATGAATCCATGTGACAGTGGCCCCTGTATAATCAGTCTAGTTCAATGAAGCCTACAGTGTATAGCCATTTGCTAATGCAGGTTTAAGGGCCAGGACAAAGGTGACTGGTCTAATGGTGTCTGCTGCGCCAGAATCAAAAGCAAGAGTTGGGACTAGTTACCAAGCCAAGCCAGGAGTCAAGGTCAAGTACCAAGGTCAAGTTGGATTGTGGCCAAATGCAAGAGTCAAGAGCAAGATTGGGCAAAAAAGCAAGGTCTGTAGCAGAAGCAAGGTTGCATTGTTGCTCAGACAGTTCCCAACGTAACTTCCTCATTTAAACAGCTAATGTGGACCAACCAGGTGACTGAATAGTTCTGTTGCTCTGGCGTCTCCAGTCAGTACTTATTGTAGTGCCTACCCCACTAGTAACTGTTGGGTGGTGCTTTGCCTGGCTCTCCATTCGCGACAGAGGCATCAGTTGCCCTGGATCCCAAAACACCAAGTTCTGGACTGATGAATCCTTACAAATGAGGGGCACTCTTTCACACTTTACAGCAGCAAAGGAACAACTTTACAGTAGACACAATGTTTCAGACATCTCAAATACTTTAAAAGAAGAGATATGAAAATGTTCACTTCTTCCTGTTCTACTTTAGCCCCTTGGGTACTGCACACATACCTCCCCTTAATACTCCATCACCTTTGCAGGCAAGCATCCCAAGAAGCACAATAAATACCAGGAAGAAGAATATGAACCCTATTTGGAATTAGGCATGAACCATTTTTCTTTCAAATTCATCATTTTTCTCTTCACGCAGGCAACAGATGTAGCTTGTACTCCATGCGGCACAATTATCCCAGGGCACCATGGTCTTACCCAGACATACCTCTAGTGGTACCACAAGTACTGCCAGGTGCACCACACACATCCATACACACTCCCCAAACACACCTTGTACTGCCTTATGCACAGCATCCAAATCATCACTGCCCCCTGTGTTGGTGAAGCAGCTATAATTTTTCCCTCAGGCTATGTCTACAAAGCCTGTGGAAGGGAGCCTCCCAGCCTGGGTTGACAGACTTGGGCTAGTGGGGCTCATACAATCTCTCTCGAAATAACTGTGTAGCCAGTGTTTTGAAGTTGCAGGTCAGGCTCTGAAGCCCATCCCCACCATAGAACAAGGTATAACTGTTGATCTAGGTGTACCAGTAACAAAGGCATGTTGAGATTTCTTATGCAGGAAAACAAACAAAAAAAAGAGTAATTGATAAATTTCTGAATCAGCACCACTTTAATTTCCCAACAATAGCTGACATGGCTGAATTAGTGATGTGATCTTTATTCAAAGATCACTCTTGCAACTTACAAAGTGATTAAATTGTGTGGTCATTTATTATTCCTGTAATCCCATTAAGTTTTTACTGAGATCCTTAAAAAAAAAACAACCAAACACCTTTTACTGCCTCAAGTATAGCCATTTTATTTCTCATAATAATCATATTGATTTTACACACCATATCTAAATGCATTTTCTTTTTAAAGCATTAAATGTCATTTACAAATTAAGCTAAAGTTGAGCATCTGGCAAAGATATTCAACTCCTGACTGTTTGGAAGATGGCATTTTTCTCTAACACTACTTCCTCCTTTCTCCCACCATTGCCTTCCTCTCAAACAGCCATTGGAAAACACCAATAAACACAAAGATAATGAAACAGGATGGTACTTTAACAATCCACTGACCTCTGCATGGTTAACTTTGTACAGCTGGAATGTGGTCAGAATGAAAAAAGTACCGATCTACTTCTGCTGGTGCTTAGATTTAGGATGAGTCAAGTTAATTAAAATCTGTCTTCCAAGAAACAAATATTGGCCAATTCAGTAATTTGTGGGCAAGGTTTTGTACAGGCTACACACATGACAAGACAGCTTTGGGGAAAACTTATTTATATTACTATAGTGCCAGAGTCCTTGACTAGGATCAGGCACACCAATGGGGCAAGGAGCTATACAAACAGATTGCAAGCTCTTTGAGACACAGACATGTCTTCATATTTAAGGCCCAGATCCTGCAATCATATCTACATTGGTGAAGAGGTCTGTCCATGCAGGTCTGATAGCAGAATTAGGACCAAAGTGCTTATGATACTATTCTGAGACTTAGGAGATTTTTGTTCTATTCCTGGCTTTGTTATTTACTTTGCATCTCAATCCCCCATCAGTATAGTGGCAATAATACTTCCTTTCCCCAAAGAAGTGTTATAAGGATGAATGCATTAATTTTTCTGCAGTGCTTAGAAAAGCCAGTAAGACCAAATACTTAGAGACACTCATAACTTCACTTACATCAGTAGCCCACCAAAGTCAAAGAAATAAAGGCAAACCACACTAACTCACATGAAAACTGAAAGCCAGTCAGGTCCCAATTTAAGTCCATGAGATTATTCATGCAAGTAAAATTATGTACTTGCCTAAAGGTTTGCAGGATCAGGGATAAAGTCATGTACATTATGCAGTGTTACGTGTGAATTCCACTTTTCCCATTGCCATACCACTAACTGAGAATCTCAGTTGAGTACTAGGTGATCTTGCTGTCTGCTGGGTTTATTGGTGAAGTAATGAACCAAGTATTTCCCCTCACCCCTTCTCCCACTCCCCCCAAAGTAATTTTTTCTGAATGCTTGTTGAACCTGGAAAAAGTTGCAGAAGGAATCGGGTGGATCTCAAACATCTGATTACTTTAGTCTGAAGCATAGTTTTTAAAAATATAGCTCAAATTTCCCGTATAAGCACTGTTACATATGAGGGGAGGGGGAGGGAGAAAAGCTGCTAGTCTTATTGTACAGACCTCCATTTATGGGGACAAAAATAAAAAGGCAATTGTGTGGTGTGACTCCTTTCCCCTCACAGTTTTTGCCCAGGCAAATATTATATAAAGTAAAAACACTGCTTATGGATTACATTACTGGAGTTTTAGCAACACTGAAGTGCAGCAGCTCTGGGTTTGTACCCAACTAAGTCTAAAATATGAGAGCTTTCATTTTTATTGGTGCCAAATGATGGCAGGTGGGATGAAAAACTGTTACCTTTAGATACTTAAGCACTGAAAATATTTACATAATTGCTATCATTTGTAGATAAAGACTGTTGTCTGGCTATGCCGAAAGAATGACAGGAGACAGTAGACATGGGTTTAATCAGGCCACAACTTTATTATTAGATGGATGTCTGGGACTAACCCAGCGGACAAAATATGCAGTGCAGGTGCAAAATTTATGTCCCTCCAGCAGATCTACTGCTGGGACCCTACAATTCCAGCCATTTTTTTTGGTGGGGCGGGGGATGGGCTTCCACCGGCTCCCCTGCTTTCCATTCAGGTCCCTCCAGCAATTTCCTTGCCGGGATCTTACCAATTCCAGCCATTGGGGGAGGAGGGGCTTCCACCAGCTCTCCCCCCCCCACTTTTCATCCATGTCCCTCCAGCAATTCCCTTTTCGGGGACTTACCAACCACCCACACTCGTAGGAGAGGTTAAGGTGGGTTATAATGATGAGGGGGTTGGCTCCCTGCTTCACCAATCAGAAGAGTCCCCAACTGCCCCCGGCTTGCTCAATTATCAAGCACCTCTCCTTAATTCCTTTTCTAAGCCATTTTTCCATTCGTTTATGCCTTAATTTATGGAGTACCTGCACTGAACATCCACACCCCATCCTCCCAAAATAACTCCGGTGCCCCATAGAATATCCCAGGATGTGAAATTACTGTGCCCTCCAAGAGTAACAAGAATTTGACTACTTCCCTGTTCACATACCTCCTGGTTTTGTCCACCCTGGCAGGGTTCATGTCTCCCTACCAGACCCTGCGCTGAAGCATATCTGACCAGACAATGTTAACGCCTGGAAAAACTGCCAGGATCTGCATCAGGTCCCTCCTAGTTCGAAGCATTAATCCCACCCCTTTAACTGTTCCCAGATCATTTTCTGCCAGGTGAATCACCAATATATCTGGTGGCCGCTGATGCGCCCACACAGCATACAACAGTGGTATCAGTTGATCCCATAACATGCCCCTCTGTGCGTGCCAACTGAGTAATGCTTTACCACCGAATCCCAGCTGGGAGCCCTCGGGCAACCTGGATGCATGCCTATGCACCCAAAACACAATATTGTGCCCACAGATCCACACCTTCGTGTGTATAGCCTGGCTGTCCCATATCTGAAATGAGAACACGACCGATTAATGTTGATTTTTGACCTGCGGTCTTGCATACGTTCAAGACTGCCAGTGCCCGATTGCCTGAATAGCCTCTGCTTCCATACCTATCTACACTGCTGCCATAGCCACGGCTATTCTGAATGAGTGCGAACCAAATTCATGGGCTGACAGCCCCAACCTCATTAGCCCCCATCTCAACATGGTAATCAATTGATATGCCATGAGGGGATTCCCATCTCTATGTACAAAAAGGGGGCCCTCTCCCTTCCACCGTATTGCCATGTAGGCCCTCAAAGCCCGAACGAGGCAGACCCCAGGCTCACCACACTCCCATAGCGTAACAAATGCACCCTGACCAACTTGATCAGTCTTCGACCTTCACAAGTGTAATATCACTGCATGCTTGTGCCAGTTTACATAACGAAATTCCAAAGCCTTTCCTGTAGAATCCCTGATGGACCCAGGCACTAGCTCACTGATCCTGAAAGCACCAAAAATTGCTGTCAAGAATACTGCCCTGAATAGGGACCTCCTGTGCACTATTACATATGACACCAAGGATGTGAAGGAGGCCCCTGAGCGTGGAAACCCTGATGGGACAACAGGAATCCTCCCTGGGTCCACCGCTACGTGACCATGCCGCCAAAAACCTTCGAACTAAGAAACCCCCACAAGGATCTGGGTAGCCATTTAGCCTACTGACAGATATAATGGCCAAATGACTATTCGAAATTGTGGAGGATGCCAGCTGACTGGTTGCCAATGACAGCATGTACAGCAGCACCTGTTCCTCTGTAATGGGCCACATTGCTGACCGGCCTTCCTGCTCCATAAACAGCATTTGTCTGGGTTTGTGGATGGCAATCCCCTCCTGAAATCACCTGAGTGGGATGTCCTGGATCTGCGTGACCTGTTCCACTTTGCACAGCCAGTAGTGCTGTGGAAACCACCTCATACACAATACTTTTAATTAATCATATCAGCTACATGCTAACCGGCCCCCCATCAGATGCTGCTAGCACAGTTGGGTGAGCGAGAACTGTACCTGGAGCCCCCACTTCCCCAAGTCCGATAGGCTGTCTGTGACAATCCAATGCACTTGGGTGAACAAATGCTGCACTTGGTGCTCCCATTTCCAGCGCACTACCCCAGCCTCCCCCAAAGCCACTTGCCCTTACTGTATGGACTCTGCCGCTGGCTTGCCCTGGGGCCAACCAACTGCACTGGGTCCGCTCTGTGTGTGATTTGATTGCTTTCTGGGTTCCTGTGGTAATGAAACTAACTGGGTGAGGGGGAGTGATGCAAATTCCTCCATCCTGTTGTGTTCTGACTACCGCAGGGAAAAACTGCACCATGATTTCCTAAAAGTTCATGTACATTGCAACTGCTATGGGAGGGGCCCACTCCCCCCTCCTTTTCTTTCCTGTACCTATACCCCCTATAAAGAACGCTGCCTCCCTTCGTGAATCTGTTCTGCTATTGCTACCCCACTCCACTGAAGCTAGAGGGAAAGGAGAATGAAACCTTCCCTTTTGTGCACCCCTTCCTTTCCCCTTTTTGATTCCCCCGGAGTCATGCTGAAACTGCTTAATAGCTTTTGCCCCTTCTGCATTCTTGATTGAAACAGGGAATGGCTTGTAGCCCGTTATGCACTTCTTATTCCCCAGTGCACCCCAACCACTGCTTTCCCAGAGAGTGGGAGGTTCCCCCCTCCATTATATGGGCTATATGAGAAATTATGCTGGTTCCAGTGCCCTCTTTGTCCCTCCTGCAGTGATTTGGAGTGTGTGGGGGGGAGGTTCCTGCCTTTCCCCACCTGACACTGTCCGGCTCTATGTGGGAGTGGATTGAGCACTATTTTTTGCCCCCTCCCTTCTGCCTTCCATGGGGATTCTGCTGCCCCTTGCCCCCCTGTCCCAACTAAACCCTGTTCCTATTGCCTGAATTGGGGAAGGGGCTGCTCCCCCCTTGCTGTTCCTGTTCACCATGATTCCACATGGGATCTATGGAGCAGAGAAGCAGTGCCTGCTCCCCCACTGCTGCCGTGTCCCAAACTGCTGCCTACTTTTATGCCCTGCAGTGGGGGAAGGTGTTTCCCCACCCTATCCCCCACTGATCATCCGGATTGCTTCCATGCGGGGTTTCTATGGAGCAGGGAACCTTTGCCCCCTCCCCCCTGCCACCGTGAGCAATTCCTGCCTGTTTTTATGTTCTGAAATGGGAAGGGGTTCCTCCACCCCCCGCTATCCCCGCTCAACATTTGACTGCACGTGGTCCTGCAGCAAGCCATGCATCGGAGACTGCTGCCCAGCCTGTTACGAGTGAATGAGGGTGGCCAGGCCCAGGCTGACCCCACTGAATGCATCCGATGAAGTGAGCTGTAGCTCATGAAAGCTTATGCTCAAATAAAATGGTTAGTCTAAGGTGCCACAAGTCCTTCTTTTCTAGGTGGTGAGTCATCCAGCACACTGACTGCTCTTCCAGCAGTTTTACGTCTCCTCTCCTCTGCCAAGCCAGAAAGCATTGCCCTCTTCTCCCCGCCAGCCAGCCAGCGAAACCCCTCCCTGGCTTAAAGTGCAGGGCAGTGATTGACATAAGTAGTGCTATTTTGCTACTGTGACAGATGCCCTCATTTCCTCATAGTGACACCTTAACAACTGACCCCAGAGGGCAAAGACCTATTTCCACTCTTCTAAAGCTGCTAATCTGAGTTAGACTTGAAAGGAAACAACGAGGTATACTCCATGCTGACAGACCCCTGTGCATAGCACAGTCATTTTAATTCTACTTTGGTAGAGGAACAAATTCAATAAAACTTAAAGAAACAACTGGGTTTCTAGAGATTTGTACATGTTTTTTGTTTTAATTCACATGAATCATTGTGGCATTTCTTTAGCATTACAAGTAGCTCCTAAACTAAGGACCTCACTAATCAAACCAGTCTTGGGACTATCTAATTGAGCTGTGATCTACCACACACCATGCATTATGCATATTTTGCTTAGCTACATTGTAATCACAGACATGTCTCTTATGAGCCATAGAGTGGGGATGCCTTTTCTTGCCATTGCTGCTATTTTGAATATCTATCTTTGTCTTTTCCAACTGGAGCATTTCCACAAAAAAAAGGTTTATTTTAGGCTGGTTGGTTGATTAGATGATTTGGTGAAGTTTGGAACAACCAGTCCCTTTGTTTCTTTGACAGGTTTCAGAGTAGCAGCGATGTTAGTCTGTATCTGCAAAAAGAATAGGAGTACTTGTGGCACCTTAGAGACTAACAAATTTATTTGAGCATAAACTTTTGTGGGCTAAAACCCACTTCATTGGATGCATGCAGTGGAAAATACAGTAGGAAGATATATATACACACACAGAGAACATGAAACATGAAACAATGGGTGTTTCTTTGGTTTGCTGCAGACTCTGCTCTTTTGTCTGCTCAAATAAATCCAGAAATGTGTTTGGAAATCAAATTGCCAGGAGGATAAAGGGTAGCTACTGGGAAACAGGTCACTGAATAGCTCTGCTATTTTTTGTTTTCCAATGTATGTGTTACTCAGTTTGCCAACTCTGATTTACAGTATTTTTAAAAAGATACCGAGGGTCAAGAGAATGTGTAAGGCTAGGCTTGAGTTTCAGCCACCAACTCAATATTTGACACACAGCCAACATACTGCATGCGCACACAGAACAGGCAAATCATATAGAAGGCAGTGGTGAATTTTCTTGCATTTATCCTAAAGATTACTTGTGTGACTACAAATTGGTCAACAGGGTTGCACAAAGTTTTTTGGGGGGGAGGGGGAAGGGCAAACTTTGAAAATGAGCCCCACCCCATCCTTTCACAAAAACCAAGGGTGCAAAAACAGAGGGAGTGGGCACTGTCTGCATTCTCCCCAGAACGGTGGCTCCTGTCCTTGGAGCAACCATGTCAAACCTGAGTGGTGTATGGTTGCCAAGTGTCCAGTTTTCAACTGGAACATCTGGTCGAAAAGGGACCCTGGTGGCTCCAGTCAGCACCGCTGACCGGCTGTTAAAAGTCTGGTCGGCAGTGCAGCAGGGCTAAGGCAGGCTCCCTGCCTGCCATGGCTCTGCACAGCTCTCAGAAGCAGCGGCATGTCCCCCCTCCAGCTCCAATGCGGAGGGTGCAGCCAGGGGCTCCACATGCTGCCCCCGCCACAGGCACCGGCTTTGCAGTTCCCATTGGCTGGGAACTGTGGCCAATGGGCACTGATGGGGCAGCATGCAGAGCCGCCTGTCCACTACTCTGCGTAGGAGCCAGAGGGGGGACATGCCGCTGCTTCCATGAGCTGCTTGGGGTAAGCACCACCCAGAGAATGCACCCATGACCCCCTCCCGTGCCCGAACCCCCTTCCCCAGCCCTGATTGCTCTTCTGCCCTCCAAATCCCTCAATCCTAGCCCAGAGTCCCTTTGTGCACCCCAAAGGCCTCATGCCCAGCCACACCCCAGAGCCCACCCCCTCCCAAGACCAGAGCCCCAAATCCTTCATCCCTGGCCCCACACCAGAGCCCGCACCCCCAGCCAGAGCCCTCACCCCCTCCCGCACCCCAACCCCCTGAGCCAGGGTCTCTGTTAAAATGAGCAAGTGAGGGAGGGTGAGGAGAACGAGTGACAAAGGGTGGGGGGAATGGAGTGAGCAGGGGTGGGAGGCAGGGTGGGGCAAGAGCGTTCGGATTTGTGAGAAGAAAGTTGGCAACCCTGGAGTGGTGCTGTGACCCTGCGTGTCAGGTTGGAACCCTCTGGTTGGGTGCTTTCTGGGCAGCCCTGTTGGTCAAATTATTTGAAATGAATAGTCCCTTCAAATGTAGCCCATTTTTTTCATTAACAAATTCTGACATTTTGCTAATGTGTATTTGTTAGTCAGAACTGTCTGGTCAATTATCAAAATTTCCAGCCCATGGGTTGTTCACTTCAAGTATGTGCTGTTCTTATTGTGTAATGGGCACATAAATGACATGTTTTCACTAAGCTAGGAGTTGGAAAGGTGAAATCCTGACCCCATTCAAGTCAATCACGAAACTTGCATCCTGAGTTGGGCCACTGTGTACTACTACGCTACTAAACAACCACGGCTCCCCAGCATTGTTTTTGGTCCTATATTGAAAACTATTTATACAAGGGAATAATGAATAGCACAAATACCCATGGCAAGAAGCAAATAGAGGTAGTCATGCTAACAGCCACCACTTTCCAAACTTTTGTGCAAACAAATTTGCATATTTGTGATTTGGGGCAACTGCATAAACAGAATCAATCACATGTTCGATTGAGGTAGCATGTTTCTGAACACATTTTTATTGTATTTAACTTAGCTCTGAGTACTATGTTAGTTTGACACATTACATCTCTATTTGTGATTCTAGAGATACATAAGAGTCGAGCATATCTTTCTTCCATAAAGCTGTAAAAGGGCATATATAAAGCTGTAAAGGGGAATAATCTCAGATCATGGTGAGCATTTTAAGGGGTCTAGTATATAAACAAGGTACCTTGATGGTTTTCCATCCTGATCTCTGTCTGTCCCCTTTCCTTTTTAATGGGAGTCTCTTGAGTTTTAAATATTAAAATTAAAGAAAAACAAAATCCTATCTTGTATATTGATGCTACAAAATATGTAAGGAGATATCAATAAGTAGCTGCAGAAAAGAAGGCTTTTAAACCCAAGCTACTATCAGGTGAGTGTGAGTGTGAGTGTGAGTGAAAGTAACTATAAGTCTTAGCATTATGAACAAGGTTTAATTTATACAAAATTAAATCAATGGCAAGCACACTTGACCTTGCTCAAAAGCAGGGACAAGAATGTGTGTCAGCATGAACCTGGAAAAAGAATCATGTTATTGGTTTACCCAGACCTACCTAGAAAAATTAACAATGCAGTCTTGTAAAGCAGAAGATCACAAACATTTTTAATGGGCAGGCAAAAGATGTGTTCCTATTTCCTTGTCATTAATTTCTACAGTGTCCGTGTTCAGTACATATTCTGTTCAGCAATGTTATTTATCTCATGGATCAAAGTAATTTTTACACTTTTAGCTTAAATATCAGCTGTCAAGCACAGTCTATAGCATTTTTGACAAGACCCTAGTGCAACCCTAACCACATCTTTTACAGGACATGCGTTTTTGCAGTCTTCAATTTTATTTATTTATAAGTGATACCTTAACAAGATCTTCTGTTGTGTTTCAGAAACCAGAAACATTGTGTCATTAATTAGAACTGCACACAACTGTAGTCTGGAAGACTGAAAACAAAATATCTGGTTTTGAGATTTGTTTACATACTCCAAACATAACTGGAGGGTCTACACTACAAAATTAGGTCAAATTTATAGAAGTCGATTTTTTAGAAAGCGATTTTATAGTGTGTGTCACCACTAAGTGCATTAAGTTGGTGGAGTGTGTCCACAGTACCGAGGCTAGCGTCGACTTTCAGAGCGTTGCACTGTGAGTAGCTATCCCACAGTTCCTGCAGTCTCTGCCGCCCATTGGAATTCTGGGTTAAGCTCCCAATGCCTGATGGGGCAAACACATTGTTGCAGGTGGTTTTGGGTACATGTCGTCAGTCACCCCTCCCTCCGTGAAAGCAACGGCAGACAATCGTTTTGTGCCTTTTTTCCAGTATGGCGCCTGCACGCTTTCAGCAGACGGTGCAGTAGGGTTGCAAACCATCATCATCGAACGACCACTTCCGCTGCCACTCTGTTCTCCTGCTGCTATGAATCCACCTTGCAGGTCCTCTACATGACCATCATCATCCACCGCTTCCACTGCCACTCTGCTCTCCTGCTGGTCTCACAGGGCCGCTTCCACTGCAACTCTGCTCAGCTGCTCTTGTCTCACCATACCATGGCAAGTGTGCAGCCCGCTCAGCTGTTGTGTTCTGGCAGCAGATGGTGCAGTAGGTCTGCAAAACTGGTCATCCAACCACAGCTTCCCCTGCAACTCTACTCTCCTGCAGACGCCATACCACGGCAAGCATGGAGCCTGCTCAGATCACCGTCGCAGTTATAAGCATCGTAAAACACCTCGCACATTATCATGCAGTATATGTGGAACCAGAACCTGCAAAAGCAGGCGAGGAGGAGACGGCGGCACAGTGACGAGTGTGATGAGGACATGGACACAGACTTCTCTCAGAGTACGGGCCCTGGCAATTTGGCCATCCTGGTGGCAATGGGGCAGGCTCATGCCATGGAATGCCGATTCTGGGCCCAGGAAACAACCACAGACTGGTGGGACCGCAGGGTGTTGCGGGTCTGGGATGATTCCCAGTGGCTGCGAAACTTTCACAGGCATAAGGGCACTTTCATGGAACTTTGTGACTTGCTTTCCCTTGCCCCAAAGCGCAATATCACCAAGATGAGAGCAGCCCTCACAGTTCACAAGCGAGTGGAGATAACCCTCTGGAAGCTTGCAACACCAGACATCTACCAGTCAGTCGGGAATCAATTTGGAGTGGGCAAATCTACTGTGGGGGCTGCTGTGATGCAAGTAGCCAATGCAATCACTGAGCTGCTGCTAGTAAGGGTAGTGACTCTTGGAAATGTGCAGGTCATAGTGGATTGCTTTGCTGCAATGAGATTCCCTAACTGTGGTGGGGTGATAGACGGAACACATCTCTCTATCTTGGGACCGGAGCACCAAGACAGTCAGTACATAAACCGCAAGGGGTACTTTTCAATGGTGTTGCAAGCACTGGTGGATCACAAGGGACGTTTCACCAACATCAATGTGGGATGGCCGGGAAAGGTACATGAAGCTCGCATCTTCAGGAACTCTGTTCTGTATGAGCAGCTGCAGCAAGGGACTTTATTTTCTGGTCTGGAAAGTACCGTTGGGGATGTTGAAATGCCTATAGTTATCCTTGGGGACCCAGCCTACCCCTTAATGCCATGGCTCATGAAGCCGTACACAGGCACCCTAACCCCCCCCCAATTCTCTGGAATCATCGCTTTACCCCTCCCCCCACCGCGTGGCTAACAGCGGGGATGATTTCTTTCCAGACACAGGCAAACAGCCCAGCAGGAACGGCCACCTCTGAATGTCCCCTTAATAAAATTCCCCTATTTCAACCAGGTGACCATGAATTATTTATCACTCTCCCGAGGATAACACAGAGAGATAAAGAATACATGTTGCTTGAATGCCAGCAAACACTGGGACCACATGCTGCCATGCTTTCTTATGCAATGATTCCAGACTATGCGCTACTGGCCTGCTGTGGTAAAGTGTCCTATCATGGAGGACGCAATAAGGCTGCCCTCCCCAGAAACTTTGGGAGTACATCCAGGAGAGGTTCATGGAGATATCCCTGGAGGATTTCAGCTCCATCCCCAGACACGTTAACAGACTTTTTCAGTAGCTGTATTGGCCACGAATGCATCCCAAGTCTTCAGGGCAAATCAATCATTAAACACGCTTGCTTATAAACCGTGTATTATATTTACAAAGGTACACTCACCAAAGGTGCCTTCTCCGCCTTCAAGGTCCAGGAGCCCGGGTTGGGAGGGTATTGGCTCCAGGGTGATAAACAGTTCCTGGCTGTTGGGGAGAATGGTTTCTCCGCTTGCCTGGTGTATACTATCTTCCTGGTCCCCAAAATCCTCATCCCTGTTGCGTGAGACTCCCTTGCAGGAGTCCACATACAGGTGTGGGGTAGTTATAGGGGCACCTCCTAGAATTGCATGCAGCTCATCATAGAAGTTGCATGTTTGGGGCTCTGACCCGGAGTGACCGTTTGCCTCTGTTTTTTTGGTACACTTGCCTGAGTTCTTTAACTGCTGCGGGTCCCTGTTATAGCCTCTGTCCTTCATGCCCTTGGAGATTTTTTCCAAATATTTTGGCATTTCATCTTTTGGAATGGAGTTCTGATAGCATGGATTCGTTTCCCCATACAGCGATCAGATCCAGTACCTCCCGTTTGGTCCATGCTGGAGCTCTTTTGCGATTCTGGGACTCCATGGTCACCTCTGCTGATGAGATCTGCACGGTCACCTGTGCAGATCAGCTTGCCACACTGGCCAAACAGGAAATGAAATTCAGAAGTTCCTGGGGCTTTTCCTGTCTACCTGGCCAGTGCATCTGAGTTGAGAGTGCTGTCCAGAGCGGTCACAATGGAACACTCTGGGATAGCTCCTGGAGGCCAATACCATCGAATTGTGTCCACATTACCCCAAATTCGACCCAGCGATGTCGATTTCAGCACTAATCCCCTAGTCAGGGAGGAATACAAAATTGATTTTAAGAGCCCATTAAGTCGACAAAAAATGGCTTCATCGTGTGGACAGGTGCAGGGTTAAATTGATATAACACTGCTAAATTTGACCTAAACTCCTCGTGTAGACCAGGGCTGAGGTTCTTCAAAAAGAGCCACTAAGGTTTGTGGAAGAAATCTGCAGCCAGTTTTAATTCTGTTTGTGTTTTTTTATGTGAAATCAAGCAAAACTTGATAGGTTCAAATGACTTTTTGGATTCTTCAAATTCAGCCCTTTAAGAAAACATCAGAGGAGTAGAACCCAAGAGAACTGAAACCAAAGTTTACACGAAGCATCAAAAACAAACTGCTGAGTTTTAAACAGCTCAAACATGTTAAGAAGAAATATTGTCATCATAAAGTAGTTAGGGAGACAATGAGTATAAGGCACAATATGAAAATACATTCCCTTCCATTGTTCTGTTTTTATAAGCATATTTATTTTTAAAAAGCTAAACCAATCCAAACAAATTCAATGTCAGTGATTTATAAATCAATTCAAATGAAGTTGCAAGCTTAGATTTGCACAGATTTTACCATGTTTTACAATGTGTTTAATAGCACCTCTCTATATGACTCTGAGGTGGCCACATCTGGGAATGATGTGTTCAGTAGTGTGTGCTTCATTACCAGAATTTTATGGATAAATTAGAGAAGTTTCTTAGAGAAGTGATAAAGGATTCACTGATTAGGAAAAAAATATACAGAAACAATTTCAATTATTATACCCACCTGTAGAGTTTGGCTAAGCAACAGCTGTGATGGGGGCGTAGGAGGAACACGGTTACAGGGTACAGCTATTTAAAAGGAAAAACCCCATCAGGCAATTCCTACTTGCCTTACTCAATAATAAAAGCAACTAAAAGAGAAAAGAATAATTTATGATGGTACATGGGGTTCACCAGTTATGGGGTTCGGGGGGTGAAACTTGAAAAAGCATTTAAATTGGTATAACTACCAAGGGAAATCAGCAAGAGGGATATGTTTCTTCCTCAGACTGTTGAAGAGTCTCCCATTTGTTTTCCATATGCAAGTATAACATCATGCCCCTTAGGAGGGTCATAGGCAGTAGGGATTCAAACTGGAAGCTCTGATTCCAAAAGCATGAACCACTACTTGCTAAGCTAAACTACTCAAGTTTGTTAGCTCAAAACTGTAGCATTTCACAAACCTACATGCATGGCCCAACCATTATAGGGTGACACAGCACCACATTATGTTAACATGGGTTATATTCAATCATCATTGAAAAAACAGAGCTAGGGAGCTTACAACAGGGAGAAGTCTTCCACAGTCAGAGAAATACACTGGATAACCAAGTGGACTTTTACATATCCAACTTCTATATTTAATAATTGTATGCTTCAAAATAGAACATTGTCATATTTGTACTTCTTTATATAGCTCTTGGTCATTCCTGTTGCTGCATGGATACTAGACTTGATCTATTTAAGTTAGAGTTATTTATTTTATGGTAATCAAGTAGTTGGAGAAAAATTGCTCAGGGTTCCCCCAAAGGCTTAGGATAACTAAATAATTCAGCTGTTGTCCGCTGCACACATCAGCTTTTAACATTTTCTCATAAATCTGTTTTATCTAACTCACACTGTTCTTATTTAAATGCTTATTCGCACATGCTGAACAGGGCGTATTTCAGAATGTTAACCACCATGGAGGTTAACCTAAGGTTAGCAGGTTAAATATTAGGCATTTCTCTTTAAATCCAGGAGGCTTACATAACAGAGTGAGGAAATCCCAAATGGTAATTGGTCATCTCCCTGCTGATCAAAATAATTGAGATAGAAGAACCCAGTGTCATATACCAAACCATGGAACCTTAATGAATTCTGGGCTAATCCTAAAGTGGGACTATTTGTAAATATGTGCATTGACCTACCTTAAAAGGGAAACAGTTATATTTCTCTGACAGGGACATGGCAATAAACTGTGATTTTTGCTATTCCTAGAATGTAACTGTAATGCAATGATATTCTCTCTTTTACTATGTTCTAAGCTGGTCATAGCATGATGTCAAGAGAAGTCATTTAACTATACCAGACACCTGAGAAGGATGTGTGTTACCCCCCACCTCACAACCTTGGGTGCCTTGTAATGCTTTGCTGAAGTAACTCCCACCTGGACCACTCAAACAGTTTTCCAGCATGCAAGCCACACCCTCCAGTCAGTACAAGAAATGAGGCCTAAGAGTCAGAAACAGTTACAAGATAAAAGGCTTTCCAGTGCCTAACAAACTATAGTACATTTAAAGCAAAGTTTCTCACCACATGCTTCCAGAAGCATTACTGACCAAACTTTTCATGTCAGGATTCCTCCCCCAGAATTCAATGGGTATTTCCTTTGTCTTCTCAGGTGCGGAGAATGAGATTAGCAGGGAGAGAAAGAGGGGTGTCTTGGAGTGTTCACCCCTACTTTTTATAGTTCCAGCCCCTCTTTGGGAAAAAAAAATCCAGATAAGACCCAAGAGACAGGAGGTCTGGTGGAGGAAGGAGACATCATGCTGCTTCTTTGCTAAGATGTAAATCTTTTGTGCCCGTCCCCCTTTCTTGCCAAAGAATGGGCACTTGATAGGTGATGGGCCATCAGCTTTGCTGATGCCTGCTTAGGTCATCACTTGCCCTTTGTCTTTGAGAAACAGGTTTAGCCACTTTCCAGACTTATCTGGGAAACACTCTTCAGTCATGATTTAAGCTTGTGTACACATTGTACAGATAAAGGCAACTGAGAATTGATAAATGGGGACTTTCTTAGCTCTCCTGTTCATGGGCACTTATATAATTAGTCATTTGTTCAGCTAACCACCCGCAGCAAAACCCACATCCATTCCTAAGTGCAAACACAGTCTGGATATTCCCTCAGTAGACTATTTTGGTTTCTGTAAAACTAAAAGTTTAGAACTGATGCCTTGGCTCAAAGACAGTTCTGCTCACAGAACCGTCACATGAAAAAGGATACAAGATTAATAGTCATTGACTTTAACTGCTAAAAGCTTTCAGTGAAGACTAAGGGTATGTCTTCTCTACCCACCGGATCGTGGGTCTAGATGCAATAAATCAATCCCCGAGCACTGTCCCGTCAACTCCTGTACTCCAGCACTGCGAGAGGCACAGGCAGAGTTGACAGGGGAGCAGCAGCAGTCGACTCGCCGCGGTGAAGACACCACGGTAAGTCGATCTAGTATGTCGACTTCAGCTATGTTATTCATGTAGCTGAAGTTGCGTAACTTAGATCGATCCCCATCCCCCAGTGTAGACCAGGGATAAGACTTAAACCACAGGAAATACCACACAACAAGAATATCAACAGCTAGTTGCTGTTTCAAAACAGGCATCTCTAAAGATGTTAAATTCTGAAAAATACAAAGATAGCCCTCCACACAAACACCTCTCACTATTACTTGTCCTTATTTTCTATTAATTCAAAATAAGTTTTTCATGCTTATTGATTTCAGAGAGCAGAACAATTCATCTGCCATTTTTCAGGTATCACATATCAGGTTTCCTGATTATTTTCAGGTATTTTGGCAGAATCAATGGCTTGCTGTGCAAGATGCTCCCAAGTGTGGTAATAAAATGTAGAAAGGGATATAATGCAGAATAGTATCCAAGAGAAGTTATAAGGAACAAGTAAATACTCATTCTTCAGGGCAGCAGCTATTCACTTGTTGGGAATTCTAGACTGTACATATTTTACAAGAAACAAGATTTATGCAAAACTGAAAGTGAACGGGAGCAGTAAGAGCTCCTAAATAAAAAGAGTTACTAAGAGTTGCCCTGTCTTGATTAAATGTATGGTTACAGAATTACACTGTTACCTGCATTTTTGATTGAAATTGGCACCATTGTCTTAGTTATCAGATTCTGAAGACTGATTATGGAAGCTAGTTTAAATTACTTGCTAGGACCTAGGAATGTTAAAAAAATAGGAATGGTGGATATTGTAGGTATTCACAGAACAAAGACAGTGTTACAAGACTTTGATATGATATACTCTGATGACATACTAATAGTATACAAAAACATGTCCCATATGACATTTTCCTGAGAAACAAATTATTTAAATCCTCCAACAATATAGCTTTCAGGCTAAAGAAAAAAAAAAGACTTTTCATTTGCCCACAGGTAACTACAATTTCAAACTTGATTTGCCAAAAAGAAAAAAACATGGTAGCCCCAATTCTAGGACTGTCAGCTCACTGACCAGATTCTCAGCCGGCACAAGTCAAAGTATCTCCTTTGAAATCAGTGGTGTCCTGGTAATTTATACCAGGACAGGCTCTCTCATTAAAACACAGTGTTGTGGCTGCTGTCAATACCTAAAATAATTTATCTGAATTCTACTTGGTCTTTTTTGAACAGTTGTGCCAGGGTTTCTCATTTTTATTCTCTTGTTTTTAGTCTCAGACTCTCACATGGTTATGCATGTTTAATTATGTCTTTGCTTTACTATAAATTGAAAAGCCATTAAAAACAGTGTGGTATTAAGACAGAACTGATGCTATATAACAAGCTATTTCAAATAAAAGAATCTTAATACCTAAGCAATATCGTATTATGTCTTTGTCAAGGTTCCTTCCCCACTCTGAACTCTAGGGTACAGATGTGGGGACCTGCATGAAAACCTCCTAAGCTTACTTTTACCAGCTTAGGTTAAAACTTCCCCAAGGTACAAACTATTTTACCCTTTTCCTTTGGACTTCCACTGACACCACCAAACATTTATCTGGGTTTATTGGGAAAGCGTTGTTTGGAAACATCTTTCCCCCCAAAATCCTCCCAACCCTTGCACCCGACTTCCTGGGAAAGGTTTGGTAAAAATCCTCACCAATTTGCATAGGTGACCACAGACCCAAACCCTTGGATCTTAGAACAATGAAAAAAAAACATTTAGTTCTTGAAAAGAACCATTTTAATAGAAGAAACAATAAAAAGAATCACCTCTGTAAAATCAGGATGGTAAATACCTTACAGGGTAATTAGATTCAAAACAGAGAATCCCTCTAGGCAAAACCTTAAGTTACAAAAAAGAGACACAGACAGGAATATTCATTCTATTCAGCTCAGCTTAATTTTCTCAGCCATTTAAAGAAATCATAATCTAACGCATATCTAGCTAGATTACTTACTAAGTTCTAAGACTCCATTCCTGTTCTGTCCCTGGCAAAAGCATCACACAGACAGACAGAGACCCTTTGTTTTTCTCCCTCCTCCCAGCTTTTGAAAGTATCTTGTCTCCTCATTGGTCAGGTGCCAGTGAGGTTATCCTAGCTTCTTAACCCTTTACAGGTGAAAGGGTTTTTCCTCTGGCCAGGAGGGATTTTAAAAGGTGATTACCCTTCCCTTTATATTTATGACAGTCTTCCTCGTTTGAAATGCAGCTCTAAATTGTACAGAAGAGCTCCAGTCCATTAGTGGTGTCTGTTGTTGATGTAGAGTGCTAACTTTGACTGTATCAAGATGTTTTGTTTCTGGTATACCTTCAAGACAACAGGAAATAGTCTGGAAAGCAACTGCATACTTCTCATTCACTTGAATCTGCATCAGGTCAGGGATCATGCTTTACTGCATACATACACATGGGATTGTTTTGATAGATTGTGGAAGTTCCATGTTCTCAGTTTGTAAAAGCATGAAATATTTTTGTGGGAAGGAGATGTCCATTTTCTAGCCTCTTCTACTGCTAAATATACAAATTTACTTACCTGTTTAAATTCGCCATCCTTAAGAATAAATTGACAATTGAGGGTTCAGATTGTCTTTCATTTCTAGCAATTTGAGAATAGACCTTTCTAGCTTCCCCCACCACAGTGACAGACAGGCAGGCAGACCTGATTCAACAGCCCTCTCCTTGAAAAGTATGAGACATTTCAGTCACAATTAAGTTGACAGGCAGAACCCACAGGCCCACAAACCTGTATATCTCCTTAAGAACACCCAGATGTCTGGCTACATCAGCTCTTGATTCAGTTTCCGCAATATATTCCAAATGGGTGACAGCTGAATGATAGAAAATTATCATAATCCTCAAAGCTTGTCTACATGGTGGGGTAATGTGCTCTACAGGGGTACGATGTAAAGTGCTGTGCATTAATTGGTCCATATAGATCCTGCTGTTTCACTTTCCTGTAGTGCTATTTGAAACAGTATTACATTAAAGCACACTGGGGGACCTTTAGGGTGCACCAGCAGGGTCTATATGGACCAATTAATGTGCAGCATATTACTGCACTTTAGAAATCACACTCCCGTAGACTGTATTACGTATACAAGTTCTAAGTGGTCTGACCTAAATAGCAACCCATGGCTGTTGCTTCCAAAACAGATTACACTTCCACCAAAATCATTAGCAATAACTGAAGTTATCTTTAAAAGCTTAAAATAGTAATATTTGTAAGGGCTTGTCTACAAGAGAGACTTAGGGAAGTTCATCTGAATTTTAACTAAAAAGTGTTAAAGTGGATTAATTGAACTATATGAAACCCCTGTGCAGACACACTTTCAGAAGTAAAATGGATTTAATTCAGTTTAGTTTAATTCACTTCCAAAAAAAAAAAAATCAAGGAAACAGAGGTTGAACAGTTCAACCTTTAGTGCCCAGAGGGTGGCAGAGTAGCCACTGCAAAATATAAGAGTCCTCAGTTATATTGCAGCTAAATTGAGTCTGAGGTTTTTTCAGAAGATAAGATCTCTCTACTTCATCAGAAAGAAAATGCGTTTTAGACTGTATGGAACTGAAGAACTGCATGGAAAGTGATAGACATGGAATGATCAGAGGGATAGGTTTCCTCATACATATAATGGGCTGGATTACATGATCGAGTGTACCAAACTGGAATGATTGATTTAACAGTTTCTATCCTCAGTCTTTTAGGATTAATAGTGATGGGTCCTTTTCACTTTCTAGCTGATAAAAATCATGAGGAAAAACCTGCAAAGTTATTAAAATGACTTGATTCAGAATGAATACGAGCTCACAATGAGGCAGTTTCCATAAAAGCCACTTTGAACAGTCTGTCTTGAGCAGCTTAGTTTATATGCCCTCCTTTTTACCCGAGTGTGCAGAGTGTGCGCGTGCACACTTACTTTTTGTGTTGCATTGCAGCATACCTTCTTCCCGCATAATTTCACTCCCTCTCAGTTTTCACTCTCCAAAACACTGTCAAATAAAATTTTTATTATTTTAAAATATAGAATTATGGAACAACAAACAATGCATGTATTACTACATTAAAAAGTCTCAGGTCATTTTTGGCAGACTACCAACTACATATTTCATTAATATTTCCCCACACCTCCTAAAAGCCTGGTGATATTTTAGCAACTTTTTTTCAGAGGGGAGGGGAGAAAGGTGTAACTATTTCAGAGAACACCTATCAAAAAAGCCTATTTTATTTATATAGCTACATATAGATTTCTATACGGAAGATTCCGTCTCAGAGAAAGGTGTTCTATTTCCCCATATATACTCTACACATCCTCGGGCAGGTCTTCACTTTGGGGAGATCAGTGCTGCTGCAGGGTGCTCTCCAGTCGAACCCGGTACTCCAGCTCCCAGAGAAGAGTAAGGGAAGCCGACTGAAGAGCATTTCCCATCGACACAGTGCAGTGAAGACACCGGGGTAAGTCGACCCAAGCTACATAGACTCCAGCTACGTAATTCAGGTAGCTGCAGTAACATAACTTAGGTAGTGAAGGCAAGCCCTTAGTTTCTAACCAACCTAAAATTTTGCACTGCTAATGTACATTATTGATGGTTAAAAAATTAGGAGAGTATATTTTATATAAACAAACCAATATGACACCTACTACAGTGAAGGAAGAATAGAGTACACAACAGTATTTTAGAAACACTTTTTAAAACTACACCTCAATCTTAACCAATGAGATCCTAGAACGTACATATGGTAGTCAATATTGGTCTTTTGAATTGCTCTCTTTGCTGGTAAAATAGGTATGTTAGGTAATATTAATTTATATTAACGCACAAACATGTTGAAGTAGTTTGGGTTGCTACACACACAACATATCATCCACAAGCCTATAAAAGCAAGACTTTGAAAGTTAACCCACTTAACAGTACATATCTATTCCTCCAACCATCTACAAGCACACACCTTATTACCACAGCTACTGTACACCACAGATCATGCACCATAAATATTATCTCTCCCATGTATTAATCTTTCTGCTCTTTGCCAGTTTATTCCCCCGCCCCGCCCCACCCCCCAAGCAGCTGTGATGTTTGGTGTAGGGTCATTTGGTTAAAATGTAGTGTGAAGATGCGTTGTTGAAGGGGGTGATGTAAGGCAGAAGTCCCTGCGGAGGGGGCAGCAGCAGAGTTAAGTTGACAGTGTATAGTGTTGTGGTAATAGAAAGGAATGTGCTGATGAACAGAGATGTAATTTAATGGAATGTACTGTTTGGTGGCTTAACTTTTCATTTCCTCAGCCTCTGAGGATTTTTGTCAAACATGTTAGTGTAGCAATCTTAACTTTTTAATGTAGTAATTTCATAGGGTTTTTTGTAATGCTTAATTGGCGATGAAAGAGTCAGCAGAGCCAAATCTATGGGAATAATAGTGTAATGGGAAAACATTCTGTTAGAAGCCATGCGCAAGTCCTCTGTTATAAGATGAAATCTGACAGTCAACTATAGTTTCCTGAGGGAAAAAAAGTCTGTTTGTGAGCCCTGCCCCCCATCAATTAGGTTGGCTTATACACTTCCCCATCATTCAAGCTTTCATGCACCTAGCATCAACCCTGCCCCACCCCCAACTACTAGGTTGATTGGGGCACCCATGCAACCAGGTTAGTTTGTATCCAGCCTCCATCAATCAAGTTTGCTTACACATTGCATAATCTTTCAGTTTTAATGCGAGTAATGACTAAAGTGCTTCTAGATCCAACATTAAAAACCCTACATCAGTTGTCACACACATTGCTTTTGTGTGGACAGAATGTTTTTTTAAAGCGATAATCAGTCAACAATGAAAAATAGGACTGCCGAGGGGAAAAAAAAATCAGCCAAGTCCAAATCCAAACCCTTCCTATCAAAAGGATATGATAGAAATCAAACTAAAACTACACAGAATTTTTTAAGGGCAGAAAAATTATCCCTGTGAGACATTTCACATGAATTGGCCAGCCCCTTTTAGAAAACCTTTTAAGCCTATTTTAAAATTAAATCCCAACTTTAAGATCACTATCAGGCACCTGTAATTATTTTTGGGTCAGGCCTGCAGTTTTTTGAGAGGCCAAATTCCCATTCTTTTTCTGTTGTACTGGGGGGGACACAACAGAAATAGACCTCTGACAGAGGCTACACTCAGTGCTTCTGGGAGGAAGGGTATTTGGATTCAAAATATCTTACAAGACTGCAATACTAACATCTGACTCACCACAGACTCTCAAGCGTTCTTGTCCCTGGCCCTGTGATATGCAATCCTGAGAGACTCCAAGATAGTTATATGAGCTCTCGGGGCCTCCCCCTACCCCATCAATGAGGAACAACATGTTCCCGTCTCAAGGGAAGTATGGTTAACATGGCCAGCATCTAGAGATTAGAGTTTCCAGGGTTCTGAACAGAAAATTAGGACAATTAACAGAAGTTTCCAGATCACAGGCCCTGGTTCTCGTGGGGGACTTCAAATCACCCTGACATCTGTTGGGAGAGCAATACAGCAGTGCACAGACAATCCAAGAAGTTTTTGGAGTGTGTTGGGGACAACTTCCTGGTGCAAGTGCTGGAGGAATCAACTGGGGCTGTGGTCCTCTTGACTTGCTGCTCACAAACAGGTATGAATTGGTAGGGGAAGTAGAAGTGGATGGCAACCTGGACAGCAGTGACCATGAGATGGTTGAGTTCAAGATCCTGACAAAAGGAAGAAAGGAGAGCAGCAGAATACGGACCCTGGACTTCAGAAAAGCAGACTTTGACTCCCTCAGGGAATGGATGGGCTCCCTTGGGAGGCTAATATGAGGGGGAAAGGAGTCCAGGAGAGCTGGCTGTATTTTAAAGAAGCTTTATTGAGGGCACAGGAACAAACTACCCGACGTGCAGAAAGAATAGCAAATATGGCAGGCGACCAGCTTGGCTTAACAGAGAAATCTTCGGTGAGCTTAAAACACAAAAAGGAAGCTTACCAGAAGTGGAAACTTTGACAGATGACTAGGGAGGAGTGTAAAAATATTGCTTGAGCATGCAGGGGTGTAATCAGGAAGGCCAAAACACAAGTGGAGTTACAGCTAGCAAGGGGTGTGAAGGGTAACAAGAAGGATTTCTACAGGTATGTAAGCAACAAAAAGGTGGTCAGGGAAAGTGTGGGACCTTTACCGAATGGAGGCGGCAACCTAGTGACAGATGATGTGGAAAAAGCTGAAGTACTCAATGCTTTTTTTGCATTGGTCTTCACAGACAAGGTCAGCTCCCAGACTGCTGCACTGGCAACACAGGGAGGAGGCGAACTGCCCTCAGTGGTAAAAGAACAGGTTAAGGACTATTTAGAAAAGCTGGACATGCACAAGTCCATGGGTCCAGATCTAATGCATCCAAGGGTGCTGAGGGAGTTGACTGATGTGATTGCAGAGCCACTCGACATTATCTTTGAAAACTTATGGCAATTGGGGGAGATCCCGGAGGATTGGAAAAAGGCAAATATAGCGCCCATCTTTAAAAAAGGGAAGAAGGAGAATCTGGGGAACTACAGACTGATCAGCCTCACCTCAGTCCCTGGAAAAGTCACAGAGCAGGTCCTCACGGAATCCATTTTGAAGCACTTGGAGGAGACGAAGGTGATCAGGAACAGTCAACATGGATTCACCAAGGGCAAGTCATGCCTGACCAACCTGATTCCATTCTATGATGAGATAACTGGCTCTGTGGATATTGGGAAAGCGGGAACATGATATATCTTGATTTTAGCAAAGCTTTTGATATGGTTTCTCACAGTATTCTTGCCAGCAAGTTATAAAAGTATAGATTGGATGAATGGACTATAATGTGGCTAGAAAGCTGGCTAGACCATCGGGCTCAATGGGTAGTGATCAACAGTTTGATGTCTAGTTGGCAGCCGGTATCAAGTGGAGTTCTCCAGAGGTCTGTCCTGGGGCCGGTTTTGTTCAACAGCTTCATTAATGATCTAGATGATGGGATGGATTGCACCCTCAGCAAGTTTACGGATGACACTAAGCTGTGAGGAGAGGTAGATATGCTGGAGGGTAGGAATAGGGTCCAGAGTGACAAACAAATTGGAGGATTGGGATAAAAGAAATCTGGTGAGGTTCAACAAGGACAAATGCAGAGTCCTGCACTTAAGACCGAAGAATCCCATGCACTGCTACAGGCTGGTGATTGACTGGCTAAGCAGTAGTTTTGCAGAAAAGGACCAGGGGATTACAGTGGATGAGAAGCTGGATATGAGTCAACAGCGTGCCCTTGTTGCCAAGAAGGCTAATGACATATCGGGCTGCATTAGTAGGAGCATTGTCAGCAGATCGAGCGAAGTGATTGTTCCCCTCTATTCGGCATGGTGAGGCCACATCTGGAGTATTGTGTCCAGTTTTGTGCCGCCCGCTACAGAAAGGATGTGGAAAAATTGGAGCAAGTCCAGTGGAGGGCACATGACTTATGAGGAGAGCTGAGGGAACTGGGCTTATTTAGTCTGCAGAAGAGAAGAGCGAGGGGGGATTTGATAGCAGCCTTCAACTACATGAACGAGGGTTCCAAAGAGGATGGAGTTAGGCTGGTCTCAGTGGTGGCAGATGACAGAACAAGAAGCAACGGTTTCAAGTTGCAGGGGGGAGGTCTAGGTTAGATATTAGGAAAAACTATTTCCCTCGGAGGGTGGTGAAGCACTGGAACGGGTTACCCAGGGAGTTGATGGAATCGCTATTCTTAGAGGTTTTTAAGGCCTGGCTTGAAAAAGCCCTGACTGGGATGATTTAGTTCGGGTTGGTCCTGCTTTGAGCAAGGGACTGGACTTGATGACTTCCTGAGGTCTCTTCCAACCCTAATCTTCTATGATTCTATGAAAATAATTCAGAATTTCCTTGCAGGAAAATTATTCCCACCCCTTCTGTGCAATAGTCACCCTTCAGGATCAGTTCCTCAGCATCATCTCACTCTGAAGAAACCACTTTCCAGCTTGACACAGGGTGTTACAGGAATAGCATGCCTAGACACTGGATAGGTCTGAGAAACAGGAAGGGCAGCCACATACAGTCAAAGACACAATGTCTGTGCAGGAAGCAACCAGAATGTAAGTGTTTTTGGACATCATGTTGTTATCTCAGGCAGCAGGCAAGTAAGGATTAAAGGGACAGAATCTATTAACTCTCACTCAGCTAAGTGTCCCAGTAATGGAAACCCAAATAAATAAAAGCTAAGATGGGGGCAGTGTGGCTCACTGATGGAATTCAAAGGAACCTTCTGCTGCAAGAGAGGGAGAACAAGAGAAATGTCAAAGGGAAACTAGCCACCCAGGAGCAAAGAGAAAGAGAAACATGCCTATAACCCTAAACTTTAATTAAAAAAAATGTTTTGGATGTCCTGCTAGTACAGACATTAGCTTGACAGTGCTAGTGAATTAAATTCCCCCACATTCTGCCCCTTTTGAGCCTCTCATTCTGTTCTCTTGCTTTCCCACTTCCCACCCTCAGGGAAACACCACCTTTACCATCATGTGACAGTGAAGGAGGCAAGGTCTCCCACCACCCTATGCATTCCACCATTTAGCGGCCATTACTGACCAATGAACCGATCCTCAAATCTACCCTAACCCCATGCCTGCACAGCAGGGCTTTGAAACCTCACCAAGCTCCTTTTAATCACGATTAGGACGTGAACAGTCTCAATTAGACATAGTACATGTAATTTCAGTACTGTCCATTGAAAATCAGAATGTGTGGTAATCCTACCTTTGGAGATGTGGCCCACCCTTATCTTTCCTCCACCTTTCACTATGCTTTGCCTCACTGCTTCTTGGTAGATAACAGTGATTATCTGGAATGTTCCACAGAATGGGACAAGAGAGGGAGGAATGAATCTAAAGAAATCTTCTGCTTTATATTTCCGAGTACAGCATTAGGCTGCCATGATATATCTTTTTCCACATTCCACTTTGTCATTTACAATCTAAAATACTGTTAATTCGGACTAAAAATGTCCATCTATTCTTTGTGCATAGAAATTAACTGTAGGACTGGGCCATATTGATACCTCTTCCCTTAAAAACCATTACATATTTCTCTTAGACTCTGATGTTACATTGCAGAAGTCCAAATGGAACATAAGCAGAAAGTGTATTCATTATTTTACGTTCATTAGAGCCCACCAGAATGTGTGTCAGTCACTCTCTCTCTCCCCCCCTCACCCACCTCTCTCTCTATATATTTATATTTTGCACTCTTATTTCCAGTTGACCCAGCTACAGGGATGCTATGTTTGCGTTTATGGAAGTAATACCGAACTGTGATGCAATTCTGTGCAACTGAATTTGCAGAACATTAAATCACAATGCTGTAAGGAATCAAAATTGATAAATCTGATCAAAGAATTGTTTAACTTTATTGTCAATGTGAGCTCTAAAGAACTCTGTTGGAGAAAGTCGGGGAATTTTGATTGCCTGAGGGGTACGTAATGTTCTTTTTTATTCTTAGAGAGTATTCATTTTATTACATTTTTCTCTAGAAATTGATATAAACAACATTGACAAGTGCTGTATGAGCAGAATTCTGGTTAACTCATAACTCATTCACAGAGTTGGTTTAATTTATTTTTATCCAGGTTATTCCCCTGCACCCTCCCCCCACCCACAACATCCTCCTTTACTTTATAGCAGTCACCACACCACCTCAATACCTTGTAGTGTCTCTAATAGAGATGACACGTAGTTTGATATGAAAGCTGATGTATGTGGTGTTCTGTAGTTCATCTAAGAGACTCTGTATAGGAAAGGGCAAGCAGAGAAGGACCATAGATAGAGAAGAGTGTGTTTTTTTTCAAAAACTCAGTTTCATATTTCTGGTGGTTTAATTAGGACTTTTAGTGTTACTTAAATTGGTTGTTTTGGGATTTACATTTTTAAAGGCAAAGTTACAATGAAACATTAACATACATCATAAATAATCTGGTCCTTAATGAGTAAATATTCAAAGATGAAGCCCCACGCTCATACTGTCCTCAAAAAGGTAGAAACAATGTTTAACATTAGCTCTATTTTGGGGAAGCAGAGGAATTCTGCATCTAGCTCCGTAGCTTTTTGACTGTATAGTAATGAAATTGCTCACCCACCCAACACACCCTTACTGAATGAATACTCCCCACTCTTTCCTTTGCTGCTGCCGCCAAGTGCACACTACACTAACTCTTTTACAAGTCCCTAGCAGAAAAAAACAGGGGATCAACACTCTTGTATTGTGCATACAGGGCGAAAAATATTTTCACAGGTTGAGGGAAGGGGCGGGGGAGAAGTCTGCCTCTTACTTCCTAATTGCTATAGAACTGAATGTTTTTTTAAGTGTGACAGCAGTGAATGATATGAAGCAACAGCTACCCTAAACTGTCAGTGGCCTATCATTTCTTGCATTTTTCAGATCCTGAACATTCTAACAACTTAAAGCTTAAACACTTCGCTGAAACACAAGGCTCTCCTAGGCTCATGCAATTCCTAGAACAAGCCTGCAACCTCCTTGCAGAGTTCTGCAAAAGGAAACCCTAGACCTTGCAATGAGAACTCAGGCATGCCTGCAGATTCCATTTGCTTCAGCATGGAAAAGTGGCTTGATGCCTAATTCACAAGAAAAAGCATTACCCCATCTCCCAGTATCCCATAATTCCAATTCTATAAAAGATAAACTAACTTCAGTAGAAGTGACCTAGAATAACGATCATGTGAAAAAACAAGCCTTAAAATTTACCACACCATCTGTTCTTGTAGTCAAAAATACTCATTTACCCTGACAATCTGCATAACAATCAGATAATCTGGAGGTATACCACATAATCCCATGTACCAAAAGAAATTGATTCTGACACTTGTAATCATTCATCTATAAGGGAGGGAGGTACATTTTGCAGCAACTGGGCAAGGAGAAGGCGAAGAGATTTGTTTGGTCATTTCCAACATGATTTTTTTTTTATGAACCAAAAATTAACATTTCATTTTGAAATTTCCCTCAATTTTATCTAAAAACCCATACCACCACATTTTAACCCCCCCCCCCCCGCAACAAAATATTGGTTTTCTAACCTAAATGATTTTTTTAAAATGTAGCTTTACCAAAAGATCCAAAAAAGTGTGTGTTTCAGGTTGATCAAAACAATATCCCTCCCCCTCATATGTTCGGTTTCTGTGGCCAAATTAAAAAAAAAAGTTACTTGCCCAGCTCTAGTCAGTATTCACCAAGAACCCTTAACTCAGGAGGGCTGCAACTAGCCAGACAGTGCTGCAATATCAACTCAATCAGCAATTGGCTCAGGTGGTTGAGACCTAACAAAGTTTAAGTCTCAGGCAAATGGTCATTGCTGTTGCAGTTCCCAGGAACTAGATCTACACAATGGAAATGCTAACAAAAGCTTTAACTCGGAAAGGTGTGCATTGTTTTAATAGGTTTATGAAGGACAGTATTTTGGCTTTCAAAATACAAGTTCAGGACAAACATTGATGTCTATGGACACCTGTCCTTCTAAAGTTTCAGAGTAACAGCCGTGTTAGTCTGTATTCGCAAAAAGAAAAGGAGGACTTGTGGCACCTTAGAGACTAACCAATTTATTTGAGCATGAGCTTTCGTGAGCTACAGCTCACTTCATCGGATGCATACTGTGGAAATTGCAGAAGACATTATATACACAGACACCATGAAACAATACCTCCTCCCACCCCACTCTCCTGCTGGTAATAGCTTATCTAAAGTGATCATCAAGTTGGGCCATTTCCAGCACAAATCCAGGTTTTCTAAATTACTAAAAATACAGGAAGACAGTATTTTTTTTTTTTGTAAAAAGAGTTCATACTTCTGCATTTAGAGCTTGATCCTGCACTGCTGAACCTCTGGTCATCAGCAAATCACTTAAGTCCATTGGACTTTATGTGCTTAATGTTAAGCACAGGCTTCAATGCTATATTGGATTGGGGCAGATTACTCAGGACCTTGGAGGGTGATGACTTTGCATATTGTAGGCTGTATTCGGTCATGATATATGCATGTAGGATTCCTATAGACTAAATGGAAGCCCCACATCTGCAGATGAAGGCAGAATTAGGTCATTTTTTTCATAACTTTTTTGTTGTTGTTGCCAATTCTTTTAAGAAAGCTTAGAATAATACTGGCAAAACAACAAAAAGGTTATGGAAAAATATATAAACCAAGTATAAATAATATATATAAACAAACAAACTGGATGGATATATATATAAATAAATGGTCCTACCTTCTGTTTAAACTTTACTTTGAAGTTTTGAACATGAAGTTGCCAAGTACTTTTCCCCTATACTTTCTGGTTGATGCAACCCAGGCCTTTCCCTTTGAAGTAATCAGCTTTCAATTAAACCAATGAGCTTTGCAGATTACTGTAATGGCTGCAGTAATTATTATGATTCCATTATTTTCTTTGTTAAGCACATTTGTAGTTTTAGATGACAGGAAATCAAGCAGGTAATTTGTAGAGATGTGTGAATAAGGAAATTATTCTATTCATGAGTTCATAATGAATAGTGAGATATCCTAAAAATGTTTTGTGTTTTCTCACCTAACGAGAATAGAAAAAGCAAAAGAAGTGACCTGGATAATTTCCTGTGACTTTCCCTTTGTTCTTAAGCTGTTTTTACAGTATTTTTTCAGGGGCAATGCAGAATAAACTGAGATGAATCAATCAGAGCCAAGCTTTGAACCTTTGCTTTGAACCTTTTTGTGGAACTATTTCTGTCCTCCTCCTCCCTCTTGCAAGAATATAATACTCCAAGTAAGCCAATGCAGAATTTCACACATTACAGAGCTCATCCTGTATTGCAGCTAGATCACAACGACTCATTTAAGTGCTTTCTAATTGTAATATTTGCAAGATCACTAGTGAATCATGCAGACTATTCCCAATGAATGCTTATGCAACCTTTAAAATCATAACACCATCATGCAAGTCTGCCAACGATGTAACAGAAGAACTATTTTAAAAGTGTTTAGAAAGATTTTCAGAACTACATTGGCTGGCTGAGCAAAGAGGAACCAAATGGGTTGAAGCTTCTGCGTAGAAGGGTGCTTGGAGGGAAGTATTCCCACCTGAAACAGAGTATGTAAAGGCTTCATAATTGTATTTATTACAGAGATAAAGAGGAACAATGTGCTGGCTTCAGCTCTCTGCATTCATCCTTGTCACACCTCCTTCCATACAGTTGCATATGTGGAAATATACAAAGTCTTCAGCCATTCCACTGTACTCCATGCCTCATCTCCTGCCCCCTGTTGAGCTCCCTGACATCTGGCCAGCTAGATCCCTTATCTGAGCCTCTCTTTTCTGAAATCTCATTACCTATAAACAGTCAGGGAAAATAACCCTTTTGTAGCTACCCACTTGTTCTCAGATATGAAAGGTTTAAGCATATGTATAGAGAGAGGGAGACACACACACGACTGATAAAATGTGTAGATATTAGTAACTGAGGGCAGAATTTTGTCCATATTCCTCAAATTCTGTACTCAGAACATGTGAATCTTTCTGAATTCTTAATATTTGTGGGGCATGTGGTTTTGGACACCAGAAACACATTGATACTATGGCTGACTATTGTCACTACTTTGAACAAACAGAAGCAATATATACCCTTTCACTTTCAGGAATTCCTATTTTACCCCTCTTCCAAGGACTATAATTGCTCCTATCTCCCCCTCCTCTCTGTGATCCACATGGAGACTCTGGGTCTTATCCCAACCTCATTCAAGCCAACTGAGCAGAGGTGGGCAAACTACAGCCCGTGGGACCCTCCTGCCCGGTCCCTGAACTCCTAGCCTGGGAGGTTAGCCCCCGGCCCCTCCCACACAGTTCCCTCTCCCCAGCAGCTTCAGCTAACTGCATTGCCGGCGCAATGCTCTGGGTGGCAAGCTCCTGGGGCAGCACAGCTGCAGAGCCGTGGCCTGACCCAGTGCTCTGTGTGCACGGTGCCAGGGCTGGCTCCAGTTGGGCGGCATGGCTGCCTGTCCTGGTGCTCTGGGCAGCAAGGCTGTAGCGCCCCAGCCACCGGTGCTCCAGGCAGTGCAGTAAGGGGGCAGGGAGCAGGGGAGGGGTTGGATAGAGGGCAGGGGAGTTGGTCAGGGGGCCTGGGTGTGGATGGGGTCAGGGCTGTCAGAGAGCGGGGAACAGGGGGATTGAATGGGGGCAAGGATCCCAGGGGGGCAGTCAGGAAGGAGGGGGGATTGGTTGGGGCAGGAGTCCTGGGGAGGGCCACACATGGCTGTTTGGGGAGGCACAGCCTCCCCTATCCAGTCCTCCATACAATTTCCGAAACCCAACGTGGCCCTCCGGCCAAAAAGTTTGCCAACCCCTGCAATAGAGTCTCTCCCAAGTAAATTAAGTGTAATGTCAATTTTATGTCAGCAGCAACTTCGGCTTTCTTGAATAGTGAAGTACAGTTATTAGTGCAACTTGTAGTAAAATTAAAACTGATGTCTACACAGAGATACTACTAAATTTCATAATAAAATCCTTCAATTTCTGAATTTCTTCTATTTGTGTATGTATGACATGACTGTGGTACCACAAGAAGTTGAAGGAAGCGAACAACTAACTTCCAACTAAAGGCACAGAGACAATATACACTGCAGTAATTTTAAACAGACACAGCTAAAGAAAACTCAGTGCAGCTCCCAATTCTCAAGAAAAAAATATTTAAGGGGATATATTATGATTTTTTTTCCTCTGGAGTTAGTTGAGGAATCCTATGAAACCCCATTTGTTTTTGATTCTAAAAATTGTTCTTGTTCAGACTTAAAAAAAGTCTTAACTTGGATAATTGGAAAAAAAATGTTAGCAATGAGATCAGTCAGGAACTAGAATAAATTTGCTGGGGGTGGGGGCAATAACAGAGGTGTTCAGTAGCAGACTGGTTAGAATACCTCTCTCAAGTATATGGGGAACCCTGCATAGGTGGCTGGGTGGTTCTTTACCCTGGATGAGTTTTTGATCTATGACAGTAGTAACTAGAGGTTAACTCAACATTGTTGACCTATACTGCATAGAACTTTCATTACAAATGCAATACCACCAATCAATTGTTTCCGGCTTTTGTTACAAACTTAACACTCAGCCCAAGTTCTCAAACCTTTGGATTAATCCTGAGTAAAGTATTAATATATTGTTTTAGGTCCAAACCAGTCGGAAACTCATGCACAAGACACTACTTTATCCATCTATACTGCTTGCAAGTTGCATTTATTTCATCTACACTGCTTGCAAGTGGCATTTATTTCAGTTGGCCTATTCACCATTTTTCAGTCTCCTCCAGTTTTTGCCACTAGCTGCCTCTTATTTTCCTGCATTGTTTGTACTAAATGTAGGTTGATCATTTTGTGGGGGTAGGGAGTTTGCCAAAGAAGTTTTAAAATGTGCCCTTGTGAGAGTTTTGGGTGTTGTTGGCTGATGTGTACTTAGCTGGCTGGAATTTTTATTTTTTTATTTTTGTGGCCTAAGTTGCTGAGTATCTACAACTCCCACTGAAAATCAGGACTTGCACTGTATTTGGCGTCTACCCTATAATTATATCGAATCTTTGCGACAGATGCAGTATACTGGGTTAATATCCAGTTATGATGTGCCCTTAGGATTTCCCTCTAGCACTGCTACCCATGGTAGAGACAGTCAATGCAAGAGAGTAACAGCGATCGTTAGCCCATTTAACTCCCTTGTGTGGGCGATGTAGGGCTCATGGGGATCTAGCCTAAAGGTACTAGTTGGTGGCTTCTTCAATACACCTTGACACAGTTACTTGTTATTTTTCTTTCAATGCTTCTGTTTCTTACTTCAAAATAAACTGACTGAGCACAAAGAAAAAAAACCCTTTTAAAATGCAGAGACTTATTTACGGGGAAAACATTTATCAGTTCAGTCATACGAGCCATCACATCAATTAATGTGATGTGAATGGACCTGACAACCTAATGAGGCATATCACAAGACAATACATCCCCGGAGACAGATTTGGAAGCAAGAGGAAATTTGGCTGTAAAATGGGTTTAAATACCAGATATTTAAAGAAAAAAAATAAATATTGTAGAATTTATGTTTGTGCAGGGATAATTTCCAAATGCTCACCACTAATCATTGTTTCTGAACAATTTTTGCTATTTGTATAAAATGTGTGTGTGATTGAAGCGGATGACAATTGAAAATATTCAGACTTTTTATGAAGAACAACCACCTAATCACTTTACACTTACTTCTAATCTCTTACTGTAAGAAAATGGTTAATTTGCCAAAAATTACAGTCCAGGCAACAAAGCTGAAAAAAACCCACCCTTTTCTGTTGTCAGGGTTTCATACAAACATTTTGATACCTCCTAGGTTTTGCTTTGTTTCAGGTTTTCTGACCTTAAATTCAATATTTTCTTCCTCCTCTTTTAACTCTCTGAAAGAGCTTAATTGTTTCATCCTAACATTGTTTCTATGCCCTGATTTGGGGTTTGTAAGAGCTATTTTGCATCATTTGCTATTCCTCCTCTATGGGAGATCTATTCAGTTGCTGGATTAACTTTAATTTATCTAGGCTAATACTCATTCTTTAAGCCCCATCTAACATCTCTGTGAGTCCTTTAAATAGTTTAACATATGATTGGGGATGGGTGTTAATGTAAAGGTTGAACATACAACTGTTCGTTTACAAGCATGCACAAGCACTTGTGTGCATAACAAAGGGAGATTGGGCTCTGACAATATAGTCATTGTTTACTTCATAGCTTTCATAATCAAAGATGAAACATAATGTTATGGATTTGTTAGCATTAACATTAAATACCAAACCAATTTTTCCTGAATTAGGGGAGGAAGGGAATATTTAATTTTTTCCCACTTTTTAATTATATATAAGTAGTTATTGTATAAAATACCAGGTACCCATGTACACTAAGTCATGTATGTGTTATACTTGGCAGATTTTCTCTGCGATTAAGTTCCACAGAAAAGGATTTTCCACAAAGACAGACCTAACTGCAGCCCAATTCTGACTGAATATGGGTGTCAGGAGACAACCTGTCCTGGACAACCATAACAGCCAGGTAGAGTCAGGGGAGAGAGTGTTAGTTCTCATATTTAAGATTATTATAAAGGGCTTTATATATGAATATCTAGCCCCTGAATTGTACTACATAGCATACTATCTGCCAACATAGATCACCAAGAGTGAGCATTTCTGATTCCCACACTTCTGTCCCAGGACCCAGCAAACAAGCATGAATATATTCTCTAACAGCTGCAGTTTCTGTATCACTTCATTGTTGAATACCTCCAATGTAAGAAGATATGGATAACTGAGGCTGGTAAATTCCACGTCCAAGACCAAAGAAAGTGAATTAGAACATAAAAATGGCCACACTGGGTCAGACCAAAGGTCCATCCAGTCCAGTATCCTGTCTACCGACAGTGGCCAGCGATCTCTCTCCTGCCATCCATCTCCACCCTCTGACAAACAGAGGCTAGGGACACCATTCCTTACCCATCCTGGCTAATACCCACCAATGGACTTAACCTCCATGAATTTATCCAGTTCTCTTTTAAACCCTGTTATAGTCCTAGCCTTCACAACCTCCTCAGGCAAGGAGTTCCACAGGTTGACCGTGCGCTGAGTGATGAAGAACTTCCTTTTATTTGTTTTAAACCTGCTGCCCATTAATTTCATTTCATGGCCCCTAGTTCTTATATTATGCGAACAAGTAAATAACTTTTCCTTATTCACTTTCTCCACACCACTCATGATTTTATATACCTCTATCATATTTCCCCTTAATCTCCTCTTTTCCAAGCTGAAAAGTCCTAGCCTCTTTAATCTCTCCTCATATGGGACCAGTTCCAACCCCCTAATCATTTTAGTTGCCCTTTTCTGAACCTTTTCTCATGCCAGTATACCTTTTTTTGAGACAAGGGGACCACATCTGTACGCAGTATCTGAATGTGGACGTACCATGGATTTATATAAGGGCAATAAGATATTCTCGGTCTTATTCTCTATCCCTTTTTAAATGATTCCTAACATCCCGTTTGCTTTTTTGACCACTGCTGCACACTGCGTGGACGTCTTCAGAGAACCAACCACAATGGCTCCAAGATCTTTCTCCTGATTTGTTGTAGCTAAAATTAGCCCCCATCATATTATATGTATGTATCGTTGGGGTTATTTTTTCCAATGTGCATTACTTTACATTTATCCATGTTAAATTTCATTTGCCATTTTGTTGCCCAGTCACTTACTTTTGTGAGATCTTTTTGAAGTTCTTCACAGTCTGCTTTGGTCTTAACTATCTTGAGCAGTTTATTATCACCTGCAAACTTTGCCACCTCACTGTTTACCTCTTTCTCCAGATCATTTATGAATAGGTTGAATAGGATTGGTCCTAGGACTGACCATTGGGGAACACCACTAGTTACCCCTCTCCATTCTGAACATTTACCATTTATTCCTACCTTTTGTTCCTTGTCTTTTACCCAGTTCTCAATCCATGAAACAATCTTCGCTCTTATCCCATGACAACTTATGTAAGAGCCTTTGGTGAGGGACAAAGGCTTTCAGGAAATCTAAGTACACTGTGTCCACTGGATCCCCCTTGTCCACATGTTACACTGAATGCAACAAACAGGATAGCCCCAACTCTCCTGCTGGGCTTCTGCCTGCATTTACCTATGTTAAAGATAGGGGTTTGTTTAAAATCAAGAAGTTTTGATTATAGTTTAGCGTAAAGATTTTAAGAATGGCAATAGTTTATTGCCCCCTTCCCAACTCCCTCTCGAAACTCCCTGTTAGCTGCCCCATGTGACTTGCTCACTGCTTTATAAAGCCCTGGCCTCCTTGATAGCCCCGCCCCCGACTAAGGCTCAGCCAATGAACAGAGGCTTCTAGATTTCAAACCTTGTTATTTATTATCCAGAAAAACTGAAGGCAATTGTATATTCATTTGAAACAGACATTTTTATTTCTAGAACTATTTCACCTGCAAATATTGCACATATGAGCATTTCATTGAAACAAAAACTCTCATAACACTTTTCTCTAACCACAAGCATCACCCTCAGTTTTGTCAGGGTGGAGTTTTGACCAGCATCTCTCATCCTTGTGATCTCTTCTACCCCTATGATCCAAATAAAAACTTTCAGCTAGATAATTTTGATAATAAAGCCCATAACATTTTGATAAAGAACAAGGTACACAGCCATAATGATGATACCATGGCCTATGCATTTAATATAATCCACTTCCACCAGCTAAGTATCAATACTGAATAGCAGTGGGTGGGGCTTGTGGGGGAGGGAGGGGATAGAAAGAAAGAAGTGTGCTACATTCCATTAAAAGTAGAACCCAAATAAAGGGATGGAAGTATCCGTAGCTGTCCTGGAAGTTCAACCTTTCTACTCCCTTCAAGAATGAACACAACCATTTAAAAGTAGCCCACCCATCCACACCAGGTACTGCATCTTCAAACATGGACCACAGAGTTATCAAAAGAAGTTGGAGATCGGAGATCAGAAATCCACAAAGAACATTTCTTGTAGTCTCTGTTACCAAGGGGGAAAAAAACAGCTCTATTAAGTCAGACTGTTCCAGTGCTATGAAATAAGAGAATTCAAAGCAGCCTATCCAATCCAGATGTACTCGGTACTATCACGGCACTGCCAATAACTTTCACAAAAAAGGAGATTAGTTGAGGCATTCACACCAAGAAAAAGATTTGAAACAATGGATGAACCTCTGCATATTTGAGCAATGTAGCTAAACCGCCCTTTCGGAATGAAATATAACCTTCCCAACCCCCACTCACCTACAACACAAACCAGAGACTCACTGCTGGGTTTCAGAACCAAGAAACTATGAGTCTATTACACAGAGCAATTCTGAACTCTGCATCCTTTCCTGGATCTCAGCAAGCAGACAGTCTAAAACTCAACCACAGACACTGCACATTTTACTTATTGTGCTCTGATACTTCTACAACACTACTGTAGAATGCTAATGTAAGTGTATATCGTAATACAGTCATATGCTCCTACAATAAAACAAATCCCAATTAAAGCAAAAGTCCACAGAGTAATAGTTTTAATTTTAATTAGCCAAAGTTTCTCCCTCTTTCTCTGACCCATCCTCCCATGAAATCTATTTAGTCCTCATTAATTTACTCCTAAATTTTGGGAGACTCACTCACTTTTTGGTTGTTTATATTTCATCTATTTCTCTATTAAACTATATATAAGACAGTGACAATTTTAGGATTTACAATAGGAAGATCAGTTTCACGCTACCACTTCACATCATAGTTTCTATTATACAGCATTTGTGATCCACAGATTGAACTCTCATAGCTATCAGTGAGAGGTTGTGAATGTATGGACGGTAGTCTTTAGCTCTATATCTTAGAGGTAACAGATTCCTGTGTATTGAGATTAAAAGGAAATTTATAACCATAACTAAGTTTGGACACTGACCACTAGAAGCAGAAATTTAAAAACAAAATAATAAAATGTAATATCTCCCTTATATTACAATAATGGCAACATTTTCCCTCAGGAAGGCATTTAAGTAACTGCTTAAGTCCCCACCTATTCATTAAAGCTATTAGGCACATATTAAATATTTTGCTAAATAGGTATGTACTGCAGAATTGCAGCCAGACTTATTAGGTTTCCACCATTAACAAAACAATAAGCAAGAACTGATAGTATTGACTACAATTACAAATACTCCTATACAGTATAAAATATCCTCCAACCTTCTACTTCAGGTCCTAAATTAGATTAATTACAGCATATATCAGTGGAAGTGTTGAGAATAGACTTCATCAAAGCAGGATCAATCACCTTGAGATAATTTATTTTCAGGTTGTTTGATGGCAATTATTTGTAACTTACTGTTAGATAGTTTATATTCTAGTTTAGAACAAAAAAGGAAGAATAGTTCAAAGTCTTTCCAAAAGCCTTTCTTGTAAAAGAAAAGAAAATTGTTCTAACTGATTAAATGATGATTTTCATTTCTAATTTCAAAATTTCAGAAACGAGTACTCTGACAATGCTTTGAAAGCTTGCAGTGAACATAAATATCAGCAACTTGGTATATTCTTGTTTCAACAACTTCATATTGACTTAGACTTTTGTCATGCTAACAAACAGCAAAAACAAAAAAACACCACCACCCTCTTTTTTAACATTTCTGTAGGAAGGCCTGCAATTTTAAGACGTATGCTGCAAATTGTATGTCAGCTTTATTTAACACACTCCACATGCTCTAGTTCCTTTGATGCCCCCCAAAACAACAGATATACACTTAAAACAAAAGGATAGCATGTTTTACCTAGATAAGCGTCTCACAGCAGTTCATCATTAGCATTTTTATTGCTTGAGTAATAAAATCATATGCATGTATTCTGTTATAATGGAAATAAAGCTTTTTTCAGGGAGACCTGATCTCAACTCTCTGTATTTGCAATACTATTTAACTATTTGGGAAAAAAGTAGACATATTTAAGCAGTTGGGAATTTAAAAAAAAAAAAATGAAATATGTGAACTTAAAAAGAGGCATTAAAATATTCTTCAAGCATCTGAAATACACAACTCACTGACCAGTTACTGCATCTCCCAATAGTGCCACAACACTAGAGATAAAGGTTAAAAGAAAAGACAAAGGTTCTAAACTGTATTTACCAAGTACATATAGCATCAATTCATATTTGCCTTCTCTTCTCCCACCCAATAAAGACTATAATGAATATGTGTAGTACACAATCCTGTCCTTTTTCTGCAAATTTACAATTCATGCTCCAGTGCTGTCTCTTTGCCAGTAGCCCCTCAGTAGCACTTTGTGGCTCTGAAAAGATAAACTCTTATTCCCATAAATTATAATATGCTAGGCTTGCAATTAATGAATTGACACCCCATCTCCTCAGTATAAAAATGTGCATTAGTTTATGCTTTGAACAAAAGATCTAGACTGTGTAATAAAGATTGCCACACCACTATGTTTTTCCATAATACAGTTTTGACACAGAGACTCATTTGTGAGTCACTAAGATGTGCCAGCAACTCTGGTCAGGCCTGGCATGCTCATTATACCTCTCTGACACTGGTGTCTTATTTATTTAAAAGGTGACATATAATATATAGTTTGAAAACCACTACCACCACACTGGTCAGTAGTGTCACTCTGAAGTGCATGTAACAACTCTGTAGGTGAAATTATGGATACTTTCATATTATGTCCGGGAGGCTAAACAGAAAAAGATAAAACAAGTTTCTCCTATACAAAGAAGAAAATAAATATCATAGCAGATGCCCTGTCCAGGAAAAATGGTTCTGACCTGCTGTCTCTGGATCAGCCAGGGGATAACCTTCCTTCAGCTTTGTAACAGGGGTGGTGTAACCCTAAGAGCATGCCAGTGCCAGAGAGCAGGTGGTTTACTGATATCAGGTAATGAGTTTCATTTCGCCTGACCAATTCAATGTACCACAACTCACTATGGTTATAATCTGTGTCTAAAAGGTGTTATGTCATGGAAAAATTAATAACTTCCGGATCATTAATAATCCTGCATGATGGATGGATGGATGTGGTGTGCATTAAGAGTTCTAGAAATATGCTAGAATGACAACTAAAATGTGGTTAAGTCAGCCACATCAGGGCAAACAGGTCTGCCCTAGACAAAGGAATGTGTATTTCCTTCTTTGAGGACGCTGGTCATCAGGCAAAGACAGTGAAAGTCTATTTGCATATTAGGCAAACAAAGCTATCAAGCAAACAAATAGGGGAGTAGACAGCATGGTGTCTATACCCAGCAGAAGAGAGATGCTTGGTCTGGGTTTTACTTTTCAAAGAATACATTATAGACTAGTAAAACTTGGCAAAGACTGGGAGGCTGAACCACAAATGATAAGCATTTGAATCAACTGACTGTATACAATTTTATAAAAGTGTACATAGGGAGGTCTTTTATGGAAACCTATGACAATGGTGATATCATTGTGTATTGTATGTATTAAAATGACAAGTATTTATTGATATTATCCTTCACAGTCTGTGACCAAAGAAAGGGAGACACAGGATTTCCCTTATACAGGTAGATGGAGACAGGAGGGAAGGCAGCTAAATAAATTAAGCAAGGTGTGACCAAAATCAATGCCAGCCCCATTCACATAGGAATCAGCAGGGAATGGGAAGACCCCAGCAGAGAAAGAATAGTATGAGGTCATCCTGCTTCATGGTCATTGAACATTAATGTCTTCAACAAGGAGAGAAGCCATCTTTGGCACCTATCACTAGACGGACACAAGAGGCCAGAGCTCCTTCAAGCTGAGAAAGTTGGGTCCTTCAATCAAGGGAGGGTTGAAGTTTCTGAGAACGGAATATAAGGGAGAAGCTAATGTCTTTCACCTAGGAAGACGAGGGAAGCCAGCATCTTGTACTTTTGTAGAAGGTCCTGAGGGAAAGTCAGCCACGGCTGGGAAGAAGGAGTGGTGGGAGAAACCATTTTGAACAAAACCTGTAACTTTCTAGATTAAGTTGTAAAACTTTTATTTGCTTGTAATCAATTCAATCTCTATATCTTGTACTTGATCTCACTTAAAATCCTATTTTCTTTTTGTTAATAAACTTATTTATAAACATTGCTTTGTTTAATTTAAAATGTTAATTCCAGTTAAAGTGGTAAACTGTACATTAAGTCATGTCATTATACATGCAGTGTCACACCAACTTTAAACTCTTCTAGTTTATTTGATCCTGAATAACTCAGCTTTCGTCTCACTGGATGGACTGAAGTGAGTTTCAGAGTAGCAGCCGTGTTAGTCTGTATTTGCAAAAAAACCAAGGAGTACTAGAGCACCTTAGAGACTAACCAATATATTTGAGCATAAGCTTTCGTGAGCTACAGCTCACTTCATCGGATGAAGTTGACTTTCTGTTGCTTAAATGTCCAACGTTCTCAGTGATTTGGACAGCTTCGGGATTTTTTGACATATTTCAATATAAAAAGTAGAAGTTAAATGTTTACATTTGAGCTGTTATGCCAGCAATTTGAGCTCTCACAACAGGATCTCATGTTACATCCTTTGTAGTCTCCAAAAGTGCATTAAGTGCAAGGTAGTTCCCAGAAACCTAATGCTTCTGCACAAAGATGCCAGCTTGTTGGATAGAGGACAGAGATGCCTGGCAATGTACTCAACACTTCATATTTTATGTCCTAAAATATAGCTTCTCACCTGGGTCATTGTTCAAAGTTAATTATGTGATTTCACAAAGTTTCAAGAGTAAAGAAATCTTGCCTATAAAGATTTTAACACAGAATCATAGAAATGTAAGACTGGAAGGGATATCAATACATTATCTAGTCCAGTGCCCTGCTCTGAGGCAGGTTTAAGTATTACCTAGATCATCCCTAAGAGGTGTATAACCGGTTTTTAAAAGCTTCCAGTGATAGAGGTAATTTAATCTACCCTTACTAACTAGGAAATTTTTCCTAATGTCTGACCTAAGTCTTCCTCCCTGGGTTACAATTTAAACCCATTATTTCTTGTCCTGTCCTCAGTGGTCATGCCCTCCTCTTTGTAAACACTTTTTATGTACTTGAAAACTGTTCTGTCCCTTCTCTTCTCCAGACTATACAACCCCCTTTTTCCCCCCCAATCTTTCCTGATAGCTCATTTTTTAAAGATATTTAATCATTCTTGTTGCTCTCTTATGGACTTTCTCCGATTTGTCCACCTCTTTCTCCATGTGTGGTGCCCAGAAATGGACACAATAATACAAATGAACCCTTATCAGTGCTATGTGGAAGAATTACCTCATGTCTTGCTTACAGCGCTCTTACTAATACATCCCAGAATCGTGTTTGCTTTTATGCAGCAGTATCACATTGTTGACTCATTTAATTTGTGATGCACTGCAACCCACAGATCCTCTTCTGCAATACTCCTTCCTAGGCAGTCATTTCCCCTTTTTGTATTAGGAAGGAATAATCAGTTTCACAAAGTATAGTACTTTGCATTTGTCCTTATTGGATTTAATCCTATTTATTTCAGGTCACTTCAGTTTGTCAAGATCATTTTGAATTCCAATCCTATCCTCTCACATGCTTGAAATCCCTCCCTGCTTGGTATCAACCACAAGCTGTATAAGAGTACTCTCTATTCCATTATCCAAATCATTGACGAAGAAGATAATGAATAGAACTGGACCCAGGACAGATCCCAATAGGATCCCGCTCAATAGGCCCTTCCAGTTTAACTGTGAACCATTGATAACTACTCTGAGTATGTTTTTCAAATGAGTTGTGTAGCCACCTTATAGTTTCATTTAGGCTATATTTTTCTAGTTTATGAGAAGATCATGTGAGAGCATCAAAATTGTTACTAAAGTGGAGATAATCACATACACAGCTTCCCCCCATCCACAAGGTTTGTCACCCTGTCAAACAAGGATATTAGGTTGGTTTGACAAGATTAGTTCTTGATAAATCCATGTTGACTGTTAGATATATCTTTTTTCATGCATGTGCTTACAAATTAATTGTTTGCTTCTTTATCATTCAGAGTATGAAAGTTAAGCTGACTGGTCTATAATTCCCCGAGTTACACCTTCAGTTAGCTCCTGTATACCATTCATTCAGGTTTGATAAAATGATTAAGGAAGTAAAATCCTTTTATTCATGTCTGAACACTGAAGACAAAATATAATTTTGAAAGCCTTCTCTATCCATTGCTAGCTTTAAACACTCAGCAGCTGACCTCTTAGTGATCTGCTGCATACCATCCATCAATCTCTGCTACAAGGGCCTGTCCCCATTCTTTCCATGATAAATTTCTTGAGGTTATTTCCATCTCTAGTACATGTTTGTGCCTGTTGATTTTCAGCAGCAGGGTCTGCTTTTCTTCCATAATATTTCTAACACGCATTCGTCTACTTTTCTGTCTAGGAGATACGCAATGGTCTTCACCAGCACTCCATCTCAAAAGGTCACACGTTTAGAGATCACACATTTCCCCCCAACTTTCATAAGGGAAGCTAGGAATCTCTCACTCATCCACAGTCTTCTGATTTCTTAAGAACAGCCTCCTTGGCTTGAAATGCAAGATCCCAGATAACTGAATTCATCTAATGCCTCTACAACTTGACTGTTTATATAATGTCCTCTTGCATCTTATTTTTATTAATTGTATCAATGTGCACGTGTTTTGTTATCAGTTAAAGATAATCCATATTCCTCCCTACCTGTTTTAACAGACTCCAACATTTGTTGCATTTCATCAGTGGTGTGGCAAAGTAGTGTCATATTGGCCTTTCTGAGGTCAGTTAAGAGATGTCCACTAATGTAAATACCAGCTCCACCCATTTATCAAAGACATGAAGGCCTATTCTCATAATAAGTTTGGTATATACATTGAAAAAGTTTTTGGACAAAAATACAGCATTGTTTTGCACTTTGCCCAATGGGAAGCCACTCATTCTCACCTGCTTCTGTTTTCACTATGATCTCCTGTTGATTGTAAAGGCTACTGATGAATTCAGTGAAATACCTTGGATAGGTAGAATAGGTTAAATATTAACTGTGACTAATTATGTTTAATTAACAAATCCAACAACTACAATGGTTAATAGCGATTACTGTGTCTTAAAGTGACATTTTAAGTAATATCACTACCTTATATCCTGATAATTAAGGAACTATTTCCATCTCATTTTCATATTCATAAGACACAAACCTCAAAAGTTACATAGATTTAGTCCGGAAAAGCATTAAAATGTTCATAGATGGCAATATAAGCCAGATTTATTCTGTAGTTAAGGTTACCCAGTAGTTTCCATTATTACCCCTTGATATCAGTGATAACATTTTTGAACTTTCAAATTTTTATTTCAAAAAGTCTGAGCAACAACAGTACAGCTGTTTCATATTTTTTTTGGGGGGGGGAACAGTTCATTGTATGCAGATAGCTGATACTTGTCTTCTCAAGCAAGCCTTTTCTCAACTTAGTTATCGTAAGAGGAATCTGGGGGATGCTACAAGAACACCCTGAAAGTATCTCTCAAGAGAGGCATTGACCCCTTGAATTGGGAAGAGCTGGTTGACAATAGATTGCAATGGCATTGCAACATACATCAAGCCTCAGCCCGTTTTGAAGAGAATTGCCTTGCTCAAGAGGCTGAGAAATGGCACAGGAGAAAGGAAAGGGTACAGCATCCCAGCCAGCTGTCGTGCGCTCTCCAAGCAACCCCCGTCATATAATGTGGAAAAACCTGTAGAGCATATTTTGGATTCCTCAGCCATCTTAAGTCTCATCAATGACTCCCTCCCCACCGGCAGACATCCTCATATTGAAGGATAGCTGCTGCCAACAAAGGGGAAAACAGTTTATCTACTTACAGTAGGAAAAATCCTGGTTCCGTTCAAGTCAATGGCAAGACTTCCACTGACTTTAATAGAACCAGGATTTCATCAAGTATATGAAAATAAACTGGTGGATTTGTTGATATACAGTGTAGTACCATTTGATGCATCACTTTTTAGAATTTAAAAAAAAAAAAAGTATGTGGTCACCCTCAAAAACTTGCCATTTTTGCCATAAATAATGTTACATCAATAGCGGTCAGATTCCCTGCTATAAATATAGGGATTAATAGGCTGCAAATAGAAAAGGTTGTGTGTTCCATTTAAGGCAAAGTTGACAAGTTTTTAAATCCAGATAAATGTATCCTATTGATTTCAACTGGTGCTGTTCGTGTGATATGGTACAATGCCATGGTTTAAACTTCTTAAATACTTGGATATAAAAAAGTACCACATATGTTCAAATCTACTTTCACCTCCAGAGCAGCAAAATAGCCTAGTTATTTTCTTTTCAAAGTAAAAGAAGAATTTCTTTAGGAAAAAAAAAAAACCACCACAAAGTTGCAGTGGGGGAGGTTTAGGCTGGATATTAGGAAAAAACTTTTTCCCTAGGAGGGTGGTGAAACACTGGAATACGTTACCTAGGGAGGTGGTGGAATCTCCTTCCTTAGAAGTTTTTAAGGTCAGGCTTGACAAAGCCCTGGCTGGGATGATTTAGTTGGGGATTGGTCCTGCTTTGAGCAGGGGGTTGGACTAGATGACCTCCTGAGGTCCCTTCCAACCCTGATATTCTATGAAACTAAATACTTGTCATAGGTAATGGAATATAAACTTCGTCCAATCCTGCCCTTGGTTTCATTTTGCATCTCCCATTGATTTTTACCTCTAATTTTATGGAGTTGTACTCTGGTAACACAGGGATGAATTGGGCCAAACAACAACAACAAAAAAAAAAAACAACACACCATGCTTCTTGCATATGTATCTGTTTGGACTATATACAAGTGCCTGTAACATATCTTCAAAGTCATATTATTAAGCAATACTATTTTTCTTATAGCGTAAAATATACATGCATTTCCCCACAATTACTTAGCCATTTGAATACTTACAATAGAAATGACAGGAAGAGCCGAATTAGAAAGCCATCAAAACTTTACTCCAGTTTTCTTGCTTTTGTATTTCTTCCTGTCTTTTCTTTTTGTAGATAAATCTCATTTTTCCTTTGGTTTAACTAGTTCACCTATTCTTTGTCTTGCCATATAAAATGGCTGTCAAAACTCAACCCTAATATAAATAATGTAACACAAAACAGTAAAAACAGTATTATGCTACATTAAGAAGCCTTAAACATTCATTTTCAAGTTGACTCCTAAACCCTTATAACTTTTCATTCATCAGCAATGCTACCCTCTTCTCATCCTCTCCAATAAATTTGAAGGCTCTGAATTTTTGGCAAAACATTGAGCACTTCTCTGGCAACTACTGCACATTATTCTTCCCCGCTGACAAAGCGGTAAGACCCATACCAACTCCAGCTCTGGCTGGATGCATTTCCCTTGAGTGTGAAAGCCACGATTCAGCTGGAGGAATAAACTCTACCAATATACACTATATACATTCTTTAGAGGTCTTTTAGTAGGGATAATCATGTCCTGATACAGCTCTACATCATTTCAAACCACCTGTGACATTCATTGATTAAAAGTTTTATCCTTGAGTGCAGCTCCAAAAAAAACCCAACAAAAACAATGCTGGGCCTAAATCCAGCAGCAAGCAGCCATGGCTTTCCAAGGCTCAGCTACAAACCAGTCTGGGAGAATGGCAGAGTTGATGAGGAAGGTGAAACAGCCTTGTTCTGTGCAACAGAGTTGCAGAGCAGCTTATCAAGATAAGAAATCACATCCATTCCTAAATGGGAATTAAGTGGTTACTGAGGACTAGATAAATATACCTTTCAAAATCAAAAGTGTTCAACTTCTTTAACTACAATGATCCACAGGATATCAACTCGATAGAGGCCTAGAAAAAACTGATTGCAGTGCAGATATAAAGTAGAGAACTGCTTACAGACAAAGATTCTGGTGCTTAATAAAGAACTTTTTTCCCCACTTGAAGTTCTCTTATTTTGTGCATTACACGTCTTGGGTAATTTTGCAGAGTGGTATGCTGATAAGTGTGCAATTCCAACTAATAACCAGCAATGATTGTTTGAGTCCTTGTGCAGCATGTACAAAAATGTACCCCATTTAGCAATTCTAAATTTGCTCCAAATCGAAGTTTTTATTGTTGCATGGTTGCGATAATATTTTTACTGTTGGACTCTGTTTTCTATTTGTTTTGATATACTGAGCAAACACAACATATGCACCACTTCAGTTTCAAATGGTATTTGGCTCAATGAGCGCACTCTGTAAAGCTCAAATATGGGTTGTAATCCCATGCTCTGCCACCAATTTGCTGGGTGACTTTGGGTACTTAGTCACTTCCCCCCACACATTTCTCCACTAGAAGAGCTGGGATGATCGTACTTACCTCCTTGGTAAAGGAGTGTGAGATCTACAAATGTAGAGTAATAGATAAGACCTTAGTGCTAGTGTTATAGGTTTTTTTAAACTAGTTTAGAGGGAGCATCTGTACCACTTACAGCACAATAGAATCAGAAGACCTGTATTTTAAACCTGACTGGTGCTGAGTCAGTGAGGAACCTGGGGCAAGATTTAGTTTTGGTTTCTATATTGAAATCTTCTCCAGTGATATCTGGAAGCTTTCCTGTCTGCATTTCTCCATACACTTCCTTTTCTCCAATGCTTCATTAGCTTTCTACATGGATTTTAAGTGTTCCAATATTTCATTTGCCCTCTGCCAGCCTGTTTGTGTTCTTTAGGAACATCTCCATGGTGTCCTGGAATTTTCCACCTTCTCCATTGCTTCCCTGTACCTCCACTCTGAGTAATTTCTCCTCCTCTACACCCCCTCCCCCCAAGAAAGAGAAAGGGATCTTGGATTATAGAATCAACTTCAATTTCTAGGAGTGGATTTCCATGTAATGGATGCATAAGGATGATCTAGAAAGGAAGGGTGGCCTTGTGGTAAAGTAACTATCCAGCTCTGCCACAGATTTCCTTTATGATTTTGAGCAAGTTACTTAGACAACCATGCATATTTCCATTAACATCAGTAGGGTTTCATGTAGGCACAGGAGTTTGCTTATACACCTATCTTTTCAACACACTCTCTGTGCCTCAGTTCCCCAACTGTGAAACAGACATAATATTTTATCTCACCCCCTTTTTCTTGTCTTTTTAGATGATAAACTCTTGTCCTATTTACCGTATAAACACAAGCCTGATCTCAGTTGAAAATTGTAAGCTCTACTGTAAGACTTCTAATAGTAGTCCTGTTAATACCTTACTTTGAACACTTTAGATGACCAATGTTGGTATCCCCAATTTAAATTACTTTCCACTGGGTCGATACCACGTGGAATTATAGACCAGTCAGCTTAACTTTGATACACAGAAATATATGGGAACATGTAATAAATCAGTTTGTAACCACCTAAAGGATCATAGGGTTATAAGGAATAGCCGGCATGAACTTGTCAAGAACAAATTGTGCTAAACCAAACAATTTCCCTCTTGGACAGGGTTACTGGCCTAGTAGATTGGGGGGAAATGATGTACATGTGATATCTATTTTGGTTTTTGTGAGATTGACAGTCCCACATGACATTCTCATAAGCAAAATGAGGGAAAAGCAGTCTAGATGAAATTACTAAGGTAGGTCCACAACTGGCTGAAAGTTTGTAGTTAAATATTACTTATCAGTGGCCCACTGTCAAACCAGGAAAATGTATCTAGTGGGTTCCATGTAGGGGTGGCGGCTGTCAATCCTAGGTCTGGTATTATGCAGTATTTATTAACTATTTGGATAATGGAGTGAAAAAAAAATACTTTAAAAAAGTGTGGTGGACATCAAGCTTGGAGGGGTTGCAAGCTCTTTGGAGGACAAGATTAAAATTCAAAAGAACCTTGACAAATAAGAGAATTGGGCTAAAATCAACAGGACAAAATGCAGTCTAGACAAGTGCAAAGTACTCCATTTAGGAAGAAAAAGATCAAATGCACAACTGCAAAATGGAGAAGAAAGTGGCTACAGCTGAAAAGGATCTGAGGTTCTAGAGGATCACAAATTGAATGAAAGAGGCAACAATGTGAGGCAGTTTCAAAAATGGCTAACACCATTCCCGGGTGTATTAATGGGAGTATCACATGTAAGACGCGGAAGGTAATGGTCCTGCATTACCCGGCACTGATGAGGTCTCAACTGGTGTACTGTGATCAGTTCTGGGGGCCATGTTTTAGGAAAGACGTGGAAAAAATTGAGAGAACACAGAAGAGAGCAACAAAAATGATAAAAGGTTTAGAAAATCTGACCTATGAGGAAAAGTAAACAAACTGGGTATGCTTAATCTTGAGAAAAGAAGACTGAATTGGGTAATCTAGAATTCTTCGAATATGTTAACGGCTGTTATAAAAAGGAGGACAGGGATCAAATAGTTTTCTTTGTTCACTGAAGGTAAGACAAGAAGTAATGAGTGTATTCTGCAATAAGAGAGATTTAGGTTAGATGTTAGGAAAAACTAAAAGAGTGATTAACATCTGGAATAGGCTTCAAAAAGGGGATTCTACCACTTTCCTCACTTTTATAAAAAGTTGGACAAACACCTGCCAGGGATGGTGTAGATTTACCTGATACTGCCTCAGCAGAAGGGACTGGGCCTGGTGACCTCTTGAGGTCCTTTTCCAGCCATACGTTTCTAAGGGAATTATTTCAGAGGAAGATGAAACTGGTTAGTGGCTGTCAGTTCAGAACTACCTTTCATCCTTTGAGTAGTTCTCATATGCTTTTGAGATATTCAGAAACTATATCCTCCTCAGTCTGAAGTCTGTTTTTCAGAGATTTTTTGGAGTTAAATAGCTGCTAACCTTCTGTGGAGACACCATTTACTGCTTCTCATGCAAAAATGCAAACCTTGGGTTTCAGAAATAGAATCTTAAAATCAAGGCTATCCTCAATTACAACAAACAGATACATTTTTGAGGTACCATTTACTCCCTCAACTTCTCAGAATGCTATATATATAAAAATAATGTAGAAAAACATCCAAAATATTTAATAAATTTCAATTGGTAGCTTATTGTTTAACACTGCAATCCACCACAATTCACTTTTTTAATCGCAATTAATTTCTTTGAGTTAATCATGTGAGTTAACAGTGATTAATCGAGAGCCCTAATTTTAATCAATTAAGTCTTGACATCCTGACCAGCTTGCTGTTCTCCTGTCCCACACTGTACAGACAATGACCCAACACAGCTTCAATACTTTAGCGTGATGGATTTCCTATAGGAAATGTTAATCTTATAGCTGTTATAGCAGTCTCTCAAATTCTCAGCATATGATTTAGCTATCTCCATTGATAAGCAATGCTTGTTATGCTAGTCACTTTACATTCCTTTATGAACACATTATCAGCCTTAGGCAAGTGCACGTGCAAAAAACTGACCATAGCCAGGTTTCAGAGTAGCCACTGAATACATCCAATGAAGTGAGCTGTAGCTCACGAAAGCTTAGGCTCAAATAAATTGATTAGTCTCTAAGGTGCCACTAGTACTCCTTTTCTTTTTGATCATAGCCATTTACTCCATTATACTTGCTAGTTATATTATTTTCCACTTTATGATAAGCAGTAAAGGGATTTCTTCCTTCCTGTGTCTATTCACACAAGTTTCTCCTAATAGCTCTACAGCACTTATTGAACTGCAAGTTTCCAAAAACTGTACAGAACCAAGTAAGACACACACTACTGGCCTGCTCTGCAGTTATCAGCTTTGTGAAGTATTTCCAAAATTGCTATTTATTTGTAACTTATCAATGTCCAATGCATGTCTGATAAAAATCCAAGCAGGCCCTGTAATAAGAATTTCAACCCTTAGTAACCTGTAAACAACCAGATTTTTTTTAACCTAATGCAGAAGCAGAATGATGCAGTTTTCATGGCTGAAGATCTTATCAGGTTCCATAAACTTCATAAACAATTTAGGACTATCAAAATATGTGAACCTCATTTTTTATGCAGTCCAATTTCTATCATATGCTCTTCATTTTTCCAGTAACTGCTATTATCAAAGAAATGCAGTGTTAATAATGTTAAACCATCTTTCAGATCATCTTTTGACAAATAGCCTTCTCTGGCTCACGCTAGTAACTCATGGAGTACCTCATTAAAATGCTACCAGTTTATTAATTTGGAGCCTGTAATCCTGGAAAAGAACATTTTTAGGCGTCCTCAACTCTGTATGTTTCTCTACTGCTGTAACCTTGTTTCACATCCCAATTCTCTGAGATGCAGTGATCCTTTTTTTAAAAAGCCCAAAGTCTCTCCCTTGAGCAATTGTGGCAACAGACTGAGTTAGAAGTTCATGGTAAAACGCACAAGAAACAATCCAATACTGTATCTAAGATGAAGATAACTACTACAGAACATTATACAGTCTTAATTTAGCAACCCACATCATGTCTTTCCTATCTTATTTCATACGTAAACAACTCCTCTTTTTCCTTTGAGGATTTGTGCCTTGTCTTGAACACAGTTCAATCCTATCAAACATATTTTTGAAAAGTTCCTATGTCCTTTGGTTATATTATTTTCCACTACTCAACTGTTAGTAAACAGACTGACTTTAAATTCAAAACATGTCCAATTTAATTGAAAACCAATTACTGTGCCAAGTCTGACTAGTACTTAAACTACAGATATTTGTTGTCTGTTTCAGACAAGTTATGCATCTTCTGCCTTGTCTCAATTTTTTTTAAAAAAGAAGTTTCAAATCAGAGTTTTGACAGATTCAGAAATGTGTACTGTAGTCTCAGAAGTCAGGATGCGATTTATTCTTTCACTTCTTTTATATTGTTAAAGTTAACCAAGAGAACCAAATCAAAAACATATTTGGTCAAAATAAAGGTACATAACACTCTCCAGTACACAGTGTAACTATCACAGCAATAATAAAATTACTGGTCTATCCACTAAAGAAATAGCTGGATGGGAAACTGAAGTAAGGCATAGAGTTTCAACACATAGTATATTAAAAGGGTAAGGAATACAGCCTTAACCCTGCAAGCACTTGTGTACATATTTCACTTTAAGCAAGTAAGTAGTCCTGTTGACGTCAATGAAAAAAATCACATATAGAAGTGATTGCACGATTGTGGTCTACAGTGGAACAAAACTCAAATAAATTATGCTACAATTAGAAACCTTTGTATCACTTTAGATTGCCCTTGATAATATAGATCTATATAGAGCTATTTATGGGACACAGGTAGGTATTGTTAGTGACTTAGATAGATTAGATTGACTACCTGTGAATAGTATATTGTCAACATAGATTTAAATGGATGTTCTAATGAAGTTACTCTTCTTTTTCTTCATGTGCCAAAGCAGGTCTCTGTGCCTACATTTTATCACTTGAATCATCTCAAAACTAACAAACATTTGACATGAGAGGAAGCCAACAATAGAACTTGAAGCCACTTGAGTGAAATGGTAGGTTAGCATATCTAATTTGTTGCTGTTATTATGGAGCACAAGTTGAATTTATAGTGTACTAGATTTAGAATAGAAAAAGATCATTAGTGGCTCAGCAATTTATTTGCAGTTAAGGCCAATTGCACTGCAGATAGAGTTTTATTTTTGATCATACAGGGCTAAGGAGAAGAATCCTTATTCCACCCAGTTTCAAGTTGCGGGAGAAAGAGGGAGTAAATTGAATGTTTCTGTGATACTAAATTAACTGGTTTTCATGAGAATCATGAGTCAGGCTGGGTTCTACAACTCAAGTAAAGGGATAATGAGTAAGAGCAGAACTTATTTCTGGCAATATTTCTCAAACGAATTAAATTCTTCTCAGCTGATTTCACTTCAACGATACATTTTCTACAACTACTCACAAATTAGACAGTAACCAACTATCTACCAGCAAGTTTCAGAGTAGCAGCCGTGTTAGTCTGTATTCGCAAAAAGAAAAGGAGTACTAGTGGCACCAAAGAGACTAACCAAGTTATTTGAGCATAAGCTTTCGTGAGCTACAGCTCACTTCGGATGCATTCAGTGGAAAATACAGTGAGGAGATTTATATACACACAGAACATGAAAAAATGGGTGTTACCATACACACTGTAAGGAGAGTGATCACTTAAGATGAGCTATTAACAGCAGGAGGGCGCGGGGGGGGGGAGGGAGGTAGAAAACCTTTTGTAGCGATAATCAAGGTGGGCCATTTCCAGCAGTTAACAGGAACGTCTGAGGAGCAGTGGGGGGTGGTGGTGGGGAAATAAACATGGGGAAATAGTTTTCCTTTGTGTAATGACCCATCCACTCCCAGTCTCTATTCAAGCTTAAGTTAATTGTATCCACTTTGCAAATTAATTCCAATTCAGCAGTCTCTCGTTGGAGTCTGTTTCTGAAGTTTTTTTGTTGAAGTATTGCGACTTTTAGGTCTGTAATCGAGTGACCAGAGAGATTGAAGTGTTCTCCGACTGGTTTTTGAACGTTATAATTCTTGACATCTGATTTGTGTCCATTTATTCTTTTACGTAGAGACTGTCCAGTTTGACCAATGTATAGGGCAGAGGGGCACTGCTGGCACATATCACATTGGTAGATGTGCAGGTGAACGAGCCTCTGATAGTGTGGCTGATGTGATTAGGCCCTATGATGGTGTGTCTGATAACGCCCATTTTTTTTATGTTCTGTCTCTATAAAAAAATCTCCTCACTGTATTTTCCACTGAATGCATCCAATGAAGTGAGCTGTAGCTCACGAAAGCTTATGCTCAGATAAATTGGTTAGTCTCTAAGGTGCCACCAGACTTCTCATTCTGTTTAGAAGGCTACATTCTAACATTGAGAAATAATAGTTAAGATGAACAGTATTTAATAAAGTAAAAAAAAATATCCAGAAGTCCATTTAAGATTATGCTCCCCACTTGGTCTGGAGAAATAAGTTCTAACCTCCTCTTCCAAAGTATGCTGAAATATTTAAAAAGAAGTTCCTTTTTTGGGCATGAGGCCTGTACTTCTATCAGACTAATTGGAAAAGAATCTAAAAGATTTTTTTTTATTATTTTTAGCTTTCGATCTTTAAAAAAATGTTGACTTCTGTTTTATCATGTGTTAAATATCCAGGTGAGTTATTTTCAAGTTGACTGGGCAAAAATCACTGTATCATTCCTGTACATTTTGAGGTCTCAGACCTTTGAGTGTTCTCTATGCTACTACAAAGACACATCCAGGAATTTTGATAAAAATGAGAATCAAACAAACATTCATTTCTAGCAGGTCTGTTAGCTTGATTTTTCTGCTCTTGGTTAATGTGGTTAAATAATCTAAAAGGCAAGTGTTTTTGTCATAAGTCACTTGTACAGTTGACTGGTTCATATTACAGTAAGTGACATTACATCTCTTCAAAACACTAGTGGTATATTAATCCAGTGGCATTAGTATCTATATAAGTTTGTATATGGCACTGGATAAAAAGACTTTTACTGCATGTACTCAATAAAAGATGTAAGATTAGGCCCACATTTTTGACACTTCTAACTCAAGTAAAACTCCTACTGAAGGTCTCTGGCAGTTCTGCCAGAGTGAAAGGTGTTGGATTCAAAAATTGCTGTATGAATCCTTTTTTGGTAACAGGGTTCACACAAGTAATTTTTCTCCATTAAAATTCAAATGGTTTAACACCTCCTGAGTTTTGTTTTAAGTTTCAGGTGTAATAATGAACTAAAAAGCTCAAAGGGAAACGGAGCCAACACTCAGTTTATCATCAGATTTATGTCTGATGATAAACCCCAAAGCTAGCTGGATTCCAGCTTCATTATTAAACATTTATAAAACTCAAATATTTAGAGAATTTTCATTAAAATGTATAACATCTAGTTTTTCATGTTTATTTATACTGTGGAGCAACAACATGACTATGGAGAGACATATGAAAAGAGTGAACATACAACTTGACATGTAAGTTTTGAAAATATGCAAACTTATTTGAAATATTAAAACGAACAGGAAAGGGCCACACTTCACATTAAAGAACAAAGCCTGGCAATTTTCAAATGAAGTTATTTGGGGTTTCCCCCAGACGGTACAGATGTATGATACAAAAGAGCAATCAGACAGAAGTGGCGTGGGGATGTTAACTTATCAACTACTGCTCTCATACAGCTCACCTGTCCTTGAATACATACTTTTTATCCCCAAAACCTCTATTTACAGTCACGCTGTATGTCTCTGAAAAAGGGATTTATATTAGAAGTACACAGCCAAATTTTCCTCCAAGTTACACCGCTGCAACCTTATTGGCTTCAGAATTCAGCCCACTGAGTTTGTTATAATAAAGCAAAACCTACATTTCTATAATAAAATCAACTGTAATAGTTACAGCTATGGCTCAGTGTCCCAAATCTGATGTTTTGCCATCACAGAACGAACCCTGGTGTACTGTCCATATTTCTCTATAAGAAGGGATCAGAGAGTCTCTTTACTCTTATGATATCCAGCTACCCCCTTTAATATTTAGTTCACCTTTTCCCCTCCTTCTTGAGAGCACAAGTGTGGATATGTGAGATTAATTGCTTCACTGGCCATACCAAAAAAAAAATAAATAAACTAACTTACTTTTGGGTCAACCCAAAATGATTTTATTTTGAATAGAAAATTGGAATATTTTTTAAAAGTTACTTTTCAACCAAAGCAATTGTGCAATTTGACACGAATTCACAAAATGTTTTTGTCAACTCCTACCTCAATTTTTCATTAAAAAAAAAAAAAAAGAGTTCGACAAAAAAAAGTTTGTCAAGCTGTTAGTAGGAAATCATCCCAGGATATATATAGTCAGTACCTGTACTCCCTCATTCCCCCTCAAATCCTAATTATAGCTACAGTTATACAAAATATTGCCCCTTTGAGTACTGGACTAAAACGTGAAAACACACACATATATGTTTACTCTTGTCTAGACTCAGGCTGTGGTATTGTTGGTATGATGGTTATGTTGGTCAGCCTCACCTCAGTCCCTGGAAAAATCATGGAGCAGGTCCTCAAAGAATCAATCCTGAAGCACTTACATGAGAGGAAAGTGATCAGGAACAGTCAGCATGGATTCACCAAGGGAAGGTCATGCCTGACTAATCTAATCGCCTTTTATGATGAGATTACTGGTTCTGTGGATGAAGGGAAAGCAGTGGATGTATTGTTTCTTGACTTTAGCAAAGCTTTTGACACGGTCTCCCACAGTATTCTTGTCAGCAAGTTAAGGAAGTATGGGCTAGATGAATGCACTATAAGGTGGGTAGAAAGCTGGCTAGATTGTCGGGCTCAACGGGTAGTGATAAATGGCTCCATGTCTAGTTGGCAGCCGGTGTCAAGTGGAGTGCCCCAGGGGTCGGTCCTGGGGCCGGTTTTGTTCAATATCTTCATAAATGATCTGGAGGATGGTGTGGATTGCACTCTCAGCAAATTTGCAGATGATACTAAACTGGGAGGAGTGGTAGATACGCTGGAGGGGAGGGATAGGATACAGAAGGACCTAGACAAATTGGAGGATTGGGCCAAAAGAAATCTGATGAGGTTCAGTAAGGATAAGTGCAGGGTCCTGCACTTAGGATAGAAGAATCCAATGCACCGCTACAGACTAGGGACCGAATGGCTAGGCAGCAGTTCTGCGGAAAAGGACCTAGGGGTGACAGTGGACGAGAAGCTGGATATGAGTCAACAGTGTGCCCTTGTTGCCAAGAAGGCCAATGGCATTTTGGGATGTATAAGTAGGGGCATAGCGAGCAGATCGAGGGACGTGATCGTTCCCCTCTATTCGACACTGGTGAGGCCTCATCTGGAGTACTGTGTCCAGTTTTGGGCCCCACACTACAAGAAGGATGTGGATAAATTGGAGAGAGTCCAGCGAAGGGCAACAAAAATGATTAGGGGTCTAGAGCACATGACTTATGAAGAGAGGCTGAGGGAGCTGGGATTGTTTAGTCTGCAGAAGAGAAGAATGAGGGGGGATTTGATAGCTGCTTTCAACTACCTGAAAGGGGGTTCCAAAGAGGATGGCTCTAGACTGTTCTCAATGGTAGCAGATGACAGAACGAGGAGTAATGGTCTCAAGTTGCAGTGGGGGAGGTTTAGATTGGATATTAGGAAAAACTTTTTCACTAAGAGGGTGGTGAAACACTGGAATGCGTTACCTAGGGAGGTGGTAGAATCTCCTTCCTTAGAGGTTTTTAAGGTCAGGCTTGACAAAGCCCTGGCTGGGATGATTTAACTGGGAATTGGTCCTGCTTCGAGCAGGGGGTTGGACTAGATGACCTTCTGGGGTCCCTTCCAACCCTGATATTCTATGATTCTATGAGGCTAAGTCTCAAAAGGTTAAAGATTAGTGGAATAAAAGGTTGCTCTCGGTCCAGAGAGTTCAGATTCCACCAAATCTCTTTCTTGGCTTGTCTTTTGACTTTCAACCCCTCCCTCTGAGGATTGGGACCACAAAATTGTGTGGAAAGCATTTCCTTTGTGGTTGGCAGAGGCTGATGTCAATGTTTTCATCATCAGGTTAAGGTACTTAGGTACTCTGCTATGTTTACCCAACACCCAAGCTAGTTGCCATAAGGACATTTCAAAGGAGTTACCACCTTCATTTATCATTTTCAAAGGTTAATCACCCTCCACATTAGGGGCCAGGTAATTTACATTTGAAAAGACTTTCTCTAGAATTTTAATCGATGTTTTCCCATGACAAGTCCCAACCCAGTCTGTCAAGTACAGAATGGTTATAATATCTCATGAAAACATATGCAAGCAAGGGATATATCACCACACAGGTATAGTTAATTGATACAGTATCAAATACAGCTTGACAACTCACTGGATCATTGTTTTCCAAAAAGAGCAAGTCCAACATTGTAAACACATCTCGTTCCCTTCCCACTCCCCTCCCCCCCCATATTTCCAGATTTGGCTGCTCAAGCAAACCAAAGTCCCAAAGCTTTTCCATCAAGGTTTTTGTTCATCTGAAAAGTAATGTTTGATTCACTATTAAGTTACTTCAGTTTTTCAGGTTTCAGAGTAGCAGCCGTGTTAGTCTGTATCCGCAAAAAGAAAAGGAGTACTTGTGGCACCTGAGAGACTAACACATTTATTTGAGCATAAGCTTTTGTGAGCTACAGCTCACTTCATTGAATGCATTCAGTGGAGAATACAGTGGGGGAGATTTATATACATAGAGAACATGAAATAATGGGTGTTACCATACACACTGTAAGGAGAGTGATCACTTAAGGTGAGCTATTACCAGCAGGGGGGCGGGGCGGGGCAGAAAAACCTTTTGTAGGGATAATCAAGGTGGGCCATTTCCAGCAGTTGACAAGAATGTCTGAGGAACAGTGAGGGTGGGTGGGGGGAGTAAACAAGGGGAAATAGTTTTACTTTGTATAATGACCCATCCACTCCCAGTCTTTATTCAAGCCTAAGTTAATTGCATCCAGTTTGCAAATGAATTTGTTAGTCTCTAAGGTGCCACAAGTACTCCTTTTCTTTTTGAGGATACAGACTAACACGGCTGCTACTCTGAAACCTCTCTTTTTTCAGTACCTCATGTTAGAAAGCTGCAGATCCAGGGAGAGATGTTCTCAGCCTGGTGCTGTATCACCTATCACTTCAGTGCCAGTCAAAGGGGAAGTGTGTTAAAAACTAAAGCACTCATGACATAAATAGGAGACTTGCTATGGATTTCCACAGGTTAATGAATCAACCCCCTTGGAAGCGACATATGATAATTTGTACTTGTCAGCATATATACTATGCAACATACTGTGTCATGTTGACTGGCTCTGTTTTATTGCAATCAGAATAGTAACCTATTACTTTAGCGACTCTTTAGTGTTAGTGTATGACGATGTACATTTTTCATGCCTGATGATTCATTATAGAAGTGTCACAAAATATAGGAAAGAATGTTTACAAAAAGCCAGACTAGATCATGAATCATGATAGATGCTTTGTAGTGAGCATTTCAGAATGAAACAGTGTTAGATCTGAAGAGGGATACAAGCTGTTTATTTTCTGCATAAAATAATCAGATCTATCAGGTATACTGTTAACAGTGCAAATTCATAAAACATTAATAAAAGGAAAATATAAATCAGGTTTTGCATCTCTTCAGAGAGCCTGTAAGTTTATGCATATAAAGCTTCTCTCAAGTCAAGATGGTAGTTAAAGAAATGTTCTTCCCCCCAAACCAGAACATGTTGAGAATTTTACTGCAAAGCTTTTTCTTACCAAACAAACCTAGTCCTGACAGCTAAAGTTCCTCAAAGGGATACTCTTGTGATGTACTTGATGATCCATTTTCACCATCCCTTTAGTCAGTGGCTACAATTTTTTACTGAGACTAGAACTGCCAAAGAATCTAGCTTTCCAAATGAATCATAACAGAGACAAATTAACAATGCATGTATTTCTTTGTGTTGGTATGCATACCCCAAGCTCACACTTTCCAGCACCTTATACATGGTCTACAAAAGAAAAAAAACAACAACCAGCAACAACAAAAAACCACCAGAATTCACAGCACATTCTGTAACTAAAAGGGAAGTGATATAGTGTAAGGATATTCCTCTTCTGAATATGAAAGCAGCTCTTAGAAAAGAAACTTTTAACCCCAGACCTCTAGATCTCAGTTAATATGAAGAATGAAATCAGGTTGTCTAAACCAGAAAAATAAATAAAGACTACAAATTTGCTACAATAAAGAAAACAACATAGCTTAATTCTCTGGTAGTGCTATTGAGGAGGCTGTGCTATTTCACAATGAAAAGACTAGTCAGGACACAGCTAATGGGTAAATTCACTGTCAGCCAAAAAAGTGAGTTTGTTAGTTACACAGGTGAAGTCCAGCTCAAACATAGATTCTTCCTAATTCTTTAAATTCTTCCTAATTATATCTATCCAATCAAGAATTTAGATTAAATAATCACATTATTTAATCTGATAAACATACAACTGCATCAAATGTATCTGATTCTTCATTGCTTCTGCTTCACTAAATGATCAGTAGAGGATTTCTAATATCATCTGAAACTTAAGTACATTACTACCTCTGCAAATTCACTTCGAGAAGGTTTCTTCTTGGAAACAATAGATGATACATAATATTTAAGATGGCCATGAACTACAAACAACAGCTTCTATCACACTGAATACAGAGCGCTCAGAGGGACTGTAAAGACAGCTAAGAAAAGAGTTTTAGAATGCCAGCAGAGGGCAGTATTTTACCATGTTTTAAACTTCAGACTTACCTTGGCTCCCTGAAGCCACCATAAAACGGGTACATTTTATGCAAAATATTAATCTTATACTAAAGCCCTATATTTGATTTAAAATATTCCCTTTTTTCCCCAGTGTTGCATACTGCAGTACATCACTTGGTAAATTAGATGTTTTTAAAATAGTCTTCCTTAAGCTGTTTACTAATAACAAGTGATAACATTTGTTAAAGTAAAGTCACTTACCTTCGCATATCTAGTCACAGCTTCCGTTTTTATATTGGCAAATGGAAATTTTTAAGGGGAAGCAATACACATCTTATAAAGAGAGACAAGGCCAAACGGAACACCAGGTCTTGACACCCTTGGAGTTTGACCTTGATCTGAAGCGTGTGGCTCATGCTCAGCTAAATAACTTCTGTAAAAATCAGGAAGCTGAATGCATCTGTTTAATAGTGAATAAAGTAAATCTAGGATTGTGTGTGTTAGTGTACGTTAATGTAATAGCTATAGATTGCACTTCATAATATTCTGTATCTGAGTGCAACCTGTATAGACACATTATAAACAGAAAAATATATCTACAACTTAATGATGGAATTTAAACTTTTACACAATTAGGAAAATGACAAGTACATTTGTCTTAATGTTTACTAACGTCTACAAAGGAAACATTTAAAAACGCTCCTTTTATCCACATTCTGGCAACTATGGTTTGTATAATCTGCAAACCTCTAATGCAGCACAACTCTACGCTTTTCAGCTTTTAAAATTAGGTAAAAAAAAAACAGGTTTTCATTCCTGTTAGTCACAGACTAATAAGGTGTTCGCAAAATTAGCTGATGGAGCTGCTGATATCTGTCAACTACTTCAGTTTGCTGAATCTGCAAACCAATAGGCTGATTAGAGGGCCACTTAACACAAAAGCTTTCCAAAAATTTACCAGTAAGAGCTACAAAACAATGAGATCTATTAAAAAAGCTAAGTTTGAAGAGAATAGTCTTTTCACTCAGAAAACAACCTTAAAAGCAACCAAAAAACCCACCAGCAATTTGTTCCAAATTTCTTGTGTCTCAGTGATGGAATTTGTTCACTTGATAAGCTTTTTTAAAAAGAAGTTTCAAATATTAACCACAAGTAAATTCATGCAGCAGTGCCCTTCAGTGTGCAAACAGCACGAATCATCATCTGGCAAACATGTCTACCCCACAATCAATCTCCCCAGGTGCTGAAGAATCCAGTTTCCCTATGACTGCTTCTGAAACAAAGTTCTGCATTGCCAATGCTAAAATCTCAAGTATTTGAAAACCCTTGTTATGGTGCCTAAAACCAAATTGAATTTTAACATTAAAAAAAACAAAGGGGGGGGGGTCCTGTATTGTCTATATTGTTTATTTTCTTATTCAGTTAGTTAAAAACTGCAACTATTTAAAATGTAAAGTAAGCTGCCTTAGAATCTGCATCCTGCTACATCTGTGTGCACAGAGTCCAGGGCCCTTGGTGCAGAATTTCAATCCATCTTAAACACAATATATTCCCCTGATAGAGGCTAAAATGGGTGCCAACAACAATGGAAAGGCCCTTTTTGGGGTCAGAACTAATGTGATCTCACAACCTTTAATGAAATAATTAACATGTGCAGCCTTCCCTGAAATGGCAATATTCTAACTAAATACGATACTATAAAGATACATTTTGAGAAGTGTTCCTGTTCAAAATACTAGGATTTATTAGAGTGTCAATAAGCTATCTCCTTGGTTACACAATATCTGGTATTTCTGACAGGTGTCTACAGCCTCATCCCTTTAAACTCAGATAATTTTCTAATGCCTCAATTCTGAAGGCAATTATGAGGTGCTTAACTTTAAATGCAGAACTACTCATATGCCTATGATAGGCATAACTGTTTGTAGGATCAGGGCTTGAATGCCCAATAACGGGGAAAAATGTAAATATGATGAATATAGGACAAGGGGGAAATCAGGCTGTCTTTACAAATTCACAGCCTAGCATTAAGGAATTAAATCAGACCACTAAATGAAAACTTCAAAGCACTGCAAGGTAAGAACAAATACTAATTACATGTTTTTCCTACTTTATATGACTGTTATATTTACTCATTCTTTACTCCCCCATAGTTGACTCAATTTTTCCTCTGTATTTAATGATCTAAAAACTAACCAGTTTGCTCTCTTTAGAAACTGTCTGCAATTGTAATACACAGAACACTTAGACATTTTCCAATACTGTTAATGCCCCAAGCGGTCTGTTGCAATATTTAAACATACTTAGTAGCAGCCATAAGCTATGCAAAGAGGTATATCAGTCCATGGAGCACGTCAGTTGGTTGAAGGCACTGGGTCTTTCGGCCTATATCTCAACAGTCATCTACAATCAGGTATTATACTACACATTGTTTAATTTTCCATATCTTGATTTAACCGGGTGAATGTATGTGTTCCATCCTTATGTCTGAAATACTTGGTTTTACAGTATGAACCAGACACTTCGTGTTAGCTGAATGAGATATTTTATACAAACAAACAAACAAACGTTTGACAAAGACAGTTGTGCAGAGAAGCTTTACTATTCCACACTTAAGAGCCTAAACACCCACAGGTTTGCACTGCAAGTGGATTCCTAGGTTAGCTGAAGTATAGAACAAGGTGGAAACAGTGATGATGTAATAAACTTAGACTTGTCTAAGGCATTTCACTTACCACCACACAAAAATTTGATTAAAAAACAAATATAAAATCATCAGCACACATTAAATGGATTACAAACTGGCTAAGTGAAAGGTCTCAAAATATAATTGTAAACAGGGAATCATCATCAAGTAGGTATGTTTAAAGTGGAGTCCTGCAAGGACTGGTTCTTGGCCCTATGCTATTTAACATTTCCCCCTCCCCCCAATGACCTGGAAGAAAACAAAGTCACTGATAAACTTTGCAGATGACAAAAATTGGGGGAGTGGTAAATAGCATCTCTTGGTAAACTCAGTACAAGTCAACAATATAAATTTTGCTATAGCAAAATGTAAATGTGTGTGTCTAGGAACAAAGAATGTAGGACATACTTACAGTCACTATTGCAACTGAGTGAGAAAAATCCGAAACAAGCCTGGTGCACTTACCTTTGTGTCTAGTTTCCTCTGCCTGCTGCTTTCAAGGGCACAGGGACAGCCTCACTGCTTCAGTAGCTGCTCTGCTGTCACTGCTTAGTCCAATGGTGATAACAACTGCCTTCTCCAGGAGAGGAGGTATATCCTCCTCTTCAGTGATGCCATTGTCTAGCCAGGTTTCTTGTGGTACTCAGTTCAGCTACAGGGATAGGTTGCTAACAGCTCTGGGATGAGGAGAGAGGGGACATTTCCCAAGTTCACCCTTCCCTGTCCTCTCTTGCTATAGGAAATTAATAGCAGCCATCTTTAATCTCTTCTCATGGCTAGACTAAATGTTATGGAAAGCACAGAGGAGCAGACTGAAGATGAGGGTATGGAATTGTGACAGTAGCAGTCTTTCCTGTCCTGTGGTAATGCAGGGTTTTTTGTTTTTTTTGCTTTTAAAAACACCTATGGTGGACACAATAGAGGTGCTGTGGGACCAGTAAGGTCCCAGCTTTGCTTTCCTCCGAGAACAAACTACAGGATGGAGGAAGTGGACAGTCAGCAGGATACAGTGTGAATTATATGGATTAGCATCCCATGACAGTGGTGGTGCCAACCTGTCCCACTATTCCATAGGAAGCAGGATGCCACTGAACAGGCCCCATTCCCAGCACTTGCTGGTCCTCAAACTGAAGTAATCTGCATTAAACTCCTTCCCATGAGTCATATTAGTGCTGTTTAAGGTATTTAGAATGCACTATTTATTGTGTTTGAAACTTTTGTATCTGCTTAGCTAAATCACTGAGAATGAATCACTTACTTCCTCTAACATTCATCTTTGTAATGTGTTTCTCCCTAATCAAATAATCAGTAAGTGTTCAGATCTTATAAAAGGTACAATTTACTGTGCAATGCAGTTAAACCACTTCATTTGTTTTAGTAACAAATTACAATAGAATTACAACTGGAATGCAATATAATTCTAGTTGAATATATAATTATAAAATGTTATTCCTTTGCCCCCCAAAATCAAGACTGAAATTTTAATGGAGCAAATATGTTATGTGTAGGGTTTACATCTCAGCATTTAAGACACGCATTTATCCCCATGAAGGAATAATCGATTAGTTTAAGTAATCGCTTCTAGTAGCGAACAGTTAAAAAGTGATGAAAACAGGTAACTGTTTAACAATTTCTGAAAGGTTTATCTGCTGAACTGTAATTCATATTGAGGAACAGCCACCAGATGTTTCAATTACAGTGGAATCTGATATTAACAGCTACTCAGTGATTAGAAAATAAAGATCTCTACAGACAGGTGGTCTTAGGAGAGGTGCATTTATCTTGAAGTTGCTTACTGAGGATCAAGCAATGCAGAAACAGGTGGCCTCCATAATGAGCTAGTCATTATGAATCATTCATTTATTCTTTGCCAAGGTGTTTGATCCAACACTATCTATTTGTGGTATTATGCACGTTATATAGTCCCCCCCCGCCCCCCGATAATGAAAAAGTGTGTCTTCTTTTGTTCAGGGGAAAGACCTGCACTACTTTCTTTAGGCAAACAAGAACATGTATTATTTGCTTTGAAGCTCAGATTCCTGGATTGTAAGGTACTCATCTTGAAGCATACCCAGAAGCTTTAGGCAATATAAAATGTAGCTACTCTCCTCCTGAATGGGCTGAGCTGCAGTTAGTGTACAAACAAAAGTTCTCCTATCTCTGCACTGACTCCCTGGGTCACTTCCATGCACAGTTCAAGGTATTGATAACTTTTAAATACTCAGTCACCAGTGGACTAGTTACCTTATAAACTCTCACTAAGGTTAGTATAAATTATGCCTTAGCATTGGACTTCCTAATACCAGCAGCAAGGCATTCACCGATGAAGGCCTTTGTAGCATTCATTCATAGTAGGGAAGAGAGGATTCGGTTGTGATGAATGGAAGAAAATCTCTTCATTCAGGCTGCTGAAGAGCAGAGTGGACTCCAACTTTACTATCACCACACAGGTGTTTTTACCAAGTCCTGGCCTAGAGAAGACAAACACAGAATAACCATGCGACATCATCATCTCCCCCCTCCCTTTGGGATTCACTGATTTTGATGGTGTAACAGAGCTTAGGCTTCGAGAGGGTGGCTACATGATACAAGGACTATTTATCATATTTAAACAGCAGGGAGGGGAGAGCTCAGCTTTGTTTAGTAATTTAAAACCAGAACTAAAAACAAGACTCACATTTGAGGTCTGCCATGTTTTTAGTTTTTAATGCCCCTCTTGCTGGAGACAACCTAAGTTACTTATTTGTTTTTAGTATTTTATTTATTTTGTAGTCAGGGCCAGCTCTAGGATTTTTGCCACCCCAAGCAAAAAATTTTTTGGCTCCCCCACTTGTTTTTCGTGCCCCCCCGTCCCCAGCTCGCCCCAACTCTGCCCCTTCCTAACTCCTTCCCCAAACAGCTCACCTCTGCTCCGCCTGCTCCCCTGAACACGCTGCCACTCCGCTTCTCCCCCCTCCTTCTCAGGCGAGGGAGAGGCAGCGTGTTCAGGGGAGACGGCAGAGCGGGGGTGAGCAGGGGTGGGGGGGAGCGCAGGAAGTAGTGGGGGGCATAGAGGAACCGCTCCCTGCCCTAGTTCACCACCGCTCCACCACCGCCGCCTCCCCCGAGTGCACTGCCGCTTGGCTTCTCCTCCCTCCTTCCCAGGCTTGCTGCGCCAAACAGTCGTTTGGCATGCAGCAAGCCTGGGAGGGAGGGAGGGAGAAGCGGAGCAGCGGCGGCCCGCTCAGGGGAGTGGGCGGAAGCGAGCTGGGGCGGCGGGGGCACATTTCTAGGGGTGGCATGGCCGGCGCCGGAATGCCACCCCAAGCACCTGCTTGTTTTGCTGGTGCCTAGAGCCGGCCCTGGCTGTAGTTCATGTGCCTAGTAGCTATTGTGATTAGAGGTACGGAAATAAGATGTGAAGCAGGGACTGTGGGCGAACAGTGGCTTCACAACAAAAAAAACCCAGTATTTTAAAATTATGAATTCTAACAGTTGAATAAATTATGATACAACTGGTGTAATTACATCTTCTTTGAGCTGTTGGCTAGAGAGAATTAAATGTCTAGTAAACAAGTCCCTCTGGCTCTGCTTTGGAAAAAAAATTGAGAACCAAACAATTAACCCAATAGGCCCAAAAAAGGAAAAGGAAGCCTAAAAGCATCTGCTATTTACATATTTACTTTTAAAAAAATCATTTGTTTTGTCTAGAGAGAGAAATGATGATTTGGGAAAGGCACCAGGGAGCTCAAAAGAGAAGCAACAGTTCTAAGTGCGCAGGAAAGGTTTGTAATGTCTAAGGTTTCTTTGCTAAAAGACAGTCAAGGCAGCCCAGAAAACCGAGGCAACAGTTTCATTAAGTTAACACGAGACAAGGACAAGGTTACTCAGCCTACGAGGTTCCTCTCTACATAAAAAGTGTTTCTCATCTCCCAGTGAATGGTTATCCTAGTCATAAATAGGATATAAGAATTAAGGGCTAGATCCAACAAGGTGCTAAACATTCTGCTCTGTATCCAGCAAAGCACTTAAGCATGTGCTTAAACTTTAATTATGTAAGTAATCACATTGATTTCAGTTGCTTCAAAAACTTCAGAGGGACTGCTCACATGCGTCATGTACTTAAGGCTACGTCTACCCGGCCCTGGAGTTCAGAATGCCCGGAGGCGGGTGGGAGGGAGAGGGTATGTGTGAAATGCGGGCACATTAGCATGCTGCACTATAACTTTCCCATGTGAACGCTGTGGGCACAAACTAAAAAGTTACTTAGTTCACATTAACATAGTCCTCTTTAGTTAACACAGACTAGGTACCTTACTTTTTAGGCTGCCCTTGCAGCATCCATACATGGGAGTTACAGCACAGCACTTTAATACGTGCTGCAATTCATACTATAGCCAGCACTTCAGGGTGCTGTGTACACAAGCACTAAGTGCTTTGCTGGATCAGGACCTTCAAGGATCAAGTCTTAGAATGAAAATGTCTTTGCTCTCCTGCCCCCCAATGCCATATTTTTAAACCATTCTTTAAATTAAAAAAAAAAAATTACAGTTACATGATTGTAAAAAAGGCACATATTGTAAGATTCTCATGACTATAAAAAATAAAGAAAGCCACCCACTCTTGTCAAGGTGTCCACTAAAAACCCAGTTCTACTCTCATTGAGGGGAATGGTGAAATGTCCATTGACGTCAATGCTGCACAGTTAGGGTCTAAAAGGGTGTAGGAACAAAGAAAAATAATAATGATTTTTTGGCATTTATCGTTAGGCACACAAGAAATCAGCTCGCCTTCCGAGACACCAGCATTACGGAGACAGGCAACAAAGGGTTATCCAAGACATCTTCCTGAGGTCATGCATCATCTTCATTTAAATGAGTTTAGGTTTGGCCCAATTGTATTAACGAAGGATGTGCTATATCCTAGTAGTAAAAAAAAAAAAAAAAAATCCAACAAAAATAAAAGCCTCTCTCAGGTGCCTATCTGCCCCCCAGTCACCCATCTCTCACCTTGCAGGGTCCCAGGATCCAGGCTGATCCCAGAAGTCTACACAGCAATGAAACAACCTCAAAGCCTGAGCCCGGGAGCAGATGCTTTTCTTTATTGTGTAGACATACTTACTGAAATCAATGGCAAAACTCACATTGAATTCCACAGGGCCAGGACTTCACCCACAGTCGGACAGGGCTAAGTGGCTGAAAGCGAAGCTGACTCAAGTGCTCCTTTGTGAAAATGTAAGGACTAGATACTGCACTCAGTCAGATTCTCTCACAGAAATCAAAGTAAACTTAGTGTGGAGATCAAAGCCAGAACTGGGCTTTAAGTGGTCTATGGGAATCTGAGCCTCACAGCAGAAAACCACAAGCAAAAATGAAATGCACACCATTCCTCAGTGAATGGAGGTAAACCATCTAAAATACAGAAGATGGAAGAGCTTAGTGATCAAAGCTACAGAATGCTCATTTTCCACTCCGCTGCCCCCATGACAAACAAAGGTCAATATGCTTTTATCTAAAAAAAAAAAAAAAAAAAAAGTATCCCAAGAGTAAAATCATTTTCTTAAATTGAATATGTAACAGCTTGCTATGGAATACCTAATGTGTGTGTTCGTAACTCAGTTAAGGGTCTTTTATTAACATGGATTAATGCAACCTATTATAGAACATCTTTTAAAAAACAGACTTATGGTTAATATGAGCGGAGATTAGTCTAGAGCTGGAGTTGCAAAATCAAAGTTCTCAGAGAGTTATCCTAACCTTTACAGGGAAACTGGAGAAACATCTTTCTGCCACAATATAGCATCCAAGTGGTCTTATTAAAGAAGTGTGTTTCAGATATAGTTTGCATGCAGTCATGTTTAACGAGATTATTAGTTATGCAGAACATTTATGCAGATAAGTGGAAAGAATCAAATATATTAAAATAGATTTTCAAAGCTTGGACCAAACCAAGACTAGCTATAGACCGAAACTCATTATGGATTTTCTAATATTTTAGGGTGAAATTAGAGACCTTCCACTGTTACAGAAGGACCAAAAATTAATTGCAACTACTACTGTTTCACAGCAGAGGGGGAGAAGATAAAGAAGCTACAAAGGGAGACAACTTTCCTGTACACTACAGAGCTGAGCGCCACATCAACTCACAACATAGCAAATCAAAAGGAGCAAAACTGTGGAAATGCAAAAGTATGCTCTGCAAGTCGACTAATGCCAAATCCAGCTGTAATAGAAGTCAGGATCTGTGTTGTACTAGAACCCCAAAGCCCTCCCGCCACATCAGGCAGAGGGGATTCATTCAAGAATGCAAACCTATGTTCAGACCCAAATTTTACCAATGTGCTGAGTCAATGGGAGTTTTCCCTGTGTAAGGGAGGGTGAATCAGGCCCCAAGCGTAGCATCCTCTCACTGCGAGTGTGCACTACACAAGAGTGAAAATAAAAAAAAAGTAGGCTAATATATATACACACACACACACAGAGTACTTTAGATTAAGGGGTTTGGCAACACGTTCAGGCCTTCAATACCCCTTGCCGACTGTTTTTTTTTTTTCCTGGGGAGCCAAAGAAAGAATCCTTTAACTACCATCCTATTGACAAATGTATTTGTTTCTAACACTCCCCCAACACACATGCACGCTTCCAACTCCCATTCTGAACATAAGAACAGCCATACTCAGTCAGATCAAACGTCCATCTAGCCCAGTATCCTGTCCTCCAACAGTGGCCAATGCCAGGTGCACCACAGGGAATGAACAGAACAGGTAATCATCAAGTGATCCATTCCCTGTCACTCACTCCCAGCTTCTGGCAAACAGAGGCTAGGGACACCATCCCTACCCATCCTGGCTAATTGCCATTGATGGACCTATCCTCCATGAATGTATCTAGTTCTTTTTTGAACCCTGTTATAGTCTTGGCTTTTACAAGATCCTCTGGCAAGACGTTCCACAGGTTGACTGTGCGCTATGTGAAGAAATACTTCTTTTTGTTTGTTTTAAACCTGCTGCCTATTAATTCCATTTGGTGACCCCTAGCTCATGTGTTATATGAGAAGGAGTAAATAACACTTCCTTATTTACTTTCTCCATACCACTCATGATTTTATAGACCTCCATCATACCCCTCCTTAGTCGTCTCTTTCCAATCTGAAAAGTCCCAGTCTTATTAATTTCTTCTCAGATGGAAGCTGTTCCATATCCCTAATCTGCTATGAGCACATAATGTTTTCTGGATTACCATAACACAACTTTGTAGAACTGGTGGCTGGAGGTGACTAGGGTCTGTGTCCGATTACACGTAGGACAGAGTCAAATATAATTCCACATGGAAATAGCTACTCAGTTTGTAAATGAGATGCAATACTTGAAACTGATCCAATTTAGGGGTAGGCATGAACATTTCAATATGCAGCACTTCTACAGCATCTTCATCCAAGGATCCCAAAGCACTTCACGAGCATTGACCATATAAATCTTTATATCCCCATAAGATAATAAATTTATTAGAACATGGCAGCTGGGTAGCCCTGTAGAACAAGGCAGGAAAAATTCATTCAAATGGAGGAGACTACAGTGGATGTTTTAAATAGTCAAGAAATAGTTGAAGTTTGGCAAGGTATTAGGACTACCACCAAATTTTTCCATACTCCTCTCTAGAAGTTATGATGGCTAGGCACCTCTTTTTTGCTGGAAAGGCAATTAGTTTATATTAACTGTTGGTACAAAACAGTTCTGTGAACGGGAGCCTCTTTAAGTATTGGTGTATCTCTAGCATCTCTTTTGGAAAAAGCTGAGTTAGCCCCATGAAAGCAACATCTGAGCCATTTAACTGCTCCGTCAGCATTTTATAGTACACACACACACACACACACACACAGAGAAGGCTGAGGCATTTATGCCTCAGGCTCAAACTGTGCACGCTGTTAATCACATCGAAGATCGGCTAGTCCATATATTTTGTAAAAGCATATCCACAAAGATGTATCATGGGAAGACAGGGTGCCAATGACTTAAGCTAAACTACTTTTTTTTTTTTTTTGGTGGTGGGGGGGGGGGAAGGAGGGAAGAATGACAAAAAATAAAGTCAGTTAATAACAAAGCATATTTTAGATCAAATCCAAAGGATGAGCTCCAAACACTGGATTCTAATTTTACTTACACAAATGTAAACCAGAAGTGACTTCAGTTATTCCAGTGCAACATGCTTACTTGAGATTAAAACACCATCAAACAGAAAACCTCACTAAAGAACTATTCCTTAAAACACACTATGGCAGTTTAAAGGAGAACTATAACAAACACCTTAGTTTGTGAAACTTCTCTCTTAAAAGAGAAGTTCTTCAGCTTGAAGACCTGCTCTATGGAGTATTTGTTCACAAAATGAAAGACGTGGCCAGAACTGGCTGAATATCAGAAAGATTCTGCAGATCGCTACTGGTTCCAGTACATCAGGTTTAGACACAGGAGTGGAGTTTGTATATGTGACAAGCAATGGCTGATAGGAGAAAAATGAAAAGGGATTTATTGCTATACATCATCCAGTGCCAAGGGAAGCAGTTTGCTTTGATTCAACATGTGGAAACAACTCCTAGACACAATTTAGATCTGTCATAGATTCATAGATATTTAGGTCAGAAGGGACCATTATGATCATCTAGTCTGACCTCCTGCACAACACAGGCCACAGAATTTCACCCACCACTCCTACAAAAAAAAAAACAAAACACCTCACACCTATATCTGTGCTATTGAAGTCCTCAAATCGTAGTTTAAAGACTTCAAGGAGCAGAGAATCCTCTGGCAAGTGACCCGGGCCCCATGCTACATAGGAAGGTGAAAAACCTCCAGGGCCTCTTCCAATCTGCCCTGGAGGAAAATTCCTTCCCGACCCCAAATATGGCGATCAGATAAACGCTGAGCATATGGGCAAGATTCATCAGCCAGATATTACAGAAAATTCTTTCCTGGGTAACTCGGATCTCACCCCATCTAATAGCCCATCACAGGACATTGGGCCTGTCAACATCCCTCCCCCACTCTGAACTCTAGGGTACAGATGTGGGGACCTGCATGAAAAACCTCCTAAGCTTATCTTTACCAGCTTAGGTCAAAACTTCCCCAAGGTACAAAATATTCCACCCTTTTGTCCTTGGATTGGCCGCTACCACCACCAAACAAATACTGGTTACTGGGGAAGAGCTGTTTGGACACGTCTTTCCCCCCAAAATACTTCCCAAAAACCTTGCACCCCACTTCCTGGACAAGGTTTGGTAAAAAGCCTCACCAATTTGCATAGGTGACCACAGACCCAAACCCTTGGATCTGAGAACAATGAAAAAGCATTCAGTTTTCTTACAAAAAGACTTAATAGAAATAGAAGTAAATAGAAATAAAAAAAAATCCCCCCTGTAAAGTCAGGATGGTAGATACCTTACAGGATAATTAGATTCAAAACATAGAGAACCCCTCTAGGCAAAAACCTTAAGTTACAAAAAAGATACACAGACAGAAATAGTTATTCTATTCAGCACAATTCTTTTCTCAGCCATTTAAAGAAATCATAATCTAACACATACCTAGCTAGATTACTTACTAAAAGTTCTAAGGCTTCATTCCTGGTCTATCTCCGGCAAAGACAGAATATAGACAGACCCACAGACCCTTTGTTTCTCTCCCTCCTCCCAGCTTTTGAAAGTATCTTGTCTCCTCATTGGTCATTTTGGTCAGGTGCCAGCGAGGTTACCTTTAGCTTCTTAACCCTTTACAGGTGAGAGGAGATTTCCTCTGGCCAGGAGGGATTTTAAAGGGGTTTACCCTTCCCTTTATATTTATGACAGGGCCTATTTACCATGAATATTTAATTACCAAAACCATGTTATCCCATCATACCATCACCTCCATAAACTTATCGAGTTTAATCTTAAAGCCAGACTGATCTTTTGCCCCCACTGCTTCCCTTGGAAGGCTATTCCAAAACTTCACTCCTCTGATGGTTAAAAACCTTCGTCTAATTTCTAGTCTAAATTTCCTAGTGGCCAGTTTATATCCATTTGTTCTTGTGTCCACATTGGTACTGAGCTTAAATAATTCCTCTTCCTCTCCGGTATTTATCCCTCTGATATATTTATAGAGAGCAATCATATCTCCCCTCAACCTTCTTTTAGTTAGGCTAAACAAGCCAAGCTCCCTGAGTCTCCTTTCATAAGGCAAGTTTTCCATTCCTCGGATCATCCTAGTAGCCCTTCTCTGTACCTGTTCCAGTTTGAATTCATCCTTCTTAAACATGGGAGACCAGAACTGCACACAGTATTCCAGATGAGGTCTCACCAGTGCCTTGTATAACGGTACTAAAACCTCCTTATCTCTACTGGAAATACCTCTCCTGATGCATCTCAAGACCGCATTAGCTTTTTTCACAGCCATATCACATTGGCAACTCATAGTCATCCTATGATCAACCAATACTCCAAGGTCCTTTTCCTCCTCCGTTACTTCTAATTGATGCGTCCCAGCTTATAAGTAAAATTCTTGTTATTAATCCCTAAATGCATGACCTTACACTTCTCACTATTAAATTTCATCCTATTACTATTACTCCAGTTTACAAGGTCATCTAGATCCTCCTGTAGGGTATCCCTATCTTTCTCTAAATTGGCAATAACTCCCAGCTTTGTATCATCCGCAAACTTTATTAGCGCACTCCCACTTTTTGTGCCAAGGTCAGCGTGTCTGTCTGTGTCTCAGCCGATCCTGGCTAAAAGGGATTGAGTTTGGGCTGGCATTCATTTGAATGCTTTAATAAAGAAGGAATAGAACCTATCAAGGGGGATTACTGGCAGAATTTTTGCTAGAACAGTCACACTACCCTTCCCCATGCAGAATAAAACCAAATACTGCAGATGCAGCAAATGCAGTCAGTCACAGTCATACAATACATTATACTTCCCTGTTCAAAAAGGAACACACAGTGTCCATGTCAGATACCAGCAGGGTTGGGAGAATTCTTTTTGATGACCACAGTGCCATGCTATTAATAGAGCTAGCCTCCCAAAACTCAAAAAGGGTTCCTGCTGTAGTCTGGCTACTCATATCTTTTAAGAAAAACAATGCCATTTCTATCCTCTAGGTGATTTGGAGTCATGGTCAAACAAGTTTGGATCTATTAGGTGACCTTTACACTCACACAGGGCCCACTCCTGTTCTCACTGAAGTTAATATGTATTTTCCCCACATAATTAAATAGCAGCAAGATTTTAACTTATGCAGTTAAAGTATGGTTTTATCCTGAATTTGCATAACTATACTCTGGTAACATGGCTGCCCTTTCTTCCCCCATTTATGCTTTTGCCAGCTAAATACAGTCCAGAGGAAAAATGCACACTCAATTGTCCATAGCCGAAAGGGGATAAAACACCCCTTTTTATCTTGCAGGGATGTTGTAACAATACATTACTCACTGTGACATGGCACATGTTCTGTTCATAGAAAACCCAGATTCTAGCCTTGCAAAAACTGTGCCATTGTTCAAGCCATGCAGGAAAAAAAGAAAAAAAAATGGTTTGGATCAACTGTCTCTTTGCTGTTGCCTCCCTGAAAGGCAAGCCCTAACCAGCTCCCACTCTTCCCCACCCCCTGACCATTTACAACATCCTTACTCTGAAGGCCAGACTTCTTGCTCAGTATCTAATCCTTTCTGTTGGCGCATCACAGACTACTCACAAGTAAAGGTACCAAATTTGCCTTAGGAAGCATCCCTTCCTCAAAGTGATAATGGGGAATTCTTAATTAAAATAATTACTACATAATCTATAGAGGAGGCTACAAAGTTTTATGATGTTTATTCCTGAAAAATTATTTTTCCAGGGTTTCTTCATATATTGCTTTAAGAGCTATGCAGGCTTAGAAATTAATTCCAATTTCTCAGTAGAACTTGAATTATGACTGTCTGTAGTAGTTTTCCTTTACATGATAGCACTTTTCAAATTGGCCACTTTTCTGAATCAATGAGTTACCCAGGAACATCATCTGAACAAGTGCAAAAAATCCCATTGAAGGGTATACTAAGAAATTCTCTCTCATACTTCCATCTTCAGTTAGAGGAAACTACTACTAGGAAAGTGGCATGTAATGCATAATTTTGGATTTTTTGTTTTGCTGGGGGTGAGGTTCTCTTGTATTTTGAAGGGGAATTAAAAAAAACGGTTTTGCTGATTTTAGTTTTAAAAGATCTAATAAGAACTGACTCTTGCAATAGGTAAAATACATTCACTGTCTGAATTAGCACTATTTTTCTAGAATACTAAACTCAGTGATAAAGTGCAAAAGCTTTAGCCTTAAATGAGCTTCTCCCATTTTATTTTTAATGCTGCTTAGAATCTTCAAACAGATAATCATTTGTACCTCAGGCAATTATGCAGAGAATGCTGCCATTAGTTGCCCAACATTAGATATCAGACAGTGCAAGAAGATGTTTCAGTTACTCACGCTCAAAAGCAAGTGATCTTAGATCTCCTACCCTTTGCAAAGAGTGCTAAAACCAGGAAGTATTCGAAGTACAGACAGTGAAACCACCACTTGTGTGTGTGTGCGCTTGTGCTGTTCTATCATTTTGAAAGTTAGTTTTAGCATCACAGTTTCAAGAAGCATCTAAAACTTTCTATACACAATGAAGTTACACAGTCACATCCATGATGGTACACATATACAAATACTGTCTAACCAAAGTTATAGTATAGGATATCAACTTTCAGTTACATTGGCCATTATTTTCCACTGTTCTGTGGCATAATATAGGAATCTGAACACAAATATTTTAAAATGAAAAAAAAAGCATGACAGTCAAATTTTCTTCTTCAAATCTCTGTTTGCATGGTGTTGGGGTTTTTTGTAACCCATAACTTAAAGGCCAAAAAGATTAGGAAAAGTTGAAGCTTGTTAGTATAGCATCCATGTAGGTTTCACATAATTTTAGAAGTTCACTGTTTCATGATGCTTATTGATTGTCCCTTGGCTTAAGAACTCCGATTTACTCTTCTGCAAGAATGCTGTAGATGTAAAATTATTTATGTTATTTTACAGCATATACTCCTTAAGCTTAATAGTTTATTGTATGAGTTGCTGGCCAAAGGTAGCAAAAAAATATATGAGAATGCACATCACAATAATACAAATAGTTAGTTTAATAAACACATTTTCCTGAACACTATCAGCCAGCTGTATCAAACACTAATTAGTGCTCTCCCCCTTGCCCCCAAGCCACAAGAGTGATTTAACTGGTTAGTCTCAAAATGGGGGGGGGGGAAACAGAGGAGGAGACTATCCAACAATCATCTATGCTCATCCAAACATTCTTTACCATGCATATATTCTTTTATCATTGCTTTTTAGGTATCTGAGTCAGCAAAGCACTTAAAGTCAATGAACTTTAAGTATGTTCTTAAAACTTACCATGTAATTTAGGTTACGTGAAATCTCTATGACAGTGTATTAGACATGACATAACCTCACACTTTAATGGTTACATGAGTTAGATTATCAAATGATACGGTGGACTGACATTTTAGAGACTGATCAAATTAAACATTTTTGGGATGAAATAATTTGTGGCTAAATTAACAAATACATAGATTAAACAAACTGAACGGAGGTTGAAAAAAATTGAAATAATCTTTCCCACACAATTTTCATGTTTGCATGTCTATACACCCCAGTAGAGCAAGTTGTTTAATTTACATTTATCTGTTAATTTAGCCCCTTGTTTATTTAGTGCACAAGTCACAAACAGATCCTGATTAATTATGAAAAAAAATTAAAATTAATTTAAGAGTTTACACAAATAGTTCTGTTGATTGGTTGTCTGTGAACTGCTTACTTTGACTGTTTTGCAGAGCAATGCAACTACATCACATGGTATTGCTTCCATGTCAGATACTTTTAGAATTTGTATTTTCATGAATAGTTGTAGTTGTCCAAATATTCAAGGATAATGGATGTTCATGAGTCTGAGTAAGCCAAAGCTTGGCACATTTATTTATAAAAAAACAAAACTAAACACTAATCAATGTTTTTACTATTTAACCAGCTGTACTCCCTAGTTCCAAAGTGTCTCAGTGACAAATTCCACATATACAGAGTTCTTGATACATTAGACAAGTGGCAAACACCACCAAAAAGATATTAGAAACCTGTTTCCAGCCCTGTCTGGCAGATTCAAGGAATATGGAGAAGTACTCTACCATTGGAATGCTTATCTCTTACAAATATCCAAAACTTTAAAGCCTTGCCATCCTCAGAAGTTATATAATGCAAGAGTACCACAGCAATTGATGCACTGAATTTCATGTACAATTCCTGTCACCATCATACAAAATTAAAGCATTAATGTTAACAGTTCTGAGGTAATTAGCACCAATTAATGTAAAATGTAACTTCATTTACAAAGCATATCATTCAATATGCAAGCCAAGCTGTACTAATTCAATAACCCTTCATTAAAATATCTTACTTATTAGCAATGATTGGGTAATGTGGCTGTCTAGGGTGAAGACCAGTTGAAATTGGGTATTTCACTGTCAGCAAGTTGGAACTGTTTCATTACTTTTAGATCAATTTACTAATTAAGAAATTGCAACTTATTTAACAACAAAAGAAGCTAGAAAGATGCAATTTATATTAAATGCTTTAAAGACTGAAATTCTCCTGACAGGTATTGTTCATCTCAAGATTCCAACTCAGACCTTAAGCTTCTAAGCTGGAAATTTTGCTTCTGTCATCTTCCTTCCCATCTTATTAACTTGGAAAAATTTCAGACATACATGCACTAATATTCAAAATAGAATCAGCTCAGACATAAGCGTGCAGGTCTCTCCATGGGTTGGGTTTTGGTTTGTCTTAAGAGTTGACTACTTACTTCAAAAACATACATACTCATTGTGTGCTGCTGTTATTGCTAATTATGAATAAAAGTTCTCTCACTGTGGTTTATAAGTTAAAGAAGAACAGAAGGGGTAAACATGATAGCAGTGATGAGTATGATGGTGGTATATTTACAGTAATGTGGTCACCTTTCAAATTTGAAAGTTTATAGTACAGCTGTACTCGCAAAACTCGCAAAACATTGACATAAATGAATAAATAGCAACTGGTAATGTAATTTAAGATTCACCCAGTTTGTCACGATATTTTACTGTCAAAATGTGTGACCACGAAGCAGGTAGGAAGGATAAATGTTTTTAGTGAGGGGAGGAAAGTCTTTTGGTTTGTAAACAGAGCAAACATGGTACGTGTAGTTAATTATATGTACGAACCATCAAACTGTCATTTTGATATTGTCATCTTAAACTGGAAAGACACGGCAAAGACGCTACTCTTACAGAAATTTGAGCAGTAAATGAAATCATTTTTTCAAAAGGTCCTACACATTTTAAGAGACCAGATTTTGGGGCTTATAAGAGAATCTATAATCTCATTAAGAAAGTACTTTATAAGCAACAATGGTTTTCTTCAGTATTTATGAGAGGTTTACTCAATGTCACCAAGGAAAATAGCAACTTAAAAAAAAAAAGGGTGGGGGAATTCCATGAAAACATAACAGAAAGTTTCAGCAGCACTATACTTTATCTTGTCACATGCAGTAGGACATAGAAAATAGTGAACTGCACCACATATCTAAATGATGTGAGGAGTTTTGGCTTTAGACAGGTATGGGTTATAGCAAGAAGTGTGTTCCCCAAGAGTCATCCACAGGGTATTTAAAGGAAAGCCATATTCTTTCTTTAGTATCTGAATTTTGTCCACAGCCCACTTTCACTTTGCTGCAAGTGCCTGCCCACTGGGAGAGCATGTGCATGGAAAGAGCAGCACACCTATATATGGGCATGGCTCCACCCACATCATGAAGAAGTTATGTGATTTGTTGCAAGCATGGAGAATATTTCCCCTACTTCTGAAGTGACTACCAGTAGTCACAACAGTAGAGGAGGATAGAAGATGCTGCTTCTCTTTATTCCAAAACCAAGGGATATGTAGGTGCTCATTTACAGAGTGAAAGTAAAACTGATAGGACCTACACTGCCTCCTCCACAGCTGGGAGTAATTACTACACTTCATGCAAAATGTACTCTCTGTCTCAGAGTCAGAGAATATGAAACAGTCTCCCCTATAACTGCTTACTGTATTGTCTGTAAGTGTGCCATTCAACATTAACACAGCAGGCTCTGAGGGGCAAAATGAGTGGGACCCTGCTTCAGATTGGGTGAGTGCGACCTGGGAACATAAGAGACTACATTTAGAAAACACCAGAGCAGACATCCAATCCAGCTTGTTTTTTTCAGGAAAGAAATCTATAGCAGGGGAACAGAAACTCTTTAAGATGCGATTCCGGAACTACCCCCAAAAATTTTTAAGAATGGTTAGCTTTCCGTACCTGCTGGAGTCTGGTCTCCTGAGTCCCTCAGTGGTTTTCATCTGTGCCTGAAATATTTACTATCTACTGTACTGAGGTTGAGCTAGTTTGTAAAGGATAGACTGGAGAGAAATTATACAGGATGAAAAAAAATGACATAGGCATGCTGCACAGAAAGAAAAGCAACATCTCACTTAATAGGTCTGCATTTTGCTATTATGGCAAAGATTAACCTACCAAAAGTTATTTTTAAATTATCTATGGTATAGACTATTATTTTCTTGAAAAAGTTACGTTCTGAATCAATTAAAAAAAAAAAGACCAATTTTTCCATTCTCCACTCTAAAGTGGAAAACCAGTAGCATTATTCAGGCATAACTATGCAAACAGGTATAACTATCCTTCCAAACTCTGATTTTGATCCCATTCTTCCCCAATAGGATTTGGCTGAATATTGGATTGAGGCTTTGACAGATTGTGCTAGAAGCAAAGCTCATTCTCAAAGACAAGCAAAGCCACTGAAGACGCCCTGAAAAATAAATGGTGCTGTGTTTTGTGAAGTACTTCAAAAAGGATGATTTGGCAGAAAAAGGATACAGACCACAGTTATAGATTTTAAAATCTATATATTCCAGATAGAAGAGGATATTGGATAAAGTAGTATGAGAGCCTGGCTGTTTGACAATGAATGCAGGACACGTCATTGTCGAAATTGAATCTCATTTGTTTACATTTGAACGTGGCGCTCGCTACAGTGCAGTGTTCGCTGTCATATTCCGTGGCCCTGACACGGAATATGGGTTTGGTGCATTGGTCACACAGTCCTTGTAATTATATATCTGTATGTTATCACTAATACATACTACATGGCTACAAGTTTTACTGTTTATCAGCAAGCACCATTACTCTCCCACCCCCCTTTCACACTCACCTACAGAAGAGAGAAAACAAATACACTTTGAGAGCACATTCTTGAAGGTAAGGTCTTATCAGTCCAGGGCTAGTGTCTCTCTTTGAATGACCTTGACAAGGTCATAGGGAATAGGAATTAAATGATTGCAGGCTGCTGTGCTCAACAATACACATCACAAATGTGTTTGCAATGTGTTCTGCAGTCTCAGCTCAGAAAAGCAGAGATGGAGTGTTAATAGTATAAAAATGTCTCCATGCTGCTACCAGACTTGCAGTGTAAAAAGCAAGAAAAAAAGTGTCTTAAAATCAGATCGTTCTTTATCCATATCTATTTAGATGCATGCTCTTATGCGTTGTACACATTCATAAAACAGTTATGTCAGGGCCCCCAAAACATTGGTAGCATCCGAGAAATAAGTTGTAAGATTTACACACACCCCCCAAAAAATATCAGATGTGATGGCAATTGGATCAAAAGCATTACCAGTATGTTTTGATTGCTTTATAAATAACAATTAGGAAATTCTCTTCCTTTCTAAGTCACTGCATTTATTTCTTTTTAATCTTCACTATGGACCACAAAAAATTCAGAGGAAAATATTCTCTTTCCTCTGCCTGCTATAAAAGCTTTCAATACATCTGTTAAATTACCACAGACGGGTAGGATGAGCCTTCTCATGCCACTGTTTTCAATGCGATCACTGTTATTCAGAGCACTTGCCAAGAGAGTTTCCCATTGTCAGAAAACAGAGAAAGGTCTCCCATGGAGACTGAAGGAGCCCATCAGCTGCAATGTGCTTAAATATATAAAATACATAGTTGTCAGGAATTCCAGCTTTTAAGAGTTTGGGTGGGTTGTGGCCTCACCAGAAGAGAAGCAAATGAAACAGACTCAGGATATTTCCTCCTGGGCTATTTTAGTCACAATCTAAGTACAGAGTTCCTGTTCAGCCTTGAACAAAGATAGCAACAAAGTTTTGGCAGAGAAACTCTGTCTTCAGAACTCCAGCTACTACATACATTTCTCCTCACCTGTAGCCAGAGGCAGTTCTTTTCTTTCTGTTTCTTCAAATACACCCATTACCCAATCTGCTGGGTGTCTGGGTCTGCTTACTCCATCCCCACCACACACACAAAACTCCTAGGCTACACTCAAAGTGCCTCTTTCACCAGGCTATCAGGCACCCAAGAGCCAATGTCTATCTCAGTCCAAACAAGCATGCTCACATTCTTCCACTACCTCTGTGTGTGTGGGGGGGAGGGGGGAAGAGGGGGGGACAACAACATTGCCTTTAATGCTGTTTTTACATGTTCCTAGCTACACTGTTAACACTCACCTAATGACTGAGGTGGGAGAGATTGCGTTAGCTAGGTCCATCTTATATCCATCTGATATAAGAATTATAATAGAGCAAATATCAGTTGTATTTTATTCACCCATAACTATTCTTGGGACATATAGATCAATGTATATAATTTAGGAACAAGTTAAAAGAGAAAGCCAGCAGCATATCCAGCTTTTTAGACTGCTAAAAACAAACAAAGTCTGCTATTTGCTTCTCAGGCATCACACCCTTTACTCTATTCTGTCAGGCCATTATGGCTCTCTCTACCATGCAGCGTGTACAGGGATATTGACTCGCCCAGCCCAGCATCTTTTGCTCCATTATTTGCTCAGCACTCTAACTATTTAGGGAATGGTCTTGGGATTGGTGATTCACTTGCTGAGCCTGGCCTGAGCCACTGGTCAGAGCAAGATGCAGGATACAGATGAGGAGAGGTTACCCTGTCTTGCTTATCAGTATGGGTACTACTAGACTGGTATCAGCCAAGTAAAATGCTATATGTATCTGCCTATGGCTGCCGGTATTTCAGATTATATCTGTATACTTTAAAGGAGAGCAGCTTTCTTTAGCTAAGAGGACAATCTGGGATTTCCTATGGAGGTAAGATTCTAGTAAGTTTTGCTGAAGATTAGCTCATACAAGTCAGCAATGAGTATTTATGGCCTAACTTCAAGTTTCTCAGAGAGGCTGGAAAATTTGGGGAAACTCCCAAAGACCTCTCTCTTCACTTTCCTCCCCTTACTGCCATGCAGTCCTTCCCTTATAGGAAGGATGACTCTGTTTTCCCCCAGCTGGGTCTAATCCTTAATTACCTGTCTGCCTTCCATGTGCCATAGAATGAGCTAATTGGGCTCTCCAGTTCCCCACAATTCTGTCCCTGCCAGCGTGTAATTCACATCCCCCTCCCAAGCACATTTAGAAATAGGTGACAATGTTTAATTCAATTTTGAAATGTTGATTCATAACCAAATGAACGTTTCTTTCCAATGTGGTGTTTGTTTCAGTTTTGAAAAACTGACACGTTTCATTTCTTTTTGGCATTCTCCCTGCTTTTCCCTCACCTACCCCCCCCCCAAAAAAAAAACAAAACACAAACCAAACAACCAACCACCTCTTTCCTTCCACTTGAAGAGGGCAGGGGGAGAGTTTTACAAGTGCAGGAAAATTCACTCTAACTTTAGTTTACTTATTCTAATTGGTAAATGGCGGAATAAGACTATGTTTTCTAATGTTCAAAGGTTGATTAGAAGCAATCCTAAGTTTTTGGTGTTTTCACTTTTCCCCCACCCCAATCGGGGGAAAAAAAGTTTTACTGAAATTAGCATTTTCCAGTGGCAAAAACTGATTGCCCTTAAATTACATTTTCCAAGAGGAAAAAAAATGGTCAACAAATTTCAAGCAGCTCTAAGCAATACTATGACAGTACTCCATGTAATACCAAGTGGTAGAAGAATCATTAAATCTGAAATATAAAGCCAAAATGAATCTTAAATAATTCACAACAGCCTCTAATATACTCCCTATAATCACTCATTCAGTATTTCAGTGACAAAAAATATAAATCTTGTCTGAGATGTTAATCTTATAGCACTTAGGTCTGACTATACATAGGCATAGGAGTAGGCCATGACAAAATTAGGTCAGTTTGAACATGATCTTCTTTCTATTATCAGAAAAATATATCCCCTCCTACCTTTTCAGGTTTTTATTAAAAATTTATTTTGGGCACTACAGAAAAACAAATTGCATAAGTGGCTCCACAGATAATGATATCAAGCACGGGCAACTGGTTTACACTGGAGTTTATTGATCCTGTTTTCTTATATTATGGCAACATTATTGGAAATGTTAAGACAAAATACAGGAAACACCTACACTACAAAACACAGCAGTGTTATCTGAATTATTTTTACCTTAGCCCCAAATCCTAAGAAATTACTTGCTAAATAGAACATCAAGTTAACATTAGACTCTAATGATACTGTAGCACAGTTGTCACTTACTGAGGGCCCCTTCAGGGGCACAGTTTACTTTACAGGCAGTCTGCCCCTATTAGCCCCCAACGCCTTCTTCTGGGTCCTTTAAGCACTCCAAATAGAGCTTCTGTGAGCCAGACCAGAGACTTCCCATGCTGGTTTAATATCAAATAAAGCTCAGCTAGACCTCAGAGTCCTTATTATAAAATAATCCAAACAATCCTCAATAAGCCCAAGACAAAGTCCAAAATCAAAATTCAAGAGTTCATACTTATTTCCCATTCTTCAGCCACATCCAGAGTCTTCCACTGTCAGACTGCTCCATCTGAGTGGAATTCATTCCTGCTTCATTTTGGTGTTAGTATCTCCTAATTCCTGAGCTTCTCTCAATTACCCCACCACCTTCCTGCTGCCTTCTACATTTGAAATTATCTGATTCCCCTCAGGTGGGGGTCATCTTGTTTAGCCCCAGGCTCTCCAACCAGAGAGCAAGCACCCTGTTACAGATACCATAAATACTCCATAAAATTATTTACTGCTCCCACAACTTCCCCTCTCCCACTCTTGTCCCACTGGAAGACGACATGATTGGTTTTGCTAATTTGATTTACCTCTGAAGCCTGTTCACAGTTATTTTTAAATACTTCCATTTAGCAACAAAGCAGCTTGAATGATTACTTTTGCAGAAACATTCAGCAGATATGTAGCATAAGGCTATGGCAAAACTTCCCTCAGCAATGCTGTGACTGCCTTGAGATTTCCAAATATTGTATGTACAGTATTAAATCATAAAGTACTAAGTAAAGATAAAGGTATTGATAGAAAGCAACAAAAGCAAAAACACTCTAGTTAAGTCCTAAAATCTGCCCTTAACTCACTGACCAGCACAGACCTACATCATCTTCCCCTCATACTTTAGATTTGGCTGCACATAAAATTGCTGGCCATAATATCCTTCTCTAAGGACGCTTTCTTTAAGCCAAGGAGAGAGAGATTGATGACTAAGACTATTGGGGGACTGAAGTCAGAACTAAAATAAAAATGCCTGTCCCCAGATTTCTTGCTTTATCCCATTGATAAATAACATCAGATATAAAATAATAGCCCCTCTTGCCATTTTAAGCTTCCTTTGCCACCTTCAGAACCTTTAAAAGTTGCATTTCATGTATAGCACTTTCTTTTCAAAGGAAATTTGAAGCCAATACAGTTGTGACAAGTGACATGCATCCTCTTACACTCAGCCATACATTTTGACAGATTTTGTTGTTTGAGGCCAGGAGTAGTTGGAGGAGGCAAGCCAATTTCCTGGAACTACAGCTGTCTGTATGTAGCCTTGTATCCCTTGGCATTCACCAAAGGAAAAGATCTTGCCAGAGCCTTTGAAATTCAAGCCTGCCTCCCTTCTACAAGTTTAAGTTGGGAGTATAAAGCTTGGTTAGACTGCCTACTAAATACTGAGGGTACATCTACACTGGCAGAGTTACAGTGCCGGCAGTTAAAGCGCCACTCAGAGAGCACTGAAACTGCTGTTGTGTGTTCACACTGTCAGCTGCCTGTGCAATAGCGTGTTCACACTTGCAGCGGTATTCGGAGTGGTGCACTCTGGGCAGCTATCCCACAGAGCATCTCTTCCTCTTCTGCTGCTAAGAGTTCTGGGAAGGCAGAAAGGGTTGTGGGGCATGTTGGGTCCTGTCCCAATGCCCCATGATGCATTGCTTCGCATCCAAGAAATCCCTGTGCTTCTGTCCACATTTTTCTGATGCCATCTTTCAACGGTTTGTGTACTGTGCGCTCTGCTCTGCTTCTTCGGTCTGCAGGAACGGATCCTGCACTGTTGCCAATATTCTACTCACTCTTACTAACACATCACAAGTGGCAATGGATTTATTCCTTAAACTACAAAGGCAAGAGCAATTCGACATTGATCTCGCCACATGTAATAGCTATGACCTGAGATTGTTTGTGGCATTTACGGAGGTGCTGACCGCAGAGGAATGCTGCTTTTGGGCTCGGAAAACAAGCACTGAGTGGTGGGATCACATCATCATGCATGTCTGGGATGACAAGCAGTGGCTGCAGAACTTCCAGATGAGGAAACACACTTTTATGGGAGTGTGTGCTGAGCTCGTCTGCACATTGCGGCAAAAGGACACAAGAGTGAGAGCTGCCCTGCCATTGGAGAAGCACATGGTGATTGCACTGTGGAAGCTGGCTACTCCAGACTGCTACCAATTGGTCGCTAACCAGTTCGGAGTGGGAAAGTTGACCATTGGACTCATGTTGATGGAAGTATGCAGGGCCATTAATTGCATCCTGCTCTGAAAGACCGTGACTCTGGGCAACGTGCATGATGTGGATGGCTTTGCATAAATGGGCTTCCCTAACTATGGAGGGGCGATAGATGGCACACATATTACAATTCTGGCACCAGACCACCGAGCCACTGAGTACATTAATCGGAAGGGGTACTTTACATTGGTTCTCCAGGTGCTTGTGGATCACCGTGGATGTTTCACTGACATTAACACAGGCTGGTCCGGAAAGGTGAATGATGCATGCATCTTTTGGAACACTGGCCTGTTCAGGAAACTGTGAGCAGGGACTTTCTTCCCAGACTAGAAGATCACTATGGGGAAGTCGAAATGCCCATTGTGATCCTGGGAGACCCCGCCTACCCCTTAATGCCGTGGCTCATGAAGCCATACACGGGGCACCTCGACAGCAGCAAGGAGCTGTTCAACAGGCTGAGCAAGTGCAGAATGACTGTTGTGTGTGCTTTTGCCAGTTTAAAGGCCCACTGGTGCTGCCTATATGGGAGGCTGGACCTGGCCGATGACAATATTCCTACGCTTATAGCCGCATGCTATACTCTCCATAATATTTGTGTAGGGAAGGGTGAAAGCTTTACTCAGGGCTGGACTGCTGAGGCTTAGTGCCTGGAGGCTGAATTTGAACAGCCAGAGACCAGGGCTATTAGAGGAGTGCAGCGCAGGGCCATAAGGATCAGGGATGCCTTGAGGCAGCAATTGGAAACTGAAAGCCACTAATATTTATTGCTATGCTCGGGAGTGCAGTGCTTGTAATGCTAGGAGGTGATTGTGATTGGTGCAGACGATGTGAAGGTTTAAGAAAATTGCCTGTTGCTTTGAAGGGATCTGTTTCCTTTCAACTGATGGAATAAAGATTGCTTTCAAACCATAACAATTGTTTTATTAAAAAACAACAACCGGAGGAGAGAGAGAAACAAAAAAAAGCACATCAGCACTGACGGGGATGGGGGAAGGGAGGGTCCCAGGAGGAGGTGTGGTCCCGGGTTGGTTAAATATTTGTGTATGTACAGGTATCATATCCAGCCTTCTCCTTTGGAGTGGGTACTGTACTTCAGCAGGGCTAAACTGGGTGTTGAGTGCAGCGGGTACTGGGAGTTCGCAGTGCTGGACTCTGATGGGCAGGAGTGGAATGTCACGGGTACAGACTGGAGCCAGGAGCTTGATAAGAGTGTGTTGGCAGTGTCTAGGGGAAGCATGGGAAAGAGTTTTATGACAGTGGCTGCCGGGGAGGTTGGGCACGGAGCTGCTCGGTTTGAAGAGCTAGTAGCACCTGGAGTGCGTCCATTTGGTACTCCATAACGTTTAACAGCCCGCTCCATGGCTTCATTCTGGAATACCACATTCTCCTTTCCATCCCTGTTCTTGCTGTCCCACCATACCTTCCATTCTTGTTTTTCAGCTGCAGAGTGCATCATGACATCATGCAGAAACTCCTCCTTAGTTCTTCATGGCTGCTTTCTAATTCTGCACAGCCATTCAGCCGGCAATAACAAAGAGGGAGGCTGGGCTTCCAAGGCCATCTCTGTGAAGCCAAAAATGCAACATTTTACAGAAGCAGTATTGTTTGCAACACACAGACCACTGATTCAGTGATTTAAAACACAGCCACTATTCATATAACTATCACTAACTGGCTGACCCCAGGCAAGCACACATGAGCCACAAGACCCCCAAAACGGTGAGTAACTGCAGGGGCAGGGGAAATCAGTGTTCCAGGACCATACTGCACGCTAGGTATGTGGCTCTTGAGAAGAGCCAGCACTGTAGGGGTGGGAGTGGGGGAGACTTATAAATCATTCCTGTCCCCGCATTTTCCACAGGCTGTGTTCATTATGGAAGATACCTCACTGCTGAAGGTGAGCAGGAAATCAAGGGAGGGTCTTTTCCAAGACTGTGGCTTCTGCCCTGGCTCTTATGTGGCTCATCTGTGTGCAGCAATGGTCCCCGTCCCGCCCCGTGTGGTGGCAGAGTAGCACGGGAAAGTTACCCTTAATGGGGTAAGAAACAAAGCAGCTCTGCCAAAGAACCAGCAGCAGCTGATTTCCCAGTAACTCCATGAGAGTTTCCTGGAGATCTCTGAGGCAGGTTCCTGTGAAGTTAGGGAGTCAATCAACACCCTGTTCCACCGCTCAGACTACGCAAGTGGTGGTACGTGCATCATACAGACACAAGCCTGCTTTCTGCAACCCTCCTGCCCCCAACAACTCACTTCAGCAATTCCCAAAATCAAAGCCTCCTCTCCTGTTTGTACTTTGCCAAGCTCCAACAGCTGTGACTGGCTAGCCTTCTCTGGAGTAGAGAAGAGCTCCTGGCTGTATGCATCTCTGACCTCCTAGTCATCCTCCGCCTCTGGGTCCCTCTTCCACTCCATATCTTCGTCCAAGATTTCCTCCTCCTGGCTCGGTCCACTCTCAACTGGCACGTGAGCCAGTAAAGTATCCACAGTGGCCTTTGCAGTGGAGGTGGCATCAGGTCCAGCTCTTTGTAAAACTGGCAGCTCATGGGCACAGCACCAGAGTGGTGGTTTGCCTCCTGCGTCTTGTGGTAGGCATTCTGCAGCTCCTTCACTTTGACCCTGCACTGCAGTGTGCCCTGGTCATGGCATGCATGGTGAAATTTGTCCATAGGTATCATAATTCCTATAGCTGGAACACAACTGGGACTGGACAGCCTCCTCTCTCCAAATGCTGATGAGGTCCAGCAGCCCAGCATTGCTCCAAGCAGGGGATCGTCTGGTGCGTGGAGCAGGCATGGTCAGCTGGAAGGATGCACTGAGACCACTGCACACGTCACCGAGCAAACAGGAAGGGGACTTTCAAAATTCTCAAGTAATTTAAGGAGTGGGTCACAGTTGGTCACTTGAGGGCAGAAGAGTAGAGTTCAAACTGATGACCAGAGAAGCAAGAACAGGCATTGTGGGACACCTCCCAGAGGACAATCGCAGCACTGTAATCGACTAGGGTGTCTACACTGGCACCATGGCACTGTAGCCCCGGTGCAGAAAGCTGTATGCCTCTCATCGGAGTGGTTTTTTTACAGCGCTGCAGCTGCGTGGTTTCTGCACACTAAGTGGCTTGGCAGTGTGTGCACCTCGGGAGTTACAACGCAGAAAGCTGCTTTACTGCGCAGAAACTTGCCAGTGTAGACAAGGCCTGACTTTTAAAACTTCTGGAAGCACCAATGTAGGACAAGAACAATTTGTTACACATTGTTTTTATATAAATAAGATCTAATTGATCCCATCTTTCCAGAGAGCTTCCATTATTATAAGTCTCCCATTTTCAATTAGACCCAACAAAACATTTGCAGCATAATCACTTGTTTATTCAAGCACCTGCCTTTGTACATACCAAAATATAGGTTTGTTGGTGCATTTATGTCTCCTTCCCTCCCACCACCAAACTGTAAATTAGGGTTAAAAAGCAAACCAAAATCCTCTTACCTATCCATTTTTTTCAGGTCATGGCCAACACCTGTATGGTCCTCCTTAACTGTCACTAATGAAGAGTATAGATATTTCCATCCAACCCAGGGATGTTTCAGATGGAAGTCTGCACTTATTTGCTCATGATGTGGAAAACAAACAACAATGTTTGTCCCAGAAAGTATCTGCAAGCACCTCAGATCTTAGGAATTATAGGTGATTAATTAGCGTGTTCTTCTCACTGAGTTTACACCCACTAGACCAGGGGTGGCCAACCTCAGCCTGAGAAGGAGCCAGAATTTACCAATGTACATTGCCAAAGAGCAACAGTAATACATCAGCAGCCCGCCATCAGCTCCCCTAACCCCAACTCCCAGCGTCTCCTACCCACTGGTGCTTCTCCTACCTCCCGATCAGCTGTTTCGTGTCATGCAGGAGGCTCTGGGGGGGAAGGGGAGAGGAGTGAGGTCACTGCAGGGGAGGGGGGCAGGAAGGGGTGGAGTGGGGGCAGGGCCTCTGGCAGAGCCAGGGGTTGAGCAGTGAGCATCCCCTGGCCCATTGGAAAGTTGGCGCCTGTAGCTCCAGCCCCGGAGTTGGTGCCTGTACAAGGAGCCGCATATTAACTTCTGAAGAACCGCATGTGGCTCCAGAGCCACAGGTTGGCCACCCCTGCACTAGACAATGAACTTCCCAGGAGAGAAGATATAAAGGAATAATTCAGAGGTTCAAAGGGCTCAGTATGGAAAAATGGATTTTAAGAACCAGATTAAGTCTCCAGAGGTTTTAATCAGCGTTCTGAGCGAAGACACCACCTAAAGCATGGGTTCCCAAACTGGGGGTCAGGACCCCGCAGGGGATCACCAGGTTATTAAATGGGGGGGGGGAACGTCATGAGGTATTAGCCTTCACCCCAAACCTTGCTTATTGCCTCCAGCATTTATAATGGTGTTAAATATAAAAAAAGTGATTTTTAATTTATAAGGGGGGATCGCACTCAGAGACTTGCTCTGTGAAAGGGGTCACCAGTACAAAAGTTTGAGAACCACTGACCTGAAGTAACCCAGTTATTGTGGGATGATTCTAACCTGATACACTGCAGAGATTCTGGGAAAGGTAACACTCAATGGTTGAACCCTTCTCAATCACCTCAATGAATTTTGAGAACTATGGGAAGGATTTTTTTAAATCAGGAATTAATTCAACTATGTACTAGAGTCAGAACACTAACTAAACTATGCAGTACATGACTGAGATCCCTTTTTTTTTGAGAATGTGAGTGTGCATAACTAGGGCTAGGTTAACTCATAAGCAAACTAGGTACTTGCTTAGGTCCCATATTCTGGAGAGGAAGGGTGATTATTAAAAACAAACAAACAAAGAAGGTCCCTTACTTGAGCCCCTGGTGTTGCCACCTAGAAAATGGGATTGCACTCATAGCACCACTCAAATTTGGCTCAGGGTTTTCTGCGTCATGAGGGAGGAGCAGCCGGGCAAATTCAAGTGGTCTTATGACCCCATATGCAAGATCACACCACCACTCAATTAAGTAAGTGACCTTCTTTCAATAAACACACAAATCTCTACCAGTGGATGAGTGGACAAAGCCAGACACACAGCTGAGACTTACTTTGCCATTCCCAACAGAGTAAAGGACAGAGGATAGCACTTGGTAAAGAAACCACCTATTGCTGCTGGAGAAGGAAGTGAACAGGCTGGAATGGGAATTTACTGTGGTGAGATGTATGGGAGGGAATATCATGCAAATGTATTTTTCCCTTCTTTCCATTTATTGGCTCTTTATTGTTATTCATATTTGAAGGGGGCCCCCAGAAGTGAATGTTTACCTAGGGTCCAGAGATGGGTTAATCCAGACCTATGCATAGCTCTTCCTGAACCAGCAAAAGGACCCAAGGTAATCAAAGTCTATTTGTCCCAAACCACATAGATATCCCTACTTTGCACTGTCAATATCTAAGGGTAGAAATGAGCCAAAATTGGTTGCAATTTGGCTTGCCTGAATGCTCAGAGAACTTGAATTAAGGTTTCTGATTTACACAATGCTCACTATTGATTCCATGGGCAATCCAGCAGCTACTTTTGCTAGTTACTTGTTAAGTCTAGTATAAATGTTTCCACTTTTTTTCTTTTGCATTTTAAAAAACCTTGAACATCCCCTACATAGGAGATACAATAATATATAAAAAGCCTGGGTTACTATGATTTTTATTCTAAACTAGAAACCTCTCTTCCTTTAGCATTAGGACAGGAGAGCTTCCCCTGAATCTGCAGAAGACAGGATGCTTTCTTTTTGTATAGTGTGAGTGGAGGGGGGGTTTGTGTTTGTTTTTGACAGTTCAGAAATTTAGTATTTAGACTGTTAAATTAACATTGAGCATCTATCGTATAATGGTTGGAGACCTTGTAAATATAAAAAACAAAGTATAGAGCCTGCAACCAAATATACACCTCCTGAAACAGGAATGACAAATGCTGTGTACTACAACGGAGAAGAGGACAGAAATTCCCTTTCATGAAGGCTTTTGAGATTTGCAATTTGTGTTTGTTCCAATTCAGAAGAAAACTTGAAAAATGCTAAAATCTCAAAAACAAAATCAGATTCAAAATGCTTCATTTCAATTTCAATTTTAAAATTACAATATACAATACAAAATAAAAATTGAAACAAAAAGTAGTTTCAAAATGAAAAAGTAAAATACTTCGCACATGTGTTGAATTGGGATGTTTTGACAGTGTTTTACAAAACAAAATGTAAGCAAAATCAACATGGTTTTGTGAAGCATTTGAATTTCAATAAAACTGCATTTTCCAGTGGAAAATGGTCCTGTCAAAGTTTTTTCCCCACCAGTTTTACAGTATACATAATTTGTTGTCTGAGCCCTATTCTGGCATGCTGAAAACATTTGGATGTCCTTGTAAAATTCTTCTGTAAGTTACTCATTCTCTGTCAGATTTTTTATTTGCTTTGGGTTTTTTAAATTTGGCAAGCAGAGAATAGTAACATCTCCATTTACAGTATATCGATTTTTTAGAAATCAAATTGCAGAGGCCATAAGGAAGAGGTGAGAAAAGGTCTCAAACTCTTAATGTAGGAATCAATAAGATTCTAGAGAACTGAGTGAAAAGCAAGAATAGCAAATCAAGGAAAATGACAGAAATACACAGCATTCATTCCTCAATTCAGAAAAAAAAATACTGAAAGCTATAAAATTAAAATCGAAACTGCTGATCTCTGATATTATTGGACAAATTTCCCAAAGCTCCTTGTTCCACTTCCTCTATCCTTTATTTATTATTTTTCTTTTTAAACAGTTCGGGATAGCTGGACTTTTGCTAGACACCAAAGTACATGCTTGGACAAATGTTAGGTCACAAGCAAGAAACAGGTTTCAGAGTAGCAGCCGTGTTAATCTGTATCTGCAAAAAGAAAAGGAGTACTTGTGGCACCTTTGTTAAGCAAGAAACAGTAAAGTCTCAGTGTTTTGGAGTGAGCTCCATTTCAGTAGAAAATTGGAAATACAGACATTTACGAAGCCCTGACTCCTACTGGCCCCTTGAATTTTATTCAAAAGCCATCCAAGTCAATCACTGCAATACTGGGTCTGAAATAACTAGTCTTCCATTCCTTAGAGAGTAGTATTGACTGTATAAAGCAGAGAATGATTCAGCTATGTAACCAAAAAGCCAACAAGTAGATACTTGTACTAGGAGATCAAGCACTGCCTATTATATGGGAAAGGGGTAACAAAGTGTCAAGAATCAGATTATTAATGTGTCCTCAGATGTATTTGGTGCAACTTGAAAGAGAACCTGAAATTCTCGTCTTGAGTGTGAATGCTGACACCAGCATTGTTTTACAAGCACAAGCTTGTTTAGCAAGAAACTTCTGGTGCTCCATATTGCAGGAGAGGGTTTCTTGTGAGACACTTAGGGCTTGTCTACATTACCCACTGGATCGATGGGCAGAGACTGATCCAGCTGGGGTCAATTTATCGCATCTACTAGATGCGATAAATCGACCACCAAGTGCTCTTCCATTGACTCCGCTACTCCACCAGGGTGAGAGGCGCAGGCGGAGTTGATGGGAGAGCGTCAGCCATTGACTTACCACAGTGAAGACATCGTGGTAAGTAGATCTAAGTACGTCGACTTCAGCTACGTTATTTTAGAAAAGATTTGACAGGTCTTATCTGATCCTGCAGATTTTATGATTCAAAAGATTTAAATGAGCATTTAGCCTTTTCGTCCCACCACTTTCACAGAATGTTCTGGGACTGTAACTGAGTTCTTATGGGTTCTATATATCTTCCAAAATGCTGTGTGATTTCTCTTTTAGAATTAGTGATGGGCAAACAAATATCTGATCTTTTGAAGGGTAATAACTCCCTCATATTCACATTGCACACATTTGGCTAAACCAAGTCCCTTGTGCACCAGAAATAAAGTTTAAAACTAACCATCTCCAGACCAGAGGAGCCTTTACATAACCTCCACTATATTGTTCTATCACCTCAAGTCAGGTTTGGATATCTCTGACCCTCTGATAGGCTACTAAGGTGGCCTGCAGCAAACTTGATCTTCCAGGATGGAGTTACATTTTTAAACAAATTAAAAAATGCACTCTCTTCCATGAAGCTCAGTTGCCTTAGAAAGCTTATTAAACAAACAAAAATACATTTTGCAAAATATACTGTCATGGGCAAGGCAAGCACAACCTGAGGTCATCACTGCATCTACTTGCAAAACATACCTCTTAACACTCAACCATCAAGGTTGGAATTTGGTGTTGCCATTTATATCAAGGAACAACACTTACTTTCATAATGTTGTGTGTGTTGGAAATCCCCAATCCAAGCTGAACTTCAAAAAATAATGGTGAGTAAAAAAGAAAAGAAGCAAGAAAATTCTTAAATCACTTCTCTCTCTGATGTGGAGAGAGAACTGGAGGTGATATCTAACAGCAATCTTTCCACATCACTGCAGGAGGGTATAACCTGGCTAGCACCTCATGAGGACTCTGTCTCAGGGCTGGATACTCACTGGGCTTCTTCCACCCCCACAGCATCCTTTCTGTTCCCCCTTGTCAATAAGTTCAAACAATCACAGCCTAATCAATCCCCCAGCTGCAAAGGAGAGCACTGCTTCCACCCAAGGGAGAAGGGAGGAGCCTAGAGAAAGCGACCTGTGATCTTAGTGTGCTCTATTCCTTCATGTTCCAAATGAGGGCACAGTGTGAAAAGATGCAATGTATTCCTAAAAGCACAGAGAAACCAAACATACATATTCCCCCTTCACATTCTCATATTTACGTAAAGCAATCCTGGCCTCATTGGAATCTATGGCAGATTTCCCATTAACTTCAGTGAAGCAGGATTTTACCTAAACTATGCAAAATGATAATAATCTCTCTTTGTCACCAGGATTATCCACATCTTTCTGAATACCTCTTACTTTTACTATTTTGAGTGATTAAAGACATGGATATTCTAGTCCAAAATATGGTTATATCTGATCTTGCTTGTCAAATTTGATTTTCATGTTATATGTTAGTTATATGGGGTAAAATGTAGATAGTGGATGGCCTATTATGGATTATACTACAGCTGTATTATTTTCGGCAAATTGTAGCTCAGGGATTCTATTTTAGAATTTTTGCCTGGTGCATCTCACCTTGGTATCCAAGCAACTAACCATAGGGCATACATGTATGTTCATTTTATTTATAGTTTTGTTATGGACCTTGGTTACCCTAGGCATGGCTATATTCACATCTTACACATTACTACAACAATATTTGTATAAACTGTGCCTTATGAGGTATCACATGAAAGTTAATATTGCACTGGTTATTAATAAAATGCATCTGTTAACTTAATATGTGAAGTTATGAATTCCCTCTGTATGGTGTTACTAGAACATGTGTAAGACAAGAAAGCCTAGCTCAGGTAAAGGTCATAAACAGGTCTGTGCTAGACAAAGGAATGTGGGTTTACCTCAATTTACATATTAGCGAAAACCAAGCTGTCAAGATAAACCAGGGTGGTTATGCTGTTCCTGAATTTAAAAGATAAAGAATAAATATGGATCCTCCACCCCAGAGAGATACAGGATACTGAATCCACAGGAGCCCTCCCAGACAAAGATTTCCCTTTGGGGATATAAGGAACAGAAAGAGTCTCCACCTTTATCCTTTATCTTAAGAGACAAAGAAACCAAGTGATTTGATCTCTGTAATGGGACCTGGCCTTACCGGCCGGTAAATGCTAGAAAGGAAACTATGGGTAAAAGAAACCATCTTGAACAAAGGGCTGTATCTTGCTAAATTAAATGTGTGTTTTTCACTTGTATTTGCTTGTAACCATCTCTGCCTTTATTTCTTTTACTTAGTATCACATAATCCACGCTCTTTTGTTAATAAACTTGTTTTACTTTTACCATAAACCAATTCAATGCTGTGTTTGAAGGGAAGGGTGTATTTTCCCCAGTTAAATTAATAAGCTGTGATGTATTGACTAACAGAGCAGCAAACTTAGTATCCTTTATGAATGTACAGTGATAGGGGCTGTGCATTGGAAAGAAACATTTCTGAGGAGCTCAAGGATGAAGTTATCTAGCAAGGTTGAGCCAAAAGACTCTTGAGAAGTTTGCTGATGAGGAAGACAGTCTGGTGAGACAGGGAGTTGACACAGTCTAATCTCCAGCAAAACTCACCCTTGCTGAGGCAGAGAGGTAACAGAGGCTCACAGTTCTGGGTATCCCCAGCAGTGTGCTCAACCACCAAGTCTTCAGCACCACCAAGCAATGTCTAGAGGACCCTCGGACAGGACTCTTTGCCTCTTATTGTTGTATTACCAGAGTGTCTAGGAGTCCTAGTCAAATTGTCATCTTCTGCAAAATGGTATCTGAAGGATTAAGGTACAGGCTTGCAAGGTATTTGGGTTTTTTAAAATGCCATTTGGTAGACCATGGCAAGGAAAATGATAGGCCCCAATCTTGCAATGACTTACACAGGTTATCTTTATGCACTGAGTAGTCTCATTTACTGCAAGTGTGTAAAGGTAAGCACATGCACAATTCTTTGCAGGATCAGGGCTTAAATAGTAAAACCTTTTTGAAAGTATTGATTTATTGGGTCTGCTCTTCCTGTGTTGAAGTATAAACCATACTAATGTGAAAGTAGTGAAAAATATTTAATCAGTCAAGCAGTCTAACTGGACAAATTCTTGGATGATATCCCCAAACCTGAGAAGTGTTAGTTTATTCTGACAACATACAAAAAACCCATCTAAAAATTGGAAGTGAATGTTAAAATACAATAAAAGGACAGGATTAAGAACAGGATGAAAGGAGGGAAAACTTTACACAATGGTTCATTTATCAAAGTTCATATGAAAATATATATTACATTAATAACACATTGGTTCATCATGATTAACCTTATTGCACTGAATATCCAATGGGAAAGATAATGTATTTAGAAAGCAATACAGTATCTGTGACACTGAAAGAAGGGGCATGCTCTGAATCAGAAATGAAAACGTATTTGATTGGCCAGAATTACAGACCATTTGGCTAATCACTGTGAGCCTGAACCTGCTCCCACTGAAATCACTGAAGATTTTGCCAGTGCTTTCAAAGGGAACAGGATTGGATAGTTCTAAAGACGCTCATGTCTTCTCAACAAGAGTTTCTGGGATCATTGCCCATATTAAAGATGTTCCTAATATCTCTTTCCCACCATTCTACATTCTTAAAACACACATGCTTTCTACCTTCCTGCAATGTACTGCTCACAAGGACTATTCAGGATACTGACTCTTGGCATCAAATTTATCTTGTTCAACTGGAAAACCCAGCTGCAACATATCTTGACCATAGGTGGCATTTTATTTATTTATAGGCATTTCTACAACATTCATCACTGTAGTTGGCATTTATATATAAATGCCTTGCTATTATCCATATATGAACACTTTACAGAAGAAAATAATTCATTTCTATAAGAACTCATCTCATATAGGCTTCAGTCATTCATTACTTAGTACAGCATCATGTTTCTACATTACACATACACACATGCTAAATTGCTGTGGAGCAGTTGGGATTTTTAGAAGTCATCCTATGGGAGATAGGTAAGTCGGCACAGTGCAGAAGAGGGCATTGCACATGCAATTTACCACATGGTTCTGCAGTTAACTCAAGGATATCACCACTGTCTAGATATTATTATATATCTATGTCTCCAGTGTAGGCAATTCTCTATGTACCAGATTTTTAAAGGACCTTAGCACTCAACAGCTCCCATTCAGGCACTGAACAATGGGAGATGCTGAGAATTTTGGAAGTCTCCAGTACCCTGTAATCTATCATATCCACTTACTAATAGACATGTGCTTATTACCTAGATTAGCCCAAATTATTTTTTTTTCTGGGGGGTGAGAAGGGAGAAGTAAGATAAATTGTAATCTATGCAGTCTCCCAGCTAACTAAGGATATGTCTTCGTTGCCGAGTTAACTCAGGTAATTGGTTCTTGCGTTAGCCTTGCCTAGATGTGAGCAATCACACTGCAAAAAGATGTTCCAGTTACTGTGTCCTCACTGGCACTGCACTCCCCCATGTGTGTCGCTACAACTTCTGGGGGCCTATCCTGTGGTTCTTTGTGCTGCAATAAGCTGAGCAGATCTATGATTTTTTCCCAGTGAATTGTGGGGGGAAAGTGTTTGTCATTCTGAGCACATGGGGGGAATTGTGGGAAGGCATTGGAGGACTATCAGTATTTGAGTGATTGAGCCTGGGTCCACACTGCAAAGTAGGTGGGTTACCAGCACAGGCAAAATCAGTAGCAGAGGTTTAGCCCACGGCCCCAGCTGTGTCAACTAGGCCAGGAAGAAACCACCACCACCCCAGTGAGGGGATTTTGTTTATGGACAGGAGGGAAGATAGGGGCAACATCCACATTAGAGCCTTAGTTAACTCTCCAGTGAAAAATAGCCTGAAGGTTTACAGTGTCTCCATATAGCAATGTGTATCCTGTTTCCTTGAGCTGCTTATCCAAAGCCTCATTTTTCGTATAGGCTTAGACCTATCCGTAGACTTCTTGACTGTACTTAAAATATACATGTAGTACAAAGCAAATTTTGAAAAATTTTCCTGATGCTTTGTTGTGAACATAGGGCATGATTTGCAACCAGCAGTCTCCATCTTTTACATTCATAGTTTGCAGGCTCAAATAACTGCAGGCACATTTTGTGCTATATAGATGACTTACTATCTGTTTGTGACTAAAAATTATGAATGACAAATTGTATCTGCAAATAATTCCAATGTGCAAACACTTAACTTAAAAAAAAAACCCAAAAAACTTTACAACTGCAGACATAAACAAACAAACAAAAAAGAATTGGAGGTTGGTTAGGGCCAGGCTGAAAATATGACCCTTAATCTAAAAATAAAATATAATGAATACAACACACTTAGCCTAGTGGAATTCAAAATAGAAGAGCTAAGGTCATGGTCTTTTTCTTGGTCTCCAGCAGAATTACATTAAATTGATTAGTGTAATACTGTGATAAAGTTCAATAAAGAGGCACAGGTCTCTAAGTTTCGGAAATAGTACTTCTACTGGTGTGGGTTCAGCATGTCACAAGTACTCAGATAACTGGAAATCAGTTTGACAGGCTGCTAATGATACTGCTGTCTGACCCTTTGCAGTCTCAGTTGATGTGACAGAGAAAGGACAATCTCTCACATAATTAACCCAAACCACATTGGGCTTACAAGTTCAGTAGTGAGGCTTGAACTGAACCTGAAAGTAAGTAGAGAGCCAGGGCAGATTATAGAGTAGCAGCCGTGTTAGTCTGTATCTGCAAAAAGAAAAAGAGTACTTGTGGCACCTTAGAGACTAACAAATTTATTTGAGCATAAGCTTTCGTGAGCTACAGCTCACTTCACTGGATGCATGCAGTGGAAAATACAGTAGGGAGATTTGCATAAACAGAGAACATGAAACAAGGGGTGTTACCATACACACTGTAACAAGAGTGATCAGGTAAGGTGAGCTATTACCAGCAGGAGAGCTGGGGGAAAAAAACCTTTTGTAGTGATAATCAAGGTGGGCCATTTCCAGCAACTGACAAGAACATGTGAGGAACCGGGGCGGGGGGGAGGGAGGAATAAACATGGGGAAATAGTTTTACTTTGTGTAATGACACATCCACTCCCAGTCTTTATTCAAGCCTAAGTTAATTGTATCCAGTTTGCAAATTAATTCCAATTCAGCAGTCTCTCGTTGGAGTCTGTTTTTGAAGTTTTTTTTGTTGAAGAATTGCCACTTTTAGGTCTGTAATCAAATGACCAAAGAGATTGAAGTGTTCTCCAACTGGTTTTTTAATCTTATAATTCTTGATGTCTGATTTGTGTCCATTTATTCTTTTACATAGAGACTGTCCAGTTTGGCTAACGTAAATGGCAGAGGGGCATTGCTGGCACATGATGGCATATATCACATTGGTAGATGTGCAGGTGAACGAGCCTCTGATAGTGTGGCTGATGTGATTAAGCCCTATGATGGTGTCCCCTGAATAGATATGTGGACACAGTTGGCAACGGGCTTTGTTGCAAGGATAGGTTCCTGGGTTAGTGGTTCTGTTGTGTGGTGTGTGGTTGCTGGTGAGTATTTGCTTCAGGTTGTGGGGTTGTCTGTAAGCAAGGACTGGCCTGTCTCCCAAGATCTGTGAGAGTGAGGTGTCGTCCTTCAGGATAGGTTGTAGATCCTTGATGGTGCGTTGGAGAGGTTTTAGTTGGGGGCTGAAGGTGATAGCTAGTGGCGTTCTGTTATTTTCTTTGTTGGGCCTGTCCTGTAGTAGGTGACTTCTGGGTACTCTTCTGGCTCTGTCAATCTGTTTCTTCACTTCAGCAGGTGGGTATTGTAGTTGTAAGAATGCTTGATAGAGATCCTGTAGGTGTTTGTCTCTGTCTGAGGGGTTGGAGCAAATGCGGTTGTATCGTAGAGCTTAGCTGTAGACAATGGATCGTGTGGTATGGTCTGGATGAAAGCTGGAGGCATGTAGGTAGGCATAGCGGTCAGTAGGTTTCTGGTGTAGGGTGATGTTTATGTGACCATCGCTTATTAGCACCATAATGACCAGGAAGTAGATCTCTTGTGTGGACTGGTCCAGGCTGAGGTTGATGGTAGGATGGAAATTGTTGAAATCATGGTGGAATTCCTCAAGGGCTTTGTCAAGGTTCCTTCCCCACTCTGAACTCTAGGGTACAGATGTGAGGACCTGCATGAAAGACCCCCTAAGCTTATTCTTACCAGCTTAGGTTAAAAACTTCCTCAAGGTACAAACTTTGCCTTGTCCTTGAACTGTATGCTGCCACCACCAAGCTTATTAAACAAAGAACAGGGAAAGAGCCCACTTGGAGACGTCTTCCCCCCAAAATATCCCCCCAAGCCCTACACCCCCTTTCCTTGAGAAGGCTTGATAAAAATCCTCACAAATTTGCATAGGTGAACACAGACCCAAACCCTTGGATCTTAAGAACGATGAAAAAGCAATCAGGTTCTTAAAAGAAGAATTTTAATTAAAGAAAAAGTAAAAGAATCACCTCTGTAAAATCAGGATGGTAAATACCTTACAGGGTAATTAGATTCAAAACATAGAGAATCCCTCTAGGCAAAACCTTAAGTTACAAAAAGACACAAAAGCAGGAATATACATTCCATTCAGCACAACCTATTTTACCAGCCATTTAACAAAAGGAAATCTAATGCATTTCTAGCTAGATTACTTACTAACTTAACAGAAGTTCTGAGGAGTTATGAAGAGCATTCCTGATCTGTTCCTGGCAAAAGCATCCCACAGACAGACAGAGCCTTTGTTCCCCACCTCTAGCTTTGAAAGTAACTTGTCTCCTCATTGGTCATTTTGGTCAGGTGCCAGCAAAGTTATCTTAGCTTCTTAACCCTTTACAGGTGCCTCTGGCCGGGAGGGATTTCATAGTTCTGTATATGAAAGGTGGTTACCCTTCCCTTTACATTTATGACAGGCTTCTTTTCCATGGGCCCAGATGATGAAGATATCATCAATGTAGCGCAAGTAGAGTAGGGGCATTAGGGGACGAGAGCTGAGGAAGCGTTGTTCTAAGTCAGCCATAAAAATGTTGGCATACTGTGGGACCATGCGGGTACCCATAGCAGTGCCGCTGATTTGAAGGTATACATTGTCCCCAAATGTGAAATAGTTATGGGTGAGGACAAAGTCACAAAGTTTAGCCACCAGGTTTGCCGTGACATTATCGGGAATATTGTTCCTGACGGCTTGTAGTCCATCTTTGTGTGGAATGTTGGTGTAGAGGGCTTCTACATCCATTGTGGCTAGGATGGTGTTTTCAGGAAGATCACCGATGGATTGTAGTTTCCTCAGGAAGTCAGTGGTGTCTCGAAGACAGCTGGGAGTGCTGGTAGCATAGGGCCTGAGGAGGGAGTCTACATAGCCAGACAATCCTGCTGTCAGGGTGCCAATGCCTGAGATGATGGGGTGTCCAGGATTTCCAGGTTTATGGATCTTGGGTAGCAGATAGAATACTCCTGATCGGGATTCTAGGGGTGTGTCTGTGCGGATTTGTTCTTGTGTTTTTTCAGGGAGTTTCTTGAGCAGATGGTGCAGTTTCCTTTGGTAACCCTCAGAGGGATCAGAGGATTATGGGACACTGGTTCACTAGCTACTAGCCCTAGGAGAGTGGCCCACCCCTTCTACACCAGCTGTACCTTCTGAGCAGTTTTTAGAAAAGCAGCCCAATTCAGAAGGCTTTATGATAAAGCACTCTGGAGATCAAGGTGGCCTGGATACCTGTGGCAAAGTCCCCATCTGAGAGAAATGGTGAAAATCATCTCAAGACTTGGCTACGTCTATACTATTATCTAGAGATGTGATTCCCCTGCTCATGTACACATACCCACACCAGTTCGCATCATATAAATTGCTGTGTAGCCACAGTAACATGGGTAGCAGCAGCAGAAGCCAAGCCAAGCACAAACCTGCCTGAAACCAGGGGGTATATACACAGCATGGCTCAGCCATGCCTCCATTGTTGCTACCCATGCTATCACGGATATATTGCTATTTACACTCGAGCTAGCTCTATGGGAGCTGGTTCAAGTATGCATATACTAGCAGGGGAATTACACACTGAGCTCATAGCCTACACTTAGCCATACATGAAAAAGATTTCTGAACAATGAAATCACCTCGGACTCCAGGAACCCCAAGCAATGCTGAAATGTTCTTGAATTGCATAGTTCATTGATAGCAGGTGGAAATAGGCCTCCTCAATAACAACTGGAAACATTATGCCCTCTACATCCTTCCCCCAACCTGCATCATGTCCAGTGTATGTGAAAATGGGCCTCAGGCCACTCATGCTCAACTGATACCCTGGGCACTGGAAAAGCAGCAACCTTGTCCAGAACATCAGTGAACTTTACTGACAGGCTAAAGATTGGAGCTGGTCAGAAAACAGAATTTCTACCATTTCAAAGTTTGTTTTCCTTCCAAATTGGAACAAAGAGCTGAATTCTGAAATTTCCCACAAAACAAAAAAATCCCCTCAATTTGACTCAGAACAACTATGGCAAAACATAATATGACATACATTATGTGTTGTATTGACTATTCTATAAATATTAAATGTTATATAAGTCAAAATTACATCAAAATGGTATTCAAAATGAAATATTTACCTTATCAAAACGAACAAGAAAGTTACGATTTGCTTTAACTTTTTCCCATCAAAAATTGCATCAAAATCAACACATTGCTTTGAAATGTTCTCATTTCAACAACACTATATTTTCTGACAGAAAATTGTTCTATCAAAATTTTTGAGCAGCTCTACTATGAACAAAGGTAGTTGAAACTCAGAGTGGCCAGTCTAGGCTACTGGCTTATATCCAAGAATGAGAAAGAAAACTCCTCATTGCTAGAAATATTAAAAATGTTTCCAAGAGTTGGGAAGCTGGATTCACCAAGCTGTTGGATGAACTGGTGCTGGCAGAGCTGGTAGATTTATCTAAGTTTTGCTGGATGAACTATAAATGATTCTATTATGAGAGGACGAAAATTTTCTTCATTTCCACAAAAGACATTGCACAGGTCTTTGCAGTAGCTCTATGCTATAAATGACCTTGGAATGAGAACCCCCAAAAGCTCTCAAATTTCCTTACATATTTGTATAGCAAATGTCAATAATGAGAAGGCACAAATGTAAAACATTATGCAGTGTTTCACTGCATGACCAGGGAGGAAGAGGGAAGGGAAGAAGAAAGAGAGGCTAAATATGATACAAAAAGTAGGTCATTGAATAGCCCACTTGCACAGATACATTCCTCCTCTTTCTCAGCAAATTATTATATTTTTGTATTTTATAAAATCCTTGGATATAAATATATCCTCTTTGTTCATTGTTTATTATTGTGTAGTCTGCCTTGAAGCACATTGAATGGAATGAAAGGTTATTACGTTTCACTGTATTTTGTGTGAGTATCTCTGCTGTATTCTCTGCTGATAATGCAACTTCCTGCAGACAAAGGTAAACTGGAAGGCAATTGTGTGCAGCTAGGATGGCTGTATGTTGGAATCTAAAAAGAAAAAAAAAAGACTTATTAACTACAACAAAAGAGCAGCTCCCATTTTATTTCATACTCCTTTACTGTTACTGTTCAGAGCAAGCATTATCACCCATGCCATCCCACCTCAGAATCCATTGATAACTTTATGATTTTATCAGAGCAGATGGTCACCTAATTACATATCATGAAAGCCACTTGTAATAAATATGGCATAACACATGCAGGAGGTGCTCTTTGGAATGAGTATAATGTGGGTACCAATTTCACCATAATTCTTTTCTCGCCTGTATGAGTGATGTACACCTGTAATCTGTCATCAAAATAAGGTTTTATCGACATCATGGATAAAATAGCAGCTTTAAAATTGTTTAGTCAGTTGAACACAATGCATGCATCTAAAAAAGCAAAGGTAGCCAGGGGAGATAAACAGAGACGTTTTATTTCACAAGGCTTCATAAATACATTTCCCTCAAACTTGACCCGTATGGGTTTGCACACACCAAACCCCAAGTTGCATTCTAAACGTGAATTAACCCCAAATAAAACCATATTAAAGAATTGGCCAATAATGCCTGGGACTCCATATAGCACTTGGAGTGGGAAAGGGTATGTTTGGGAGAAGGAACAAGGTACACGAATAAGGGACTAAAAGCAGTAGTAACAAAAGCTGATTTTAGCTGGCAGGGCTAACCCAAGGAATAGCTGGGCAGCCAGTGCATCTGCTCCAGCTGATTTCATATCTTGAAAACCCCTTCTCCTTTCAAGAAGAACCTCCCCACTTAAGGTCAGGAGCAAGGTACATTGCCCAAAAAGGATGGGGAAGATTATATCATCACTGCCTGTGATTCTGTTCTCTAGTTAAAGAGAGCAATTTATTCTCTAGGGCAAGCAATCCAGTATCCTTCATTAACATTACATTCACACACAGAAACAAGAAAAGGAAAAGGACAAATAAGTACTACATAGCTCAGGCAATACCAACAAAGGGTAAATTAATAAAACCCAGCTCTGAGAAATGGAACTGTCCAGATATCATAGTCCTTTGAGCAAGAAAAAATATTGTTGAACACTGTAATAAGGAAGTGAATTTTGATAACCTAAATGCCATAGGAATCTATAAAACTTATTTTAAATGATGGAAATTTTATTTCACCTTTAACTTGCATATTAAATTTCCTAATGGGGACAACTGACATAATCCCCATGCAATGATATGAACAGTTATGAAAGTTACCAGTAAATCATGTTTTCAACAAACACATACCAGTGATTGACTTACTAGTAAACCTGAGCCTAGCCATTTACTTTTTTGACATGTTTGCTTAGTATTAATGTAATAATTTATTCATATCTTGCTACAAAAACATAGTCAAAATATTTCTTGAAGCATATGTGATACTGATTTGATTAAAATAGAAAATAAAAACATTTTTCTTTTTAAATACGTCCCAAACATAGTACAACTGTCTGAGCAACTGGTACTGTCCAGTCCCTAGTCATTACATTATGGCAAACAATATGTGCATCTATTTCTAATACACTAACTGAACATATGTCTGTCAGAGAGAGATGGTTGTACACGGAGGCTAGCATAATTTAAATAAACAGCTGTCACTTTATGCAAGACTGCCTTGGTGAGTTTTGCTTTATGTGTGTATCAAAAAGGAAATGCTATGGTTCTTAAACAGAATCAGAGAGCTACAACTTTATAAAGTAGGTAGGAAGGGCAGCATATTTGTCTCCCTTTTTTGTTTTAGGTCCCAAACTATTTAAGCCACAGCAACTCGAGTGAAACATGTGCATCCCTGTGATCTGTTCTCTTATTATCTTAATCCCTTTCAAAGGTTTTGACACAGCACCTAAAACCTTTTAATATTCATGCAGATATGAGCTGCATTTGTGCTTTCAAGGGGAAAAAATGTTATGTCTATGTAGTATTGTCTGCTCTGGCAGATTTGATAAGTTGTAAAATTGTGTAATTCCATAATTCTATCAGAGATCCCAAGAAACAAGCTGCATTTAGTAACATATATAAGCTGTAAGTCATTTACCTTTTGTACTTTCATTGTTTCTTTATGATTATTTTTTTTTTAAATTTCATACACACAAAAAGTGCAGGCTAAACTTTCTCTGTTTTCCTTTTATTCAAAAGTTGAAACATATAAAAAGAGTAGGCCTGTCAAGCGATAAAAAAATAATTGCACAATTAAAAAATGAATCATGATTAATTGTGCTGTTAAACAATACTAGAATACAATTAATTTAAATATTTTTGGATGTTTTCTGCATTTTCAAATATATTGATTTCAATTACATCACATAATACCAAGTGTACAGGGCTCACGTTATATTATTATTTTTTATTACAAATATTTGCACTGTAAAAAAGAAAAAGAAATAGTCTTTCAATTCACCTAATACAAGTAGTGTAGTGCAATCTCTTTATCATGAAAGTTGAACTTACAATTGTAGAATTACGTACAAAAAATAACTGCATTCAAAAATAAAACTGTAAAACTTTAGAGCCTACAAGTCCACACAGTCCTACTTCTTGTTCAGCCAATCGTTCAGAGAAACAAGTTTGTTTACATTTGCAGGAGATAATGCTACCCCCTTCTTGTTTACAATGTCACCTGAAAGTGAGAACAGGCATTCATATGGCACTGTTGTAGCTGGCATTGCAAGATATTTACATGCCAAATGCGCTAAAGATTCATATGTCCCTTCATGCTTTGACATTCAGCAATTGGCTGAACAAGAAGTAGGACTATACGGACTTGCAGGCAATAAAGGCTTATGCTGTTTTGTTTCTGAGTGCAGTTATGTAACAAAAAAATCAACATTTGTAAGTTGCACTTTCACGATAAAGAGATTGCACTACTGTACCTGTATGAGGTGAATTGAAAAAATATTATTTCTTTTATCATTTTTACAGTGCAAATATTTGTAATAAAAATAATGAAGTGAGCACTGCATACTTTGTATTCTGTGTTGCAATTGAAATCAATATATTTGAAAATGTAGAAAAAACATCCACAAATATTTAACAAATTTCAGTTGGTATTTTATTATTGTTTAACAGTGTAAATGAAACTGAATCAATCACAATTCATTTTTAACTGCAATTTTTTTTAGCTAAATACGTGAGTTAACTGCAATTAATTGATAGCCCTAAAAAGTGTATTGTTATGTGCATGCACTAGAATCTGTGTGCATGTATATTGCTTTTTGAAGTGTGCCAACAATCATCCACATAAATGCTTTGAATCAAATTCATCCATATTTTAACTTCACCAGTTTATTTTGAATTACCCTCAGAAAGACTATGGCTCATTAATATCTAGTGGTAATTGGTGATTCCCATCCTCATAAGTTGTGTATTCTTTTAGTTCACTTGGTTAGAATTAATATCTTATGAATAATCAGAATTCAAACTCTCTATGTTCTCAAAGGTATAAGGAAAGATTCTTTCTCCTTTTAAGTGTATATTTAAATAAGATCTCATGTGAATATAAATGTCAATAATACAAAATGAAAGTAAGAAACATCCTCTCAGGGCAGCACCATGTAGGGATTTTCTTCCTTTTACAATAGAGATAAAAGAATGTGCAAGCAATTTTCTAGCACACTGAGACTCCTTGACTTTGAAATTTCCTCCTGGATCTAAAGCCTTAGAACCACCTAAAGCCTTAGAACTATCTAAAGCAGCCCAGGAAAGGGAACTTTAGACCATCTACTCTTGCATGCGTAGTGGGGGGTGACAATGGCTGATAAGGTGTGGGAGTGAGGAAACTCACTGGTTTCCCCATGAAACCTGACCATTTCTCAGTTTCTGCATTGCTCACTGCAGGTTATCAAAGAGTTTTCAGACACATACAACCCCCAAATTCCAAGCTAACTTCAGGCAATGCAAACTCACACAAACCGTATCTGTTTTGGTTCACCAAAGTCAGGCATACTAAAGACAACTGATGTCACACAGTGTGAAGGATGAAGAAGAATACAAGATTAGTGCAAAAATGTCTTTGGAGTTGAACACATCTGAGGGAGATTCGGTCTTGAGAAAAGTTCTGTGAATGTAATTTCTTTATATTTTCTCCATCACTTGTACTCCATGATGACACATTAAACTGTGCTAGTGCCTCTAGATATCTTCATAGAGTTATCAGTGTTTTAAGCCTAACCAAGAAGGCCCTTGGCATGGAATCTATTGTGAGCAAGTGTGAGGTTCAGAAAGAAGCCTGGTGGAAAATGTCAGGAGCATTATTCACATAGAGAAGGGGCCTGGAAGCAGAAAAGGAAGCAAAAGATGGAACTATTGAGGATCATTAGGTGAGAATAAAAATAGGCAGGTCTATAGGGCTTCACTTATAAAATACCTAAATGCATTCCGGAAGAGGAATGCCAATAGATTTTTAATGACCAAGAAAACAATCCTCTTTCATCCCTCCTGTTCTTCCCATCCATTCCCCTTCCCCACAGTCTCCCTATTTTTCCTATTGTCCTCACAGCCTGGGGAAAAAGAGAACACATTTTCCTTAAAGTAAAAGCTTTACTGGTGGGGTCAGTTTTACTCCTGGCATTAGTCTGCATGTCACACTGTTGCATGGCACCAAATCACATCTCATCTACATTCTCATGGAAGCAGAATTCTGAGGCTGCAGCTACATGTTCTGTCCTTGACAATACCACAGGGACATTCTATATGCATTTTCAATGTTCCTCAAATGGTTCCTCTGAACCACAACAGACAGGGCCATGTTCACATGCCCACACACAACTTGCCTCATTACTATGACTGTGTGCAGGGAGGACTGGAGATTAGAACTTACCAATACAAATGCCATGCTAGTCACTTTTCCTTCCCAATGTAGAAAACAGCATGACAGACTGAATCTGTGCAGCTGGAGCAGAGGTAAATGCTTGAACGTTGTCTACTACTACTATTACTACTTCAGGAAATTGAACCACTATTGAATATCATTTGCTGCAAGCACACAGTGTTATTGAAAACAGCTTAAGTGATAGCATAGACAACAAAGAACTGTTTTCATAAGCATTTCAACAATGAGTCTGAGACTTGTTTCCACCAACCTCCTACTGCTGAGAGGACTACTGAGAAAGCTATTGCAAACAATGGCCTTGCCTACAGTACACTGTTTCTCTTCAAAATTTCCCATCATTAGTACCACCAATGCAGTCCCACTGTTATAGTCAAGGCATTGGGAGCCCCCAGTGTTTTAATTACTGTGATGGGGTATACCTGCTCTAAGCAGGGTTAAATGACTCTGATTAAGAGGAAGGCACTGACAAGAGAGTGGTACAGAATAGATGTTCAGTACTGGTAGGAATTCTAATACCTTAAAACAAGCTACCGTTTCAACATTTAACGTAACATCGTGTTCATCAGTGCCACAGGGCACAGGCTAAAGAGAAGCTGAAAAATGAAGGATTTGAAAAAGCAAAGAAGCTATCTGGGACACAATACCATGTATCAGCTTCTCAGCTATGCATTCAAAGAAAGCAGAAGCTACAGCAAACTGCAGAATAAATACACAGAGTATAAGCTCTGAAGTATTCCCAGAGCTTGCTGGAGGGGCACTTGGACATTGCATTGTTCTAATGATCACAGTGCTTTTGCTGGAAGCAATAATGGTATGGCAGGATTCCTTGGGATACACGTGTGTTCTTGGCTTTATCCTGGGGATTTCAATACTTTGTTGTACCCCAACGACGTTTAGGTCTCGATGATGTCAAGATCAAGATAACACACAGCAAATATAAAGCTATACAGAATTTTCATATTGACACACCATGTGTTCTGATGTGAAAGTCAAACACTATGAGGTATGAGCTTCCTCAGATTTCTAGAAGACTTCTGTAGTAAACCCAGGCCTATTGGTTGGGACCCCGGTGAAGGTGGATGTGCAGAAACTGAGTAAGCCCTTTTGTTTCCTTTACTTCCCTAAAGCAGCCCAGGAAAGGGAACTTTAGACCATCTACTCTTGCATGCGTAGTGGGGGGTGACAATGGCTGATAAGGTGTGGGAGTGAGGAAACTCACTGGTTTCCCCTTGAAACCTGACGATTTCTCAGTTTCTGCATTGCTCACTGCAGGTTATCAAAGAGTTTTCAGACATATACAACCCCCAAATTCCAAGCTAACTTCAGGCAATGCAAACTCACACAAACCGTATCTGTTTTGGTTCACCAAAGTCAGGCATACTAAAAATGATTGATGTCACACAGTGTGAAGGATGAAGAAGAATACAAGATTAGTGCAAAAATATTGCTTCTTTGAGTATGTGCTCCAGCAGAATTTGCATCATGCTAAAGGAAAACAAATGGCCTAAAATAAACAGATTAAAGAAACAGTTATTCGACTCTATGGCAGGATGAAAATGTAGGCTAAAATGTTCAGTTAAGAAAACCTGCAGGAAGGGTAGGATGTTGATCAAGGAAAATTGCTGTCTGCATGACATTGTCTGGAATAGAAACTAAGAAAGATCAATGAAAGATGCATTGTCTGGAGATGTTACAAGGGTATTTTAGAGAAATTAACAACACCAGAATTAATCCCCTTCCATGGCAAGTCCAATTTTCTTGGCACCGCATCTGATGCTGGCAATAAACACAGCAAAATTTCAAAGGACTGAATGTGGGATTCGATCCTGAAAGACAAAGCAGGTGTGATACATAAAAGAGAGATGGTGAAGAGACTTGATCTTCTGAGACTTCCAATCTTTTTGCCGCTGTGAAATGGGATATGTAGAAGATATCCAATAGTAGGTATAAGATACATAAGAAATTATGGTGAGGCATTTGAAAGGTAGGAAACAAAGACTTGAAATGCTGACACTCCAACTCACAATTTTAAAACGTTTTGAAAAATTTGAATCAGCTGAACTGAATGGCTGACAAGGGTGGTCATGTATGGCATTTCATTTTTCATTTGTCGTTTTAATGTAGTCCAGTAGTGACTGCAAGTTGTCATAATGCATTGGGTGTTGGATGGCCAGTTGGTGGCCTCAGGCCAGTTCTTGGTGGACCGGGGCCCACCTTTACAAGTCATCACCACAGCTGGTATTGTTGTGTAGCCATGGCATGGATCCACAGTTAAACTTACCCTCTCCCTCCTAGAGGTGGTAGGATGTGGATACTTGCCCTGTCTCTAGTCATTCAGTATGAATCCCATGGGTAAACAGAGGCTTGCCTATTTTTTAATCTGCCACTTTTCATGAGCACTATATTCAATTTAAAAATACAAAATGTTGTTACTCAAACATGAAGCTGTTTTTGTACAGCTGGGATTTCTGGAACAAATGACTCTGGGAACTCCTGAAGTAAATGGCATCATTAATGTTCTGGGCAATTGACATACAGAGGGCCTTTTAATAACCATTTATTTTAAAAGTTTGACTTTAGATATCTAGATATCAATAAAAGGCATTTATCCAATAAAGTAAAAGTCGATTAAAAATGTCTGTGGTTAATTCCACTGTGTGGTTAATCAGTTTCCTACACCAGAACTCTCAACCTCACTCACATGCCTCTAGCGCACCTCAGCTGTGGCTGAATCAGAGGAACTAGGATTAAACAACACAAACAGAAAATTGTGCTAGCAGTTTTATAATCTGAGATTCATTTGTTTGAGCCAATGCTACTAAAATGACCCTGTTCTGCAATGCTCAGTCATGAGGAGTTCTAGTTATTTAGTTGACTAGTATCGATACCACATATTGAAGCCAATGGGGTTGCTTGTGTATGTGCCACTCAGTGAGAGTGGCAGAATTCGATCCTAGTTTTGAAGTTTGTTTTCTTCTGAAGAGGAGAGGCTAAGGAAGACACTACAAATGCAATTGTTTGAGAGCTAAGCCTATTTTCCTGCATGCACAGAAGTTTCTCCATCAAAAGCAAAGGAAGATCAGAAAAAATAAATCTAATGAAGTTGTTCATTTGATGAAAAGATGAGAAGTCTTACTGCAGATGGATTGGGAACTCTGTGGGTGGGGGATAAAAATCCATGTAAGAAATTGTAGAATTATAGTTTGCTTTTGTGCATATGTTTTGCTTTGTTATCAATTACTAGGTCTTGGATTGTAGTCTATTTGATTACAAAATAAGCAAAGACCCGGTGCGATTCTATATTAATCTTATGTAATTTGTTTGTGGTTTTTTAATCAAAGTATTTTATTGCAAAGGCTGAGTCAATTTTATTACCTATGAATTTTTAAAAAATCAACAAGAAATCAGTTTACATTTCTACAACCCAATGAAGACTCCTTTTAAAAGAAAGTAAACCTCGACACTTGAACCTTTGAATTTGTTTTAAAGCTTTATTATTAGTATTAGTATTCTTTACTTTGCTAGACTGCTGACCATTAACAGTTACCTCCAGGGCAATAACTTGAGTCTTTCCGTTTCATTTGAGTGCACATGCACATGAATTGTGTGGTCATGCTCCTGCAGATCTTGCTGATGGGAGTAATACTTACACAAATAATTTGATTCAGATTATATTATTCTCCTACAGGTTGCAGGATGAGAACCACACAGTAGAAAATGTGGGATGAACTAAATACTTGACACCCCGGGTATTATCTAAAACAGAGAGGAGATAGAGGTTTTGGATCTCCAGTATTCCAAATCTGAAAAAATATAGATCCAGAGTCCTGGTCTACTCCATTACAAGGATAAGAGCTAATTGAGAAATTCAAGTCTAGGTCAGTTTGGATTCCAAAAGTGCTGACACTAAGATGTATAGCTCTGGGGTTTTGATTTGAGCCCATACACGTGGGTTCCCTTTCAGGAGAGACCCAACAGGCTACAGCAGGAGCTGAAGAGATGGACATTGCTCCAGGGTAATGTTAGGGAAAAGAAAGAATTCTTTATTTAAATTCACTAGTTAAGCAAGGGCCACTACTCATGGTCAGGCGTGGGCTGAGGTCAGGCTCCAAAACACTTCACCCATAGGTAGGCCTTTCCTCTGGGACCCAAGGCCAGCAAACGGTCAGACAGTCTGTAAATGAAGGTATTCCTTTCTCAGGCAACTGCCTTGTATTTCACTGGAGATCTGCAATCTTCAAACCTTGCAAATCCACTTCCCTGACAACTTGGAAGACATGTTGTCATAAATATAAAGGGAAGGGTAAACCCTTTTAAAATCCCTCCTGGCCAGAGGAAAAACTCCTCTCACCTGTAAAGGGTTAAGAAGCTAAAGGTAACCTCGCTGGCACCTGACCAAAATGACCAATGAGGAGACAAGATACTTTCAAAAGCTGGGAGGAGGGAGAGAAACAAAGGGTCTGTGTCTGTCTATATGCTGCTTTTGCCAGGGATAGAACAGGAATGGAGTCTTAGAACTTTTAGTAAGTAATCTAGCTAGGTATGTGTTAGATTATGATTTCTTTAAATGGCTGAGAAAAGAACTGTGCTGAATAGAATGACTATTTCTGTCTGTGTGTCTTTTTTGTAACTTAAGGTTTTGCCTACAGGGATTCTCTATGTTTTGAATCTAATTAACCTGTAAGGTATCTACCACTCTCATTTTACAGAGGTGATTCCTTTACTTCTATTTACTTCTATTTCTATTAAAAGTCTTCTTGTAAGAAAGCTGAATGCTTTTTCATTGTTCTCAGATCCAAGGGTTTGGGTCTGTGGTCACCTATGCAAATTGGTGAGGATTTTTACCAAACCTTTCCCAGGAAGTGGGGTGCAAGGGTTGGGAGGATTTTGGGGGGAAAGACGTGTCCAAACTACGTTTCCCAGTAAACCCAGTTAGAGTTTGGTGGTGGCAGTGGATATTCCAAGGACAAAGGATAAAATTAATTTGTTCCTTGGGGAAGTTTTAACCTAAGCTGGTAAAAGTAAGCTTAGGAGGTTTTCATGCAGGTCCCCACATCTGTACCCTAGAGTTCAGAGTGGGGGAGGAACCTTGACACATGTCTTCCTCTTGGCAAATCAGTCCCCTCAGCCACCTTCCATTTACATTGCCTTGTGATCAGCTATTCCTGGAAGATCTTACTTTCAGGCCTGAAACTCAGCCAGGTGCTGCAGAGAAGCAATGGTTTAATGCCTGTCTCCAGGACAGACAATTAACTCCTTCCTGCTCTGACCCAACATCGGGTTTGTAAACCCATTATGTAATCCCAGCATGTAGCCACCCACTTGTACCCAATGGACAACTCACTCTACATTCAGCACTACAGTCTGTGCTGTGAAACACCATGACAGAGCATACAGAATGTACTAGAAGGTAGCTGAAGAAAAGATCCTACAGAAGCTTTATCAGTAATTTCTTTTTACTTGTAGGTCTCAACAGATTTGTTTTTGCCACAGAATTTTCTGTGTTTATTGTCAAATGATTAAAATGTGTACTTTGTGTGTACAATTTTTAGTTTCCCACCACAATGTGTGGACAAGTGATTTTATTTATACAAGAAATCCTCTTCCCTGAGATGAAAGGATCCATTTCCAGCCCCTGAAATCTCTATCCCATGCCTACATTCCTACTATTCACTTTGAAAAATATACACAAGGGACACTAAAATTGCACCTGGTTTTACCTGTGATGAGTAGCAATTCCTATAATAATCTGCCTAGTATATTTTCCTGAAGTACAAATATGTTGTCCAATATTAAAACTCAGCTTACTCACTTGTTTCCAATTTACTGGTTAGCAGTGAGGCAGAAAATAACTGTGTTCCTATATCTTACTAATATATATTTAGGAGTGCTTGAGTGTGTACATCTTACTTAAATACTCTGTTCCGGCTACATGCAAAGAAAATTGTGTATTGATAAAGTAATATGGACATCATTGCTGGCTTTGATTTTTTTAACAACAAATTTTACAAATCGGGTTAAGGTTGGTGCAGTTACCACGGACAGCCATCAGAGCCCAGGCTGAGTCTTGCAGGTGAATCAGGAAGCAGAGTATGCTTCAACTTCCGCCTGGAAAGTGGACCTGCAGCCACTGTGGGAAGGTTTACTGCTCATGCATTGGGCTCTTTTCCCATACCATTGCTACGCACCACTAATTGACAGCATCTCCTTTCATCTGTCAAGATACTGGACGGCCATATAATTTACAAATCTAAACAGTTGAATATTTAAAAGCACTTTGCATTGAATATGCACTAAATAAAAAAAATTGATTTTATAATTATTACCTTTAACTGTGCATTGCACTGGTTTTTACAGTTGTAGTTTACTTTTATGTATAAGGAAATTTTCTTGTAAGAGTTTATAAATTTATGAATGTTTGATTGCATGCCTGGGTTCATAATGTTCAACGCACAGAAAAATCTCATTCTGCTTTTGCAAACTTGGACTCTGCAGAAGAGCAACAGATAGACGCTTACATTGTAGTGAATTTATGAAGTACACTTGTGTATAGCACACTGATGCAAAATACATGAAATACTTTTTTTTTTAGCATTTTGTGTAGTGGTTTAACAATACTTTAAGTGCGTGTCATGGGTACAATAGGACTTTTTGGTCATTATCCTTTTCCCCTTCACATTTATCATTATAATTGGGATTTATTGTATGTTTAGGATTCATTCTTTTGAGAGATTTTGCTTTAGTTTAACTTATTCTTTCAGCTTGATATTTAGGAACACTAAATAGCTCGCTGTCAGAGGAAAGAGGTTCTTGCTTCTTCCACTGCCTGCAGCAGGTTATAGGCACAACCATTTTCAAATCAGTTCACTTTGTTTTACCTACGCTGCATAGCTGGAGTGTTTAATTCCACACCAGGGCAGCAAGAGGACCTAAACACTTCAGGCAGAGAGGGCTTATTTATGTCAGCAATTATTCCAATCCATTGTCTGTATGATGGACCAACAAATAGGACATTTTTGGGATACCAATTGGTAAGCAGGACAGTTTCCAATTGTAGTTCCACCCCCCAAAGATTTTAGGGAAAGGTTGCGGCAAGGATATTGTAATGATTAATGTTGACAGATGATGTTCCACCAATAGACGATGCTATATCTTTATCGTAGCCTTGTTGTCTTGTGTGTTATTATGTTGTTGATCTGACCTGGGGGGGATCAGCAGGAAGTTCAGTCCTGCTTGTGTGCATGCACTGCAGATGGTGCTTGCAGTGTCCCAGTAAATCTCTGTGGTCCAATACGTATCATAGTATAATGTCCTTCATATGCAAATTTAAAGGCTTACAATCGTGCTCTCTTACTTGTACATCCAGTGAAAAAGTGGTGAAGGTGCAGGAATGCTTGGCATGGAGACAGAAAACAGAATTATATTTGGACACCCACCTTCAAAGTCTGGGTGAGAATCCAAGAACAGTACTGCTGGCTAGAGCACATTTGTGCCTGAAGGAGCACAAAGACTTGATTCAATTAATCAAGAATATATACCTCCACATAAAAGCTGCTTTCTGAAGGCCTCATTCTGCTCTACACTGCACCTCATGTGCTCATTACACCACTGTGAAGTAGGTTGAAAATTATGATAGCAATCACTGACGAGACAAGAAAAAAGAAAAGGAGTACTTGTGGCACCTTAGAGACTAACCAGTTTATTTGAGCATGAGCTTTCGTGAGCTACAGCTCACTTCATCGGATGCATAGCATATCGTGGAAACTGCAGAAGACATTATATACACACAGAGACCATGAAACAAAACTTCCTCCCACCCCACTGTCCTGCTGCTAACAGCTTATCTAAAGTGATCATCAAGGAAGGCCATTTCCAGCACAAATCAAGGTTTTCTCATTCTTCCCCCCCCACACACACACAGACACACATACAAACTCACTCTCCTGCTGGTAATAGCCCATCCCTCTTTGAAACCTCTCTTTATAATGCGCATGATAATCAAGGTGGGTCATTTCCAGCACTAATCCAGGTTTTCTCACCACCCCCCCCACACACACCCCCCCCCTCCAAAAACCACACACACAAACTCACTCTCCTGCTGGCAATAGCTCATCTTACAATGTGCACAGCAATAATCCAAGTTTAATCAGAACGTCTTGGGGGGGGGGGGGTTGTAGGAAAAAAACAAGGGGAGATAGGCTACCTTGCATAATGACTTAGCCACTCCCAGTCTCTATTCAAGCCCAAATTAATAGTATCCAATTTGCAAATGAATTCCAATTCAGCAGTTTCTCGCTGGAGTCTGGATTTGAAGTTTTTTTGCTTTAAGATAGCGACCCTCATGTCTGTGATTGCGTGACCAGAGAGATTGAAGTGTTCTCCGACTGGTTTATGAATGTTATAATTCTTAACATCTGATTTGTGTCCATTTATTCTTTTACGTAGAGACTGTCCAGTTTGACCAATGTACATGGCAGAGGGGCATTGCTGGCACATGATGGCATATATCACATTGGTGGATGTGCAGGTGAACGAGCCTCTGATAGTGTGGCTGATGTTGTTAGGCCCTGTGATGGTGTTCCCTGAATAGATATGTGGGCACAGTTGGCAACGGGCTTTGTTGCAAGGATAGGTTCCTGGGTTAGTGGTTCTGTTGTGTGGTATGTGGTTGCTGGTGAGTATTCGCTTCAGGTTGGGGGGCTGTCTGTAGGCAAGGACTGGCCTTTCTCCCAAGATTTGTGAGAGTGTTGGGTCATCCTTCAGGATAGGTTGTAGATCCTTAATAATGCGTTGGAGGGGTTTTAGTTGGGGGCTGAAGGTGACGGCTAGTGGCGTTCTGTTATTTTCTTTGTTAGGCCTGTCCTGTAGTAGGTGACTTCTGGGAACTCTTCTGGCTCTATCAATCTGTTTCTTCACTTCCGCAGGTGGGTATTGTAGTTGTAAGAATGCTTGATAGAGATCTTGTAGGTGTTTGTCTCTGTCTGAGGGGTACCCGCATGGCCCCACAGTATGCCAACATTTTTATGGCTGACTTAGAACAACGCTTCCTCAGCTCTCGTCCCCTAACGCCCCTACTTTACTTGCGCTATATTGATGACATCTTCATCATCTGGACCCATGGAAAAGAAGCCCTTGAGGAATTCCACCATGATTTCAACAATTTCCATCCCACCATCAACCTCAGCCTGGTCCAGTCCACACATGAGATCCACTTCCTGGACACTACAGTGCTAATAAACGATGGTCACATCAACACCACCCTATACCGGAAACCTACTGACCGCTATTCCTACCTACATGCCTCCAGCTTTCACCCTGACCACACCACACGATCCATCGTCTACAGCCAAGCTCTGCGATACAACCGCATTTGCTCCAACCCCTCAGACAGAGACAAGACGTTCTGGTTAAACTTGGATTATTGCTGTGCACATTGTAAGATGAGCTATTGCCAGCAGGAGAGTGAGTTTGTGTGTGTGGTTTTTGGAGGGGGGGTGTGTGTGTGGGGGGGTGGTGAGAAAACCTGGATTAGTGCTGGAAATGACCCACCTTGATTATCATGCGCATTATAAAGAGAGGTTTCAAAGAGGGATGGGCTATTACCAGCAGGAGAGTGAGTTTGTATGTGTGTCTGTGTGTGTGGGGGGGGGAAGAGTGAGAAAACCTTGATTTGTGCTGGAAATGGCCTTCCTTGATGATCACTTGATGATCACTTTAGATAAGCTGTTAGCAGCAGGACAGTGGGGTGGGAGGAAGTTTTGTTTCATGGTCTCTGTGTGTATATAATGTCTTCTGCAGTTTCCACGATATGCTATGCATCCGATGAAGTGAGCTGTAGCTCACGAAAGCTCATGCTCAAATAAACTGGTTAGTCTCTAAGGTGCCACAAGTACTCCTTTTCTTTTTTCTTTTTACGAATACAGACTAACACGGCTGTTACTCTGAAACCTGACGAGACAAGGTAGATTTCCTGAGAATGGGAAAGCTTGCTGCACAGTCTGTCTGACCATTTGCTGACCCTGTTTCCCAGAGAAAGGTAAGGCCTACTGATCTGATGGGTTTTTAGACCCACTTTGTCCTCACATGCTGGTGGAGAGCAACCCTCTCCATCTCTATATTTGTAATTTCATGGTGCTAATTGCTCTCTCCCATCACTCACCAGAGTAACAGTTTCTAGGAGCTACAGGCGTTGCACAAGAATATTCCCCACCAGACTGCTCAGCAGAAAATGCCATGGTCCTCGGGCAGCAGAAGCTCCACTTGGTGGTCAGCAGTTGCTGACTGAGAAACAATGAGAGATTCATCAGCCCCTCTTCTGCTTATCTCTCAGTTAAGCTGCTCATCCATAAATCAAGCTGCATGGGGATGTGTAGGAAGCACTTGCAGAGCTGGAACCTGTTCCCTCCATGCAAAAGCTTTTCAAATCCTGCCTTCCAATGTATATATTGCAAGGACCTACTATCCTGTATCCAATATACTTATACAAATTAAGAGCCATATCCTCGGTCCCATTACATTAAATGGCAAATCTGCCGTTTACTTCAGAAGTGTTGCAATGTCACCTAAAATGAACAATAATTTCAGTACAGTAAGATACAGTGAAGCAGTCAAGAACGCTTAGGGTGACAAGATGTCCTGATTTTATAGGGCCAGTCCCGATATTGGGGGCTTTGTCTTATATTTTCTGGTCTCCCTAGGTACACTGTAAATTCCATAGTAGCCCAGGGCCATTCAGCTTGCTATCTGATCAAGTTCACACCATTAGCAAGTACTTTGGACAGAACACTGGTTGTCTTTGGTCTGCTAAACAGCTCATTATGAAACCTACTGATTGGCTGCATTTCTTTTTTGGCTATTTTATCAGCCACCTTGGTGAAATTAACCTTGTTATTGTTTTAGAATGAAAACAAATCTGTTGAAAGCCTCACTTCTACCCCATTTTCTGTGCCCCTCCCCCAACTTTACAGCTTTAATCAGTATATTAAAAAAACTCCTTAGAGATATAGAGAACACAGCAGAACTTATTTCCTTAATGCAGCAGACCTGCATAACCTTAAAATACACTGTATCCTAATAAAGCAAACCTAAAAACATTCTGGTGTGGAGCACAATATTTTAAAATAAATTGATGTCTGAAGGACAATATGTGTGTTTGAAAACTTTGAAAAATATTATTACATCTACTATTTTTTTCTTAAGGTATGAGAGAAATAATTATTTTATTTTACATTAATGAAATATAATAAAAGAAATGGAGACTATGCATTACAGTTTTAAATTGCCATTAATATGACTTCTGTAAGCTCTCTCATTCTGATGGACTTTATACCTTTCCTTAATGGAATTCAGACTTCCTATACAGGTGAATTTAGTTTTTTAAGGTGTTAAAATTTTAATGACTTCATTTCTTGAGAGAGACAAAAGGTGCTGTGTGCTGAGGATTTTCTAATATTAAATTTATTAAAAAATACAACTGTAAGTAAAATAACAAAAGCATTTAAACTTGGCATACAAATTAAATTAAAAACCAATTTTCTTTAAGAGCTGCACGAAAGTAAGATATTTGCTGAATTTATACATATGACTGGGAGTATGCAATGTTGTTGGCAGCCTGTGTAGAATTTAAACATAGATCAAGGTGACTTGCACCTCTATTTAAAAACAATTTTTTAAAATGTTTTAAAGCATTTTATTATTTACAACTGCATTTCAATAAAACCCTTAGATTAACTGTAAAATGCAGCAATATAAAAGACAGATATAGGACTTGTGGCTCAAATATCCAGACTACAGTTCAAAGGGTCTCAAAACTTGCCTTATAAGTTGCGTAAGTAAATGTGCATATGCAAATTATAGCACAATGTGTATGCAGAATAACAGATACTGAATCCCAGACCCAACCCATGGGCAGAGAGTGGGGTAGCCTCACCACTGCTACCACCCCAGCCTCTGCTTTAAAACAAGGTCCCAAACTCCTTTTCAACCCCTAAGAAGAGCTTTGTGACCACTGGTTGTGCATAATCATGAACATACTGATCATGTCCACACCCTGGTTAACTCAAATCAACTCCCAAGCTTGGGTTACATGTAGTCATATGGAGCTTTGCCTCTGACATATGCAAGTGGTGCAGAATTCCCACATGTGCCCACACCACTAAGGGGTACTCCTTGTTCCTTTCTCATGACCCTACATAGGAGAACTGCAGAGATTCCACTTTGCTGGGTGCCTTTCATATCCCCTATTCTGACAGGTGAATTTCAACTTTAATGAGTAGTCTTCAGGGTCATTTGCAATGGGAACCTTAATCAAGTTAATCACAAACATGTACAGTAACTACTAGCCATTACACAAAATAGATAGAAATAATATATTATTTACTAGTATATTAGAATGGCATATACAATTTCTGAAACCTCACTGCCCAGTATAAAAAGGAAGGAAGAAAACAAACTCTACTGTCATTTTTAGCTTACTAGACAAATATTTCCTGACATTGCACTCGTGAAAGCAGGTAGACATTTGCTTACTATAAACCTAGTGCTTTATGCTTGGTTTGGAAAAATAAATGAATTCATGTGTGTTACATTTTGTAGGCCACTAGGTATTTCTCCCACCTTCCGTAGACCTCCCACCTTATGTTTAGGTTGAAATGTTGAAATAATTTAAATTGTTTAACAGGCCAATGTCAGAATTTTAAATTCTTTTTGATTCAGGCCTACAATACGCTATCAATCAAATACAAAATAAAAGAACATTGCCCAAGAGTAGATGCTATGACAGCCCAGATGTATAATTACTAACCTATTTAGTAACACACTGCAAATGTGTAATAAAGATCAATGGCTTACAGAATAATTTGGCATCTAAAGCAGAGCACTATGATTGTATTGTATTTGTAAACATGTTTTAAGCTGTTGATAAGATAAGGTCTGTCAAACAGAGGAAATTGAAGTCACTGTGCAAAGATCCCTGAGATAGTTAGCAGCAGAAGAGAAAATTATATGCCAACTTCTCAGAGCATTCCTGCCATTTGTGACATATGCTGCCATATAGAAATGGCTTGTGGGAGATCCCTGAACTAGTCAGAGTAGACAGTGCCATACAAAATAAAAATCCCAAAGGCAAGGCTTCTGGTAGCAGCAGGATAATTTTAGGTATAGGAAAAATATGTATTACTAAAAACAACAGTTATGATCTTGTCATGACATTTCTGTGGTAGTAAATTAGCCATTCCTTTAAAAACAATAGCTATGAGTGATTCATTTCAGGTTACTGGTAATGGATTGATCATTAGATGACGCTGAAGAGCTATAGATGCTCCCCAAATGAACCACACTCAAAATTATTTACCAGTGAACCTCTCTGAGTTGTTCTCACATGTTGATGGCAAATTATCAACATTAGAAACACTTGGAAAACTTTCAGTTATAGTAGGCATTCTTTCTGGGCCTTAAAACACATTTGAGTTATATAAATCATTTTTCTTAATCCCCATGTAAATAACACAAAAATAGATGGTCCATTTGCAGACCTATGTTTCCATGGAAATGCATTTTCTCTGAACCTAAGATGATCCTAGATATTTATTTATTGGAAATAACAGTAATAAAACTAAACTATAGCAATAAATATTCTGCAACTGAGTTCAATAATCATATATTCCACTTATTGTATGCAATATTTTTTAATTTTATCAAATACTGTGGCAATTAAAATTTTGCTAGCCTATTCAAGTATAGACAACTTGCAAAGGGAACTGTGAAAACCAGGTAACAATAAAAAGAGGTGCATAAATGAACAAGATGGTAACGAAATGGAGAAAAGATGGAGTGAAAGGACAGAAATCCCTGGGAGATTTCCACTCTTATGATATCAGGTTACCTATAAATTAACAGTTTAATCAGTTCAATCATGTTTGCAGGAGTAAAGTGCCACAGTGGTTAGAATTTCTTTCTTTCTCTCTTTCTCTCTTTCTTTCTCAAACCTATTTAGACAGCTGCAAGCTTTCCAGTGTCAGCCTCAGCTTCAACACAGACACTTTACTGGTATTTCCCATCCCAACTCCACCAAGTTCAGTGGTCCATAGACAAAGGCAAAGACAATTTCCATGCAGATAACAGCTTGGCTAATTAAGTCACGTGTTTAGAGACAGGCTAATTTTTTAAGGTATGCTAAATGTTAAGCCATGGACTTCAAGGACGATTATCAGCACATTACCATTATGCCTTCACATCAAATTTACCTGCTTTTTGCTCTGGGCCGAGATCTTTTCACTACACTTCTTTGACGCTCTCGACTTAGTTTGGTCTGGAGTCAGATCCTAGAGTCTTCTCTGTGGTCATGGTATTGGACATCTCCACCATCACAATTTTCATATCTGGCCTTATGTCAGTAATTGAATTCACTATGTCCAGAGACAGAATGGCCCAGTTGTCTTTATCCCTGCAGACTCAGTTCAGTGATACTCATGATAGGCACTCACAGTGAACTTCAAGAAAAGACAGGTATCAGAGGGGTAGCCATGTTAGTCTCGATCTGTAAAAGCGTCCCGTGGCACCTTATAGACCAACAGACGTATTGTAGCATAAGCTTTTGTGGGTGAATACCCACTTCGTCAGATGCTAATCTATAATTGTGACATTATGAGTAAGTGGGTTAAAAGATGGCAGTGGAGAACAGAGTTCAGACAATGGATGTAATTGTATGTCATGTCCACTGGATATAGCAGAGAAGAGAAGAGCCTGGTTTAATAAAAATATAGGGGATCACTTCTTGTTGAAACTGGCCATTGTGGGCTACCCTAGAAGAGGCACAAGCCACCATCCTAAAGATAATTATGTCCATGAAAATCTCACTTTTGATTGGCCTGGTAGCCAAATGAGTGACATAGGATTCATATTCAGAATGCTTTGATAACAGTGCGGTCCACTAGGATATCATACTGACTCACTGAGACATACAGACAGTTTTACCTGGTCTCAATATGCTGAATGTGAATCAATAAAGCATTTAAAGGACAATTTTCCACTCACTCTGAACGTCACTTGAAATTATTTAGTCAATCAGCAATCAGGACCTCAGATTGTTTAACGATAATGCAGTCACTTAGCGTTTTCCAGAAATTGTGTCATCATCATTTCCCGTAGAACACTCTGATTTTTCACTGGCAATAAAATTACACATCCTTTTTTCTTTATTACTAATGGGATTCATAGTAAATCATTATAAGACAGTATACTCTATGCTAGGAATTGTCATATTCAGTTGTAGCCCATAACAATCAATAGTCTTTCAGCAAATGCCCATATCTTTAGAATATTTTCTTTTAACATAACTACAAGGGATATTAATATTCTCATTTTGTAATGGTGGTTTTTCCTTAATATTTATGAGTTACACAAAAACCCTGGTGTCACTTATAGGTGCCAATTTCATAATAAAAAGATGGTTTACTCTACTTTTTGAAGAGGCATATGGAAAACGAGTCTTAGTTGACATCTTGGTCAAATGCTAAAGCCTCAGAGATATAGTTATATACAATGGGAAACAATAGGGAAACTAACAAATGAAGGTTATTTTATTTACTAAATGGAGAGGTGGGATGATCTTGTAGTTAATACACATGACTTGAGGTAGTAAGATCTGGATTCATTACTACTTTAATCCTGGCTCTGCCGCAGACTTTCTATGGTATCTTGACTCAGTCACAACCTCTCTGAATCCCAATATCCCAATTTGTAAATTGGGGGTCACAATACCTACCCACCTAACAAGGACTTTGGGAGGCTTAATTTGTTTATGTTTGTGACATGCTTTGAGATCCATGAGGGAATGCATTACAGTAACATTATTAATAATATAAATGTTAATTATTCTCTCTGATCTCCAAATATTCACTGTGACATACTTGGGTGCAAACCAGACCAGTGAGGGGCTGTGTTACCCCTGCACTGCGACCTTGGGTGACTTACAAGATCTTGCTGGTAGTAGCTCCCAACTGGGCTGCTCACAAACAGTCTTCCAGGGTGCAAGTCACACCCTGAGTGTCTGTGTGTAACTGCAGCCTCCCAAACACGCTTGGGCTACACTCTGGCTCTCACCAACCTTAATTATACTGCAGGGTGACTCCACTACACCCTGAGTCCTGGATTTCTCCCTAAAATCTATGTCTTGTACTGCCCAGACCTCTCCTGGAGAAGTCCAAATATTAAATCCATTATTCCTTTATGGGAATAAAATACACAATTTACCACCCGAAATAGAGTTAGCCAGACATTTTTTCAACTTAAACACACTGGATTAGATGAAACAATAAAACAAGTATATTATCTAGAAGGAGATAGATTTTAAGTGAGTACAAGCAATAAGGCATAAAGGTCAGAAATGGTTACAAGAAAATAAAGATAAAAATGCTTTCTAGTACCTAGTTTAACAAACTATATTAGATTTTTAATTATATGCTTTGAACAGCATTACTGACCAAACTTTTCAGGTCAGTTTTCCCTGAACATTTGTTTACTGCTTAAATACAAATTAAGACAAGCATACACTCCTTTCTTCAAAACAGACCTATTTGATGACTTTTGCCTGGGCAGGGCTAAGGGGGGTTTTGAACACCGGCTAATAACATAGCACAGAGGGAAAATCATAACTTTACACATAATGCTTCTACATAAATTTAACCATGACAATATTGAGTAGCAAGTTATACGTTTTCAAATGATACCTCACAAGGTATACGTTGTACAAAGATTATTACAATAGCGTGTTGGATGCGAAGACAGTGGTGCATTCCATCTCTCTCTCTCTCTCTCACACACACACACACACACACACACACACACACACACACACACACACACAAAAGCAAGGAATATAATAATGCACAGGAGGGTGGAATAGCAGTCTCTGTGCCAAACTGATGCTTATCAGTTGTCTTTCAAAAAAGTATTGTCAGATGCATACAAAATAAACCATAACTGTGTTCAAAGACAAGCATAATATGGCTCAGTGGGAGATTTTAGTTTTAAATGTCATATCTGGAAGCTCATTTTTGAAACTTTTTTTCCAGAGAATATTTTGAAAGGAACATGATATGTAATTAATTCCTTGGGCCCGATTTTCAGAAGTGCTGAATATTCAAATCACCCCTTGAATTCAATGGGAGTGTGAGTTGTTCTGCTCTTCTGAAAATCAGGCCCTCCCTGTCTAGCTGCTAGGAAAATATCTATAAGAAGTGCTCTGCATAAGATACTTTCCCTCAAAAAAAAAAAAAGACAAAGGAAGTTCTATTTAGATGAAGGTGACAAGATGACTGGGCTACTCCCTCTTGTTACTTTAAGGGAGCTAATGTAAATTTGCTTCAAATCCTTTGTTCATTTACTGTAAAGTTACATACCTTTGTATTAAATTAAAACACTATAAAATGCATTCCACCTATATTATAAAAACAAGGAAGCATATATCAATAAAGTTAAGGGTCTTCATTACAGTAAAAGAATAGTTAAACAATCCAACTGCAGCTGTCATTTTGATGATATCATGAGTCAGACTGGACTGAGAAAACTCCAGTCATAACAAAGACAATTGTTTAAGCATACTTTACCTTACACAAACATACCCTTGAAACACTTCGAATTCTCTCAGTCCTAACATGACTCATGATTAATCTAGACCTCCTGTTGAGAAGTATAAATATATACTTCTGTATAATAGGACATCCACACATATATTCTCTGAATGGTGATACTGGCAAATAATTGAAAATTTCATTTCTAATACAGAGCAGATATGAATCAATGTCCTAAAGGATAAAGCACAATATGGGGTACTAGTTGGTGTCTGCTACAGACCACCAAATCACACTAGAACTCAGATGACCAGCTACTTACTCACCTGTTTATAATGTATAGGGAAAAAAAGCTGTGTAATCATGGGGAACTTCAATTTGAGTGGGATATGCTGGTGCTCTCAGGCTGCCAGTAGTAAAACTTCTTTGCAATTTCTAAATGTTATAGATGATAATTTCCTACCTCAAAAAGTATTGCAGTAAGCAGGTTGAATTCTTTATTAGATCTCACTGTGACAGATAAATAGGAACTGATTACAGAACTAAAACTGAATATAGATTAGATATAGACGATTATGACCTGATCATATTTATAATGTGGAAACAGAATAAAGTCCAGACTAGTAAATTGAAAACAATTATGAGCCAAATCAGTTAAGAAGAATAATTTAACCAGAAAAATGTAAATGATAATTGGGAATTGTTTACAAGCATCCTATTTGATACCCAAAAAAGCCACAATCAAGGCTGAAGGCCATATTGGTTAAAAAAAAAGACCTGGTTTAGAGAGGAAGTTAAGGCAGCTAAAAATATAACAAATGGAAGAAAGGAGAAGTTGATAGGAATGAATATAAACCAGAAGCTAGGAACCTTAGAAAACAGATAACAAAAGCAAAGGGACACAAAGATAAATCTATGGCTTGCAGAGTTAAGGATAGTAAGGAATTTTTTAAAAAGTATTTTAGTAACAAAAAGTATCCTAACAATGGTATTGGTCCATTGCGAGATGGAAATGGGAAAAATATTGATAATAATTCAGAAAAGGCAGACTTGTTCAATAAATATTTCTGTCCTGTATTTGGAGAAAAAACAGATGATGTAGTCATATCATATGATAACAATCTCCATTCCACTAATATTCCAGGAGGATGTTAAACAGCAGCGACAGCAGTTAGACACTTTTAAATCCTCATGTCCAGAAAACTTGCAGCCAAGAGTTTCAAAGAAGAACTTGCTGGACCATTAACACTGGTTTTCAATAACTCTTGGAACAATGGGGACGTTCCAGAAGAATGGAAGAAAGTTAATGTTGTGCCAGTATTTAAACGTGGTCAACAGGATGACCCGTATAATAATAGGCCTGTCAGTCTGAAACTGATCCAGGACAAGGTAATGTAATGGTTGATACAAGACTAGATTAATAAAGAATTAAGAGGAGGGCAATATAATTAATGCCAATGAACACAGTTTTACAGGATCTATTTTCCATAAAACTAACTAACTTGATATCTTTTTTTATTAGATTACAAGTTTGATTGATAATAGGTAATAGTGCTGATGTAATATGCTAAGACTTCTGTAAGGCGTTTGATCGAGTACCACACAATTTATGGATTAAAAACCACACCCTAGAATGATATAAAATTAACATGTCACACATTAAATGGATTAAAATCTGGCTAACAGGTCTCAAAATGTAATCGTAAATGGGGAAACATCAAATGAGCAGTGGGGTCCAACAGGAAACTGTTCTTGGCCCTGTGCTCTAACCTTTTTATCAATGACTTGAATAAAACAAAATCATCACTGATCAAATTTACAGATAGCACAAAAATTGGTGAGTGGCAAATAAAGCAGAAGAGAGGTCACTGATACTGAATGATCTGGATTGCTTAGTAAACTGGGTGCAAGCAAACAATATGCACTTTAATATGGCTAACCGTATATGCCTAGGGAAAAAAAAAGACTGTAGGCATACGTACAGGATAGAGGACTCTATCCTGGAAAGTAGCAACTCTGAAAAAGATTTGGGGTTGTGGTGGATAATTACCTGAACATGAGCTCCAAGTGAAGTGCTGTGGCCAAAAGGGCGAATGAAATTACCAAACAGCACAATTTTGAGTAGTAACATAAAGGTTATTTTACCACTATATTTGGCACTGGTGTGACTGCTGCTGGAATACTGTGTCCAGTTCTGGTGCCCACAAGTCAAGAAGGATGTTGATAAATTGGAGAGGTTTCAGAGAAGAGCCACAAGAACAAATAAAGGATTAGAAAACATGCCTTATAGTGATAGGCTTAAGGAGGTCAATTTATTTAACTTAACAACGAGAAGGTTAAGGAGTGACTTGAGGGGGGGAACAAATACTTAACAATGGTCTCTTCAACCTAGTCGAAAAAAGGTAAAACATCATCCAATGGCTGTAAGCAGAAGCTAGACTGGAAATAAGACATTCATTTTTTAACAGTGAGGATAGTTAACCACCAGAACAATTTACCAAGGACTGTGGTGAATTCTCCATCACCATTAATTTTAAAATCAAGATTAGATGTTTTTCTAAACAATCTGCTATAGGAATTCTTTTGGAGAAGTTCTATGTCCTGTGTAAAACAGGAGGTCAGACTAGATGATCAAACCGTTGCTTCTGGCCTTGAAATCAATGAATCTGTGTCATCCCCTAGCATGGGTGCCAGAAGGGGGGAGGGTGGGGAGGTCAAGGGGCCATGGCCCTCTCACTTTTGAAAGTGGATGGGCCTGTCCTGTCCACTGCTTGCCACAGGGAAGAGCGGCCTGGGAAGCCCAGGCAGTTGTGGGGATCTATGGACCCTCCATGTGCCCGCGTGAGGGGCCTGAGAGCAACCTCTAGTCCATGTCCCCACCCCCCGGAACCCTGCCCAGGGAAGATGGAGGGTCCGCGGCTCCCCATAGCTGCCCAGACAGCTCTTATCATGGCCCAACTGTTGCTCTTCAGCCCCCAAGGCCTTACCACCAGAGCAGACCAGAAGCTGGGTCTGGGTAAGAGCGACGCAGGCAGCTGTGGGGAGCTGCAGACCCTCCACCTTCCCTTGGCGGGACACCCAGGGGCTGGGGACATGGGCCGGGGGCTGCTCTAGGATACCCCCACCCCTGGCAGGTGGAGAGGCTTGGCCAGCTGGGAGTGCCTCAGGGGGAAGAGGAGGGGCAGGGGCAAGGCCATAGAGGAAGCGGGGCCTCACGGGCTCCCTGCTTTTAGGAAGAATCCATCATCCCTATTCCCTAGTTTACATTGGGTTGTTGCTGCTTTGTCTCTGGGAAAGATCCAACTGGCCATTCTTCAGCAGTAAATATGAAAAGGCTTGCACAAATCAAAGTATCTTGAACTTCTACCTGAAGGTGGAAAGACAAGAAATCAGGTTGTGCTTGAATAATAGGGACTTCCATAGTAGAGGGCCTGTCATTGAGAATTTCTGGCCCCAGTGTTCCAGTATTCCTTTGAGTGGGACCTGATTAAACAAAAATCCTGTTAATCACAGCTGGAATACAAAAGCTGAACCTGAGCCTCCTAGATATTCTGTCAACAAGGTGCTGTCTCCCTACATGTGATTTAGCTGAAATCTTATTTATATAGCTTTTCATCTGTGACTGGTACGATTTGTATAATACTCTTATTTAATTAAGTCATAAAAGTGTAAGAGGAGTTCATGTAAATTTTAAATGATCCTAGGTCTCTTCAAAATGGAAAAGGCACAGTTCCTATCCTGAGAAAATTATCATGTTAATACAAACAGAAAGATCAGTTGGAGGAGGAAGAAGAACATTTAAATAACAAAGACAATATGGTGATTGGCCATGTATTGTAAAGCTAAGATTCTGTTACAAACAAACACCACTTTTGATTAAGTTATTCCCAATTATTCCTCAAATTTTTCAGTATAAATCAACAACAGATGTCTCAGCAGAAGTGGATCTCAAGAGGGAATTGTTTCAGAGCAACATGAATGAAAGAACATAACTGTATAGAAGTTACATGTGCCAAACAAGAAAGTTAATTGCACTATTGAGTGACATGTCCCTCCTTGAAGTGAAAGGCAGGTCAAATTTTAGGTTTTCAGCTGAGGCCTACCTCAGTTTGGCTGGCATATCAGAACTGATATGACAGCTTGTGACATGTGTTATTCACTTGTCATGAAACGCTGCAACCAGTGTTGGCTGAAGGTCATGAGCCCCCTTGCAAATGTCCAAACAGGGATCCTCGCATCATCTGACCTTCATGAAACCTACAGAGAATTGGGTTTCTCTAACACCAAAGACTCTATAGGTTCATAAGCCTGATGAGGTTACAATCTGTATATATCAGTCAAGCACAAAGTATTGTGTGTGTGTGTGTGTGTGTGTGTGTGTGTATATATATATATAAACTTGAGTGCAACAGTCATTGATATGATATGTATTGTTGTATATTGTATGTGTGTTTGTGTAATATATATATTGGTTGGTCCCAGGATATTAGAGAGACGAGGGAGGTGAGGTTATACCTTTTATTACACCAACTTCTGTTGGTGAGAGACACAAGCTTTTAAGCTTATATAGCTCTTATTCAAGTCTGCAAAATGTACGTAGCGTGTCACAGCTAAATACTAGGTGGATCAGATTGTTTAGCATAAGTAGTTAACACATGTTTCAAGGGACCATTCACGGTGAAGTCCCATTAACACCCCTTCAGTCATGTCCAGGAAGGAAATGCTGCGTAAGGAGGTGTGTAGCGGGTTATACATTGTTGAATCCAGTATATCCAGTATTAATAGGATAGGAATAATAAATGCAAATTTCCCGTTCCTACACAGCTTGACTAAGCAGTTTGGGCTTCATGTTTACAAATAAGTATTCATTTTTCACATAAAGCTAATTTTACTTAGTTGCTGTTCTGGCATATGGAAAGAAGTGGCTGAGAAAACATCCAGGACAGGACAGTCTAAATAGACTGGAGAACAGCCAAAACAGAAGACCACTAGGGTTGCCAGGTATCCAGTTTTGGATTGGAAAGTCTGGTTAAAAAGAAAGACCAGTTACATGCAGTAACCAGCCTGGAGGTAACCCACCGGAGGTTGGGTGGGAAGAGCAGCAGCTGTGGCTGGAGCCTGGAGGAGCTGCTCTCTGCTCACAGAGAGAAGTGGGTGGCTGGATCCTGACCAGTTCCAGCCTCTCTAGCAGAGAGGCAGGTATGGGCTTGGAGAATCCAATCTTCTCCTCTTCTGCCCCACTGTGCCCCAATTGCCCCTGCCCCTTGCTCCAGGAACTGACCCCAACCCCTCCACACTACCATGCCCTGACTGAGCAGGCAGGCAGGCTCCGTGTTAGTTCCTCCCAGTCTGGCTCTGTAGGCAGCAGGTGAGTCCCAAGACAAGAGGGAGTGAGCAATGGAAGGAGGAGGGGAGAGGAGGGAGCAGGGGGTAGGGTCTGGGGGAAGAAGCGGGGCCAGGGTGGGGCCTTGAGAGAATGGGGGGGGCAGAATGTCTGGTTTTCAGCAGCTAGGAAGTTGGAAACCCTACCATGATCATTCTGTAGCCCATAGCTACCAAAGGCAGGAACTAACAATTTCCACAAACCAGCAGGAAAATGTCCAACTTCCACTGTGGTGCATTATATACATTTCATTGTATTTGAGAACCTTAAAAATATGAAATACACACAGAGTAGGAATAAATTAATTCTACTATTGACAGTCATTAATGAGCCTGTCCTTGCTAGGTAGATACCAAATGTTTGATAATCTCCCAACGTGTAAATAATGAGTACCTGACAACATTTATCTGACTTATTTATTGTAATATGATTTTTTAGAAAGCGAAACTGTCTGACAGTAAACCCATTGCAAAGTGATGAGTTTATCACTATGGAACTGAATTAGAACTAGAGCAGATACAAAATCTTTTTTGTGATACCTTTGCGAGAAACAGGGCAGCTGATCTTGGATGTAGGGATATACAATAAGATAACATTAAAACGAATTAATAAAGGGGCCCTGTGGTTTAAACATAGGCTGTCACATGAAGACCAGATTTCATCCTTGGTACCCCATCTGTGGCTTCCAGAGCCAGCAAGGGCTTGGAATGTTCAGGGTGCAGATCTCTCAGCTGCCAGGAACTGAGTAACCCTCACTGCTCTACAGCAACCTCAGTAGTGCAGCTACTTTTGGCCCTGAAGGGAGTTCCATCTATGTCCTTTTCTCCCTAAGGAATATGGCCATAACAGAGAACACGGAGAGGGAGAGGAAAGGAAGGAAGGATTTCTGGACTGAGGGCTGCAGCTGGAATACTGTAAAGCAACAATAGTAAGTAGGGGACAGAAAGATTGGTTTGTGAGCAAAGAGTAGAAGAGTTAAATATGGTCAGCTTGGCTAAAATGTAATTTGGATTGGGTGGACAAGATAATTGTCTCCACTTTTTCCATAGCCACCCACACATAAGGTGGAAGAAAGGTTTTTTTTAATGGAGTACAAAAACCAACAACTGCTGAAGAATATCTGAAGGATAGACTTTTGTGGAGGCCCACATCTTTCTCCCTTGTGAAAGGGTTCAAATATATCTGATTACATCCACTTAGCACATTTCCATTTCCACTTTACTGTCAAAACCAGTAATTCTAGTTATATCAGCCTCCTGAACAGTCATATTAAATTATCATATTATACATATTTTTCACTTTCCATTGCCTCTTAATGGGCAAACATCAGTAAGTCAGCGAACCTGCTAACCAGAGTTCAAGTCCCCAGTGACTCACTTGCTTGCAGCTTTTAAATTTTATAGCCTATTAGTTTTAGACCAGTCCAGACAACCTTCTGTTTATGCTTAGAAAGAATTATCACATCTATCAACAAGCAAGGGCAAACAATTAAGGAAGCCAAGACAAATTAAGTAAAACCACAGGAAATTATGAGATTCAAGGATTATCTACACATATTTGGGTGTCAATGTGACTACTTCCCTATTAGAAGAGACTGCCCAGGACACTTAAAACCACTTCAATATCCCTCAATCTTCTGTTTGTTATTCCCTTGGAGGGTGCTGGTTCTAAAGTGCAGGGGAAAGAAGGTTATTTCATGTCTGTTTTTAAAAAGTACTTCAGAAGCTACTGACATGTAGAATTCAATAGTTTTCACCATCCATTAGTCTAACACATGAATTGAAATATTTTCCCACTTTTGACTGGCCAAATTCAAATAACAGAAAAGAATATCACCCCAAAATGTTACTGAATTATGCTTAAGAATACCATTTGCATCATCATTCTAATTTTAATAAAATCTTCACTCTAATTTTGTGTGTTGTACTTTTAAGTTAATCGTAGTATACAATATATGACAAACCACAAAATGTTTGTCTTTTTTGATAGAAACACAATTGCAAGAAATATTACAGCCATAGTTTATCACTGATGGCCTACAGTTAATAGTTATAGTTAATAATGAATGGTAGCTGAAATGTGTAGCGATGCTACTAAATACAGTAAAGAACTCAGGGTTGAAAAGACCTTTGCTGAATTGTGGGAGCCTAAGCCATTACTTTCTGCTAATTTATTGCTCTTTTATATCTCTCTACTCTTTTGATTGTGATGTGAAGCATTATTGCCAACTTTCAGGTTGAAAACTTTCAAAAATCATGAGTCAAGTCCTCCCCCCTCCACCCACCTCAAATGAAACTGGCATAAAAGTCAAGAAATTTTAAAAAATAAAAACAAAGAATTCTTTGTCTTCTGGTTTTTGAGCCTGGAGAATTCACTTTTTAAAGATCTTTTCTCCACAAGTATGAGGGCTAGATTTTTTTTATTAAAGTCAAGAGTCTCATTAAATCACTTGACTCAGAGCTGAGGCTTTAAGGAAAACTCAAAATTATGAGAGTGCTGACTTGTCTTCACATGTGCTGACTTGTCTTCTTAGTCTTCAGATGCAGTTCTAGTGCCTTTCCTGATGTGTTTCGCTTTTTTTAAGAAGCAGAGTTATTGTTAGGATTTGTCACTCTACCTGTTTACTTCTACTGCTGGTACTCAGACATGTGAGCAGACCTGAAACTGTTAACAGCCATGTTAATTCTGTACTTACTGCTTAGAAAAGAAATGAGCAGCAGCAGAGGCAAGAACTGAAGCAATTAATTGGGAGCAGGATCTTAAAAATGGATGAAAGTGGGGTAGAGTATCATTTTCTTTTCCTTCATATTCCCTAACAATAATGAAGCTAGGCTCCAGGGTTTAGGGTTGGGGGTAAAAGAGTAGTATGTGCTAGAGACAGGGAGCCTTCACAGAGCTGATCTGCCTACAACTCCATCTATTCTATAATCCAGGGAGCTCCAGCCCCTCCAGTGACAAGTAATGAGAAAGTATATCAAAATGGCAGAGGCAGACTCTCAGGCTTTAGAAGGTTAATAGCAACTCCTTGAATTCCATCAGAAAGCTCAAAGGCAACCAGTAGGAACACCAGTGTTACATACTTCCAATGTGAAGATCCACTCAGTAAACAGCTGCAATATTCTGGATTTATTTTTAGCCTCTAAATGGTCTGCAGGTAAAGGCCCAAGTAGAATATGTTATGGTAGACTAATCTTAAAGTGACAAAGTCGTTGATAAGAATATCAAGGTCTTCATTCAAAACAAGAGTAGATAGTGATGTCATTGGCATCACCTGTTTTCTTACAAACAGAGAGGACCACTGGGTTTCAGGGTGACTGAGCTATGTCAGCAAAGGTCCCAAGTATTTCCTGATGTTGTTGGTGTGAAAGAAAACAAACAGTCTTCACACTGAGTTTGTCAGCAACAAGTCAGAGACATTTTATTCATGCAATTGCAGGGAAGACAGCAATTGGACAGAGTGTCTGTCCTTAGGCAAATCTTCAAAGTACAAACAATATAAAGCAATATTTAAACCCCTTTGTTAAATATAGCTGTGTCCTGTTTATACATTTTTCTTCCCATTATCTTAGTCAACATTGCATTGCATTCTTATTTTAAAGCAAGGTCCCTTGTAGTTTTCCCATCCGCCTCGCACAAACCCTGCTTCTACAAATCTCGCATTATTAGGGTTAAGGTTGGCCTGTTTCTTGCTCTGTCTCTTAACCAAACTAAAATAACTGCACACAAATCCTCTTTTCCCTTTCACACTTCCACATTGGTTAGCCATGAAAGGGCACATATCTACTGTTTCTACTGCCTCATTTGCAAGACTGGGGACAATTTTGACGAGGAGAGCGGTGTGACTGTCCATTCCTGCTAAATTAGTTTAAATAAATCTTTAGCCCTTGACACTCCAGCTTTCTGTCTTCACATTTTCCATATGCAAGACCATCACAAATTCCTTGGATTTAATATTTAATCTTGTTTTTATAAAAAGGAAATTAAATTGCATTCTGGAACACTATTTCTTGTCTTCCCAATCAGTAGGGATGGGCAAATAGAAGAATGATTCCAAATCTCCAGCCTTAATTCCTAAGCTGCACTCCTCTATATTTACTTATTGTGCCAAGAGACTATAAATTACTATGTACTATAATATAATGAGATATATCTAACCATAGCTGCATCACACAAGAAAGTGTTTCCAAAAGCCATTTCCCAGCCTTATTAACATGTTCCACTTATATGATTTGCTATAAGTTAACTAAATTCTCATATAATGCAAATTATAACTACATTTTTGTTGAAAAATTATGAAAAAATATGTTTTCTTGAGCATTTTTGATAACAGACCTAAAGAACAGTTGTTTCCAGCAGAAGTCATTAATTCAGACCAAATTTAAATTTTGAAAGCTAATTAAAAAATCTGTTGATCTTCATTGCTTTGTGATAAAGAAAACACAATTTTAATGTTTGCACTAAACTAATTTTATTGACAAATGCTTGGCAACATGGAATGCCAAAACTTCAAATTTAGTGAAAAGCTTACAGTGTTTTGATGAATTCTGAAATGTATCCAAACACTTAATTTTGCAAAGCATCTGTTACAAACTAACTCCTGTAAGGCAAAGCATTTCAGTGCATGTTTTAGTTTTATAGAAAAAGTTCAGTTTAATTGTGCACATGATCTTCTGCCAAACTGAAACCTCAGGAAGATACAATCACAAATTGTACTGTCTAACTACTCTATAAAACAGGCTTTATTATGGAAAACTGGAGTGCTTATTCATTTGGTGGTAAATTTTCAATAAGAGCTACTTTACTGTGGGAGAAAAAAAACAACCAACTCTCTTTAAATTATTGATGCTTTTCAAACCTGATGGAATTAAATACAGTATCAAGAACTGTACTGTATTTTGCTTGTGCCCAGCACCAACAGTATAAGGTTTTTTTGTTTCTTATAAATATCATTAAGTATACCAATATGAAGAAGTCACAGTTCAAATTACATAAATTAACCATATTAATTTGACTATTGTATCACTAACCTTTCACTTTTTTCCAAATTATTTAATCAAAATATGGCATGTGCGTGCATATAAGCATTCATATTTACTTTGGGGGGAAAGGAGGAAATGTATGCTTTCCAGGGGGTAGTAGAGTATGAAGAGTATCAGATTACAAAGAAAGGAAAAGTAAAACAGGAGGGTGAGATGTAATTCAGTTATAATCCTCTATGTATATCCTTTTTGATTAGTCTATAAATATACAATTACTGTGTTTATATCAAAACATCTCAATGACTTCAATATTTCTGCTGTTATTTTCCTGTGCGATATAGACAACTACTTTTATCCATACTATTATTATTTTGTGAATATGTTTAGCATATTACTCACAACATGTGTTAAATCTTCCATTATAAGATATTCAGTTAATATTTTTCCCTCCTATTGATCTACAGCAAAAATAATTTCCTGGGTCCAAAGATTTGAGATTTTTGTGGGGGGGGGGAGGAGTCCCATATTTTGCATATGAAAGAGCACCTGGCTGTTTTGCATTTCACACAGATAACTAGGGTAATATTAGGAATTTTATTATATAGAGATTATATTCTATAAACTAAACAGTACTGAATTTGCACTATTTGTTCAGAATTAGAGCCAATATTTACTGTCTGCATTATCTCATTCCATTCTTTTGTTATTTCATATTTACAGTCTCCACTCCATAACTGGCGTTTGTCCTTTAAAAACAGACACAAGATCACACATTCTAGACGTAATTTTGATTTCTGAAACCCCAAGCCCTTATATAAATTATTGTAATACTGATAGCTTATTGGTTACTTTTTTCTCTGAATATATATTTTTAATAAAGTAAGCAATCTACATAAACTAAATGTGGAACATTTTTTAATATATCATAGAATCATAGGACTGGAAGGGACCTCCAGAGGTCATCTCCAGTCACCTGTACTCATGGCAGGACTAAATATTATCTAGACCATCCCTGACAGGTGTTTATCTAATCTGCTCTCAAAAGAGGCAGCACCAATGAGTGGGCGAAACATATAGGTATGCTGGTGGAAGGAGACATGGCTCTTTCACTTATGCTCTTTTGAGTTGGGGGACATGAATTTCCCAATACAGAGGGCTTGTTATTGGAAACTGAAATGCAAGGAAGTTTATTGTTATATTTACATCACAAGATGTAAGCTATGGCAACTTTCACAACTCTAAGCCTTGCACCAATTCATGTCTTTCAAGTTCTCAAAAAAAATGTACTTTGTTGAGGATAATAGAAGAAAATCTCCTGAGGATATGTAGTCTCCTTTGTGATTACTGTTCAGCAGCATATACTTGCTTAGGTCCTAAGGTGCACTGTATCATAAATCAGTATTAATATTTAGCTATCTGACACCTTCTGAAAACTGTGACTGAGTCTTAGGGGACAATGTTTGCTGTAAATGAATTATTCTGAGTTGTGCTGCTTGCTTTTCTGTTCTGCAAAGAAGCTGCTATGAATAAGCCCCAGTGGCATGCTGTTTGATTGGACTTACAATATTTCCATCTCTTTTCTTTACACATATTATCTTTGTAAACTGTCAAAAGATAATGTGGGGAAAAAAAAAGATGCCTTCGATGCCAGGCTTTTTAAAAGAAGGATATAAATAAAGTTGTTAAACAAAAAAACAAACAAAATCTTTCACTTCTGCATTTCCCCTTGCATAATATCATTGCTTGTATGGCAGCATCTTACTTAGGCCATCCCAAAATTACAACCAAGCACTTCACATATCTCTTAGAAAGAATTAGCAAAAGGTGGAACTGACTAACTAAACTAGTTTCCCAATGAGTATTTTCATATTTCCACGTATATCCCAATGCACTACCACCTGTGATAGATGGAGTTAGTATTGTAGATAGATAGATACTTATAGTTTAGTGGATTTACTTTGAGCTTCCTCACTAAAATAAATCCTTCTTTGGACCAAGGTTAGGCACAAGAACTTTCAAGGCTAAAGGAATTTATTCATTTATTGTTCCTTTATGTCAAAAGGATTTGAATAAAGTATATAATGGGAAATGTAATTGTGTGGTAAGGCTCCAATTGCAACCAGCAAAAGAAGAATGAAAGCTCTCTCAGAACTTTTTGCCTGGCCTGTTTATGTCTGGCACTGTAGCGCATGAGTTTCTCTAGGAAACGCTTCCAGGACAATGGCCAATATGACAGTGATTCTGTTAATAAAACGGTAATATTGCAGTACATGAACATTGTTCATATTGTTAATACAAATTTGTTTTCCCAGTCAAATGTAGCATTGCCTAGTGCTGCGAGATGATCCTCACAGAGACAATGATAAATCACAAATACTCCTAAATAGGATAATACTAGCATGAAAGTGAAAAGAAATAAGCATCTACAAAACACAGAATAAAAGAGACAGCATATTTAATAAGAATTAATGTAATATAATGCCAACTGGAGACAGCAAGACAACACGTTTATTCAGTTAGCCATACAGACAAACCATGAAGGCAAATATTCAGTATCACCATTCCTGAGTAAACAGCAAATCAGAAATTATGTCAGAATAAACCAGGTAAGTCCAAACACATGAGAATGAGCCATTGATCATCTCTCATCTATGATGGAGATGTCAACTCCCAACATCTTCATGCCATCCTCACCCATTTTCTAAATTTTCAAACAAGCATCTTTGTGCATACTACTGTGGGACGAGCTCCTTGTAAACATTCACAAAATCACCTCTCTCATTGTCTACTTTGTTGGTGTAGGGAAATAAGCATTGCTCCTCCCAGTGCCAGCAACAACCTAGGAACCAGAGCTGGGATTCAAGGTGATGTTTCCAGAACCACCTTCCCTCCTGGATTAGTCTCAGGTAGGGCAGCTTTAAAAATCTGGAGGCTCCAGACCTAGTGGTCCTGCTGTTGGGGGCAGATGGTGAATCAAAATATCTCCTGACCATCTTAGCACTGTCCACTTCTTAAGATTGTTGACTACCTGTAGGTTCCATGGTGATAATGTGCCACTGTTACCTTCCCCAAGCAGACTTTCTACCACTAAGGCTCAATGCTTATGTGTATTTGAATCTTCAAAGCACTGCAAAACTGTTCACTGAAACTACTGGTTTGTATATTTGCTTGTTCTGGCTTGCTGTTCATCCAATGTAATTGATCACCTCAGTCAAGTGACATTGTTTCTGTACCCTAACTGGATGCTCCAAATCCCACAAAGAGCTTTCAAAATGGATGTCAACCATACGTTCACAAACACTCATCCAAATATATTTTTCTGAAGCTGTCTCTTTTTGGCAAACCTTCTTGTGAATAAAATATTCCCTCATACACACATTGCAAGAAGAAAATAGAAAGATTTGGAATACCATCAAAGCAAAATGGGTGTGTTTTTATTCAAATCAACATGTATGAATACTTTCTGCCAATTTTCTCAGCACTGGTATTGAGGAGGCTAACTGAACACAATATTCTGAATGCAGGACACATGGAGAGTGGGTGATTCTAATTATAAAGAATTCCACTTTTTAAAAAAATGTCTTCAAGCACCATATACTGTCTATTAAACAATAAATCAGAAGTAATTAAAGAAAAATATTCTAACTCCTGCAGTTTGAGTTCCAACTAGTACTGAACTGACAATTGATTATTATGAAGTTGTTGCATCTCAATCATACTATCGTGGAGGTCTCTTTTGTATCAACAAAGCCAGCACCTGCCTGCTGACTGAGGAGCGGTACTGGCAGTCATGGAACATAAGTAATCTTGTAAATCCTCACCTTCATTTTTTCTCTGTAGTTGCTGCTAATGAAAATGGTAATTAAAAGATGTAAGATGTTTCTATGGAGAACTTAGGTAAAAGAAAGAATTTAAATAATCAGCTGTTCAGGAAAGTTCAGTTTGGCTGCATTTGTGAGTCATTGTGCATTTTAGCAAAAAAAAAAATCAGGAACCAGTTTAAATGCATACTTATAACTAAAAAGAGCTTCAGGTTCAGTGTCATGTTCTGAGCACTGAACTGGGAAGCTGGGAATTTCTGAACTCTAATCCTAGAGCTGAAACATGAATATCTCAGTAGCCTTCAGAAGAATAAAACTAGATCTGTGCAACAAATATAAAGTAATACCGGTGATCATTAATTAAAACAAAAATAAATTCACCTTGAATTCTTTCATGGCCTCTTTTATCCACTTGTCAGAAATGTTTGTGTACGCAAAACTTTGGAAGGCAAAATGTACAAAATGTTAATGTATGTACTCAGGTGAACATTCATTCAGGAAGTGTTCTAGCTGACATCTTGGAGGTTCTTCTAAGTTTTCAGAGTCATCCAGTCAGGAATTGAAAATTGTACTTAAAGATTATCTTGCCTTTCCCCCCCACCCCCAATATAGGCAACACAATTGCTTTTTTGGCTATTTTCTGGTGATTAGTGAATGACTAGCCTGTTTTCTGTGCAGGCAACCTTTAAAAAATAACAGATGCCCCTTGCACCTTTCAGTGGAATCAGACCAGGGCTGCTATGCCAGCCAGTTATTTACAACAGAAAGATTTCATATTCTTGCTGTTGGAACAACCTTGTAAAATGGCATCTCAGAAAGGATACATGTTTACCTGTGAACAAAACTATAGAATTGTCCTCTGATCTGGTTTAAAAAACCAAACCAAACCAACGACAACAACAACAAAAAAACTTTCTGCCTGTGAAACAAACAGCATAGTAATGGCTGGCAAATTACTTTCTTATGTGGCAGGGAATTCCCAACAGCAATAAATATTGCTATTTTCCTTTAATCAGTCCAATAATGTGTACCACTCAGGCTGTGCAACTGTCACTGCATTTCTCTGATATATTAGATAATCCTAGTGCTGAGAAGAATGCAGGCCATACTTATAGAATGGGGGATGCTATCCTGAGACGAAGTGATGCTGAAAAAGACTTGGGGTTCATGGTGGATAATTAGCTGAGCATGAGCCCCCAGTGCAACAGTGTGGCCAAAAGGGCTAATGCAATCCTTGGATGTATAAACCATGGATATCAGGTAGGTGTAGAGAAGTTATTTCACCTCTGTATTTGGTGCTGGTGCAACCACTACTAGAATACTGTGTCTAGTTCTGGTGTCTACAGTACAAAGAGGATATTGATAAATTGGAGAGGGTTCAAAGAAGAGCCACAAGAATGGTTAAAGGATTGCAAATCATGCCTTATAGTGATAGACTAAAAGAGATCAATATATTTAGTTTAACAAGCAGAATTTGAGGGATGACTTGCTCACAGTTTGAAAGTACCTACATAGGGGAAAAATGATAATGGGCTCTTTAGTCTAGATGACAAAGGCATAACAAGATCCAGTGGCTGGAAGCTGAAACTAGACAAATTCAGTACACAGTTTGAACATTAAGGGTAATTAACCACTGGAACGACTTACCAAGGGTTCTCCATCACTGAAAACATTAACATCAAGACTGGATTTTTTTCCTAAAAGATATGCTCTAGTTCAAACAGGAATTAATTCAGGGAAGACTTATGGTCTGTGGTGTGCAGGAGGTCAACTAGATGATCACAGGTTTCAGAGTAACAGCCGTGTTAGTCTGTATTCGTAAAAAGAAAAAAGAAAAGGAGTACTTGTGGCACCTTAGAGACTAACCAGTTTATTTGAGCATGAGCTTTCGTGAGCTACAGCTCACTTCATCGGATGCATAGCATATTGTGGATCACAATGGTACCTTTTTTATGGCTTTATAATCTATGAACCTGTGATGAGAACTCAGAGTGGTATCCTCAGATAAAACTGCTATTGCTCCAAAATGGGTAATTTTGTCAAGGACTTACAGCCAGCATGGTCCATTGTATATGGATATAAATAAAATGATAGTTTCTGTGGCACACAGCGGATAGTCATTCACTAAGAAATTTATATAACTCTCTCAAAACATATGTTTTTCAGATAAACTGAGGCCCAGACTGCTTGGTAGCAGCAAGTCCTACCTAAATAGATTGGATCCCACAATTAATTAATTAATTTTACAAGCATACTCTGACTGCCTTCAATTCGTGGTGCAACTACTCAGATCTGTGCTGACCATTTAACAGCAAACGTAAATTTTGCAGGTGCAACTTCTGTCTGCAAAAGGAAAGCCTCCTTTCTGAAGATTTACCCATAAACATATATTTAAATCAAAATGAGAACAATGACTACATATTAGAAATAAAAATCATTATTTCTATAAAATCTCATACTTGTATTATCAATGATTTTAAATATTTTTTCAAGATAACAGATTTTGTACAATAGACAACTTTTTCTGAAGGAAGGGTATTTGTTAGCAGTTATTGAAATGTTGCCATCAGAAAGCATCGTTTGTTCCCATTCATAATTCAGAGATGGCAGAAGCTGACTGTTCAACATATATTGGAACTACAATGCCCTGCAGCTCCTGCTGCAATGCATTATTGATATCCACTACTGGCATTGACGCATCCCTGTGAGTGCATTCCCTCTACACTTTGGTATTTTAAATGGAAAACTCTTGATTGTGGGCTTCCTTTTTCTGGGAGTTCCGTAAACAGATGGATATTTGGAAAAGATGAACATCCTGTATCATGCTTTGAACTTATGGTGTTCAGAGAAGGCCTGTATGCGACACCATTTATATATCAGCTTAGTTCTCAGTGGGTAGGCATTAGCGACTTTTCACATGAACAGTTTCCAGAGCTACCACCCCCCTTGGGAGCAATATCAAAGTTCTAATTGGCTGATCCCATGACTCATGTAGGCAGGTTTAAAATCTGAAGGCTCCATATCTGTGCTTGTACTGAATGTTAAGAGATACTCACAGTTACTTTCAGACACATGATGTTTGGAGAATATGATAACTCACACACTTATATTTTTGGTTTACTAACCTGATAATATGAAATGTTCAGGCTAAGGAATTTGCTAGGTCTCTGCTTTCTGTCAATCAGGGACAGACCAAAGCGTCAAAGAAGATAACATGCCTGAGCCATAATACCTGTAAGTATGTTTACACAGATTCTGGGATGAAACTTCATAACATCTATTATGTGTTAACATTCTAGACTATTTTATTTTACACTATGTTTTGAAAGAGTTATTCTGATTGTTGCACTGGATATTTAATAAGAATCTTTAACTGCACTTTGTAAATGCAATAAAATGGTAGATTGTAAAACTAAAAACCACTTGGTCTAAAGACAAATACACTTATGAAGTTGTCTTTTCAAAGACCAGGCATATCCATCTTGTATAAGATTCCAGTTTTGTACAGAGATAATCCTATCTCAAGAAAGCAACCTCAGTAAGACATTTATGTTTTAGCAAGTATCGTGATTGTGTAAAAAAAATGTAATGACATGCTCTATTCAGAATACTTCACAGAAGAGTGATATATAAGAGATGTTGTTGTTGTCAGAGCTATAAACAAAGCAGTAAAAGAGAGCATTCTTCCCAACTCCTTTTTACAAGGAGAAAAACATTGGCTTCATTACAGAAGTATTATAATTCATTTCTTTTATAAGCACTCTAAAGTCTTCATTCTGTTAACTTTAAAGAAAGCATGTAGTGTTGGTTCTGGTTACTTCTAACCTCATGTTTCCTCTTTCATGTGGAAACCTTTGTTTATTCCTTAAATGCTAACAATGGTCTACGTTCCTTTTGTGATATTTATTTGCAAATATTTTACATCTGAATGCAGTAACTTTTTGAAACCACTGTAATGTGAATAGCAATATGCTTTTTGTACACCTATAGCTACGGCATTTGTTGTTATAACTAGTTACTAATATAAAAAGCCATTTGAGAACAAAATTATTTATATTAATTGGGGACTTGGTTAAGTTAACCAACTACTTAAGTAACTTCTTAAACTCAAAATAAAAATACCCTCTCCAAAGACTTTTGAGTGGCAATGCCTTCTTTGATGACTGAAGAATTGGTTTAAGAATTACTGAAGTTTAAAGGCTGAAGCAGAATTCCAACTCTCATTAAACCCTGTTGGAGCTAAAGGAATATCTCAGAAAAATGACTGAATAATGATAAAAAAGTTAAAACTTCAAACTTTAAAAATTATCTGAAAATTCCCATCACAAGAACAATGTCCGTTAGAGAGTTGATGAACATGCATTAGGATTGCATATTCATGAGATGAAAATGCAAACAAGACCAACTCACAATGGTGTTGAGCCAATGAAAGGGTGACAGAGCAGCTGATATCTGATTCTAACTAAACCCCTAATGGAGGAGAGGGAAGAGTATAAAAACTCTTTGAATTGAGCAAGTAGCAACACACTGCTCATCTCTCTCAACTTTAATAGCAGCATTAAATACAGCATACTTCTCTCAATTCTACCTGTGCCAGCTGACATCTCTACAAGCAAGATGAAGCAAACAACTAATAAGAACAGTGGTCTCACTTTAAGCAGCGAGGCCTTTTGTCTGGCTTGTCAGAAAAAGTGTTTTCCCCATTAGGGGCTAGAGAGCCTGAGATTTACCTGCAACATGGGGACAGCTCCACACTAGGTCAGTGTGGTGACAGCCCCTCCAGGTAAATGATTATGGAATTACCTGCACTGTGCAATTTTATCTGCCAGATACTCCTAGACATTTAGGAATAAAGTTGCAGCCTCAGAGGCATGTGCAAGGGGAGGCAAGCAGGGCCATGCCCCACCCTCAATAATCATCATAGGGCACAGAAATTCTCCAGCCCTGAGGCCATGGAGGGAGGGAAGATCGGGCTGGGGCTGGGGCTGGGGCTGGGGGGTGGGGCAAAGGGGGCGGCAAGCTCCTTCTGGGCCGGGGGAGCAGAAGGGGGCAGCGCGCTCCTTCCATGGTCAGGGGAGGAAGGGGGGGCAAGCTCCTCCTGGGGCCTGAGGGAGGAAGGGGGGGCAGCGAGCTTCTGTGCCCCCTGCAAGTGGGGTCAAATTTAAATTCCTGCACACACTCTGTGCAGCCTAATTCAACCATATCTAGTAACTCCTGTCCTTCTTCCAGCATATCCAGACAAAAAAAAATGACAATCCAACATCAAGAAAAGTTTAAGGGGGACAGAAAGCTTTAATTTTGATTGCTCCTTCATCTTTGTTCCTACACTCTTTTAAATTGAATTTAGATCTTCTTAAAAAGGCCCAATTCTCATTTACACAACAGACATTTTATACCTCTCTCATAATATAATTTAATTCTACTTTAATTTCACCCTACTAGAGCAACATAGAAGGGCCCAAATATAAGTGAGAATCATGTCCACAATGAATGTGCCTACTTCACTGTTTTGAGCCTTGTGCATTCATTTACACCCGTATAAAGAGGATGTAATTAATGGCCATTCTGTTTGATACCACTTTACACCCACTGTGTACTGGTGTTCATAACTACACAAAATGCAAGAAAATGGGAAATCAAGCCCTATGTCTTTAGCATGGCATTTAATCTGAATGACCCACATTTGGTCCTGAGTCCAGTCACAATAGACACAATTTATTCCAAAGATTAAAAAGCATATTCACAATCAGAATAGAATGATAAATTTTTAATGTTACTTTATGTTTCAGCTGTCATGTTGCCTCCCACACTTGGAATAATTTAAATGTCTTTGAGGCAAGTTTCCTTTCCCCCCCATCTTCACCACCCACCCTCTGCCTTCTGTAGGTTCCCTCTTCATTGAAACCCTAGTGACTAAATTCATGCTTCAGGTGTAAAGCAGGTTTATAGGGTGAATGGCAGTAAACATGCAAGCTTTAAAGGGCTCCTACAACTGATTTTGAACCCCCTGGAACACAGCTGTTATATTTTGTCTAGAAAAATTAAGCTAATGCCAGGTTAACAACACTGCCACTTATTTAGTAGAAGAACTTGAATTCCAATAAACTGTTTAGAAAATGCTCTTATTTACTTTTATTTACTCTTGGCTGTTATGGAATTCAAAAGATAACTTCAAAGGCCATTACAGTGCAGTGTATATTCACAGCATTGCTATACGTTTGGTGGAATCTAAATATTTTTAAAAAATGAAGGAAAGAAGATAAAATATACTTTAAGAACAGATACAGAAACTTCAATTCTTAAAGCAGACCCACCAAAATATGAAACACAGATATAAAGAGAGGGATCAGTAAATATTAAGGTCCCATGACTGAGGGAGAAACTTGCCATCCTTGTACCATTATCAGCTAAAAAAAAAAACAACAACCCTTTTGCTTCAGAAGGCCAGTCACCTCTTGAACTGAATTTTATATATTTTGGTCTCAGTATAGGTATCCAGTTTTCCAAGAGTACAATATTCTACTGATTTTATGTATTTATTTCTGTAAACAAGCTCTCCTTCATAGTTAAAATTATCTTTGATTTACAGGGACTTGCAAGAGAACAAGGATAATACCCAGGGTAGTTACCACATGACATAACTTTCTAACCTCTGCACTTATTGTAGAAAGTAAGAAAAAAAGATCTAAGGCCAGGGCTGGTGGGAGTCCAGATAGCCATGTAGTTGGTTAAAATAGATAAAAGGTTTAACACAGATAATATTTACTACTCAGTGACCCAGCAGAGAGTTCCATAGTCTGCATTTTTCACATGAAAATAATTTTTATTTTAAAATGATCATTTACATGGCAACATTAATTTAGATTGTAGATAATCACACTGCAGTCTTTTCTCAATCCTTATTGATACATTTTTGCCTGTAGTAGGAGTTTCACTTGGATAAGAAATATTGGCTTCAGGATCAGTCCCACTGGAATTACGTTAAAATGTATATTGAAGAGTTCTGCTGCCCCGTGAACTGTGGGAGGAGACAGGAAGAGAAGCAGCAGCTCTTACTGCGGAGGTCCAGCTGTGAATCTTTCCTCTCCTCCTTTGAGATGTCACCACAGAGGTAGGGAGAACCATGTGTGGACACACCAGAGGATCACCTGAGACTCTGAGGGTTTGGATCAAAGGACTATAATCAAACAACAGCCAGACTCACTGAGACATCAGGTATGGTAGGAAGTAGCCCATGGAAGATATATAGGAGGTGGGCCAAGTGTAGGCCAGTGTACACTGTCACAATTTCAGAGCCCTGGGCCAAGACTTGACTGGAGCAGGAGGGCCCAGGTCCCCCTATGCACCTCACATCCCCTACGCCTTTGGATGGGCAGGACTAGGGGTTTATTGTCAAGGAAGCTGACTGACTTGAACCCCATCAAGTGCTCCCATACACACTGTGTGAAAAGAGAGATGGGGAAGCAGGTCCTGACCAATATTCCCTCTGACCAAACCAGCAACCGCATTACAGAGATACACTTAGATAATCCTGGCAAGTGACCCACATCCCCATACTGCAGAGGAAGGCAAAACCACCAAAAAGTAACTGCAAACCTGACTTGGGGGAAAATTCCTTCCAAACTCCACATATGGCAGCCTGTTAGACCTTGCACTTGTGAGCAAGAACCAGTCAGCCAAGCACCCGAGACAGAAAATGCTTGGTGCCACCTCAAAGCCCTCACCCTCCTGGTTCAATGTCCTGTTTCCAGCTGTGACCATCCCAAATGCTTCAAAGGAAGACTAAAAAACAAACAAACAAAATGAATATATGGGGGGGTGGCGGCAAAGAGTGAATTCTTTTCCTGACTCCTGCAATAGCCAGTTGAAACACTGAAGCTTTTGGAAATATAACACAAATAGGGCTGCTGATCCCTGTCCCGTCAACCTTGTCATACAATCACACTCAAATTTGTCTGGACTTCTCTAAAAACTAATTAAATTATTTGCCCCACAACCTCTGTTGCAGAACTTTACCCCTCACATTGCCCCACAACTCCTCTTCCAAAACCTTCTAATTTCCATTCTGAATTTTTTCATGGCCGGTTTATATTCATTTGTTATTTGTCTACATTGTCCATTAACTTAGACATTTTGTTTAACTAAAAACAAACAAACAAAAAAACAAAATCTTATAAAAGCTGAACTACTGTTTTTGTATTGATTGAACTAAACATTAGCTACAATTGATTGTTGTTGGCATTAGCTCTTAGAAGGTGACTCAATATTATTAAGTAAAGCTTCCAAGAATTCAAATATGTTTAATATTTGACCACCATGGATACAAATATCTTCCTTTAATGCTTGACCAAGGCTCTCTGTGTCATTTTAAATACCAGCAAGGTGATCACAGTACAACTTTCAGTACCATATGGCCCCTAATGCATGGGATAAGCATTTTTCCTTGGATAGACCCTCTTATAGGAATGGACTTTGGATCTGAAGACTCACTTGCATCGACTTCTTTGGGTCTTGGGGATGTATGGGGAATAGACCCCATCCTACAAGGGATGTTGTGCCTCCACTGGCTCTTCTCCATGACAGCACCATTCCTGCAGGAGGTATACTGCCATTGGCTGGAGTCGCCTTGGAACTGCTTAACAGCTGCCATGCAGGGGACAAAGAGGACTTAATATGACTCTGGAGGCTATATCACTCCTTCTCCAGATTTCTCAATGCAATTCTTGGAACAGCACCATGGACAGCAGCTCCTCTCCTGCTCTTTCTGCTTCAGTTCCAGCATAGGACCGTCTGCATGAGGTGAAGAATGGGGATAGTTCCCTGAAACCAGGACTCTTTCCCCTTCCTCCCCAAATCCATTTTCAGGGGAAAAGGGAAAGTGTGTAATGGGATGAGCTGGCCCTCAGTTTGGATAGCAAAGCTTGTACAGGACCACCACTCTCAGTCCCCTAAAGTTGGCTCTGAGGTAGATTTAGAATGAAGACTGTCCCTAGCAATCAGAGGCAGCTGAACTATAAATGTAACAGTGCCACAAACAGCTGGTTGCATTCCATGCACTATCACATTTATGAGGCGACCTTGGCAAGTAGTTAATTAGGATAAACAGAATATCAAATAAATACAGAACAGTAGACTTGGCTAGCACTATCCCCATAAGCAGATGTTTATTAGCAAATACTTAACTACTTTAGCCTATCGGGATACAGCATTTTGTATAAAACAGGACCTCAGTTGCCACACTAACTCTCTTCCATCAATGGTGCTAACCATCTTGTCATCAACAGCTACATTCCCATATAGTGTGATGAGAGCATGCCAGAAAAACATGTGCAAAACAAACCTCAAATGCACAGAGGATCTGGACCTACTTCCTCTAAAAAAACCCAAACAGAAACAAAACAAAAAAACCCATGTCTGTTAAAACAAGTTGAACTGGTGTTTTAGGGTCCCACCTAGTTCCCTATGAGATTGGGTGAAATTTACTATGTGTATATGCAGTACAAGGTCTATACTCCAATTATGTCCCATCTAATCCCTAAAAATAGTACTTAAATGGGGTTTAGACTTAATACTGACCCTTTGTACGGGGGTGAATTTCACCCACAATTCTTATGGGGACAGATCCTGTCTCAATTCTTCATCAAAATCCCCATCTACTTTAATCGGCGTTCAGCTGATTACAAGCAGAATAAAGTCCTCAGAATCTGACCAATAGTTTTAATTTAATTTTGACATGCACATTTTCTGTTAATATTTTAATTAGAACTGTTCAAGGTTAGTTTGAGCAAAGTTTGTGTTATTGGAAAGAAGAGGATACTCTCAGACTCAAAGTCAATATCCTGTTCAGGGACAAAATTTGCAGTAAAAAAGGATAAAATGTCTGGGGTTCAGTTTATGAAATATTGGCAGTGCAACCTGAAGGCTAGGATTATCAAATGAGCCTAAGGGACTTAACTCCTGTTCAGTGGGATTTAATTTCAATTGGATTTCAATTGGGGGTGGGGGGTGGAAATCAATGGCTTGCTGAGTTTCATCTGTAACAATCCAGACAGATAAACAATTCCACAGGTACTTCTTGAATGTATGCGAACAAGGAGTAAACCACAGAACTATTTATAGAGATTTTCAAAGACAGGAGAAAATAAACACTGCTATCTCTGTGCATGCAAATCTCCCATTGGTTTCAGATGGCCAAAGCTCTACCAAAGTAAGGATTGTGGGATTGGAGCCTTAGCATTCTTTTCTCTTTCATACTTCTCCCCCCATAGTCCTAACTGTTTACATGTGAAAAGCTATAAAATAAGTCTGTGTAGGAAATTGTTGTTTCCTTTATAAATGTCTGACAGATCAGAAAGAGGTGCACTGTAATCTAATTTATACAGATCTCTCTAATAAACACGGAAACTACACCATATTATCCTGTCTTTTTAGCTGTTACTTTATAAAACTCGTCAGTCCTGCGATTGAATGTGGATGGCATAAATTAATTCGTCCTAATGCAAAACAAACACTCATGAAAGTGTTCTGTAAAATTTATATTAGAAAAAAATGTTTAGTTTCAATTACAGATGTGAATTATTGGTATCGTCTAATTAAAAATCTTGTTAATCACTTAAATCGTTTGGATAACTGCACTGGAGATATGGATAAACAAAATCTACATTAACTCGACTTGGCTATCAAATGAATTTAATATGAGAAGAGCTTATTCTGCAGAAATGTGATTTTCATGAGTGACAACTACAAAGTCCTCATGATTCTCCCCCTGTAGAACCGATTCCAATTTACTAACTCTCCCTTCTGCTCTGAAAAGACAATATGTATTGCTTTTTCATTAATAATACTTCACACCCAAAGGGAGAATTCTAGAGCATTTTACAGTCAATTACTAAGCCTCCCAACCTTCCTATGACAAAGGTAATCATCATTAGGCCCATTTTATATGTAACCATTCTGGAAGACATTTCTGACACAAGCAAATAATAAATATTTATTCTGTCAAACTTCAACAATTTTAACAAACTTCTGAAGAATCATCCCCTCACTCAGAGAGACTTGTTGCAAAATGCTCAGTGGTCTTTCCCAGCTCAGAAAGTGGTTACGAACAAAAATGTCAAACTTGAATGATTAAAATTAGTAAATTCCACATTTAAGCACTTAAATCAGTGGTCCATTCCCTGGAATGCCACACATTCTCAGCTCCCAGTAACTTCTGTGGAAATTGTAAGTGGCAGGAACCTCTGAAAATAGGAATACAATTTATGTTTGGAAACTAAATATTGATTTAGTTGCCTAGCTATAGGCAAAGACGTTCGACAATTTTGGCCAGAGAGTTTTGTAATAAAAAAGACCAATTTTAAAATCCAAACTTAAAAGCTGTATTATTATTAAAAGACTGAGCTTTGTTACAGTTTGTTGTTAAACATAATTGTGATAAGTGTATTGGTACTTTGTGAGGAATATCTATATCAGTAACTAGCATGACACATCTGTCCTCCATACACAAGGATGGCAATTTCCCCTAGGGATATGGCCAGGTAGCAGAGGGCATGAAGAAAGAGGCCCTTCCTAACATTCACCAAACAGCTTACTCTCAAGGGTTATTAATGCCAGAGCTAGTCACCATAATAGTAGCAGTCCACTCTTAATCTTGTGGAGAGCACCCAAAAATAGGAGAGAAAACTAGATTGAGACTCCTAAGAAGATCTGAAATTGCTAAATGTAAATTGTTTCTGTTCTGTTCCTATAATTTAAGAAGAAAGACGTTAATTTAGGTTGTAGTGAAGCATAAGATTAGATGAGATTAAATCTGTATGTAGCCTGTTTGTTGTTGTATAATACCTTTTTCTCTAATGCTTTGTTCCAACCAGTAAATATAGATTGTTTTAAGAAGTCTGTTGGTGACTATCGCTGATGACAGGTTCCTGAAGGGAGGGAACACATATACCAAAAACCCAGCTGGACCTGCATGGTGATAAGTGGTTGGTATACATGGGGCAATGTACTTTGGACCTGGACCAAGAGTAGAAGAAAAGCAAGATTCCATCATGAGATGCGTAAGGGCAAGAGGCGTAATATCTGAGAGTGAGAGCTCAGAGACTAGAAAGGGGGCAGAGGTGTAGCTAGCTCTATAATATTGACAATAATCACAATATGCCTTTGTACACACTACGTATCAGTCATGTGCACAAAATGCTCACTGTTAAAAAAGGGGTGGGGGGGAAATATCTTAACTACTCTCCTCTTTTACAGACTATAGTCATGGCTAGAGCTGACTGTGATAAAACCACATACTGAAACAAGAGGGTAAAGACCAATTCCCATTTCCTCTGAAAGTTAATCTGGACTATAACAGATAAGTATAATCAGCAAGGCATTTTAGAATATTATGTGACACAAATGCCACTCACCAAAAACTGGTCAGATCTGCAAAATCAACAACTTAATGGCAACCTCTGAAGAGCTCAAATACAAATGGAAGCAGCTTTGGAAACAGATCTGAATGGAATCTCATTAAACATGATTGCCAGGAATGCAAAAAGTAGATTACAATCTACAATAGCGTCTCCACTTGCTAATATAAAAGGTATTTTCATGCAGACATTTATGTTGACCCCAGTAAGTATGACTGCCTCAAATTACACTCAAGGAATTAATCATGTAAAACACTTGTCACACATTTCCAAAAGCCTTTCTTTTGAGAGATCTTACTTTTGGGTTTTTTTAAAAAAGTGCATCCTTGGGAGCAACTTTTGTTTAATTTCTCAATTTATAGTTGTTTAATATAATGACATATTGTACTCTATTGTAACTAACCACTCCTTTGTAAATTCTTAATGTGATAAAAGAACTGTTCACCTCCTGTTACACTGAGCAAGTATGGCTACATTTTTCCATCAGACATTCAGAATTAACAGCTATTGATTTAAAAAGGAGTAACCCACAGGCAGAATAATCCTCAGGCATATGAGTCAAGACTGCATCCATAGTAAGGGAGGAGGGGGGGAGGGAGACCATGTTTCTAAGTTGATTTCGGTTGGTGTAAGGAACAGTTAAGTCAAATGCATTGAGGCACAATAAAATCTCCCTCAACAAGAACTAGTGCCAGCTAGAAATCAGTCTTTTCACTACTGGAACTTACAAAAGGTTTGTTCCTTTTACAGTTGCAAGTTGATAAACAAACACTGTGGTTCAGCACTGCAAGATTCTAGATGTCCACTTACATCAGGGGCAACTAGTATTCATTTGAGAAGTAAATAAAATGCCCTTTAATCACCAGTTTAGGCCAGGTGAATAGGTTATGTGCTGATAATTTTTCATGACAATTTTGCAGTCCTGTCTAAGATGATATTTATCAGAGATCAGCGATTACAAAGGAGGGGGCAGACTGGTAGATTGGTAATCCACTTAAATTTCACACACAGCATAATATCTTGAACTGGGTGACATTACAGCAGAATTTCGATTTGTGATGTTTGGGTTCTTGAAGAAAAATTGTAATGGGAATGTATCCCACTGACATGAATGACTCAGGAATCAATACAAAATTTACCATGGTTTAGTCCGTTACTATTCTTTTCAGCAGTCAGATTATGGATACAAACATTCACAATAAGGTGCATTAATTAATGGAACTGCATTATCTCCCAGTATAAGTGGTGTGAATGTGTTTCAGATATCTGATCGGTCATACAGATGTAAAACCAGAGGACTCAACCAACCTCTTTTGGGGGTACCCTGGTGTAACTGAGAATGGTTCAGCTTGTTAAAAGACTCATTGCTTGCAGCCATATCACAATGCAGAGGGCCAGGCATTTCCCCCTTGAAATTCCAGCACAGTGGTTTTCAAGCTTTTTTCATTTGCGGACCCCTAAAAAATTTCAAATGGAGGTGTGGGCCCCTTTGGCAATCTTAGACATAGTCTGTGGACTGCCAGGGATCTGCAGACCACAGGTTGAAAACCACTATTCTAGCATAATAGTCGCATCTGTTAACAAGAAGAAAGGGTGGGGAGGGGAATAGTCAGAGATCCCAACATATTCCTGATGACACCAACACTTAGGGTCTTGGGCTTCTGAAGAAGATGAAGGAATAAATTCACCCACTGGGAACAGGCTATGTAAATAGCTACTATTCTGGATCCTTCAGTCACAGCTTTAAAAAAACACTTTTGGTTTGTTTTTTTTTGTTTCCATGGAGCTCTGGATGGTGACAGTGATCACAGACTTATTGCTACTTTCCATATTTACTTTCTCATTAGTGTGCATTAGATCATTGGGATAAGCACAATAATTTTTTTTTCATTTGTAAGGATTTTCCAAGGTGTTTTTTTTTTTTTTTTTTAGCAAGGAGTATGTTAATATTGGCAGAAATGTTTCTGCAACATGAATGAATTCCTTCCTGGATGGCTCAACCAGACGAAGAAGCCAAATCCACAAGTTTCTGATATGTAGATAGCTACATAACGTCAGCCCTATAGATCAGTAATTTCATTTTTTTCTGTATATGGTTACAAAGTAAAGATAGGACTAACCACAGTTTCATTACAGTACCGTGTTAACATTAAGCTGTCAGTGACTTGTTACTGAAATTGTGACATTATAAATATTGTGGCCCTGGCCAAGGTGGGCTCAGAGCAAGATACAGGAGGAAAAAGGCAGCTTTGGACTCAGCCAAAGCTAGGAATAGGTCTTGTTCAGTCCCACAGGTAAATTAGAGGAGCCTCAGGGCTACTTTAACTTGTGCCCATTTGAAATTTCCTCCAGGGAGCCATTGCGGCAGCCAAGGATAGGCGGAATGTAGTATGCTTCAGCACATTACCTCCCACACTCTCTACTCCAAGGGGAGGGCAGTTGGTGGTGGAAAAGGGCTTGAATGCACAGCTAATAACTTAGGCTACCTTTGGGGGTTTTTTGCACTGTCATAGTGGCACAAAGCAGCCTTCTCTGGGCCAAGGATGTGGCCCTGGAAGAGTAGATCAAAAGCTAACAAGAAACCATTAGGAAAACAGAAAATATATGTACTCTGAATAAAAAAATACAGCCTACAGAAGTGGGTTAATTAAGACAAAGTGCATATTACTGTGCAAAATCTCTGTTTATATTTTCTTTATCAATTCCTTGTTCAGAAATATACATGGATATAATGATTTCTTCTTGATTTCTACATATTATAATAAATGTACTTCATGTTTATCTCCATGCAACTGTGCATTATTTTTGATTAACACACAGAATAGGAAAGAAAACACATTTACTAAGACTATTCATTTATCTTATAAAAATGGCAATATAAAATGAATCAAACCCTCTTTGTAAATTAATCATTTCCGTTTGGCTCAGAGCAGTATGCCACATTAGAAAAAGATGCTTAATATGCGGATGCTTTAGATAATACAAGTAAATCTCATCAATCCACAATGGAATAATTAAAGAAAATAGGTTAACTTAACCAGAATTAATTTATTATATATTTTCTGACTTTATTTTTGTTTTTTCATACAGTCTCTGGACTGGGTTGTACATTTCCTAAAATAATTTGGGTCGGATATTCAGACACATTTCTCAAGTGTCCTATTTTCATGTGTTTCATGTAAATATTTCATCAACATGGTTTCTTTCAAACATCTAGTCAAATGGTGGCTGTTGTAAACGCCATACAAAGATCAAAATGGAAAAAAAAAAGATCAATATAATTATATAACTGGTCCCAGATGCACATATAAATACAGAAATATGGCTTTTTGTATCACAATAGCATGGAATGTTCTTATTCCAACAATAGATTTTCTAATGAGTAAGCTTTCTCCAGCTGCCTGCTGTGAAACTCAGAAGCCATTTTCATAATACACGGTAATCTAGTTTGTGCATAACATTTGGAATAGAAAAATGGCAAACGCTATCACCAAAAAACCTTGCAATGATGAACAATAATAGTTCAAAAAAATCTCCTCCAGGTCCTCCTCTGATATACAAAACATGGATAACATCAAAATGATATATGTTAGGTTCACACAACTTTATGTGACATGGCTGAGTCCATAAGCAGTGTTTTAACATTGATCTGTGAAACAGAACCTTAAAAATAGCAATTTTGTCAGGGTTCCTGAAAGAGCATTGAAGTATGTGGCTGCCTTTTTTTTGACAGCAGTCTTATCTGAACAACTATATACTTCTAAGGAGCTAATTACAATTCCAGAAGAGTAGAGTAGGGCAGGGCAGAAAAGGTAAATTTGTAGTCTAATGAACATGATCTGTTCTTTAGGGCTACGTGGCCAAGTCAGAGATATATGCATCATAAGCATGTGCTACTCAAAACAAAGGGTGCATATTGTCTCCACAATTGTCCTTTTGAACTTTGTGATAAATGAAAGGGGGGAGCTCCCTTTTATGGACACCCAGCCAGCCAGTTAGCTATAAAGTCCCTCTTGGTGGCTGCTTGCTTTACCTGTAAAGGGTTAAAGAGTCTCCCAGGTAAAGAAAAGGGAGTGGGCACCTGACCAAAAAAGCCAATGGGAAGGCTAGAGCTTGTTAAAATGGAATAAAGCTTTCCCTTTGTCTCTGTTGTTCTCTCTTGGCTGAAGAAACAGGGGCAGCGGGAATGCTGTGTAAAGTTTGAACCAGGTATGAAAAATTATCTTCCATACCGAGAAAGATTCACTGGGATAGGGAATGTTTAAATATATGGCTTGTGGATTTCTTCTGTGCTAAACTCAGGTATTTTTGTTTTTCTTTTGTAACGTTAAATTGGACTCCAGGGAGCCATTTCTTGTGTTTAACCCCTTTTCAGTTGCTTTATAACATCTAGCAATAGCCTGATATTCCAGATGTGTTTCCTTTTTTTTTTTTTCAAAATAAAATTGACCTTTTTTAAAAACCTGATTGGTTTTGTGTCTTAAAAGATTTGTGCATATGTTTTTCAATTAGCTGGTGGCAACAGCTGGATTTCCCTTTTGTTTGTTTTCTTTCTTGGCTTCCCCGAGGGAGGGGTGGAAAAGGCGAGGGGCCTCAGGGAAAACTTCCCAAGTGAGTTTTCCCAGGATTTGCAAGAGGCAGTTTTTTTCACTTGGGTGGTGGCCGCGTTTACCAAGCCAAGGTCAGAGAAAAGCTGTAACCTTGGGAGTTCAATACAAGCCTGGAGTGGCATATATTAATGTTTAGAATCCTTGTGGACCCCCACCTTCTGCACTCAAACTGCCAGAGTGGGGAATCAGCCTTGACTTCAGTGAAACTACTTATGTGAGTAACTGCTCACCAGCGTGACTAAGTGTTGTACAATCAGGGGTTCTTTATTTGCAGGACATCAGGATCTACCTAAAGTTAGTCCATGCACTAACAGCACAGACAGAAAAAAAGGGAGAGTATAAAACTGCAAACCTAAAAACCCCATGCTAAGCCAAATAAGTATTACTGTAGATACTGAGTAAGGTCATATTATTACAGAAAGCCTGTATGGCCTATGAAGGCAATCACACCAGTATAAAGTATGATAAACATACGTTATCCCAAATACTGTTATAAAGCACTCAGTCTATATTTTTCAAATATTTCTGTACTTATTAATATTGGAGACCCAATTTCATTAAGTCAAATTGTAATGTTCCCACCTCTGAAGTAGGTCCTTGTCCTGAGGGAGGGGAGAAGAGGCCTGGACATTAAACCTTCTTCTTTATTATGTGGTAGGACAGCTGCAGCAGTGCTTTAAAATTAACCTTATAGTTGAGCTTCAGAGTTCACCATGTGCTTCTGAAGCCCCAAACCATGAAACATAATATCTCTAGGGGGGGTTAGAAACACAGGATTTCTATTGTGGATCCCAGCTCTACTGGGCTCTTCCATCTAGTTATTGTCAAGAGTAATTAGAGCATAGAAGAGAACCTACTAGGAAAAGGGCATGCGTGCCTGGAGGGAGGAAAACCTGCACATGAAAAACATGTTGTTATCTTAATATATAGTAAAAAGTAGGGAGCTTCAAAAGGCCTGTCTGGGAAGGAGAGAGAGATTTTTATCATGTGTTTGGAAAGACTTAACTCTGTCAAGGATTGTGGAAGGGAGGGCTATAAAAATCTAGAGATGCAAATAAACTTTGGATAGTAATCAAAATCCAAGCAAACTGTATCTAAGGATTTACTGTCAATAATCAGGGCCTCTTATCCCATCCCATCCTGCTAATGGGATACCTTACAAATACAATAGCTGGAATAATTAACTAGCTTGAACAATGTATGCAAATCATAAGGCACATTAGTATACACCTCAGTATTAGTGGCATATTTAGATACATAGTTTGTCTTTGTCAGGATTCCCCTACAAAGACCTCTCTATCCTAGAGCCTAGTTTGTTTTGACCAAATAAGCATTCTGGCTTCCTTTATATAGAGAATGGTGTTCACAAGTCACAACAGTCACAATGACTCACCAGGAATCAATCCCCTGTTAACAGGGGTGGGTCAACAGAAGGCTGCCATGCTGTTCCTTGTGTATGCTACCCAAGCTCCATATGTTAGAAGTCAAACTCTTCACCTGCAACCAGGATTCTCATTAGAGCATCATTTGTGGAGCTGTCATCATATTGGGGAATTGAGACTGGCTGGGGAAGTTACTTTTCCTTCTGGTAGAATAAACCATCATGGCAGGCATCTTTTCCTGTATCCACAGCACCTGTGGTGCAATCCAAGCAGATATCACAAATCCAGCAGGGTTGAACTGCATCAGTATCTTGCATGGACAGCTCTAAGAAAAACCCAGGTGATTCAGGCAGTATTACTAGTGATGGAGAAGATAACACTCTTCTCTTCAAGCTAGCACTGAACCAAACCTCCCACATCATTTACAGGGGTGGGAGGTCCTGTGTACCGTGATCATTAGTGATTTTTGAATAAATATTATTAAGGCTAACAGGCCATTAACTAAGTTCTCTCATCTTCTCTTCTGAACTGTTCTGCAGTGTTGCTGTGTGCTATTAAACATCTGCTGAGCATTACACTAGTAGAGGAGTAGTTGTATGATACTGAGGGATCATGTGACCACTTGATAGAGTTTGCATGAAAGTTTTAAATGTGTCAAGTGCTTTGGCATCCTTTGGGACGAAGAGTTTTAAAACTATGTAAGACCAATTTGCATATAAAAACAAATAAAAACTAACTACTGTGACAAAGTTCCTCCTCTACCTTGGTGGGTCTTGTGCTTATTGGTGGATTTGATCACCTTGGAGCTTCACGGCAGCCCTCAGTTTGGCCATTTTCATGAACCCACAGTCCAGGTCAACTCCTCCTGTGTCTGACCAGGAGTTGGGAGGTTTGGGGGGAACCCGGGCCTGCCCTCTACTCCGGGTTCCAGCCCAGGGCCCTGTGGAATGCAGCTATTCAGAGTGCCTCCTGGAACAGCTGTGCAACAGCTACAACTCCCTGGGCTACTTCCCCTTGGCCTCCTCCCAACACCTTCTTTATCCTCACCATAGGACCTTCCTCCTGGTGTCTGATAATTCTTGTACTCCTCAGTCCTCCAACAGTATGTGTTCTCACTCTCAACTCCTAGCACCTCTTGCTCCCAGCTCCTTACCCACGCACCACAAACTGAAGTGAGCTCCTTTTTAAACCCCGGTGCTCTGATTAGCCTGCATTAGTTGATTCTAGCAGCTTCTTGATTGGCTGCAGGTGTTCTAATCAGCCTGTCTGTCTTAATTGTCTCCAGAAGGTTCCTGATTGTTCTGGAATCTTCCCTGTTATCTTATTCAGGGACAAGGGACCTACTTAACCTGGGGCTAATATATCTGCCTTCTATTACTCTCCTGTAGCCATCTGGCCCGACCCTGTCACACTACCATCCTGCAGCCCCCTTGATCCTTCCTTCTCCCGCACTCCCTTAGAATCATGGACTCATTCCTTGTATGAATATCAGTTTATGCATTTCATGCACCTACTCCAGCTCTGAGTGACATTGCAACAAGTATCTTCCATTCTACCATTTTCATTTTCCCTTTTAAACATCTACAGTCATTTTAATTATTCATTACTTTGATCACCATATTTTGGATCCCATCATGAATGGATGTCACCTTTGGAAGGATAAACTGTGAGTGACTGCCATTCGGTGCTCAAAAAGTCCTCATTCTGTCTGAATTTGCACCTGTCACTGGCTGCCAAACCTAATTTACTGCCAGCTTCTTGTCACAATTCTGCTTGATGCCAGATATCAAACAGACCCTTTAGATACTCACAGAACAGCACACTTACTACTTTAAAAGAGCATTCCTCCCCATCCCCGCACCGTCTGGCTTACGCTTGAGTAAGTCTGACATTTGTGTCTTCACATCAAATATAGAAAACTAATTCCCTAACTCGTTTTTAAACAGTTTACTTGAAAAGCATTCTGTTTTTAAAAGCACTTTTAAAAATGATCTGCAAACAGCAGAAGTCTAATTTTATCCTAACCTTGAACTCCTCTGCCAGAGTGTTCTATTGGTTTTGATTATAGATTATTGACTGTGTTACGACAAAAAAAATTGTGCTCCTTTTGCTTTTACATTTAGACACGCCACAACTCCTGAAACATCCCACAAAAACAGTTTAAAAAAAACATTTCTCACCAATATCCCTGATAGAAATACTCTAGTCAGTTCCTTTTAGGATAAATCAGTATGGCAGTTATACAAGGGGGTCTCTTTTTTTTCTCATAAAAAGTATTTATAAAATTTATATTTCCCTAGTAATATTCCTACACAAATTCTTCCCATATACATCCTGTCCTAATTAGTATTAGAATAATATATCATCAAACTAAAAGCAGCATTGAATTTAGATTATTAAATGGTGTCCCTGGCAAATATCTAACAATATTACAAGGAGCAACTATATACTGCATAAATATATAGACTCCCATTTACAGCCATAGAAATATGCACATAGAAGCCTGTTACAAAGACTTCAGAATCTATATCAGTTGAAATCCACCCAGCAGTCCCGTCCTCCCCCAAACAGAGGGGGACTGTTGCAGTTCTGCTTCAAAGATGGGGCAGGGCAGCATGCATTGCAGGGGACTCCTTAGCTGTATGTGCATCACAGAGCCAAGTTTCAGGATAATCCACTCTGTGGGAGTTTGCCTGGTGAAGAATGGGCTGTGGGCAGTCTTGAAGTGTGATGTAAGTAGGTCAGGAAACTACATAGCTGTCCTTGGTACAAACCCCACAAACCACACAAAACAATGGATTCTTCCAAACAGGCTGTGCAATACCACACACCCTAGTTTCTAGGTGAGAGGGGATGATTCTCCATATTCCCTACCCCTGCATTTATTTGAACTTTATATGGGAATAAGAATTTCACCTACTCTCGCCTTAATTTTTGGACTAATTTACACAGAAGCATACAAATGTCTCAAGTGTGTTTATCACAGCTTGTTGCGTACCATTATCTATTTTGTGCATTTTATCTTGCCTCAAACAGAAAATTAATGCCAGAGATGAGGGTATCTTGATACCTATGGGGGTGGAAATGTCTGAGAACTTAAAGCCAAACTCATCATGGATGAAATTCTACCCTGTGCAGGGGATCTATGAACCATGTCAGACTTGCATGGTATATTCTTGCAAAACCATTTTGTTTTGGTCAACATTTCTTAATTTCTTAGTATCTTAATGAATTTTTTAAACATTTTTATTTTGAAAAATGTTATTTTATTTGGGGTTTTTTTTAAAAGTTTGGTGGGTTTTTTGATTCCTCCCACCCTCCCTTTCATGATTTTACTTTTCAGTGCACTGCACTGGAAGAGGGTGGGGAGGGAAAGGGGGTCGAGAGAGAGAAAGTGAAGGAAAACAGGAAAAACAAAAACTGAAAAGTTAAATTTACAAATTTAAAGGATGCAATTTTCATTTATTTGAATTTCCAATTTCCTTTTTAAAATAATGAAAAGTTTGGGATAAAATTAAAAGTTTTAATTTCTTTTTAAATCTTTTAATGAAAATAGAATTCTGTTTTTCAGCATGTTCTATTGTTAACTTTTTTCAGACCATGACCCTTCCCCTCCAGGTAACTAGGAACACCCCTCTCTTTTAGCAATATAGAAAAGCCTGGTTGTTTGCAAACCCCTGACACCTTGTTGAGAATCCCTGGAGATTTAGCAGCACAGAGAGCCAAGAATGCCCCAGATTTATTCCCACTTATGCCACTGACTGGCCTTAACAGTTTGCAGCTAACTAATGTTATGTTGTTAGCCTTCACAACACTTCTATGAAGTAGGAAATATCACGCTGGTTTTTCAGACAGATAAAATGAGTACCAAGGTCACACCATACTCAGTGTCAGAAACAATAGAATCCCATGACCCTCCTTGCTTGATGCAAAGTTGGGATTCTCATTTGCTGCCTGGGGCGGTGATGTGCATGGGAAAGACAATTCTAGTAACAGACACATAGATCAGTAGTCAGACTTCACACCCATGGAGTTAGCATTCAAAGAAGAAACTCAGACAGGAAGTAGGTAAGGGGGAGGAGACAAAGGCCGTACTGCAGCAGCATGTAGCCCGATGTCTCATTGTGCGTATACCTTTTCCACAAATTACAGTTGTTACTGCATAAACTGTGAGGAATGAGTGGCTGATGAGCTCTTCTCTTCTCTGGGTTTGTGGCTTCAAACAATGGGATAAGTGTGCTGAGGCATTGCTACTATACCTTTCAGTCAGTCTAAGACAGAAGTTAATGCCAACCCAATTTCTCCCACCTTCTCTTTATCCCCTTGGCTGGCCTGGATCTGCTAAGCTGAAGCCCTCACATTATGAAAAGCTGGCATTCAGGGGGAATATTGGCTCTCCTCTGGGCACTGTTGTTCTTTGCTCTTCCAAGCTGCAGGTGACACACTATATTAATAGTACTTACCTAGTGTGCTACATTGTCAAAGCACTTACAAACATAACTAATAAATCCTCACAACCCCCATATCAGGAAGATAATTAAGTTTTTATCCCCAAGGGCTAGATAAATAAGCAAAATAGTTAACTGTTTGTAGCCATTTCACAGTCTAGATTTTTCTCCAGTCAGGAAAAGGCTTCAGAGCAAGAGTTACTGTTGTTAGAACTCCTTGACTCAGCATCTTGAAGTTATGTAACTACTGGTGTTGTGTTAACTTAAAGGACAAATTCACCCTTGCAGCAATCAAGTGCAGCTCCCACTGAAATGGGGGGGAGTTGTACCCATTTTCCCCAGGGCTGGATTTGGTCTTTGGGCCCAATTCTTATTTCAGAAATATATGCCCATCTCCTGTTGACTTCAAAACTCTCTACTTTAGGTATTTATATGGCCTCTATGGCTGCAATATTGAGTGCCTCAAAGTCTTTAATGTACTTATCCCTACAATACCTCTGTGAGGTAGGGACATGCTATTATCCCCATTTTGCAGATGGAGAACCAAGACACAGATACTAAGAGCAGATCCTCAGTAAGTATAAACCTTAGAGAATCTGGGCCTGAGTGATTTGCTCAAGGTCGCACAGGAAGCCTGTGGTGGAGCACGGAATTGAACTCAGGTCTCCAACTCACACCCTAACCACTGGACCAGCCTTTCTCTCAAAACTGACTTTACTGGGAGCATGTTAAGGGCTGACATAGCCACTTAGTCCCTGGTTTAGATATTAAGGGGGTGGTACTGAAAAGCTTGTCAGTTTTACCTTAGTTAAATAGATACAGTTACCTCTTTCTTCTCTATATTTTCGGTAGGGAATACACTGTGTACTATAAATACTGAGGTTTAATAAACTGCTGAGCTCATTTAGTTATTTATGGTAGCTAGCAAGTTTTAAAGTATGTCCACTCTACAGTGGAAGTTTCAGTTTCTCTCAGCATCTACTTCACTATCTAAAAGTATATTTAGTAGAAATGTTCTTATGAAGAAATACATACTAGAAAGAATCAGAAAGACACTATTTGAGATAAAATGAGCAACATTTCTTTTTAAAATGTTAATTTTTTGTATCCCAACTGGTTTATCATAAACCCCCACAGGGGAGCTTGATTTTGGAAACCAGGTTCAATTTAGCCCTAACGGTTTTTAATGCAACTGGAGCATTAAAATAGCTAACCCGTTTCAAAATACAAAAATCAAAATTACAGCACAGAATCATAGAAGTTTAGGGTTGGAAGAGACTTCAGGAGGTCCTCAAGTCCAACCCCCTGCTCAAAGCAGGACCAACCCCAACTAAATCATCCCAGCCAGGACTTTGTCAAGCCGGACCTTAAAAACATCTAAGGATGGAGATTCCTCCACCTCCCTAGGTAACCCATTCCAGTGCTTCACCACTCTCCTAGTGAAATAGTTTTCCCTAATATCCAACCTAGACCTCCCCTATTGCAACTTGAGACCACTGCTCCCTCTTCTGTCATCTGCCACCACTGAGAACAGCTTTGCTCCAAATCCCCCTCACTCTTCTCTTCTGCAGACTAAATAAGCCCAGTTCCCTCAACCTCTCCTCATAAGTCATGTGTCCCAGCCCTCTGCTGGACTCTCACTCCAATTTGTCCACATCCATTCTGTAATGGGGGCCCCAAAACTGGACACAATACTCCAGATGTGGCCTCACCAGTGCCAAAGAGAGAGGGGAATAATCACTTCCCTCGATCTGCTGGCAGTGCTCCTAATAATGCAGCCCAATATGCCGTTAGCCTTCTTGCCAACAAGGGCACACTGCTGACTCATATCCAGCTTCTTGTCCACTGTAATCCCCAAGTCCTTTTCTGCAGAACTGCCACTTAGCCAGTTGCTCTCCAGCCTGTAGTACTGCCTGGGATTCTTTGGTCCTAAGTGCAGGACTCTGCACTTGTCCTTGTTGAACCTCATCAGATTTCTTTTGGCCCAATCCTCCAATTTATCTAGGTCACCCTGAACCCTATCTGTACCTCTCCCCCCAGCTTAGTGTCATCCGTGAATTTGCTGAAGGTGCAATTCATCCCATTATCCAGATAATTAATGAAGAAGTTGAACAAAACTTGCCCCAGGACCAACCCCTGGGACACTCCGCTTGATACCAGCTGCCAACTAGACATTGATCTGTTGATCACTACCCATTGAGCCCAACGATCTAGCCAGCTTTCTATCCACCTTATAGTCCATTCATCCAATCCATACTTGTTCTTTAACTTGCTGGCAAGAATTCTGTGGGAAACCGTATCAAAAGCTTTGCTAAAGTCAAGCTATATCACATCCACCACTTTCCTCATATCCACAAAGCCAGTTATCTCATCATAGAAGGCAATAGGGTTGGTCAGGCATGACTTGCCCTTGGTGAATCTATGTTGACTGATCATCTTCCTCTCCTTCTAGTTTTTCAAAATGGATTCCTTGAGGGCCTGCTCCATGATTTTTCCACTAAAGTAAGGCTGACCGGTCTATAGTTCTCTGGATTCTCCTTCTTCCCTTTTTAAAAGATGGACACTATATTTTCCTTTTTCCAATCATCTGGGACCTCCCCCAATCACCATGCGTTTTCAAAAATAAACATGGAAATAACTTTTTAGTTAAAAATTGTAAATTCATAATTTTCATGTTTGAAGGTTGTTATTTAAAAAATAAATAAGCAAGTGGTTTGGAGGAACTGAACATATAACTGTTTCCAGAGAGAAAAATAATGAAATATACATACAGTATGTATTCCAATGATTTCCCTCAGCTACTTACATAAATTTTGGATCAGCTACCAGAACTGAACTGACACAGCTATATTGACCAGAAATATGAAGCAAATGCTCCATTATAACATTGATATTTCTCCTTAAAGAATTTTTCACTCAAACCTTCCAATGTGATATCTTTCCCATAAAATCAACAAGAGCTTGACTGACAGGAAATCACACTAGGCTTTGAATAGACTTTTACTCTGAAGATAACAGAGTTATCACACATCTATGTTTGTGAACAATCACTTTTAAATAATTGAAGTATGTTACTATATAAAAAACAAAGCAACCGTTAGAACTATTATGATTATCGTAACCCATTACATAAAAGGCACTGTGTGCAATCCATCCACAGTTACAGGACCGTGGTTTGTTTTTTTATGTTTTGATGCAAGGACATTCAGAGCAGTTGTCATTGCCAGGGTAAATGAGATGATGGGCCAGATCCTGGCATCTGGCCAAACTGCATACAGTTTATGTGAGGAGGTGGTTGCAAAGTTAATCTCTGCACAGTCTGGACCCTGGGGCCCTTTTGTGTAGAGCCAATCTTCCAACACTATTTAGAGCAGCCACTGCTGCAAACAGTCCCAAGGAGATAAAACCATAGCCAGGAACGGGTGTAGTGTGGAATTGGCTTTGCCTTCAGCAAGGATGGGTGGGGGCAACAAGAGCCTTTGCTCCCCCAGGCAACTCCCCTTACACTTGGTCACTGCACCATGCCAGGGGATCGGGGCCATAATCCTTTTGACATAATGGGCCAGCTCCTCAACTGGTATAAATCACTGTCATTCCATTTAACTCTGCTACCAGAGGTGGATTTATCATGAAACAAACAGTTTAGTGGAATGGGGCCTCCAATGACAGGGAGGCCCCCAAAAGGCAGGACAAATCTCATCTGACAACCTGCCCGAGTCCCGGCCGGCAGCTGCAGCAGGGCTCAGGCAGGCAGGCAGGCTGCCCGCATGCCATGGCCGGTGGCCTCATGCCGCCCCCAGTAGTGGCCAGCTGCTGGCACCCCTGGCGGGGTGAGGCGGCTCCATGTGCTGCCCCCACCAGCTCATGGAGACCCGCTGCCCCCCTATTCCCAAGGGGCACGCAGAGATGTGACAGCAAAGTGCAGCAGGGCTAAGGTGGCTCCCTGCCTGTGCTGCCTCCCTCCCTCCCTCCACGCTGCTACTGGAAGCAGCTGGCATGTCCCTGTGGCCCCTGGGGGAAGTGTCTCCACACATTGCCCCTGCCCTGAGCACCGACTCCACAGCTCCCATTGGCGCGCAGAGAGCCCCCTCCCCCCGGCCTCGGAGCCGCTGCCAGAGGGGTGTCCTATTTGCTTTGGGAACCATGCCGCCCAAGGTAAGCGACACCCCCTGACCCCTCCCACACCTCAACCCCTTGCCCCAGCCCAGACCCCCTACCCAGCACCCAAACTCCCCCCCCCCAGAGCCCGACCCCCCACACCTCCTCCTTCACCCCAACCCCCTGCCCCAATCAAGGTACCTCACTTTATTTTCATTTACTTCCTATTACTTATAATACAGGAGGAGGATGAAGGAAAAAAAAGAATGAAAACTGGGCGGGGGCAGGGTGGGGGGGGGGAGATAAGAGAGAATGTTCTTTTTCTTGGCTGGGCCCTGAAAATGAAGCTGAGCACAGGGCCCCACTAACTCTAAATCCTCCATTGGGTGCTATATTGATTTACACTAGTATATCAATTTTTTATTTTGTTGTCCATGCATTACTTTCTGCAGCTAGCACCATACAGACCTATCATGTACATCTGTGTTGCATTTTAGAACATACATTAGCTACAGAGACCTAGCAAAGTCTGCAGACTAGATCTTGTATTGATATTGTTTCCAAGACACTTGAGAGAGCATAGATGAAGAGTAACACATGGTTCTTAGTGTTTGTACTGATGCAGTTGGATTGTCTACGTATGATCATTTACAATTCAACAAAGATATTCCTTTTAAACTGTACAGGCAGTAGTGATGGCAAATTACAGTCTGGCTTCTGAAAATATTTGTTCACCATATTACTAAGCCACCCCCACAATTCTGCTAATACACCTCAGTACTATCTAATAGCATTATTGCTATTTCAATTCTGACCTTCCTGTGAGCAGAACCTCTCAGTTGTGTCTAACAGTGTTATGGTTTTATGATGTAGTTGTCAGTCATGAAAATCATATCCATTTAAGTTTTGAGTCTCATACTAGTCCTAAATAGGGTACAAGTCCAGAACACCTGAACAAAATTGCAGTAACTCCAAATTGTGCAGTGTTATATAAATCTCTAAGGCTCAGAAAGACCATTTTAATATGTACTCCCAGCGCTTCAAGATCCAGCCTTTCTATAGCACAGTGGTGTGCCTGACACTTCTACAGGATTGAATGGAGAGAAGGTTCCTCCCAGGCGGAGATCATTATCTAAAATCTGTAAGATAGCACAATGTACAACACCAGCCAAAGGAGGGAAAGAGGTCCAGCGGCCACTCAAGTGAAAGCTGCTAATTAGCAGATCCAACACATCCATCTCTTGGTCCAGGCAGTGCCAACATACCTATCAGAATCAGGGCCACCAGATATGCCCCCTGTTACTGCACATTTATGTGGCAGGGGAAGGGTTCAATGACTAGCAGTTATCCTTCCTACCTGCCACACCATGCAGGCCCAAGAAGTGTGTCAATTCAATACATTGATGATGGGAACAGAACAAAATGGAGAACACTGACTAGGAAGTAAACAACTCCCCATACCTCTCTAGTGCCTGGCACCCAAAAATATTTAAAAAGACAGAGTAAAACTGATTAGCTAAAGGCTCAAGCCTCAGAACAACTGGTAGAAGTTCCTGGGTACAATTTTCAAAAAGTACGGAAGTAATTTAGCGGTACGTCTACACTGCAATAAAAAACCTGTGCACCAAGTCACAGAGCCTGGGTCAATTGACTCAGACTAGCAGGGTTGGGCTGCTGGGATATAAAATTGTGAGGGGAGCAGACATTCACACTCTGACTGGAGTCCTGGCTCCAAGATCCTCCCCTCTCACAGGGTCTCAGAGCGTGGGCTCCAGCCCAAGCCTAAACATCTACACTGCAGTTTTATATCCCTGCAGCCTGAGCCATGTGAGCCTGAGTCACCTGAGATGGGCCAACTGCAACAGTGCTCCCCGCACCCTATTCCCCAGGTCTTTTATTGCAATGTAGACATACCCTACGAGTCTAAGTCACACTGACTTTAAATGACCCTTAGGTTCCTAAGTACTTAAGTCACTTTCAAAAATGGGGCTTAGGCTCCTAAGTCATTTAGATACTTCTGAAAATGTTACCTCTTGTTACTTGCTCGAGATGGGAAAAGCTGGAACCTGCCAATTATTGCCTCTACATCTCATCCATTGAGGTGTGAGGAGGGATCGTTAGGAGCAGAGTCACTGCTATCCCGGTTGTTTTACTGGATTTGAGTCTAACGAGAACTATGGATAAAGGTTAAAAGTCTAGGTTAACTCCACCCAAAATCAAAATCTGTTCATATGGATTTGCGTGATACCCAAAACTGAAAAAGAGTAAAAAAAACACCATGCTGCCCAGCAGCTGAAATACTTCCCATTTTGACTTGATCTAAGTGGCTTAGCAATGCAGAAAGTCCACAACAGGCTTACTTGCATTGGAGAAATGTATAGGTAAATGGAGGGCTTTATTTTTCACTGTGTGGGATAAAATTAGCCAAAACATAACATGTATAATTCTTGTATGCTGAAAAATATCCATATGCTGACAAAATCTATAAGTCTTTGTCCCTTTATTAATCTTGTGACCAGATGACATGCTTGGGGTTATTGAGCTTTTTATGCGTGGCTTTTGCTAGAGAGGTTTGAGGCCAGGAAACATCTCCTTAGGTACTCCTAACATGAGCTCTAAAGCAAATAACCAGCTGCCTCAATCTAAGAAGTGACCTAATTTAAAGTCCCTCCTGTGATCCATTAATTAATTTATCATGTTGATTTATCCCATCCATTGCCTGCTTTGTCTATTCCCACTACCTCGTAAGAAAATTAAAATTTCGTTTAATTATTAAAGACTAAAGAAGACATATGAAGTATTTTAATGTATTAAACAATTTTTCATGACTTTAAAATAGATTACTAGCATTCATGAAAATGACTTTGTAACTGAAATAGTATGCAACTTATGCCTCCAGTGTCCTAGAGATATCCACTCTGCGGGCCTGCTTGCCATCACCCTCATGCTAATTTACACCAATGTCCATGAGATCAAAATCAAGACCTATTTCTGTAACCAAGCCCTGGAAGTGCTAAACTGGTGACAATCTCAATGGGCGCATCTCAGGTTTTAACCAGGGCCCAGTGCATGGTGGGACAGAATATTAAGGACATTTATTTCTTGCTGCACAAGGACAATAATACGTGTATTCACAATAATACTTTGTGTAAGCAAGCAACAATGTTTTATAAAGAGATGTTATGCTTTAGAATTCATTGTGGTCTGTTGCTTGTAACTGAATATGTACAACATTTACACCAGTAAAGATCAGGTGTTCCAAATTTTATTCATTTAGAGCAAAGGTCTAAGGGGGCTTGAGGGTTCCAAGCACAAGCTGTTATGGGGGATCTATGCCCAGGCTGATGGGGAAAGGACTGTCTATTTGGGTTTCTTGTGAGGTACCAGAAGGTAGGGGATAATTTTTGAAGATAGCCCTCTGATCCACACGCAATTAGTGCTGACTACCTCCAGACAATGAACACTAGCAGGGCCCTATTTACCTTAGCTGGCTGGGTAGGCACCTACCTCACCCTCAGAAGGTCTCTCTGCTCTCAGGACTAAATAGAATCATGTGAGGAAAGAAGAGCAGCTGATGAAACCCTATCTGACGATTTTAAAAAGGAGGGTGATGGAATATACCATTTTTAGAACAAGGAAGATTGGCTCTGGTCCCTTCTCTCTTCTCACCTTTTGCAAATAATGTGTTAGGCCAGCCGCCCCTCCTCACAGCTGGCCTATCTTAGAACTAAGCTCTTGTGCAACACAGTTCCTTCCCTAGGGAGAGAGGAGCAGGAGGCCCAGAGCTGAAGCTGGAGGTTTTCCTCTTCCTTCAGTTGCCAATCACCAGCCCTGCTCTACACAGTGTTTCCAATGCTTGTGAATCTTAAGTCTGGTGATATTTAGTGTTTTCCTTAAAGCCACAGCAGCTCCTAGAATCAAGAGATTGCATGACAAATTCAGTTTTTCATTAAGTCTCTAGCTCTTCTGGTTTCCGAGAAAAGCTTGAAACCATGGCAAAAGTGCAAGGCTTAGAAACCAGAAGAAAATATACAAGAATTAAAATATATCAATTTAAAAAAAAGAAAAGATTTTTAAGTCAATTTCATGATTTTGGGAGCATGACATGATTTTGGAATGATTTTTAGATAAGTTTTAGAATTCATTCAAACTTGATACTCAAAGTGAAGCATTTAGCTTCATGCAAATTTAAACAAATTGAGGCTGCTACATTAACAAAGCCCTAGTTACAATTCCCAGGGTATTTCCTGATTCCCAGAAACTGTGCGTGAGAGTATTTGAGTTGCTCCCAGGACTCCTGTAATTTAAAAATAATATATAGCTATACAGGATTATTACACATTTGAGAATTTTAAAATGTCTGTAATTCAAACACACTGGACAGTATTCTTGATTTCTAGTAGTATATAGTTCATTGGAGATGAATAGGAGACAAAGGAGTTTTAAGGAGCAAGTACAATATCACAAAGCAGTCACCTCCAGCAGGAAGATTGTTCCAGTTCTGAATAAAACTATGCACCTGGGGAATGCTTAAAATCTCTAAAATAAGCTGCACATTTTAGAGGGAAATATGAGACTATTTGAACTTTTAGCTGAAAATAGGTGATAGGAATTGGATCCAAGCCTTAATGCATGGTTTTATCTATCATTCAATCTCAATATCCCACCAGTGCAATATAGTCTAATCTAAAACAGTGATGTTCAGCACTTACAAAGGTTAATTTGAACTGTTTTATGTGGCCCTACGTATAATAGATCATTTTTGCACATTAGCTTAGCTACCCTGTTCAACCTCATCTTTGAAGCTGTCAGATTCAAATTACAAATGTGCTGCACTATCCAACAATAATTTGAATGACTAGCAAACTATTCTAGCTTCCAATTGAAAACAGCGTGGATAGCTGAATACAGCTATGGGATCATTTTGAATAAAGATACTTCATGAATGAAATCCCAGCCCTATTGAAGTCAATGGCAAAACTTCAGTTGACTTAAAAAAGGCCAGGATTTAATCCCAGGTGGGTATTTGAATACCTGCTACTGCCACTTCTAACTGTGGGTACTTTCAAACTGTTTTCTTTCAACATGAAGTCCCTGTATTAAATGGAAAGCATGATATTAATGAAGCAGGGCTGGGGGAATTTAGAAGGTAGAGCACTAAAATTAGCTAGCAAGAGGTTGTTGTGAAATATGACCTGGGGTGGAGGAAGATCCAGGGTTGGCAGGTTTGTGTGAAGTCCAGCATGACCCCACCACACTCCTTCTGGGTGTTTCCCAATGGAGTACTGGCCTATCTCCCTGCTGAGTGGCTTCATCTTTCATATGGGCCTTGCCTTGTAAGCGTCTCAACCTTCCACTGATGGAAAAAAAGGGAAACATCACTTTCTCTCCTCCTTTCCCCTGCCTCTTGTTTCCTTTCTCTATCCTCCTGGTTGCTACCCACTCTCCCTGCTCCCTATTGAGAAAGGGGGTCTAAACTCTTCCCTTGCCTTCCTGGATGCTGGAGAAACAAAGGTAGCTTTGCACTAATCTTTACTTACCCCTGACGCGTCTCTCTTGCTGTTCTCAGCCAACAGTGTTTACAGCAGTAGCAAACCCAGCCAGTGGTAGTACCACTGAAATACCTTATTGGACGGCAACAGGCAGCAGCCAAGGCACACAGACTCAGTCCTCTGTTACTGAAAGACTGAGGAAACAAAGAGAGGAAGTGGATATGAAGGACAGTCCTCTGTTTTCTCCTCACCAAAAGTACACTAAGCAGCAACAAAGGACTGAGGCTGCAGGCTTCTGAGAAGTAGCTCTGGATCTGGTCAGTTTTACTGCTACTTAAAATTAGAGACAGTTATGCAGTGAAACAGACAGGATACTTGCTATTTTCTTTTTGCTATTCTTGCTGGCACTTACCACTGGCCAAGGAAAGTCTGCTCTCATATCTCAGCTTGGCCCTACACACATCACATAATAGGGTGGACCTTGTGGGGGCAAGGATCCAATACAGACTTGATACCAATACTGCCTGATAGTGTATGTGTCTCTGTGTATAATTTATTACAAATATAGTCAATCCTTTCTCTGCTGCTTCATCACTCCTTGTCTTTTCTCCACCAGCAAAAATTATCAAAGATTAACATTTCAAATGCACATAACTTGAAGTTCACTGGACTTTTGAAATGATTAGCACAAGAGTTCTGGAGTCATAAGGTGGAATCTTGATGACCTAAAAACTTACCTATGAATTTGCACACATTTGTGGTGACTGTTTCTCCAGTTTCACCCAATGCTAATAAATATGAATTGATGTGCTACATCACTCAGTATGTCAAACTTGCCACCCCAACACTTTTCAAAATAAACCCACGAAATGGAAACTGCTGCCATAGAAGAAATTATGCTAGACAGCAGTCCCAGACAACTCATATATATACAAAATAGATTTATTGATGTTTTAAGTACTGGTTTCAGGTAGTTCTTGATGGTCTCTTGGGGATCTCACTGTATCCTACAAGGGATACTATACATTTATACCAATACCTACAGTGCTGCAGTTCCAAAATCCAAAAATAAGTTATTTTTTTAAAAGGTAATAACTTTTACTGCTTTGGGATATTTTTAATGAGGTTTTGTGTAGCAGTCAATTTTATATGTTCTTTGCTTTTGCCTGTTTCCACATTCCAGTGAGAATGGCAAACTGAATAAAAGGATAAAAAGATAATTTCCCCAACATGGAATTCAAGGATAAGCCCTAATTATGGGAAACCATCTTAAAACTGCAGTGAGGACATCTAAACCCTAACCCATTTCAAAGCATGAGAAGACTGTTGAATATTCAGGTTTCATTTCAACCTTTATTGAAAACAGGATGTTGAGGACTTGCAGGCACTGTCTTGCTATGCACATACAACATTCTTCCATTTTTAATATATTGTGTGAAAATGTGAACATGGGCCATTTTTAAAGTTGCTAAGAATATTTTATCCAGCTCTGATTTAAATAATGACTTATTGCAACATGTCAACAGTACTCAAGTTTCCCTTTAAATACATGGTTGCAATTTGAAGTCATTGAGAATTGTATCCATGAATATGAGCGCAAAACTGGACCTTATACTTACACCATCAGCCAGATCTTCAGCTAGTATAAACCCAAGTAGATGCACTGAAGTCAATGGAGTTTTTGTCAGTTTATACTACCAGAGGATGTGGTCCATACATATGTGTGTGTGACTTGAATTGCTTTTCCACCCTTCCCCTTTGTACAGAAAGATTCTCTACCACTTCTTGAATTTCTGCACCTCACTGTATAAAACACCACTGCATTATGGTGGCAACACAAGTACTGTTCCTAATTTTGCACATCCAGCATTACTGACATGGAGGAGTAGGGACAGCTGTGTCACTAGCAGAAGTAACTAATAATATGAGTCCTGTAATACCAGTTTTCAGTGTAATACTAGACTCACAGAGGAACACAATACAAGCACAAAAGGAGCAGATATAGCAGCATTCAGTGCTAGTAATGGAAGGGAATTGTAATTCTAGTTACTTGCTGCTTATTCAAATCTTGCCCATTCTACATAATATTGTGACTTTCATTACACTCTGGAGTGTGACAAACTTTTAAGACACAAGAAAGAAGCCCGACTTGGTTTCCCTTTCCCTCTCCCGCAGATTTTTTTTCTAACTCTGTATACTGTACTGGGATTCCCCTCTGACATAGCTGAAGTTTCAAAGAGACGCTTGGGGGAATGGAAATTGAAACAAAGACTTCACAATTTGGTCTCATCAAAGTCCTTTGGATGCTCCACATGCTACAGTACATAGACAAATGTATTTAGATCATTCTTCAAATTTTGGTCTATTAATTGCTCTAGAAGTTTTTATTCTACTATTGCCTTAACTAAATTGTGATTTTTCCATGCATTTTCCTTCCTAGTAGGAGCACAGATACAATAAAAAAAAACAATTTATTAGAAAATGCACAAATATAGGTATTCTTCATCTGCAATGTCTTTTTTCATCACAAATGGTTGCAATCATAAAACTATGCAATAAGCGATAAAAAAGCAGCTTAGATTCAATATGAGTGGCGACAATGTACCAATTTTGGGGTGGGGGAAAAGGGACTTTTTTTTTTTTACTAAATTACTGTCTTAAATTCTGTTAAAGCAAAAACACTTAAAACTAAAAACGTTAAAAATATTTCTTCATCGTTTTGCACAGCAATGTGTAATGTAAAGTCATCTGATTAATTAAACAATGCCGTTTCTGTACATGTGAAACTCAGGCAGGACAACAAATATTGAACTGTTTGCCATATATTTATACTCTGAGCATGCAGAGAACTCAAGTCGAATTTGATTATTTGTAAAGCTTGCATGACTATACTTTACCAAACACCAAAAAGAAAATCAGAGAAGGATTATTCTTCTTCTGTTTAAAATGTGATTAACAGAGCCTTTTAAGGTCCTTATTCTAGGGTTTCAAGACATAAATGCAGTAGAAGTAAGTACATGTTTCTTATCCTATATTTAAAAATTTTCTGTTTACAGAGTGTTATATGTATAGTAACTTTGCAGTAAGAAAACCATATTGTAGTATCTAAAAATCTGACACGATACAGTAAACAAAATGTATCAGTCAAGGTATTTGAGCTCTAGACTTCCATCTATAGCTTAAGGGTCACAGAAATGACTAAAACACAGCTGAAATCCACCGCAGCCCTCTAAGCACTTTTTTGCCATGTTGTCAGATTTAAAATGGTTCCTTGATTGATGATACAATAGAGCTAGGTTGGGATGGAAAATAGCAGTGGCTGAGTTTAGTTACAACACTTCATTGTGCTTTATCAGACATTTTCTTGATTCCTGAATTTTATCCCTCTCTTTTAAACCTAGGCATTATGTGTCTGGTGCTTGTCAATATACCATCATTTTAATTTAATTCCTCTTCATCTGAAAATATTCCAAATGTCTTTGTACAGTTTTGATGAAAACATTTAATTATGACAAGTGTTGTGTTTATTTTTATTTTTCTAATTGGCCCTAAGATTGCTGTAGTCACCACTATTTTCCTGTTGCAAAAATGGTACTTATTCCTTAGAGTCTCTTGTGTCTTCCACACATACTATACAGTACAATACAATGGCCAGTGAACTGTGCTTCTGTTGCCCTTGAATGTATATTATACAACATGACCCTCTTTGTATTTGAAAACAATAAGACTATATCAATGAAGCAGTTTAGGTGTGCTAGGGAACCTAGCAGCCAATGGATTTCTATCAGAGCTGCAAGAAAATGTTCCCTAGGCACTCAGTCTATCTGGAATTCAAACCTCTATACATTCCACTGAAAAAGGCCCATATGATCATTAATTTCTGAGTTAGGCTCACAAAGAGCAAGCCTAAGAAATACCAACAATTGCATTGAGCCACGAGAGGAATTTAAGTTCCTGTGACGACAAAAGCTAATAAAATATTTTGGCACAAATCAAAACCATAATGCAGCTTTCAAACTCATTATTTATTAAGGCTCCTTAGTATGCTTAGAATTGTGCATGGAGGATAAGAGGGTCAGTGCTAAGAAGGGATTTGAATAAAGGAAGCTGTTTATTTTGGTGTGACATTCACCCTCTTTACAGAAAGACTGCATAAACATAAGTCCTACATAAGTCCAAGTGGAGAGATGTACTTCCAAAATGTATGATGGAAGGGGAGGATGGAAGTTGAAAGGTGGCACAAGTGGGACAGTAGAAGTGGAACAATGATACAGTAGAAGCTGTAAGAAGGATTGCTTGGAAAGAAATAAGGAAAGAATGATAGCAAAACAAAGGTGGAGTTGTGCAGTCCTGAAGATGAGGGAAGATGTATAACAGTCTGAAAACACAAAAAAAACCTTTCTAGAATTTGAAAAAAGGATGTACACCCTACGTATAAATCAGACATCATGCAGCATGTTGAACTCCCTTCCCCAGTCCTTGTGAGCAGACCAATAATTATTAATGCCAAACATGCCAACGTAAGTACCCCTGTTATGTTTATCATGCCATTTCATGAGACCTTTTACCTAAGTATTATGCACACATCAAAAATTAAACAAAAAAAAAGATAATGACAAGGATACTTTGCTGAGGGATCATAAACATAATTGTGCACCCAAAAGCTTCTTAAAAAGAAACATAATTGGTTATAAGAAGAACCTGGAGAAAGATAAGAGTCACTCATAATGAACAATAATGGTAGGTAATAGAGAAAAGCAAAAATCAGAATTTCCATCCTATGTGAAATTCTAATGTTTCAATATTTGAGTTTATCCCTAATAGGAATGAAAAGATGAAATGTCAATCCCCAACCCAGAACTGAAATTTCCAAATAATTTCAATTGGAAAATGTCAGAACATTCCAAATGTTTTGACATTCCCAAATTGAACTGTTGTTAAACTGTATCTAAACATATATGCAGTGCAGTTGTAGTTCCAAGTTCTTCATCAGAAGCAAGCTCCCTACAGATAAGGCACATTAACTCAAAGTGGCACCAGACCTTGCTGGAACAACAGATGCAAAACCTCCAGACATATCCCCACTGCTACAATGATCAACGACCAGGGGTGGCAGGTTTGTAGAAATTTTGGTGGTGCCCAGAACCCGCGCCCCCCCAAACACTGCCCCCCACCTGCCTAAGGCTCTGGGAAAGAGTTTGGGTCAGGGGAAGAGGTCTGAGGTGCAGACCCTGGGCTGGGGCAGGGGATTGGGGTGCAGGAGGGGTGCAGGATGCAGGTTATGGGAGGGTGTTTGGGGGCAGGAGCGGGTGTGTGGGAAGGGGGTTGGGGTGCAGGCTCTGGGACAGAGTTTGGGTGCAGGCTCCGGGCTGGGGCAGGGGGTGGGTGTGCAGGAGGGGGTGAGGGGTGCAGACTCTGGGAGGGAGTTTGGGGGTGGGAGTGCAGGGGTGAGGATGAGGGGTGTGGGGTGAGGGCTGTGGGGTGGGGCTGTGGATGAGGGGTTCATGATGCGGGAGGAGGCTCAGGGCTGGGGCAGAGCGTTAGGGTGCAGGGGGGTGAGGGCTCTGGCTGGGGATGAGGGGTTTGGAGGGGCTCAGGGCTGGGGCAGAAGGTACGGGTGCGGGGGGGTGAGGGATCTGTCTGGGGCTGGGGATGAGGGGTTTGGGGTGTTGGAGAGACTCAGCGCTGGGGCAGAGGGTTGGGGTGCAGGGGAGTGAGGGCTCTCGCTGGGGCTGTGGGCTCTGGGGGAGGGCAGGGATGGGGTTGAGATTGGGGTGCAGGCAGGCTGCCCTGAGGCTGGGGCCAGAGAGGAGGACTCCCCTCAGCCCTCTCCCTGCTTGCAGCAGCAAGCTCTGGGGGAGGCCGCCCCCCCCAGCAGCACATTCACCTCTCACCACTGTCACTGCACGTGCTCCTAGAGCCCCTCTCAGATCTAGGAAGCCCACTTGCCTCCCCTGCGGTGTGGGCTGCCATCACATGTGCGCCTCCTCCCCTCCTGCTGCCCCTCACTGTAGCCTTACTGGGAGTGGGGGGATGTGGCTGCCCCTTGCCCAGCATCCCCTGTGCTGGTGGAGGGTCCCACTGGAAAATGAAAGGGTCTGAGGGGGAAGGGTAGGCTCAGGGTCAGCCTGCCCTGACAGTAGTGAATGGGGGGCACAAGGACCCTGCGGCAGCAGTTCACGCTGGGAGCCAGCAGAGCGGAGGCAGCATGGAGCTGCAGGGGAGAGGCAGGGATGCTCCAGGGCCCAGGGGAGGTGCGCAAGGGCAGCAAGTGGGGGCCAGGGGACACTCAGGGGAGGTGCAGGGGGGCAGCAGGCGGGGCTGGGGGAGAGACCTGGCCCCAAACATTGGTGGAGCCGGGCCCCCAGGCCCTGAATATTGCTGGAGCCTGGGCACCACAGGCCCATACAATTCACTGCCCCTGTCAACACCCCCCACAACACACCTTTCACAATCCAAGGATCTTACACATGCCTATCACAACACGTGATATACCTCATCCAGTGCACTAAATGCCCCAGTAACAACTATCTGGGTGAAATAGTCATGATGCTCTCAGCTGAACTCACATAAGAACATGATAAAAGACAAAAACAGCCTATCACCTGTGGGTGAACATTTTTCACAAAGTGATCATTCACAAAGGCCGACCTATAAGTCCTCATCTTCAAAGGAAACCTGGGAGCTTAAATTCATAACTCTGTTAGACACTAAAAATCATGGACTGAAGGGACACATTGGATTTATGGCTTATTGCAACAATCTGTAACCTGCTAACCCCCGCTTTTTGTCCAATAACTGCAGAGGTGTTAACAGGCCACTCTACCTTGAATGGTCCTTTGGAATATGTGTTAACTACTTATGCCAAACAATCTGTTCCACCTTGCATTTAGCTGTGATGCTTGGAATACCTTTCCCAGGCCTGAAGAAGAGCTCTGCCTAAGCTTGAAAACTTGTCTCCCTCACAAAAGGAAGTTGGTCAAGTAAAAGATATTACCGCACCCATCCAGTATCTAAATGTTTCATTAAGAGTCTATCTGATGTGAAATGGCATCTACTTGTGGTGCTGAAGTGACTTGTGAGAGCTGTAGTTTGGGTGCCTCCTGCCTTCATTCTCTCCTGTTGGAGAGGCTCCCTGCCCAGAGTACGCCTCCCATGATGCACCCACAGTGATGTGACTCCTATGATTCACCGTGTGGCTTGGTCAGAGGGGAGAATGTACTGCATCATTGGAAATACAGTCCAGCAAAGGAGCCCAATCCACAGGGCAGAAGAGATGAACGAGGCACCCAAACGACAATTGCCACGATGTGCCATGACATCATAGGCAAATGCAGTTTAATTTTGCACAGATTCAAAACAAAATGTTTAGGCTGAGTTCAACAAATCAAATTTTGTTTTGATTCAGATCAAACGCACCTGAAACAAGATATTTTGTTTCAGTTTTCTTAACAGGAAATAGAAATAAATGACAAAACAGCACGGCAGATTAGAGTTTGCAGAAACTATATTTTCCATTGAAAAAATCCTGGCCAAATCTATTAGATGATATTTGTAGAAACAAAAAATTAAACTAGCTAATGAGATTCACAAACAGCATGGGCTGGGAAGCTTTGGCCAGCCTTCTGCAACAGTTATCTTCCCAGTCTATCTAGTCTCTTAAAGGGGCGGACTGCTTCAGAGCCACGTGCTAAGGAGATCACACTGTACTTCAAGCTAAGACAGACAGCCACATAATGACTTTCTCACATGCAAATCCCACACAGTCTTAAAGTTCATCAAACAAAATATTTAAGAAGTATAAAAGAATATCCAAACAAAAGTGCAGCAGCAATGAATTAAACTGCCAGCGTAGCTGAAAGAACAAACAAAACACAATTATCAATATCCCATAGAAAAAATAGGTAGCCCTAATTGCATGCCAATGGAAATATTATTGTTATAGAAAAAAATCTGGGAAGTACTATAGCTATATATATAGTATATACTATACTAACAATAGCAAAAGTAACATACAATAATTACAGAACTATTTGACGGGTTGTCCCTGTTTATTAAAGATATTGAAAGAGAGGTTTTCCAAAAACCTGTAGAGGTTGATTTAGGGATATGCAACACAGCTATTTTGAAGGACTTAGGGTACTTGAATAAAAAACACTGTTAGAATAAATAATAGTACAATTTTTTTGGCAATGTTTGTCACAATGTGATTCTAGTTGACATATCATATTCTTCCCTATAAAACTAGGTGGGAAAGTAATAAATATAACTTTAAGAACATACCAGCATCTGATAAACTCCATTATCAAGTCTCAGCTATCAGTCCACCCAGAGATTCTTCATGTTCTTCTTAGTTTGCCAACGTCTGCTAATCCATAAATCAAATAGCACTCTCTTCAAGAAGTAAACAAATGTACTGTATTGTCTTCCCCATCCAGTTTTCAGTGTTTAGGGAAAGAACAGAACATATTTTTCCTCAGGGAAAGAACACAACATAATTTCATCCTAAACTTTCCAGATGCCTTTCTCCAAATCCGTTTCTTTAAAAGTGGCACATAACCCACTAATGCTCTTTCCCCTTGGCATGATACACCTTTGACATCCCTGGCTGTGTGAGGTATCTATTGTTAGATTTTGAAAGCTGAACAGGCCATCAACACAATACATATTGGTGTCAAAGGATTGATTTTTGGTTGAGGTACTGCATGCATTTGAAAACTCTAGACTGATACATTCTGGGAAGCTCTATGAAATGGATGCCTGAAGGATATAGGTTTACAGAAACTTTCCAAACTATACAGACCAACAAAACCTGAGACTACAACCATTTTGAGATTCCAGATCCTAGGCTATTCTTAATTAATTTCACTGTTCCTTTCAGTCCTTTTTCTTTAAAATCTGCAAAAACAGGGCATCATGTACATTTTTGCTGACAGTTTAGGAAACTTCCTGTCTCTTCTGCTCTCTACAAAGTACTTTCCTGTGTGTTATCTCAGTGATTTTAAGACAAGGCTTTGCACAACCTTACATGATTCAATTCCTTGTCTTAGTTTCTTTCTTCTTGAACTAGGAGGGACATGCAGTTCTGCAAATATATTGTCCTTAGAGCCAAATTCTGAGCTCCTTTTTCAATAGATTCTAAGGCCAAGAAGGACCACTGTGATCATCTAGTCTGATCTCCTGTATAACACAGGCCATAGAACTTCCCCAAAATAATTCCCAGATCAGATCTAAAAGAGCAGATCTTTTAGAAAAACATCCAAACACGATTTTAAAATCCATCGCAACCCTTCATGAACTGTTCCAATAGTTAATTATCCTCACTGTTAAAATGCACCTTATTTCCAGTTTGAATTTTTCTAGCTTCGTCTTCCAGCCATTAGATCATGTTATACCTTTATTTGCTAGACTGAAGAACCCATTGTTAAATATTTGTTCCCCATACAGGTACTTAATCAAGTCACCCCTTAATCTTCTCTTTGTTAAAGATAAATAGATTGACCTCCTTCAGTCTGTCACTATAAGGTATGTTTTATAATCCTTTAATCATTCTTGTGGCTCCTCTCTGAACACTCTTCAATGTATCAACATCAATTTTGAATCATGAACACCAAGACGGGACACAGTATTTCAGCTCCAGTCACACCAGTGCCAAATACAGAAGTAAAGTAACCTTTGTACTTCTACTCAAGATTTCCCTTTTTATGCATCCAAGGGTTGTGTTAGCTCTTTTGGTCAGTGTCACACAAGGAGCTCATGTTTAGCTAATTATCACTAAGCCTTCCAAAGTCGCTGCTTCCCAGGATAGCGGTCTTCAGCCTACATTCTTTGTTCCTGGATGTATACCTTTAGTTACATTAAAACACATAGTGTTTGCACAGCTTAACAAGCAGAATACACTTCACTCTGTGTCTGACTTCTTCATTGCTGACCACTTCCCCAGTTTTTGTGTCCTCCACAAGCTTTAGGAGTGATGATTCTATGATTTCTTCCAGGTCACTTATAAAAATATTAAATATAATAGGGCCAACAACTGATCTCTGTGAGACCCCACTAGAAACACACCAATTGATGATGCTTCCCTGTTTACAATTAGTTAGCCAGCTTTTAATCCATTTAATGTGTGCCATGTTAATTTTATATCATTCTAGTTTTTTAATTAAAATGCCATGTGGTACCAAGTCAAATGCTTTACAGAAGTCAAAGGTAAAAAATGTTGATGTACTCAACGAAAAAATATCAAGTGAGTTTGACATGATCAATTTTCCATAAACCCATGTTAATTGTCATTAGTTATATTATCCTCCTTTTAATCGAGTCCCATGTCAGCTGTTCCATTACCCTGCCCAAAATCAATGTCAGGCAGAGAGGCCCATAGTTATCTGGGTCAGCCTATTTACCCTTTTTAAATATTAGCACATTATTAGCTTTCTTTCAGTCTTCTGGAATTTCCCTGGTGTTCCAAGACTTATTGAAAATCAGTATTAATGGTTCAGCAGGTTCCCCTGCCAGTTCTTTTTAGAGCTCTTGGATGCAAGTTATCTGGACCTGCTGATTAGACAAATGTCTAACTTTAGTAGCTGCTGTTTAACATCCTTCTGAGATACTAGTGGAATGGAAAAAGTGTTATCATGTGATATTTCTACATCATCTGTTTTTCCCAAATACAGAACAGAAATATTCATTCAACACAACTGCCTTTTCTGCATTATTATTGGTAATTGTAACATTTTGATCAAGTAATGGACCAATACCTTGTTATGGTTCTTTTTATTTCTAATCTACTTTAAAAAATCCTCCTTATTTTCTTTAACTCTACTAGTCATTGATTTCTCCTTGTGTCCCTTTGCTTCCCTTATCAATTTTCTATATTTCCTAGCTTCTGATTAATATTGATTACTATCAACTTCCCCTTTCTCCCATGTATATTATAGCTTCCTTAATTTACCCTCTAAACCAGGCCTTTAAGATAAAAAAAAAAAGCCAATATGACCGTCTTCCTTGATTGTGGCTTTTTGGGCATCAGGTGTGGTGTTCTTAAACAATTCCCAATTATAATTTAAATTTTTCAGATTAAATTCTTCCTCCCAGCTGATCTGCCTCAGAATTGTTTTCAGCTTTGTGAAACTGGCCATATTAAAGTACTGGCCATATTAAAGAACAGGTATCGGTCATCTGGACTTTCTTCTGTTTCTCACAACGTAAATGTTATCAAGTCATTTTCACGGGTATCTAAGCTACCATTAATTTATAGTTCTGTTATCAGTTCCTCTAGATCTGTTAGGACAAGGTCTAATTAAAATAATCTGCCAGGTTGGCTTCAACACTTTTTGAGTTAGGAAATTGTCATCTATAATATTTAGAAATTCCAAGAATGTTTTACCAGTGGCAGCATCAGACCTCCTACATACGTCACACAAATTGAAGCCCCCGCCATGATCACACAGCTTTTCCCCCTACATATTATAATAGGTTTGTATGCTGTTCCCTAGTGTGTTTTGCTGGTCTATAGCAGTCACCAACTACTACCCCATACTGTGCTTTATCTGTTAGGACATTGATCCATAAGCATTCAAGATCATTTTCATATGAGTTATCCATGACTCAGAAATGGTTATTGCAATTTTTGACAGAATGCTACTCCTCTTCCCCTTTTGCCCACTCAATTTTCCTAAACAGGTTCTCACCATTCAATTTATTCCAGTCATGTAAATTATCCCACCAAGTTTCAGTAATATCAACTAGATCAAAACTATGCTAATAAATGAGCAATTGCAATTCTTGTTTGTTACTCAGGCTGCTAGCATTATTATATTGTCAATTAAATTTCTTTTCTTCATGTACTTTCGTCTCTTGATTGATTTTGTTTTCAACACTTTGATTTTGTGTTGCTCATATCTTCCCTATTTTACCCAACGAATAACAAAAGAGGAGAACTCCTTCCTTATATTCTCGCCAGCCTGTCCCCAAGAAGATTGGCCTCCTTCTACTCAAGTGGAGGTGATCCAAATATACAGCCCCCCTCTCCCCAGAGAAGGTGGACCAATGTTCCACAAAACCAAAACCTTCCACCTAGCCAGCAGTTCACTTTTAGAACCTTCCGCCTTTTGTCTTCCTTTGGTCGTGGGATAGGAAGGATCATAGAGAAAACTGTTTGGACATTCTTCTTTAGCATATTTCTGAGTTCCCTGAAGTAATCTAGTATCTGGAAGATATCCTGCAATTCAGCATGACTAGTGCCAACATGAACCATCAGCAATGGATCCTTTTCCATCTACTTCAGAAGCCTTAGAGTAATATCTTACGTCTTGGCTCCAGGAAGGCAGCACACCATCCTGTTGTCTGCCTGTCCCTTGCAGAATGTTCTTTCGATTCTTCTGAGTATTGAATCCCCAATGATCATCTATCTTCCTTGGGTGAACTCTTTGTGGACAAGCTTGATTTTCTTACATGTTGGGCTAAGCTGTCAACCACAGGTGTATTCTGTATATCTCTCCATTCCCTTGGACCAGCTGGATTTTAGAGATATCTTCCACAGTTTCCATGCTGAAAACCTGGTATCAATTGGAAACTTCTAGCTGTGTGGAATTTCACCCTGTCCCCTTCTCACGGGTCGCCACAGCCTGCCCATCCTCATCTGTCTCCAGCTGTGTAGAATGCCATTATGCCCTCTCGCCTCCATTGGTTATGAATTGTCAGGCCTCCTTCACTCAACCCGTATTCAACCTAATTCACACTAACTTCAAGAGCAATCACTAAACTAAGATCTCAACATTTGACACTAACAGGATCCAAAGAAGGCTCTGTACAGTCCTGCTCAGCAGTGACAGTGTTTTGGTCCCTATGCAATACTTCAAAAGGTGCAAAATCAGGAGTATGTTTGTTACTATTTAAGAAAAATCACCATCTCCCTATTGTTACCACACAGTGATATTTGAGAATATGTCTCAGATGCTAATGTGTGCTAATTGTGGCTAAAGGGTGAATACTGGTTGGGGGTATGGAGGATCCACAAATCTCCAATGCAGATGGGAAAAAAGAAAAAAAAAAGCTATTTCTCAACTGCCTTGTTACTTGCCAATATTCCATCTGTGCTCCTCTGAAAGTCAGCATGTAGGAGGCCTCAACACAGTGGTGGCCCCAAATCATGGTGAGTATAACTCACTCTGCATTAGAACAGTGCTTTGGGCAGAGCCCAGCAGTGTCAGAACCAGGGAGCAGGTGAAAGCAGCAACAGCCACTTCTATCTCTTGCCCCTTCCCCATGGCAGGGACCAGCAGTGGCAGAGCACACCCTTGGTCAAGGTTTTTTCGAGGATATTTCTCTTCTTACATTTAAAAGCACAGCGCGGTGACTTTGTTTTCTGCTCTGGCTAGAGGATCCATACACTTTCCCTTTAAACAATACACTATGAGCAGCAGAGGAGCCTCAGAATGAGAGGTATAAAGTGTGGAAACAGGAGATGTTAATGCCTCCAGTTGCCTCACCTCAGTGGGAGCTGCCATCTTCTTTCCTAAGCTTCCTGCCTCTCTCCCCAACTGGCACAACAGCAGCTGAATTGCCTCAAAATTGGGAGCATGGAGTGTGGGAGCTTTCACAGCTGCTTATTCCCACTCATTCTGTCTGTGGGGCCACTGATGTCACCTTGTAAATTAATAGGGAGAGGTGGTGGGCATCTAACATGGGGTAAAAAGCTCCACAGTAAAAAGCTCCATTTCTACATCGTAAAAAGCTTCGCTGTTATTTGGATGAAATGCAATTTTTCTTAAAGACTACAAAATAAAGGAAGTAACCATAATCAGCAAAGTATGCCCTTGGGCTAATACTGGCTTCCAAATCTGGGAAATGTAGTCAGTAGCCTAAAATAATAGAAGCAGAAAAATCCCCAAACTGGTGATTCTGTGCAGAAGAATGAACGAAAGAAAGAATGAAAGAAAACATGTATACTACTGTATCAGGCAGCCTATGTTTACATACCGGAGCTTCTATTTGTGGCCTTCTCACACAATTATTTGCAATGAGTACTTTAATTGGAAATGCACTCCCACCCCAAATTGACCTCATTTTCAGAGAAGCTGAATACCCACAACTCCAACTCAATTCAAAGAGAATTAAGGGGGCTCAGCACCTTCAGAAATGCAGCCAGCATCGCACTGAAGGATAACGATGATGACTGTTTAAATAGCTTAACTGCATAAACAAGTAAAAATTTCATAAAATAAAAGCATTACTGTACTGTAACTGAAATTAAAAAAAAATTCTTCACTATCTTGTCACCAGAAAAATTCAAAGATCTCTTGATGAGATCAAATTCAGAGTGGAAAAAAGGCATCATTTTTAATAGTGAGGGTAATTTTAGCCACTGGAACAATTAACCAAGGGTCATGGTCAATTTTTAAATGAAGATAACATGTCGTTCTAAAAGATCTGCCCAAGAAATTATTTTGGAGAAGTTCTCTGGCCTGTGTTATATAGGAGCTCAGATTAGATGACCACAATGGTCCTTTCTCGCCTTAGAATCTATGAATAGATAGTGTCCACAAACTGAATTATAAATTGTGAATATTTGCAGATATTTACATCAGAAATGTTAGCATGTTTTATCCCATCAGTGAACAGAAACAATGCCATACATGCTTCTCTGACTTCTCCCAACTAACTTTGTAAGGAATCCCATGGATGTCAATGCTAAAATTCCTGTTGACTTCAATAAGAGCAGAATCAGGCCTGAAACAATTAAAACCAGTCTGATTTATGTAGACTTAAAGCGGGGTGGGCAAACTTTTTGGCCTGAGGGCCACTTCGGGTATCCAAAATTGTATGGAGGGCCGGTTAGAGGAGGCTGCGTCTCCCCAAACAGCCAGGTATGGCCCAGCCCCTATCCAACCCCCCCTGCTTCTCACCCCCTGACAGTCCCCCCAGGACTCCTGCCCCATCCACCACCCCCTGTTCCTTGCCCCTGGACCTCCCGCCCCTGACTGCCCCCCACCACCCCATCCAACCCCTCCTCTCCTTCCTGACTGCCTTCTCGGGACCCCTGCCCCCATTCAACCCCCCTGTTTCCTGCCCTCTAACCACCCCTAACCACAGCCCTGGCCCCTGACCACCCCCTCGAACTCCCATGCCCTCTATCCAACCCCCCGTGACCCCTTACCACGTTGCCTGGAGTACCAGTGGCTGGCAGCGCTACAGCCGTGCCACCGCGCAGCACAGAGCACTGGGTGAGGCTGGACTGTGCAGCTGCACTGCCCCAGGAGCTCGCAGCCCTGCTGCCCAGAGCATTGTGCCCATGGCGCAGTGAGCTGAGGCTGCGTGGGAGGGGAAACAGCAGGGGAGGGGCCAGGTTGATCCTCCTGGCCCACCTCTGACTTAAAGGGATATATTTTCCCGATATTTTCCTTATTTGTTGTTCTTCTGAGGTTAAATAATGAAGAATGCGTAGGTAAGTCTTAAAAAAACAACTTCTAAAGGAAGCATATATATTTCAATAGTTTGTGAAGTTCTACATTATGTAAACTAATTCAGCACAAGAACAAGACTGGATATAACATAGCAGGGCACAGATTATCCAACAAGTTCATGGAGTGTAACGGAGACAATTTTTTTATTTCAGAAAGTAGAGAAAGTTACTAGGGAAGAGGTTGTTCTAGATTTGATTTTGACAAATAGAGAAGAACTTGTTGAGAATTTGAAAGTGGAAGGCAACTTGGGTATAATGGATTTCAAGAATGCAGACTTAGGGAATTGGTAGGTAAGCAAGTTTAAGAGGAGAAACAGTTCAAGTGAGCTGGCAGTTTTTCAAAGAGACATTATTAAGGGCACAAGAGCAAACTATCTCACTGTGTAGGAAAGATAGGAAGTATGGCAAGAGACCACTCTGGCTTAACCAGATCTTCAATGATATGAAACTCAAAAGAGTCCTACAAAAAGTGGAAACTAGGTCAAATTACAAAGGATGAATATAAACAAATAACAGAAGTTTGTGGGGAAAAAAATTAGGAAGGCCAAGGCACAAAACAAGATTATACTAGCTAGAGACATAAAGGATAACAAGAAAACATTCTACAAATACAGTAGAAGCAAGAAGATGACTGAGGACAGGGTAGGACCATTACTCAATGAAGGGGGGAAAGTAATAACAGAAAATATGGAAGTGACAGAAGTGCTAAATGACCTTTTTGTTTCAGTTTTCACCAGAAAGATTAGTAGAGATCGGATGTCTAACATAGTAAATGCAAGTGAAAATGAGGTAGGATCAGAGGCTAAAATAGGGAAAGAACAAGTTAAAAATTACTTAGGGCATGTCTACACTTGCAAAGTTACAGCACCGCTCAGAGAGCGCCAAAGGAAAACTGCTGTTGTATGTTCACACTGACAGCTGCCTGCGCAATAGCGTGTTCACACTTGCGGCACTTGTGGTGCTATTCGGAGCGGTGCACTCTGGGCAGCTATCCCACAGAGCACCTCTTTCTCTTTCACAGCTAAGACTTGAGGGAAGGCAGAAGGGGTCACAGGGCATCCTGGGTCCTGTCCAAATACCCCGTGATGCATTGCTTCGCATCCCAGCAATCCCTGTGCTTCTGTCCACATTTGGTGCCATCTTTCAATGGTTTGTGTACTGCATGCCCTGCCCTGCCCTGCCTCTTTCTGGCTGCAGGAATGGATCCCGAGCTGTTAACCAGAATGCTGCTCGCACTGACCAACATGTCATGAGTGGCAGTGGAGTTATTCCTTAAACTACAAAGGCAAGAGGAGTGTGATATTGATCTCACCACGCATACTAGCTATGACATAAGAATGCTTGTGGCATTCACAGAGGTGCTGTCCACAGTGGAACGCTGCTTTTGGGCTCAGAAAACAAGCACTGAGTGGTGGGATCACATCGTGATGCATGTCTGGGATGACAAGCAGTGACTGAAGAGCTGTTGAATGAGGAAAGCCACATTCATGGGACAGTGTGATGAGCTTGCCCCAGCCCTGTGGTGCAAGGACACGAGAAGGAGAGCTGCCCTGTCACTGGAGAAGCGCGTGGCAATTTCACTGTGGAAGTTGGTTACTCCAGACTGCTACTGATCAGTCGCTAACCAGTTCGGAGTGGGAAAGTCAACCGTTGGAGTTGTGTTGATGGAAGTGTGCAGGGCCATTAATCATATTCCTGATCTGAAAGACCATGACTCTGGGAAATGTGTGTGACATTGTGGAAGGCTTTGCACAAATGGGTTTCCCTAACTGTGGAGGGGCGCTAGATGGCATGCACATTCCAATTCTGGCACCAGACCATCTAGCCACCGAGTACATTAATTGCAAGGGATATTTCTCAATGGTTCTCCAGGCACTTGTGGATCGCCATGGGCGTTTCACAGACATTAATGCAGGCTGGTCCGGAAAGGTGAATGACACACGCATCTTTCAGAACACTGGCCTGTTCAAGAAGCTGAAAGCAGGAACTTTCTTCCCTGACCAGAAGATCACTGTAGAGGAAATCAAAATGCCCATTGTGATCCTGGGAGACCCCCCGCCTACCCATTAATGGCATGGCTCATGAAGCCATACACGGAGCAACTTGACAGCAGCAAGGAGCAGTTCAACAAAAGGCTGAGCAAGTGCAGAATGATTGTGGAGTGTGCATTTGGGTGTTTAAAAGCCTGCTGGTGATGCCTGTATGGGAAGCTGGACATGGCCGATGACAATATTCATATGCTTATAGCCGCATGCTGTACGCTCCATAATATTTGGGAAGGGAAGGGTGAAAGCTTCACTCAGGGCTGGACCGCAGCAGCTCAGCACCTGAAGGTTGAGTTTCAACAGCCAAAGACCAGGGCTATTAGAGGGGCACAACATGGGGCCATAAGGATCAGGGATACTTTGAGGCAGCAATTTGAAGCTGAAAGCCACTATTATTTGTTGCTATGCTTGGAATTGCAGTGCTTGTAATGCTAGGAGGTGATTGGTGCACATGATGCAAGAAGGGGCCTTAACATAATTGTATGTTGCTTTGCACTGCTCTTTTTGTTTTCACTTAATAGAACAAAGATTGATTTCAAACAAACACAATTCTTTTATTGAAAGACAACAACCAGAGGAGAGTCAAACCAAAAAAATAATCAGCAGGGACTGGGGTGGAGGAATGGGAAAATGGAAGGTCTCAAGAGGAGGAGGGGTCCTGGGACAGCTACAGATTTGTGTATGTCCAGGGATCATACCCAACCTTCTCCTTTGTAGTAAGATGCAGCGGTGCTGTACTTCAGCAGGGCCAAACTGCAGAGGGATGGGTGCTGAGTGCAGTGGGTATTGGTAGTCCACACTGCTGGACTGTGAGGAGGGAGGGGTGGAATGCTGCAGGTAGAGAGGAGTGAGCCAGGAGGTTGATAAGAGTGTGTGTGTGTGTGTGTGTTTGGGGGCGGGGGGCAGCATGGGAAAGAGTTTTGCGGCTGGAGTTTCCTGGAGATCTCTGAGGGAGATTCCCATGAAGTGAGGGAGTGTATCAACAGCCTGTTCTGCCACTCAAACAAGGCATGAGGTGGGAGTCAAGCCTGCTTTCTGAAACCCTCCTGCCCCCAACAACTCGCTTCAGCAATTCCCAAAATCAGATCCACTTACCAGGGGCCTCCTCTCCTCTTTGCATTTCACCAAGATCCGACTGCTGTGACTGGCTAGGCTCCTCTGGGGTAGAAAAGAACTTCTGACTGCATGCATCTCTGGCCTCCAAGTCATCCTCTGCCTCTGGTTCCCCCACCCCCTCTTCACCCAAGATTGCCTCCTCCTGGCTCGGTCGACTCTCGACTGGCATGCGAGCCAACGAAGTATTCACAGAGGCTTTCGCAGTGGCAGTGGGGTCATCACCGAATTTCACATCCAGCTCTTTGTAGAACCAGCAGCTCGTGGGCGCAGCACCAGAGCAGCGATTTGCCTCCCACGCCTTGTGGTAGATGTTCCGCAGCTTCTTCACTCTGACCCTGCACTGCAATGTGTCCTGGTCATGGCCCCTTTCTATCATGCATCTAGACATCTGTTCATAGGTATCGTAATTACAATGGCTGGAGCACAGCTGTGACTACACTGCCTCCTCTTCCCAAATGCTGATGAGGTCCAGAAGCTTGGCATTGTTCCAAGTGGGGGATCGCCTGGTGCATGGAGCAGACGTGGCCACATGGAAAGACGCACTGAGACCACTGCATGCATCACCGAGCAAACAGGAAGGGGATTTTCAAATTTGCAAAGGAATTTACGGGGTGGGGCTGACGGTTGGTCACCTGAGGGCAGGGCAGTAGAGTTCAAACCAATGACCAGAGAGGTAAGAATAGGCATTGTGGGACACCTCCCAGAGGCAAATTGCGGCACTGTAATCACCACCGTGACTAAGCTGGCAGCACAGCGCTGTAACCCCGGCGCAGAAAGCTCTATGCCTCTCGTTAGGGTGGGTTTTTTAGAGCGCTGCATCTGCAGTTTCTGCGGTCTAAGTTGCTTGGCAATGTGTGCTCCTCGGGAGTTACAGCGCTCAAAGCTACTTTACAATGGCAAGTTTGTGCACAGTAGACGGGGCCTGAGTCATTAGCGATTATCTTCAAAAAGCCACAGAACATGGGAGAGATTCCTGAGGACTGGAAAAGGGAAAATATAGTGCCCACCTATAAAAAGGGAAATAAGGACAACACAGGAAATTACAGACCAGTCAGCTTAATTTCAGTACCCGGAAAGATAATGGAGCAAATAATTAAGCAATCAATTTGCAAACACCTAGAAGATAATAAGGGGATAAGTAACAGTCAGCATGGATTTATCAAGAACAAATCATGTCAAACCAACCTAACAGCTTTCTTTGACAGGGTAACAAGCCTTGTGTGGAGGGGGGGAACCAGTAAATGTGGTATATCTTGATTTTAGTAAGGCTTTTGATACAGTCCCACATTACCTTCTCATAAACCGAATAGGGAAATACAACCTATATGGAGCTACAAAAAGGTGGATGCATAACTGGTTGGAAAACCATTCCCAGAGAGTAGTTATCCATGCTTCACAGTCAAGCTGGAAGGGCATATCAAGTAAGATCCAGTAGGCCTGGTTCTTGTCAGTATCTTAATCAATGATTTAGCTAATGGCATAGAGAGTACACTTATAAAGTTTGCAGATGATACGAAGATGGGAGGGTCTGCAAGTGTTTTGGAGAATAGGATTATAATTCAAAATGATCTGGACAAATGGAGAAATGGTCTGAAGTCAATAGGATGAAATTCAATAAGGACAAATGCAAAGTACTCAGTTGCACACATACAAAATGGGAAATGACTGCCTAGGAAGGAGTACTGTGGAAAAGGCCTGGGGGTCACAGTGGATCACAATCTAAATATGAGTCAGTGTAACACTGTTGCAAAAAAAGCAAACATCATTCTGGGAAGTATTACCAGGAGTGTTGTAAGCAAGACACAAGAAGTAATTCTTCCGCTCTACTCCACACTGATTAGGCCTCAAATGAAGTATTGTGTCCAGTTCTCGGAGCTACATTTCAGGAAAGATGTGGACAAACTGGAGAAAGTCCAGAGAAGAGCAACAAAAATTACTGAAGTTCTAGAAAACATGACCCCTGAAGGAAAATTGGAAGGGAAAAAAAGGGTTGTTTTGTCTGGAGCATAGAAGACTGAGGGGGCGGGGGGCATGATAACAGTTTTCAAGTACATACAAGGTTGTTAGAAGGAGGAGGGAGAAAAAATATGTCATCTGTAATCTCTGAAGATAGGACAAGAAGCAATGGGCTTAAATTGCAGCAAGGGCGGTTTAGGTTGGACATTAGGAAAAACATCCTAACTGTCAGGGTAGTCAAGCACCAGCATAAATTGCCTAGGAAGGTTGTGGAATCTCCATCAAAGCAGGTTAGACAAACACCTTGTCTAGATAATACTTAGTCCTGCCTTCATTGCAGGGGACTGGACTAAAAGACCTCTCAAGGTCCCTTCCAGTCCTACAGTTCGTGATTCTATATGCTGATGTGAAATAACGTAAAATAATCTATAAGGACATATTACTTATTCTTGTTCTACCAGTAGAAGTAGTAGTATTTTCCTCACCTCATTTTAGGTTTTTGAATTTGTATAGAATCATAAGCAACTACCTGATTCTACAAATATCTTGAGCACAACAGAGTAACACTAGATTGTGGTGGTTTTTGTTTTTTTGTTTCCTTTTTTCAGGCTACGGAGATCATCAGATCATAATTTAGGTGACGAAGATCAGAAGTGACTTAGGTGTGGTGGTGGAGGGTGCAGATATAGGCCCAATCCTGCAAACACTTACACTCTTGAGGTCATTGTGACTTGTTTTGTGTAAAAAGTTACCCACATGCATAAGTATATTCAGGACTAGGTCCTTTATTATTATTTTTAATATATTTCCAAATTATGATAGCCACTTTCTATTGCAATTTGCAGTGTTAATGAGTGTCCTCAACTTCCTTTGATTTTTATTCAAATTGAGGGTGCTCAACACCTTTCAGGATCCGTCTTAAATATATAGGCTTGATGGAATATTGCATGCAGAAATCATACAGACTCCCAGTTGTTCCTTTATATAGGCACAGAGGATTGTTTTATTGTACACTCTACATTAGCGCTAACAAATGACAGTAAGAACAATTTGGACCCTAGTTTATAGAAGGATCGCCCTGAACTTTTAAGTGGCGGGGAGGTGGTGTTTGGCTGACTGGCTGAGTGAAGGGAACAGTACTTTATGGCTGGAGGATGGGGGGGTGGAAGATGAAAACTGCTGCAAAAAAGGGTCACCGACTCATCCCCTGGGAATGCGGGGTTTAAAAGGGTCAGCCCTGGGCCTGAATCTCCCTTTTTACAGGGATTGAAGCTGAAGCAGCACCCACCCTCCCTCCCTTTTAGGTGGGGAAATACCAGGTTTGGTCAACACCTGCTGTGGGCATTATGCTAGCTGCCCCTTTTTTAGGGGGTCTGGGAAGCAATTTTTCCCTTACCAACATATTGGCTTGGGTGCAGTTGGGTTTTTTTCGCCTTCCCCACAGTGGGTTCAGGAAGTGCTCTGTTCATGCATGGCATGACGGGTGACAGGCCCTATGTCGCAACTCATTATTTAAGTGTAGGGTGGATGTCCAGTTCAGGTAACTCATAGGAAAGATATACAGTGACTGGATAAATGGCTTGGAAAAGGACTTAAAAATAGGTGTTCATTAAAGGAACGAACGGGGGGCAGTTGGGGACTCCTATGATTGGTATGGCAGGGAGCCAAATCCCCCTCCCCCATTCTTATAGCCCACCTTAACCCTCTTACGAGGGGGGATGGATGGTAAGGTCCTGGCAATGGATTTGTTGAAGGGACCTAGAGGGGAAAAGAGGGGGAGCTGGAGCATATATGTATCATCTATATATATATGACACTCAGTTGCTCAAGTTTATCATGGACTCTCTATAGAGCTAATGAATTATACAAGTTCAGCTTTTCTAAACAGACAGACAAAAAATATATAAAATATTTGTTCATGGTAGAAATGGTACATTCTATGTTTAATATTTTTCCAACAAAGCCATTCATTTTGCCCATCAAAAAAAATTCACATTGGTCTGGCTGAAGTTAAATAAAATACAGGATTAAGTATTTAAAAAATGAGTTCCTAAGACTTTAATTTGTATTAATGCTCCCTTTTTAAAAAATTTGACAGAATTCCATTCATAATGAAATGTTCAGAGGTAATTATTTCTTTCTTCTCTGTGAATTATGAGAATTATTTATATACTCAATCTTAATATCATAGCTTCATTGCCTAAAAGAAAAAATCCACAGGATATGAATCATTCAGAGAAAGAATTAAAATCTTTTCTTCTGTTTTAAATAAAAAAAAGATGAAAAGATTTCTAATGACATAAAATCCACATTGCTGCAGGCTCTGCTTGCAAATCAGAGCTATTGCTATGTTACTCAAAGCTACTGGTTAATACTTGTAGTCTCTTGCCTGTAAAGCTATAAACTGCAATGCTGTAATGATTAGTTAATGAAATAGTGGAGTGATAATGAGGCCATAGAAAATGTAAGTTAAATTATTAATTAAAAAAGGTAAAGAAAAAGTAATGAAAGTAGCAAGCTACATGGCCTTTTTTGTCAAAGTATGGTCAAAAGATAGAAACCCAGCAGCAGTTTAGCACCTAGCCGTCAGCCTGCGGTCATGTTGTAATGAAACTCCTGACATTACAAATACATTCATTTGACAGTTGTTCTCGCTCATAAAATAATGGGTCATGCACAAAGCTTATTACAAATTGCAGATAAGCTGTAAAACCCATAAAAATTTCTACTGACATTTATTACCAACAAGTAGCTTGAGGATGTTGATACATATTGATAACAGTCTGCTTTGTGACATTTTGAAAGTTTACTCATAATTCACTTGCACAACATGCAAAAAAAAAAAAAAATTACCGCGTCTTCCAGTCATTAAGGCATATTGCAACAGGTAACCGCAGTTTTCAAAAACAGGGATTATTTTCTTTTTATCATTTTCTTTCTTATATAAAGAGATGTTTTTTTACCTCTGAAAGATACTATTCTTCTGACAAGTAAACAATGCATAAGTGATCATGAGTAAACTGATTAATTGTAGCTATAATTGGAGCTGGCTGTATAAAAATACTTAATTCAGTAGAGATAAATACTATGAATATAAAGATATTACAGTTCCTTTAAAGCATGAGAGGAAAAATGTGTCTGTAATGCTGATAAAACCCACTTTATCTATGTCAGGGAATCTTAACTAGGCATCACTACCTACAACACCTATCATTTGTATTCAGGCTTCCAAATAAAGACTGTGTTCCAAACAAATTACTGTTTACAGTAAAGACTCACTACCTTCACTGGGAACAGAACATAGTCCTGTGATGATGTTCTGTACAGCCTGAGCTCAATCCTCAGCTGTCCTTAGTTTACATTCAGCACAGTTCGGTGGACAATAGGAAGAGCTTTAAACTCTTCTGCTCCATTGAACCTGGGCGTGTTTTGGCTGCTCTGTATTTCCCTTGCGACAACCAACCAAGCATTCTGTCTTGCCCTTTGTTACCCCAGGCACACCCCGTGGCAGGAGATCTGGGTTCCATTTCCAGCTCTTTCACTGATTTGCTGTGTAACCTTGGGCAAATCATTTCATCTTACTGTGTTTCTGTGCCCCCTCCCCTTTGTCTGCTCTGTTTACTTTGTAAGCTCTTTGGAAAAGGGACTGTTTTTACTATGTGTTTGTACAGCTCTTAGCACACCACGTTTATGGTCAATTAACTATTTCAATAACTATTTTGATAACATTTTAAATAAAAAGAAAATGTAGAAAAAGTATTGAAAAAAATAAAAATATATAACAACGAACAGACAAAGCAGCTCCACTTCAAAAACTTTGAAATGAAAACAACTTTGAAATGTCTCGTTCTTTTGTGAAAATAGGTTTGCAGTTTTTGGATAGTGCTCATGTTTAAGCACCTGAATAATTTTTTTTTTGAAGTGCTGAGCACTCATCTCCCATTAACTTGAATGAAAGAATCATGGAGAACATAGAGCTCTATGTATTTATTATCATAATGCTGCAACTCACAGTTTTGCATTGCAGTGTTCAGTCTGAAAGTTAGAAGAAACCTGTATGTATGACATTCAGGCCTGTCATCTCAGGGCTAAATGAATTCAGCAGCACAACATGGCAATTTATTTATTATGTGCTAATGGCCTTTAAACAATTATAATCAATGGAATTATACCTGGGAGGAATTTGGGCCTGGAAGTGCAAAAGTTAAATTCTTTTCAGCATAAACAAACTGTGAAATATATTTGGAAATAAATGTTTAAATGGTTTGCAGTATAAACTTAATTTTCAGACACATTTCACATTTTATTCATGCTGGGAAATTATTTTTAATCCTTTAACTTTCAGAGAACTGGACTGAGCAAATGGGTTTATTGTCCTTTAAACAACATGAAATATACTGAATACAGATTTTTTCTGTCACAGATGAAACTGCTATATTTACAATAGGTCTCATTGTACTAATCCATTCATTGGTTTATGGTCTCCAGTTTCTCCAGGAAATGTCACAGATCCACAGGATGTCCTTGAGCATTATATTTTCCATTTGGATCTTTGATTTAGCTGATGAAAGATATATAAAACTACATTTACTCAGACAACTCCTTTAGTGGCTCTACATCCATAAAGTCCTAGAAATGAGTGTAAATAATTCTAGTGAGCATATTGTGTGAATTATGATAGCTTGCCTCAAAAGTCTCCTTTCAGATATTTGTCCCCAAACACCCCATTGGTGGTCAAAACATTCCTGATTCTGGAGATCTATCAATACATGGATATGATGTACCACATTTGTTTCAAGTTAGAAGAACACTAATAAAACAAATCTTTGGGGTTACAGCTAGTGTAGTGGAGAGACATCATTCTGTATATCAATAGGCATTAGCTGAGTGTATATTCTTAAAACTAGTGGTATTGAGGCCCATTTAATATATTTTCTAGCAGAACTTTTTCTGCTTGCTTTAAAATAAAAAGAGAGAGACTTAAAAAAATTGAAGCATTTTTATGAGAAAGCGGTTTCTTCAATAATGTTGTTTACAAGCACCATTTTAAAAAGTTCTTCCAGTTAACAACATTTTGTTTCACATCAATTTTTATCAGTCAGATAATGTAAATGAAAAAGAGAACTCTACTGATTGGGATAAATTTTTTCTGTCACTTATGCAGCTGATTGTATATTAATCATTAGTTAGAACCACTACTGCTCCTTAGTCTGTAGTATACTCCTTTTCAGAAGATTGACTCATTAAAACACTAAATCTGAAAATGATCATCACATGTAGAACTTGACATTAGTTGAATCTTACCCTATGAGGGATGTCTATTTTTAAAACATTTTTCCTGAGTTAAAAATCATCTGATCTAATTTCCCACCTTCCCCCCAAGGATTCATGTTTACTTATACAACTGGAAATATTCAAGACCTGTGGCTATATCACTGATACTTGAGCATAATCCACAGTAAAGTTCCAATTCAGCAAAATATTTAAACATAATAGTAATTCCATTGAAAGCAATGGAACTACTCATGCTTACTGCCACAATCTGGCACAGTCTGTTGTGTGCTGTATCCCATGTGCTCCTAAAACAACGAGATCTCAGCAGAGCTGGGTCACTATAGCACATTCCCAGATGCAGAGTTTGTATCTGCCCCTCTTCCTTAGCATATGAGGAGCCACAGCCCAGCCACCTTAGACCCCAAAATCAGATCCAAGCTCAATACTATATGTGTTTCCTCAGAGCTCCACCTTGCAGTTGACAGTGAGCTTCCTTATTAACTATTCAGGGACAATGTGGCAGGAAAGTAAGGTGCACAAGCTTAGCAAAGGAATTTCTTAACCACAGTTACATTTACTCTTAAGAAAGCACGAGAGAGTTACACATCTTCGCCAAATAACAACAGTCCTGAGATGTAGCTCTCCTTAATCTGATCTCATCCCTTCTGTGAGCTTGAGGCCTGGTCAACATTTCAGCTGCCTCTCCTGCCTTCTCTCTCCAGTCTGGTCTTGTGGCTTCTGGCAGTGGATTACCACCCCTCTCACAGGGTACCCTTCCTTAAATACCGTCTTGACTCCTGCTGGCCATGTGCCCAGGCTCTCACATAATGCAGCCACTTCCCACTTTATGCCCTAGATAAATCACTTTGGCCATCCTCCCTCTACATTTCTCCAACTTTATAGTTGCATTTCTCCAACTGCACTCTGAATGTGGTTAAGAACCCTCTCCATATGGGAAACCTGCTCATCCCTGCTTAGCTCATCAGTTTAAAATGCAGTGTGGACTTTTAAACACGGGTTTGGAAACACCAGGTTCACATGCTTGAGTCCCATAGCACCTGGCTTACAATGCAGTGTAGGCGTACTTGAAGAGATTTCCTCTAAAGGAGCACACAAGTTCCATTATCCTCCTCAGAACAGGTCTTATCTTCCCATTCAGCCCTCATTAAGTCCAGAGGCCCCAGAAGCCTCCTCTGAAAGAGCAATTCAAAAGAGGAAAACTATGTGGATTTTTGGGGAACTTCCCTATAACCAAACAGATAGGGCAAACATTTATCCCAGTCATCTGAGGGCTGATCTACAAAAGTTTTCAGTATCCTTCTTAGTGTCCCACTGAACCTTTTCACCAGTCTCTTGGTTGGAGGGTGATGTGCACAGACTCAGAAGAAACTGGGTCTCTGGTCCACAAGGATCTTGCTGGGGAAACTTGCATTTTGTCAAATATGCTGTGAAAGTGTTCTTAAAATGAACAATATGTGCTGAGTCATCATCCGAGACTAGTATAACATGAAATATATGGCAGAATGTGGGTAAAACAGAGCCGGAGACATACAATTCTCCCCCAAGGAGAAATTTAATTAATGCATTGTTTTTTAATGAGTGTCATCAGCATGGAAGCATGTCCTCTGGAACAGTAGCCGAAGCATGAAGGAGCATACGAATGTTTACCATATCTGGCATGTAAATACCTTCTAATGTGAACGCCTGTTCTCACTTTCTGGTGACATTGTAAATAAGAAGTGGGCAACATTATCTCCCATAAATATAAACAAACTTGTTTGTCATAGTGATTGGCTGAACAAGAAGTAGGACTGAGTGGACTTGTAGGCTCTAAAGTTTTGTGTTGTTTTGTTTTTGAGTGCAGTTATGTAACAAAAAATATGACATTTGTAAGTTGCACTTTCACGATAAAGAGATTGCACTACAGTATTTGTATAAGTGAATTGAAAAATACTATTTCTTTTGTTTTTTACAGTGCAAATATTTCTAATAAAATAAATTGAGCAGCGTACACTTTGTATTCTGGGTTGTAATAGAAATCAAAATATTTGAAAATGTAGAAAAACATCCAAAATATTTAATAAATTTCAACTGGTATTCTAGCGTTTAACAGTGTGATTAAAACTGTGATGAATCGTGATTCATTTTTTAAATTGCGCTTAATTTTTTTTTAGTTAATCATGTGAGTTAACTGCGATTAATCGACAGCTCTAATAAAATTATTTATAGATTTTTCTATGGCATTCATCACCTTAGTATCTGAGCATATCTCAGTTACTAATGATTTATCCTCATAATTCACTGGTGTTTCACAAGTTAATTAAAATAGCCAGAACCCGCAAAATGTAGGAAAATTGGTCCATACATTTCTGCTGTTATTTAATGAATATATGCCAATGCCTTTGTTTATAAATCAAAGTAGCCAAAGATAGCAACACACAGAGGAAGAATGTATATTTTGTTTTCAAAATGTATTTGTATGCAGAAAAAAACTTTGAGTTCCTTAAATGCTGATGCAATGATTAGAGATGGTCAAAAACAGGACTTTTTTCAGGAACATTTTAATGAAAAAATTGTCCCTTTTCTAACAAAAAAAATTGGAATTTGAGTTTTTTTAAAACTTGATTTTGAAATACAGGCAACTTATCTGCTTTCTCTCTTACAGCAGGCTAAGCTAAAGTAAGAGAATACATGACCCATTCTTTGTTAGTTTTAAAGAACTATTGTTTTGTAATTAAGTAAAAGCCCAACAGCGTGGTCTTTTCTTATTTACAGCTAAAATTTCAGATAACAGAAAATTAACTACCATCATAGTACATCTCAGATAAGTACACAAACCATTCTGATATTTTTTTTTTTTAAGGAGGGTATTTGAAGGTTACTGCTCGTGCTGGAAACTGAAACCTTCTATTCACAAGCCAAATAGAAACCTATGCAAAATCTCTTGTAATGTCCTGCCAATTGTTTCAATTTGAAGTTTGGAAGGATTAGAGATAGTTTATTCTCTGCGCTAGCATGCTCTTGGGACAACTCTGCACAATATGCAAAAGCCATTTGAAATTGTTTCTGGCAATTGTATATTTACTATTGCCACCGAAGATTAACCTGAAACATCCAAATCATTTTATTTAGGAGTTCAGAAGGAACTGAAGATGAAAGGCCAATGTTAATTATTTTGATTACTGAGTCGTCTGTTTCAAAAAGTTAGCTGCCTAAGGTCATTTGAAAAATTTATACCACAGTCTGCCACAAGACCATAATGGAAAAAAGAAGACAGGACAAGATTACCATTATCTGTAAACAACCACAGTACTGGCAGCCGTACCATTCACACTGTGATCCTGTCAGGAATTGTAAATTAGACAGTTTTGTGTGTGATAAGTACTTGGATGGGAGTCCTCCAAGGAACATATGGATTTTACAGGCAATAGTAATGAGATTAACCACTGACTCGGTATTGAATCAGAGCTCCTTCACTGGTGTACGGGGTGGGGGAATGGGATGCTATGCTGATTGCTTTGACATAAAACTGAGGCTCTAGGCCCCAAATACTATGATGATTAAGTAACTAAGGGAACATTTCACAAGAGCAGAGATACAAATCCAGGGTGCTGTGCAAAATTTGATTCTGGTAATCGCATACTAACCGTCTAAATTCCCAGTATAGATTCAACTGGGAAAATATTCTTTTCCTCCTTCCTTAAACTGTGGTGTGTTGCTCCTGGATCCCGTTAAAACAACTGCTACATATCTTCCCAGAGGTAGCTCCACTTCAGTGATTGGTAAACTGAACATAAAATGGAGTTGAAACATCACTCCTATTTAGCTCCTCCCTTAAAGATGGAGGATTGTTCTCTACCATCAATTTTCTAATTCAACCAATTTGAAATGTCTTAACTTTCCCTGTCCGATAGGTCTAACAACCAGGAAGCTATCATGTATATATCTAAGTTGTGGGAAAGGGGCTTGTCTGCATTATACTGTACTTTGGCTATGCCCTCTGGTCTTTGGTTAAATGTCTGCTGAAGCAGAGGAATTGGTGGTGTCAGGCAGAGAATAAAGAAGTTGTCACCAGCTCATTGACAGTCTTCCTCACTGATGCTCCAAGTGAACCTCAACTGCAGCAGAGTCTGCATCAAGAGCTTCTAATAAAGGGCTCATTTCCCTCCCTCATTTCCCAGTAAAGGGCCTGGTCCACAGCCCACTGAAGTCAAAGAAAAGGCTCCTATTAACTTCAAAGAGCTTTGGAACAGACCCTGTCCCACTTAGAGGCATATCAATGCTTTTTTTGGCTGAGGTGGAGAAAGGATGCTCCTTTTTCATTTCCCAACATGCAATTGCCACATTTTCCTTTTCTCTTTTCTAAATCACACTTTTTTCTTTTAATTTTTATCTTCCCCTGATGCTCACTTGGGTCCAGTTAATGAGCCCCTCACTTATGCTGGTGGTCAGTTACAGATAAGATGAAGCCAATGGGGTTATTTATGTGAGTAACTACTCACCAATGTGAATAAGAAAATAAAGTCCAGAGGGTGAATTCAAGTATACATTGTCTCTTCTCCATATTCAAGGACTGGCTTTGAACTTGGAAAGAAGATGCTTTCTACCATCGCCTCTTGGGTAGGAAGCTCCATCCCATCTGCCTTAGTTATTCATTCCTTCATCACCTCTTGTTTGGACTACAGCAATGAGATATACGTGGGCATCAAGCCTTCAGCACTTTCAAAACTCCAACTAGTTAAGAACACGGCAGGGAGGTTCCTCAGCAACACAGGCTACCATGAGCATATCAAACCCATCTTCCACTCTCTACACTGGCTTCCCATAGGATTTTTTTAATCAAGTTCGAAGTCTCAGTCCTTATCTTCAAAGAGATCCATGACCTAGACCCAGGATACCTAAAAGACTCCGGATACCTAAAAGACCATGGTTGACAACTATGCTCCTCGTCACACCAGGGAACTCTCAAAAATAAGAGTAAAGCTCATCTGTGGAGGACACAAACCTTCTCCTGTGGTGGTCTGAGATTGTGAAATGAATTCCCCCAGCAACAAAGGACCATCACAAATCTCATCACCTTCCGCTCCAAGCACAAGGCACATTTTTTTGACCTTGCCTTCTCAGGCATAAGCACAGAGCAAAAGATATATTTATATTAAAAAAAGAGACATCCTACCAAAACCAGACACTCCACTGCCCATGCTTCTCCCTTTGGGGAGAGGATGAGAGCACAAATATGTGACAGGTATGACATTGCTTAATGCATTACTGGAAGGAACTCAGGTAATATGGTGAAAAGTGTGGTATAAAAACCCATGTAGAATAGAACAGAATAAAGGAAAATGGGCCTGGCAGGATCAGCCACTTACAAGCAAAATTGGTGAAAAAAGTTTAATAATAACAAATAAAAATTAAAAAACCTGTAAAGGGCAGTCAGATTTGTGAGAGCTCTACACAACCTAATCGGAATGGCGACAACAGATTGCATTTTCTTTTCTGTCATGACACAATATGTAATTCTGGTAATGCTTAATTCCAGCTTGCTCTAACTAGAGGATGAGTAGTAGAACATTTTATCCATATGATGTGCAGCAGCACATTCTAGTGATTTTTATAACTTTCATGAAGTATGGATTCTACAAATTGCAGATGGTTTGTATATTGAACTTTTGGGGCCAAAGTTGGAAAAACTCCAAATGAAGTGAATGAGAGCAGCACCCGCATCTACTCATGCCAGAACTAAAGTAGGCCCTTTAACTTTAAACAAAAGGCACTGGGGACTTTACTGTGACAGCATGTTTTGCCTTATCTTCATTCCATGCAGCATATAGAAAAGGTCAAAATAAATTGCTTGGAGGCACATCACTAGTACAAATTGTTCGCCTCCTGTTGCCTTGACATCAAAGTGGTTTCTGAATTAGTCCACTTAACCATTGAACGCAATACCTGACTTTATAAGAAACCACACAATGGGATTATTGTCCCATCAGTCAACACTGGATTGGCTCAGTTACAACTTTTGCCTCCAAATTGTGCTGGTCTGTAATAATGGTCATGAAGAATCATAAACTCTCCAAAGAAATGGGCAAGTTCAGTTCAAAAAGTTCTGCAGAAGGCTTCATTAGTCAGTTAGCATTCTATACAATGTATATGTTAGAAATTTTGAAACCGTGTCTATGTCTCATACAACTACAGTGACAAAAAAGAGAAACACAATTTTTAAAGAGCTATTGCATTCAGTATTTGGAATTAAATTTACTTAGGGAGGACATAGAGCTGAGGAAATTAAAATGGCTGCTTAACACAATCAGCACACAATACTCTGATTCCTGGTTGAAACAGACATGTAGTGATGTGGAACTAATGTACAATATTAATACCTGCAGCTCTGTAAAACAAAATATGTTGTATAAAAAGATCTCTATTCATTTCCCTACATAATATCTTCAGGTTGAAAGTGAGGGGGCTTTTATTATTATTCTTTTGGTGATATATTTGGAAACACAAACTACTGTAAAGAATTACACACTACTGATGAATGAAATGCTGCAGAGATGCTCCATTGCAATCTAATGGGAAAGGGACACACTAAATAATAAAGAACCACATGATGACAAATATCTTAATTAACTAGATTCTACTATAATGGGAATGCAAATATTGCAGCACTATTACAAACTATTTTGTTTAATAATTGGGTTAGAAATACAATTGTCCAGTAAATACACTATATAATATTTTAGAATTCAGGAGCCCAATCCTGCTCCCATTAAACTCCGATTGACTTTAATAGGAGCAGCATTCAGTCCCAGAAGATAAATTCTGATAGAGGATATTGTTTGTACAAATAATATGCCTATTAACTACATTTTTTGTTTGGGGGAAACATGGGAACCTACTCTATGCTTCTGCTTCAGCAAAAGAGTGGAACTTAATAACCTGTACCTCCCTTTACCTCCCCTTTCCCCCCTTGAAAAAAAAACCCCAAAACAGAAAGGTAGAAAGCAAACAACATTAAAGCTGCTGCATTTTAGGATCACATTTCCTTTGGGATTCCAAAATGCTCTTATGAGCACATCTATTTCACCCAGACACATCCCTCATATCAAAATGCATTTATGCATCATATTAAATAGCTAAATTTCTGCAAGCCTGTTCTCATGACTGGGTTTCACACAGCAAATAGGTATGCCCACAATATTTACAGACACGTTTCCACAGGCCCAGCGAATAACCACTAGTATAAAGTATTCCATTTATACATGCAGAGTATATATTAAGGAGAAATATTATCCAACTGTTTAAATTACATCTATGATGAGTGTACTTTGGAATCAAGGGCATGTTATCTTATAAGTTCCTCACAATTGGAAAGCATATGTTCTATGTTTTGCTGTATAATATTATCCTACTTTAATAGAAAAGAGGCAGAAGAGTGGAAAAATGCACATTATTCAATGATAGCTGCTAAGTTCAGGTCCACTAGGAAAGCATCTAGTGTAATCATGAATATTTACTTAACTTGATCAATCACATATGCTAATGAATATTTAAGGACTTGATCCAAAACCATTGGAGGCAACGGAAAGTTTTCCATTGACTTTGAATTATGCATTATAAGAAAAGGTGAAATAGAAAGGAAGCATAAGGCCTTATATATTTACTTATTTGTATTCTTATGTTCTAGTTGGAGGAGAGCCATGTTACACTATAAATACATGATATATTTGCATGAGGTTTTTTTGTTGTTTTTTTTTTGTGGGGTGGTCATAGAAGTGGTTATGTGAGTGCACGGAGGATAGAATTTAGAGTTTTAGCAAACTTTTTTTTAATTGATTTTTAGTCCTAGAAGCAGAATATGCCTGTCATGGAGTCCTGCACACCTGCTTCTTATGGGCCCTTTTTGTCCTGCAGGCACACTGCACTTAGTGCTCCCTTGGGTTCTTTTACTCAGTTACCATGACAAGATTGGTTCAAAACCTGTACCCTCTTTGTGGGGTCTGATTTATTAAGTCTTTCTACACAATATAACCGACATTAGTTGCCACGGTTAACACCTACTTTGGGTCCGTATGAGAGTCCTGGTCAGCTTTCTTGCCACTGTTCAGGAGGCCTCCCAGCTTCACCCTGGAGCCAGGTTGTACTTTAAACAATCACTCTTCTTTCTTAATAATAGAAAATGGAGCTCTTTTCCCTGGAGCTGGGTTGTAACTTTGGCCAGCTGTAGGGTCTTAGCCAGCTTCTCCTTCAGCTGGCCCTTTTCTCCAATTAGTCCTCAGGCTCAGAGGGATCAGCAGGCTGTCTTCCCTTGCTAGTGTCTGCCCTCCTGTGAGGGAGGAGGCAGCATATAGACTAGTCCCTTCTCCAAGCTCATTACCAATTGGTCAAGTAGAGGGGAACCTTGCCCCATCCATTCTACCTTGCCCCACTAATATTCTTGTAATAACTTTTATTGTGTGCTCATCATTATAGACTTCAATTATAAACATTCACTTACATAAAGAAAAAGAAAGCAGGATGGGTTGTAAGTTGCTAGGGGGTGGGATAGGAAGCTAGGAGTTCAAAGGTATGATCAAAAATATATTCTCTGGATGGTAACAGTTGATTGAAGTATACCTCATCAGTTTTGCTCTTTTTCTGGGATTACAGGAGAGGGTGGGTTGGTTAACTTAAAGGATTTTTTTTAACAGGGCTTTAGCAGAATTAACAACCTAGAAAATCATCGTTCTGGTTTAAGAGTGCTCGGTGCAGCTCAGAGGCATGGGGATACAATAGGGGTGCTCTGCTAGGATCTGTTAAGGCAGGAATCATTGAGATGCAAGGATACTTTGCCATGTTCTTTCTCCCCGGCTGTACCACCTGGGCTACAGGGAGGGAGAGTGCATACTAGACATTATAGTAGCTCTTTATAACTCCATCAGCTATCTGCTGTGTAGTGATCCTCTCCAGCTGGTTAAGCCACATTCTCCAGTGCAGTCGTGCAAAGCTGCCCAATTGTTTTTTCATGCTGATGCTTTCCAGAGTTCTATACCTTAACAGTTTTATAAATAGGATTGCCATATTGGAAAAAAGCAGTGAAGAGAGCAGACAGGGGTCATAGTTCAGTACCCTGTGCTGAGAAAGACCAGGGTCAAGTGCTTTAGAAGAAGGTATAAGAATCCCAAAGTGGATAATTATGGAATAACTTGCCCATAGCAGAAGTTTCTTCCTAATCTTCTCACAGGTTGACTTGTATGTGAGGCAGGAGCATTCACATCCCTTTCTTTTGTATATACATCTATCCTAGCTAATGTAAGTGTGAATGTTCTCACTGGGCCTGATCCAAAGCCCAGTGAAGTCAATAGGAGTCTCTCCACTAATTACGGAGGGGTTTGTAGATAAGGTCCATTATCCAGATAAGTGTCTAATTTGTTACGGAATCCTGCTAAGTTCTTGGTCTCAATAATATCTTGTGGCAATGACTTACAAAGATTAATTATGTATTGGTTTTAAATTTGGTACCTTTCCATTTTATTGACTATCCTCTTGTTCTGGGATTGAGAGAAAGGGCAAATAGTAGCATCTAATTTACTCTCTAGGAATGATGGCTTATTTTGTATTCCTCTCTACATTAAACAGTCAATACTGTGGGGGAAAGAAGTTATTGACAGCAATGTTGTCTGAAACAGTGACTTTCAGGAAAAATTAATTAATGTTTCTGGGAAGTGAATTTTAAACTTATAAAAGCAAATATTTGCATTAGAACCCTGTTTCTAAAAAAACAATGCTCTTCCATTCTGGGAACAGGAACAATATCATGTGACCTATGTGGCCAGTCAAAACTAACAGGCACAGAATTAGTTGAGAAAAATCAATAATTTAACCAAGAATTACTTGAGAAAATGTTTCTGAGAAGAAGTTTAAATAAGGTTTATATTAAAAAAATTATGAGCTATTCACAAATGATTTACAAACAGAAAGAGGCTGAATTTTTCCACTAAAATATTTGCTCATTTCTGATTATGACATAAGCAATAGAAATGAACAGAGTAAGAAATAAGGGTATCTCTCTGAAGGAGTGGGTATGCTGGTCGTTCAGTGTCCATTATCAGTCTAGTTATGTCTGGATTATAATCAGACTGATCTGCTGAAGAACAAAACTATAACATCGCTGAGTACTGATACTATTGCAATATCCTAACCTCTCTTTCTTCTCAAAACTAACGTGATCTATGTTTTAGATCAATATTTTATTTTTTAAAATACTAACGGGTATCTGGAGATGTGACTTTTAAAGCTATTAATTAGATTTTTAACTTATGCTTATGCTAATATGAGGAAAAATTACTTCTACACTTGGATGTGGTGTAAACATCTGTGGCCCCTAAGGCCAACATACTGTTCCTAAGTCTAAGATAAATGTAGATATTTATTTACTTACTTTTGTAATTATTTAATCAGGAGGAATCTCTTTATCCTGACTGAGCAATTTCCTTATAGCTGCTAATTTTATCTTAGTCAGAAAGACACTTCATCACCTTTAAAAGCCATAACTGTCAAAATCATATTAATGGAGGAAAAAGTATTTTCTTTTCATACCGACGGACCTCAGCATTTCATTCCTAAACAGTTATCTAAATAGGTTAATATGCTATGGGTCTGATTCCCCACAGACTTTCATCCTGTGTAGTCATTTATACATGTGCAAACTGAGTATAAAATACTACCAAATCCTACTGATGCATTCAGGGCCCTCGGATTTAAGAAAGCTAATGTCATTACCCTTCCATCAGTCATCTGGAATTTGGTCTCCAGCTTAAAATGAAATGACATAGTTCAGGCCTTTGGATAGCCCTTGGAATCAACTTACTGCCACATTAAAAAAATATAAGGCAACTATCCTCTTTTATCTGCCCATTAGAGTTTATCTGCCTGTCTCTTTTCTGAAATTATAATATGTTCTTGTGAATTGTTTGCTTCATACCATGCAAAGTAAAGCAGCGCTGAGTGTTTCTTGGAGTAGTCCAAACACTCAGAATATTTATAATCCCAGAAAGAGAAAGATACGAGGCAAGCCATTATCTATATATTGTTACCTACTTTCAGGCAGATAAATAAATTGGAAATGAATTTTATTTTCTTTAAAAAATATTTTTTCTAATGCCCTGCTTCCTCCCTCTCCCTCCCCACTTGTGATAACAGAAGGTCCCTTTACACTTTGTTTCTCTGAAGTAGGCCTACTTTCAATGCCCTTTTCTCCAATGTGTATATAAATGTTCTTCAGCATGAAATGGTAGCAGATGTTCTGGGAAAATGAGGTGTTTAGAGTCTTGGTGTAGCCTGTGCCATGACTGGTGGGATGTGTTTCACTGCTTTAATATATGATGTGACCTTGGAGTAGCTTACCGGTGACACTTACTGCAGAAATGCGATGATTCCAATTTTTCCTCGATTCTACTTTACAGTCCTACAGATATTAACTCACTGTCAACAGAGCTAGAATTGTACCATATGGTTTAATCACAGAGCTGAATTGTATCGTTCTGTTCTAAAAAGGATTTGGGAAGCTGTGAGTTTCTCTTTGCAGAAATCTACTAGATGAATCCATCCACCAGATGAACGAGTTTGACTTTCCACAAAACTGGCTGAAATCCCTGGGGAAAAGAATTTCCAAATCATAGTTCCTAGGGCCTCTGCCTAGAATGCCTCCACTCCCCAGAACTCCTTTCCTCCTCAGCAACATGGACCTGTAGAGAACTAATTTTAAGTATTATGCTCCATTAAGTGACTGAATAGGACTAACTGTCAATCTGTACTCGGGGTGTATATAAAGAAATGGTTATGATTGGTTCCCTTTCATTCGCTAGTCAGCAAATTTTTTATTTTGCTTTCTTGTATATAACAATATAACAATCTTAAAACATGCAAGTATTATGCTGTGGCAGGTAGCATTTTAGTTAAAGGAATGTTAAAAGGCCATAAACCTATAAGAGGAATTGTGAGTTAATAATGGGCTATATTAGGTTTCTCCTTGGAAGGATAAATAATTAAGATTCTCATTATGTAGTTAAATGATGCAACCCAGAAAGGGCTGGTGAACAATATATTGATGCATATATTATTTAAAGATACCTTATCTTCTTTGCAAGTTCACATATTTGCTTATACACCACTGTCATGAGAGCTAGAAAACTCAAATTTATGCTGCACATCGTCCTTTCACTTCAGAGTTTCCAGTAGCAAATGCACAGGGGTTTATACCTGGGATAATTGGGTAACCTTTGACCTTAAATCTCACAATCTTTTGAGAAGTGTAGTTGATTAATGGAGTTGCCATTTTATTGCACATATTTTGTTGATTCAATCAAACTGAAGAATATAGCTTTATAAAGAGAGGTCTTGCATTAAAAGGTGGTTATGAGCGCTGGAACACGTATGAGAAATGGGGCTATTTATGAATTGAGGGGAAGTATGAATTCTTTTAGCTATGGATTATGGATAATAACCATGGAGGCATCTTTTAATGGAGTTAAGTTACTGCTAGAACAGACAAGAGCCTGGTTCAGCAGTAGCCCGAAATCGGAAGTATTATTCTTTCTTTGCTCTAAAGAATAACAAATAATTCTTGAAATTTGGTAGTACTAGCTTATTTTTTTTTTTTTTTTTTGCCATTTCCTTTCTCTCTTTTAAAATATCTTCTGTTGCTGCTTAGTGAGATACTGGATTGTCTCACAGATGCATCTCTAATTCTTGGATCAGCAGCAAATTTGGCCACAGATGAATTTTACACCACAGAAACACAACAAAGAAAGAGACATATTAACAAATGACAGCTCTTATGGAGCAATCATGACAGGCATAGACACAGAAGGGAGTACTTGCAGGAATACAAGGAAGTTCTGCTTAAAGACAGAGGAGAGTTGAACCTTTGTGGAACTGTCTTTTTTTCCCCCTCTACACACAACAGTTGGAAGTCGTCAGTACTGGACAGATTAAGTAATGCAGTTAATGTATATAGTGTTTTTATTTCACTTTTCCTCTCCTGTAGGCTGCATCATTGTAAACAGAATTAAACTACAGGACATAGTTTTACTTATTGAATGCATTATAGCTGAGGGTATCTTTTCATAGGATCTTTTAGACACTTCCTACAGGGAATCTATATCTTATAAACACAAATCTGTCTGACACTATGAGCCAGGCAGCAAGGCAGAGAGTAGTATATATGAAATATAGACCTCAGATATAGTGAAACTCCCACTCATTCTAAAACAAGGGAAGGAGATAGTACAACAGAAGTGAGGCTGTAGATGTCACAGAGATTCAGGCTGACTATTTAATAGACACAGCATACAGTGATCTGAGAGAAAAAATTATTACATTTGTTTAGGAAAATAATGACTCATTGACATATGGTTAGTAAACATTTATGTAACCAATAGTTATATATGGGATTATGATGGACTAAAGTCAAAGCATATACTTTATGTTAAAGGGCAGTATAGAAACTGTATTCACAATAATTTGTTTGAGATTTCAGAAGTAAATCCTGTGGATTTAGTGAGACCTCAGGCAAGGAAAAAAAGATAGAAGAAAGAAATTAAATGTACCCTACATTGATAGGCCACTGTCATAGCAATATGGAACAATGGGTGAAGCTAGCTCTGATCTGCTACAGCTGAAGGTCTGTCATCAAATTTGCAGTGATGGTATCAGTAAACGTCATTGCGTTCTTTTGACAGCAAAGTTCAAAGAAAGTGATAGGAAAGAGGGAGGGAAGAGAAAGGAGAAATACATATTTATACATATATATAAAATCGACACAAATAGTACAATGTGTAAATGGTAAAAATCTAAAAAGAAGCACAATTAAGAGAAGCCTAACTTACATTAGAAATTACATATAGAACACAGGAAACAATATGCCTTAGAAGTGCTATAGGCTTCACCTTCATATTGATACAAGAGACTCCTAAATCTTAAATCCTAAAAATTGAGAAACGGTATGTGGCTGATAAGACATATCAAAACTAAACAGATAGAAAATTCACTGCTGGAAGGAACAAAGAAAAGATTTGAAAGAAGGGCGGGGGAGGGTGGGCAGGGGAAAGAGCACCTGAAACAGACAGCATCTATTTTTATTCTCTTTAAAATACATTTCTCTTTTATGTCTTTTTTTAAAGGAGAAACATAATTTTTTCTCTCTCTGTCATTAGGCAAAATAAATAAATAAATAAATAAAAAACCAGAAATAAGTTCATCTCTTGTTTTAGCTTTTTTTCATTTATAATTACCCAAAAAACTAGAGAGGGACTGAGGGCTACAAAGGGTGGAATTGAAATCAGATTACTCACTTTTTTTAAAAAAGGATGATAGGTTGATAAGAAAGGCAAAAGTTTCTTTTATGATCTGCCCTGATGATCTAATTGCATAATCTTTTAAATTCTTTAATTTTCATTGAAAAGAGAAAAAATGTACATTAATATTTTCTGAATAAATACAGACCACTAGACTATACCAGGAAAAAAAGAAAGCTCTTATAATTCAGACCCATAATTAAAACAGATCTAATTAAACCAACATTTAACATTATTCAGACACACATGATTCAGAAAACACTTATTCCCTACAGTGCAATCCCACTTACAACAGTGGAAACTTGGCATGGGAAAGGAATGAAGAATATACATTAGAAAACCCAAAGTGCAAATCAAAGAGGAGAAGTTTAACCTTTCTTTTGAAAGCTGTGATTTCCTTGGAATTCTGAGACAAGTCTGTTTCATTTTCCGGGCTGAGGCATCAAATGCTGTTGTGATGTTTTGATAGAATTGCTTTAGTACTATAACATTATTATCCTACCAATAACATACACACAGCAATACACAGAGGGAAGGTGTTGGTCAGGAAACTATCAGATTAAAGATAAATAGAATATTTGGGTCCCTTTCCTAGCTGTGATATCTTTATTAGCTCTAGTAATGACCAAAAAATCATAGTGGATGCTTGTGGCTTGAATTTTTGTGGCTAATTAGCAAGTAGTATTGTCATTAAGTAGCAAAATATTTCTGTGCTTAGTGGTCATTTACAGTCTGGCACATCTGTGCAGTGAGCTTCTCCCAAGTCTCAAGATGAAACACAGGAATAGATGGTTTTCTTTAAGGTGACTTTGACTTTTTCCATCTATTTCTGTGGTAGAGATTGATGCCCTGAAAATTGTAGGAAACTAAACAGATTTCAGCTCTACAGGGATAACTGAAACAAAATGTTTAGTTCACAGAGTTACACAGACTTTTTTAAAGACTTAACACACACTTAAATATAATACATAATGTGGCCTTTTTACCTTTTGTATCTGTCAAGAGTAAAGAGAGCTTTTAAGATGCAAAGTTTGAGTCAGAATAGTATTTGAATTTATCCAGGTTAGGGACTGGTCAGATATGGGTTTAGTTCAGTTCATTATACTTAGGCATATGGCACTTATTGTCCCGTGTTAAGCTTTCATGAATAAGTCTTTCTTGACTGTTAATAGTAAAACTGTGTCCAATTAATAACAGATTCTTTAATACCATTGGAAGTGGAAAGTCCTAGAGAAACTCTTTTGCTATAATGACATTGATTCTAAAGGAAGGGATATGACTGACAGCACTGCTCCCATCTGCTATATCCATCTGTCTGATCTGACACATATGCAGCATGCTGGTTTGGGATCCAATATGGAAACGGGGACACTAGTGGCTAAGTTAATTATGGTCATCTGTCCTATTTTCATATCAAGTGTCAGACTAAGTGATATAAGTTAAGGAGGACAAAGATTAAGAGCCAAATATCAGGCATAAGAAATGCTTACAGCAAAATCCTCTGTTGATGAAATGGCTTTTAGTAAAAATGAGCACTGTCACATTCTTTACATGCATTGAGTTAGAGAGCAAAACACACTTTGCACATGGACATTTAAACTATGGAAGGAAAATGTGAAATATAGTAAGTCAAAATCTATATGTAATCCATGCAGTTGTTAGAGGAAAATTTTTCATTCTTTAAAACGTGGAATATAAGATTTCTTGATATTTTGAAGATAAATGTGTTATCAAAAAATGTTAACAGTAGCTAGCACCAAAAGAGATTCCTGTTAGAGGGAAAGGTAGCAATATGCTCAGTAGTAGATCACTGTGAAATCTTTCGTAAACACTTGGCTTAAACAAGCACTGTTTATAAATATTAAGCCCAACGCTGTAAACCCTGACTTGCAAATAGTTATCCCCCACTGAAGTTTTAATGGCCATCAAACTGATCTACAGTGTTCTATATCTTCTATCTTTCTAGATACTTATATGGCCTCCATTACTGTCATATCTGAAAGCTTCCCAGTCATTAATGAATGCATCTGTACAGTACATCTGAGATGGAAATGATGCTAAATTTTGCTCTGCCTCACATTTCCTATTTGTAACAGGAGGAAAGTGAGTCGCTTAAGGTTGCATAGGATGTCAGTAGCAGAGCCCAGATTTCCTGAGTTGTATGTCACAATTTTAAATCACTGGCCCATTCTTCTGCCCTTTCTTTTCTAGATTAAAAAATTAGATCAGATCATAAATACACACAAGGAATGAAATGGTGCTGCATATTTATTGTGTGGCAACTGAAGTCTTCTCTGTTCATGCATACAAAGGGACATATGGTGCCAACTTTACTAGACATAAGGGTGGCAAAAGACAGACCAAAATATTAGCCATTATAAAATATGAGAACAGGCTTCCGTTTAGGTGCTGATGCATACTGTAACACATGTACAGAGATGGGGACATGCATTAATATGTGCCTCGCCTATGGATAGAATAATTTTAGCAGTGGTTTTAATTAATAAAACTAAACAAAAAGTTTTTTTAGGCAAAATTCTTTGGGAGCAGAGACAAGACTGGCCGTCCCGGTGTTTCTACCCCTCTGCCCAGCTAGAGGAAGCCGGAAGGTAAGAGAGCCACGGCTTTGCTCCTGCTGTGATTGCCATTTGCTGCACTCAGAAACTCTGGGGCAACAATGCATGATGTTCTTGCCTCCAGCTAACCGCTGCTGACATTTCCCAGAGACCCATTGGTGAGTCTGACATGGTGTCTATGTCTCCAACTTAGCTTTACTTTGGTTCATAAAAATATGGAAGTGAAAGAGTGGCTAACCCATAAGTCCTTCTTGAGAGCTGCTCCATTAGAGTGCAAACAAAACAAAATCAAATCCAGCCTGTGCAGCTTTTACATATCACAAGGAAAATGGACTAAAAGCTCAATACACATTTATATGTATGATTGTGCTTGTGAAATTGGCTTGAGTTCCCAAATATTTTATCATGGTAGCAGGATATAGAAAGAAAGCTTGGCACGGTACAAAAATTCAGCATATTTGTTGGTGTCAGGGACTTTGTCCAAATCAATGACCCTGAAAAGAATGGGAACATTCCAAAGCTACCTGTGAGGTATCAATAGAGTGGGTGATGGAAAGCAAGGATGCTTTCTGTGAAGTTGGCTTACTTGGCTTTACTGTTCACCATGGAGGAAGTTATGATGTCCAACAACATGTTATTTCACTGAGGCATCAGAGAAATGCCAGATGAGCCATCAGAGCAGAAACTGACAGATCTTTGAAGTGAAGCCCTATGGTTCAGGATACCGAGCAGGTGCATTTGTGATGTGCTGTCAGATTGTCTTTTCCATTTACTTATTGTAGATCAAAGCACTGACATGAGGGATGAAAAATTGCTGGCTCTGTAATATCAGCAGGATTCTTTGATCACAGACTACAACTTTTTTTTAATTTATTTCTTCATTATGCCTCAGTGCACTTTTGGGATCTAGAAAGTCTCTATTTGACTGCCCACTGAACTCCCTTCAAATAATATGGCATCCTTCTTCACAACTTGATTGGATTTTCTTAGGATACTACCATTGCTTCAGTGACTGGAAAAAATCAATTCTTTTTTTTGTTTCATATGAAGGAAATAAATTCTAACTTTGCAAATACATGGTGTGTGATGAATCCTGTTCTCTCACTGCAGATTTCCAGTGTAGTGCATGGTGAGAAGTCAGACTTTTTAAATTTTTTGCAGTACATCTGTGTATCTTCAGTAGAGATCCAAATGGTAAACGCTCTTTCCACTTCTTGCACTTCAACACCACAGATGATTTTTTATTAGAATACATTGACTCAGATTTTCAAAAGTATATAGCACCCACGATTAATGTCTAAAAGGGACCAGACTTCTACTGAAAAGGTGATGCAAGCTGCAGATGTTGAACCCTTCACAAACTTTAGCCCTTATGTCCAAGCAAAGGAAGAATTAATAACATGATGCACACAGCACTGGTAATAACTCTTTCTTGCTTCTAACTGAAAATATTGTAAAACTCACTTGAGGTCAGATTTCCTCCTCTTCAGACTGAGGTTAAATCCTGGAGGGTCCTTCTGAAATCTTGTGATAGATACACATTTCTTTAGTGGTGACGACTCATATTTATAATCATTTTTGAAATAAATGAGTAAATATGAACAAAATATGTATGCCATTCCCCACTAAAAGAACTGCAGGGGGGGAAAAAATCAGGAATTTTGCTAGAATTAACTTATAGCCCAAAAGGCATGAAATGCTCATATTCCAAAGTGTTTGTGTAATATGAGCAAACAGTCAATGAGAAAATAGGAGCTAATGCTGTAACAGCCTTCTAACAATTTAACCTTTGTTAGATAAGATAGGGAATGATCCAGTATGCCTAATAAAGCTTATCAATGCCTACTGCAGCTGAGATCCACATTCAGAAGTCCTTTATGTAATGTACCAGGGAAACCCCTAACAGTTAGGAGGTTTTATTGCATTCCAAAAGGTGAGCTTATTCATGGCACAATTATTCAGACAGTTTGGGCCAGATCCTCAGTTAGAGCTTGTTTGACATGAATTTAACCTATCAATTGACACAAGCTGTCCTCTAGCTCTGTAATTCTTGATATCAGGCTAGAAATCTTCTGAACTCAGGATCTCTCAGTAAGTTATTGATACTTATTGTTTATGGAGTCTGAAATACCCAGAGAATAAACTTTCTGGCAGTATCTTGTCATCTCCACTTCTGTTGATCAGACCGCCCTGAAGTAGGTAGTGCTAGCCAGGGGAAAAGCATTGGAGATTCACTGCAGGTAGCTTTCATCATTTGAAGGTAGTTGCCCTTCAGGAAAACTGAAGGGGAGGGGAGTGGCAGAAAAGCTCCCTACTTTCCCACAGAGGTAATCCCCACTGAGGTATAAGAAGATATGACATTAGTGGGGAAACAATTATGGTGGCCATCTTCTATTTGATGAACTCAAAGAGGGCTGGCAGCTGACAAATCTTCTATTGTTTGTATAACCTGGAGAAGTTTTCATATTTCTGAGGTCTCTTTCCAAATGCCTGGCTAAGAGTTTTTGCCTGGATTTCCTAATATATGGCATAAAGGGAGATTCACACTCTGATATTAGATTTAGATTTTGTCTCACAGCATCACTTTTCTACACCACATCAGCAAACTTTGGAATGCAACTTTTTTTTCAACTTAAGTCTGTTTAATTTTAATCACTAATAGCAGCTTTCACCCCATCCTCACAACATAAGGCAACAGTGACAGATGTACAATAGAATCAGGGAAGTTTCATTTTGAATGTATTTATCTGAATCAGTTACACAGAATGAATCTGCTGTGATGCTCGATACTGTCCTTGCGCTTGTTTTATTTTCAGTAACAATGCCACATGCTGTGCTAAACATAAGAGATGCTTGAATAGATGCTTGAAGAGCCTGTTCTCTTTGGTAGCAGCAGCAGAGGAAGGCTATTGGGCAAAATCCATATCCACAGTATGTAAGAATCTCCAGCTAGGGTATTTGTCCTCTGGCTCCTATCTGATATTCAAGTATTCCAGCAGTTCTTTTCATTATAAATGCCTCTGACTCAGTCTAGTAGAGCTACATTAGTTATGTAACAATATCTATGCTGTCCGTGCACTGAAAGGCAACCATCAAATATATCAGTGCAGCCTCTAGACAAGTTCAGAATAGAAAAGCCACAATCAACAGCACTGTCAAGCAGGATAGGACCAAAAAACAGCAGTATGTGACAAAATTCAAGTGCTGCAAAACAAAATGTTGGTTCTACGGTATAACAGGATCATGATTCAAGATGATTTAGCAGCACAGACTAAGTGTCTAGGTGCAGGACAGAATAAGCATATCTGGCTAGCTAAACTCAGACTGCTTGGAAGAAGTCTGGGTATTAAAATGTAAACTGCATTTTTCCCTTTCCTGCCTAGCACTGAATGGGTGAAAATACATAGTCATGTCAACTTTCATTTCAGGGATAAAGCAGATTGATGCAGCTGAGTGCTAAAACTTTTACTATCACTGGCTATGTTGGACCCGATGTGGATTAAAACAGGACTTCATTCCCCAAGGTTATCAGTTTATTACCTTTCATGAACACCAAACTGACACAATTTTTTTTAAATGATGCTTTCAGGCAAATCAAATAAACATTTCAGTCTTGATTTATTTTAAAATATTCTATCCAACAAGGTGTTTTTTTAATCATAGACATGTTTCCTTGAAAAAGAATTAAATCTGATTTTTTTCCTCCCAATCTCACCGAACTAATTTTCAGTATCCCTGTAATCCCATTTATATCAGGTAACAGACGATTCTGTTTATTGCTTCAGTACCTTATACTTCTGAGCCTTCTTCCCCGATTTCTGACTCAGGAGACTCATTTCACTAAGAAGCATTCAGACTAAGATGGCTTTGGCAGCTTTAGAACTAAAGAGATGCATGATGATGGTGGTGATCTTCACTGCTGATCAATAAAAGAACAAGCAGATCTTATTAATAACCTGTAGAATGTCCCCGTGAGAGTACTTCAAAAATAGGATCAAACTATATGCGGTTGTCAATGCCAGCACATATTCCACTCTGTCAAACATTTAACTGACTTCAAGCATGTAGAGAGCATGAAAGTCCTACGTTAGCGATATTCTATTTTTAAAGTGGTTCAAATGTACATAGTGTATAGCAGTATACTAGTATATAGCAGGTTATATAGGTATTTGGCGTATGCCCTGTTAACATTTTTATATAAAGTATCTAAATTGTAATCAGAACTGAAAACAGGAAGCCACTTCAAGGCAATTGTCTTCCTTTCCCTTCTTTTCTCCATGTATGTTCTCTTCTCCATTACTTCGCTTGAACTGACTGTTCTACTATCAATTATTGTTTATTATTCAGTTGTATCATGACAACACTCAAACATCCCCATCAAGATTGGGGTCCTTTTGTGCTACAAACACATCACAAGACCATCTTTGCCCAAGGAGCTAATGTTCACTTGATTCTATGCCCTTTGACTTATTCCACACCTTTCTATTGTCCCCTCCCTCTGTCTTACTCTTCTCATGCTTAAAACAGGCTCAGTTTTTAACAAAAACAAACCCTTTTGTTAATATTATTTCAGTGTCTGTACCTCTTCGGTTCTAAGCTCTGATCTTCACTGGAGTTGTAAAATGCTGTTATGGAGGTATTTCTGGCCCATCTCAAAGCAGAAAGTACCAGGAATCTTCTGAGAAAGTTAATTCTAATAATTTACAATTCTCCACAGTTTCAAAGATTGGGACAGTATGTCTGGGTCACATGGGGAAAAGAAAAACCTTGACCCCTTTAAGGATTGCATCCCCCGCTCTTGTTTCCACCTTTCCTCATAGGCATTCAGCCTCCTTCTGGGCTCCTTGTCGGACTGGTTGGACAGACAGGTGCAAAATAGGCCTAAAACCTTCCTGCTGCCTCAGACACCAATAGAGGCCCAGGTAAAAGTTGCCCTTCTATCCACATTTTGGGATTAGAGTAGAGCCAAGGACTTGGGCTGTGCCATGGACATCATGCCAGTCGCCTTTCCAGGATGGGAAGAGATTTTTTCCTGCACTGACAGATTGGCCTAGGCAGGTTGTTCAGCAGTCCAGAGATCCAATGGGCAGGTAAGTTGTAAAAATCATGTTGTTGCAACTTGGCAGGTGCTCAGTGCAAAGTAGGCAATCAATGGAGTCTGGTTCCCCAACAAACCAGAATTGCGAGACAGTTAGAAAAAGCGATCTCCTAAAGAAGGTGAGGAAAGGGGTCAGGGCTCCTAATGTCTGGTACAGCAAGAAGATAATCCCCTTTCCCTAGTGCCCCCTTTATCCATCATCTCTTGCCTTTTCATTGTTGTCTCCGTAGACTTATGCTGAAAGTATGCTTGGAAGCACCAGTCTCTGGTGGCTAAGACAAAAAACATAAAACAACCCTTCCCCAAACTCCCTAGCTTGGTATCTTTCCCAGTTCTATGCCCCTTTGGCACTGAGCCCAACCTTCTCAAACCCATTGTACCCTCTCCTTTTCCCCATGTAGTCCTTCTTATGAATGCCTGTGCATTCATAAATTACACGAGTTACATTGTACCCCTGTGTGACATTATTGACATGAATGGTGACCACATAGATCATTGTTGCAACCAGGGTCCTATGGTTGCACCGGGTCTTGTACAGAGGAGGTCAAGTGGGGTGTCTATGGAAAGGCTATAGTTTTCTGGTTATGATTATGCTGCCTGTATGTGTGTATCATTTTTGTATTTGACATTATGAGTATTGGCTATGTACTTGTATCTCAACGTGTTTGATTTTAAGTAGCCTCACTGAAGCAATTGGTCAGCTTCTTGAGAAAGGACTATTCTCAGTAAATGCCCAGTCAAGAAACACTTAACTGACAATGGACTTTGGGAGATGCCAATCCACATTTGAGCTTTCCTGGGAACGTTCAAACTAACATTTGCAGGCGTCGGCCTGCAAAAAGCTGAATCATTCATGTGACTTGCCCAGGTGGCTACAAACTCCATCTTGTTGCTGTGATTTTGCACAGGAGAACAAAGGGGTTTCTGCCCACAAGAGAAAGAATATAAAAGGGCCTGGAAACCCCTCCATTTTGTTTTCAGCTGGCTTAAGAGATGGCCTCTCCACCCCCAAGTGATGCCTGAAAGAAACTAGAACAAAGGACAGTAACTACGGGGGTGAGAGTGATTGCTGGACCCAGACTAGGAAGGAGACCAGTCTGTGAAAAAAGCTTACCAGGACATCTCTAAGGGTGAGATTTACCTGTATGCAGTTTCTTAATGTATAAGGCTTAGATTTGCATGTTTTATTTCATTTTGCTTGGTAATTTACTTTGTTCTGTCTGTTATTACTTGGAACCACTTAAATCCTACATTTTATACTTAATAAAATCACTTTTGCTTATTACTGAATCCAGAGTTAGTGACTAATACCTAGCGGACCAAACAGCTGTGCATCTCTCTCTGTCAGTGTTATAGAGGGCGGGTAATTTATGAGTTTACCCCATATAAGCTTTATATAGAGTAAAACGGATTTATTTGGGGTTTGGATCCCATTGGGAGTTGGGTGTCTGGGTGCTGGAGACAGGAGCACTTCTTAAGCTGTTTTCAGTTAAGTTTGCAGCTTTGGGGGTGTGGGTCAGACCCTGTGTCAGTGTTGCAGCAGATTAGCATATCTGGCTCAACACGACAGAGTTCTGGAGGCCCAAACTGGCTGAGAAAATGGGCTCAGAGGTAGTCTTAGCACATCAGGTGACAGTCCCAAGGGGATCTCTGTGACCAAACCTGTCACACCCTGGTTCATTTCAGAGCAGATAGCTCTCGTGGGAACAGGCCATAGGACAACCCTGTGACCTGACATGCTAACGTTTAAAGTTCTTGAGAGTCAGCACCCCCTTGCAGTGAAAAGTGAAGGCATCACCACATTACTCAAGAGCTCAGCTGAAGTACAATAAAACAGTACTTATTTACATCACACCTGGGATCAAACATCCAGTTTGTTCAAAATTCTGACCAGATTCTAAAGACTTAAAATGATTTCACATTTTAAACTATAATACAATTTCATGGATAGTTTATAACCCCTTTACAAAACCATTTAATAAGATCAACAGAGACAAAAGGCCAAACCCTCGCCTCATTTATTCCATGCTATTGAAGTTAATACGGTTGCCTAAGCATACATTTAGCCCCCAGCCTTTACCACAATGACACTAGCAATAGGTGTGGGATGTCAGACTATGATTCATTCAATGTAAGATTTAGAAAATGTAAAAGAGATACCAAACCATGGGAAAATATTTAAATTTCCATTTTAACCCAGATGGCAAACAACATAGAGAATGATAAAAATAAATCTCCTGATGCTCTGGGTAGCAGCACCCTGAGATGACTGCCAGCTGTTCAGCTATCAATATTTCCACTGGTTTCTATTGCAGTTTTATGCTCCTTTGAAATACTCATGGGCCTACTAAACCCATGGACCAAATGCTTTGTATCGCTGAGTAGGTGCTGGGGATCTCTATGGAGATATGTAATATGCCATCTATTTAACAGATACATTCATAAATACATAGTTTACACACATTTTCCAAGTCTGCAACAGGAGCCGCAGAGTGACAAACAACTTTATAGTCATTTCATTAAGCTCTATGCTCTTTCCAGTTGCTAATCCATTGTGCAATTAACTCAATACGTTAATATGTTTAGCAATGGTTAGCTCATCTGAGCTGATCATTTGAAGGGTTAACAACAGTTTATCAATATGCCTGGGTTTTGTTCCTTCATCTTTAAAGATATTGCACTTTTAATTATTAATGGGATATAGAACCTTTAACCTTAACATTTTCACGTTTTGCCTTTATACTTTATTAAAATGTGAAATATTTTATATCGCCTAAGTTATCCATAGGTTTGGATTTTTACTATATGAGGTAACAACTGTTTTTGAATAATGTCATATTTTAACATCATCTTTGTTCTCTGTATTCATTTTTCCTCTATATTATTCATAAACTCTATGGAATTACTTCTGGTAAGGGCTGGTCCTTCAGTCACTTCAGTAATGAGAAGTCTAAGGTCAATGAGTTTTGCATGTATGTGCCGGATATCCAGGGTACAACATAGAACTGTGGGACCACCGTGCCCCCTTACCTCTACTCCCTGTGCTGTCTCTTGCAATGCACCCCAGAAATATACTGTCTAACACTGCTCAAGACTCCTATTGAACAATGCAAGCTCATTAGTTTGCCACTTCATTAAAGGATAGTGGATATGCACCAGCCTTTGTAAGCTGAGGAGGTTCCCCAAGCACTTAAGACAAACTCACTGGTAAGGATAAAACACTAAACTAAGTTTATTAACTACAGAGAGATAGATTTTAAGTGATTATAAATGTTAGGCATAGAGGTCAAAGTTGGTTACATAAAAATAAAAATCACAGTCTAAATTCTAAACTTTAGCATACTAAGCAACTTTTGAATCCAGCAGTTTTTCTCACCCCATTACAAACTGTAAGCAGTTCACATTTCTTAACACACAGGCTGATTTCTTTTTTCAACCTGGGACCAATATCCCCAGTTCAAAATCTCTTCTTCCAAATGTTCGTTTTGCCTTCAGAGTAAGTGGGAGAGGAGAGAGGCCTTGGGCTGACACCACAGACTCCCATTTAATCCCCCAATCCATGCGCATGGAAAGATACTATCTCAAACATGGAGTCATGGATCACATGTTCTATGTCTCCTCCTGAATCACTGGATTAAGCAATCCCCATTGTCTATATGCTTTGGGAGGCACCCGCTGGGAGAGTGGATTTTCCTTAATGGGCCATCAACACATGGCTGGCTAGTCCTAATATAAATTTGTCTTGCGGGGATTAGTTGCTCCTCTGTTGCCATGGAAAGGCCAGCTGTTGGCGTCTCCCAGACTCAAAACACATTTCAGTAACACACACATAGCAAAACTTCATCACTTCATATATAACGATAACACACATAGTTCAACAAGATAGTAATGTTCAACAGATCATGACTTCTCAAATGATACCTCACAAGGCACACTTTGTACACAACATATCATAATCATGCTACAGTGGTGAATATGGCTTCAAGACAAAGTTTGATAAGTTTATGAAGGAGATGATATGATGGGATAGCCTAATTCTGGCAATTAATTGATCTTCGACTACTTGTGGTAAATATGCCCAATGGCCTGTCATGGGGTGTTAGATGGGGTGGGATCTGAGTTACTACAGAGAATTCTTTCCTGTGTGTCTGGCTAGTGAGTCTTGCCCACATGCTCAGGGTTTAGCTGATCACCATATTTGGGGTCGGGAAGGAATTTTCCCCTAGGGCAGATTGGCAGAGGCCCTGGGGGGTTTTCGCCTTCCTCTGCAGCATGGGGCATGGGTCACTTGCTGGAGGATTCTCTGCACCTTGAAGTCTTTAAACCATGATTTGAGGACTTCAATAGCTCAGACGTAAGTTCGGGGTTTGTTACAGGGTTGGTGGGTCAGATTCCGTGGCTTGCGTTGTGCAGGAGGTCAGACTAGATGATCATAATGGTCCCTTCTGACCTTAAAGTCTATGAATCTATGATTCTGTGGGGGCTCTAGGGTGCTATTTTGAGGTACAGAGTATCACAATGTGAAAGGCTGCAGAAGAAAAAATAAACAAATAACGTCACTTGAGTGAATACTGATCTACTGTGGGTGAATAACTGGCCTGACTGATTTCAATGGGATAAGGTTTTTATCCAATATATTTTATTAGGCTGGATTATGATCAGCCCTTATACTGACAGTGCAAAGCACACTAAGCAGCCCTGGGAGAAATGCACTTCCTGAGTCAGTTTTTCCAGGTTTTCTCCCCAAGGTTTAGTGCAGCTCTGCAGCACCCCATATGCAGGGTTTGGTGCGAACTGCACATGCTAGTCATTAAAAATGACAGTACAAAGTGTTATTTTATCAAACACCATTGCAAGTGAGCAGTAACAAATGTATCACATTCCAATAGTTAAGATGAATTGAGCTACTAGTTGACATAGTAAACACTGCATACCTCTTTCAAAGCACGTTAGGGATCTGAACCTCTGCTCTCACTGAAAGCAGTGGGAGTTTTCCCACTGACTTCAATAGAATCAGGCATAGCCCTGTAATATATTTGCCAATACTATTGGCAAGAAATGGGATATCTTTAGATTTCAGGTGCTAGGTTCTGTCATTTATTCAAAAGTTGCTCTTTGATCATCAAGACTTAGGGAAGCAATTTTCTCCATCTGCAATATAGTCCTTACAGGATGAAGCTAATTGGAGAGGTGATCAGAAGTCACAGCTCCTTTGTATTAGTTACTAAAAAAAGATATATAACTGATGCCAAGGACATTTTATTTAAACAGCCAAAGGCAATTCAGTCATTCATCCAGGTATCCCATTATCCTTTCCGAGGAGGTGGCATCTAATTGAATTGTTTGAGTATATTTTTTTTGGCACCAGTAAATTTGCTTAGTATGATGGGTGCCATTCGCTGCACAGTAACAGTAATTTAATTAACTTGGTGTGTTCCCAACTCCTGTTATCGACAGTACTACGGTATAAGAACATGAAAATAATATAATAGTAAATACAGGGCTGCAGTAAACATCAAGGAACAAATTTTGGTCAGAATTGGTCTGCAGGGAACAGAGAAGAGCTAACCGGCTACTACATCTGACCGTACTAGCAGCTGCCCTCATGGGGGTATATCTGGGCAGAGAAAGCCAGGGCCATGCCCGCATGTGCTGGAAGAGATGTGCTGGGACAAGAGTGTCAAGGTACCCACTGCAGAATCCATCATGCTAGGTAAAAGAGTGGGCTCCAGTGTGGTAAACACAAAAGGGATTCTTTGCTGAGGTTCCAGGGGCACCTGCAGTTCTCCAGCTTATAGACTGATAAATCTCTCTAGAAATTTACCGAGGCATTTCTATATTATGTTGTAATAACTGGGCCTACAAATTTACCATAATTGTAAGCTCAATTGTAAAAAGTAGATAAAAGTTAATAAAATGTCAGAATAACCTACAACAACAACAAATGTTGATGCGAAAAGGTATGAAATGCAGACAAAGATTTAAATAATAAAAAAAAGACCTAATGATATAATTCAAGAACTGTGTTATGATCATGCTTGATAAACAAGAGGAAAAGAAAATCAAAAATTGGCATGTCAGATATTAGGCCTAATTGGTGGACAAAATAATAATGTGATGGGCTACTCCACCTATCTCTTAATTTTGGAGTCCTTAAGAAAGATTCTTTGGAGAGAAAAAATGGCTATTGGAGTGACTTTCACCATCATGGTTGCCCCACAGATCATTGTTGTCCTTATCCTGAGAGATGTCCCGTGCAGATCAGGCCAGAGAAAGGTACCCAGAGGACACTGCCCCTCCACCGGCTCCAGCTAAATCCCAAACAGCAGTTGGGATGTGAGATTTCTCTCTCTCTCCCTTATGTCATTTTATTCCTCCAGCTTATTTCTTCTCTTTTCTGTCCCTCTCTTTTTTCCTTTCATTGAGAGGGGAGAGGGTTTCCCAACACTTTGGAGGATAGAGCTAAAATTCAGAAGGGTCTTGATAAACTGGAGAACTGGGCTACAGACAACAAAATGAAATTCCACAAAAAGAAATGTAAGGTGCTATACTTAGGGAAGAAAAAACAAATGCACAAAAACAGAATGGGGGAAAACTGGTTTGGCAGCAGCACTGCTGAGAAGGATCTGGTAGTTATGGTGGATCTCAACCTCAACATGTGTTAGCAATGCAATGTTGTTGCAAAAAAAGCAAATGCAATTTTAAGTTGCATTAACAGAGGCATAGCATGCAAGTAACAGATAGTATCTCTGTACTCAGCACTGGTTAGGCCTCCCCTGGAGTACCTGGTGTCCAATTTTGGTCACCAATGTATAGAAAGGATCTAGAGAGGCGAGTGACAAAGATGATCAAAGGGATGGAATGAAGGTCATATGAGCAAAGGCTGAAGGAACTGGCTATGTTTAGTTTGGAAAAGAGCAGATTAAGGCGGGAATTGATAGTGGTCTTCAAATATTTGAAAGGCTGCCATAAAAAAGATGGAGAAAATGTTCTCTCTTGCCACAGAAGGCAGGAAAAGAGGCAATGGGTTCAAACTACAGCATAGCAGATTTAGATTAAATCTCAGAAAAACTCCCTAACTATAAGAATAGTAGGACAATGGAACAGACTTCCTAGAGAGGTTGTGGAACATAAGAACGGCCATACTGGATCCGACCAATGGTTCATCTAGCCCAGTATCCTGTCGTCTGGCAGTGGCCAGTGCCTGGTGTTTCAGAGGGAATGAACTGAACAGGTAATCCTCAAGAGATCCATCACTTGTCATCCACTCCCAGCTTCTGACAAACAGAGGCTAGGGACACTTCAGAGCATGATTTTGCATCCCTGCCCATCCTGGCTAATAACCATTGATGGACCTATCCTCTAGGAACTTATCTAGTTCTTTTTTTAACCCTGTTATAGTCTTGGCCTTCACAACATCCTCTGGCAAAGAGTTCCACAGGTTGAGACTGTGCATGGTGTGAAGAAATATTTCTTATTGTTTGTTTTAAACCTGCTGCCTATTAAGCTCTTTCACTGGAAGTTTTCAAAAGGAGTCTGGATAATCATCTGTCTTGGATGGATGAGACACAACATATCCTGTGTCTTGGCAGGGAGTTAGACTAGATGACCCTTGTGGTACCTTCTAATCCTGTGGTTCTATGATTCTAATAAGAATCTGCATATTTTGCATTACTTCTGTGAGTACGTGACCTGCAAGAGGCAACGAAAAGCAATGCCCTAAATAGCCCGAAGATGGTACAAATTTGCCAGGTCTCAGAGTGGTTGATAAGATCATATGCTATGCACTTGTGTTTCTCCAGCAATGAGGATGCAAATGAAAGTTAACACTGAGACAGAAGCTGCATTTTCTATTTTTTGCTGGGATTGGGGGGGGGGGGGGCGTTTCTTTCCTTTTGCATGTGTTTGTCTTGTTTTGTCTTCAAGGAAAAGGGATCAGACTTTAAAAACAATGACAGCTTTAGCCCATCTTAACTAACTTCCCTTTTCCCCCAAAAGGGCAGTTCTTACCATCTTTGATATGATCCAAAAGACTGTCAAACAAGGTATTTTTCCCTTCTAAAAACTCTCTTCGGCTAACAGGAAAGGCAACAAGGGATGATGTTAAAATGAAATCCTTATTTAATACTTTACATTTCAAATTTTAACTGATTTCCTGTATCTTCAATTAAAGGTTAAAAGATTAATTTGTAATGGTGTGTTTGCCCTGGTACTAAGCAGGGTGAGGTCTCTGCATACCAAACCCTGAACCTTGTTTAACTCTGTTTAATGTTGGACAGTGACTGGGTTTTGTTAACACCTTTGACTCTTTGGTCCCTTTTGTTCCATCTAAATTAACAGGCCCCCATCACTAAAATATCCAAGTGCCTTGTAAACATGACTAAATTTCTCCTCACAAAACCCCTTTGTGGTGAAGTACTATTATTCTTATTTTACATATGAGGAACTGAGCCACAGAGAGACACAGTCACTCACCCAAGGACACACAGGAAGCCTGTGGCAATCAGAAATTGAACCCAGGTGTCCTGAGTCACAGTCCAGAGCAGCAACCAGGTAAGCCCTCTGGCGGGTCCGGCCAGTTTGTTTACCTGCTGCATCCGCAGGTTTGGCCGATCGCAGCTCCCACTGGCCACGGTTTGCCACTCCAGGACAGCGGAGGCTGCAGAAAGCGGTACGGGCCAAGGGATGGGCTGGCCGCTGCTTCCCGCAGCCCCCATTAGCCCAGAATGGCAAACCGAGGCCAGTGGGAGTCGCGATTGGCCAAACCAGAGGACGCGGCAGGTAAACATACCAGCTCAGCCCACCGGGGGCTTACCCTGGCGGGCCATGTGCCAAAGGTTGCCGATCCCTGGTCCAGAGCCTTAACCAGAAAATTATCCTTCCTTTTCTATTAATTGTTAACTATACTACATCAAGTGCCCTCTCTCCAAAGTTCTGGGGGCAATATGCCTTCTAAAAGGTATCAGAGTATTTTGACAAACAAATAACCTGTTATATTATTATACAACTATGGAGATGGTTTTATAAAAACACAACAAAACATGCCAGTTATGGGGACAAAGATTACATATCCCTTTTAAAAACATGTTTTATGATGTGCTCAGCACAACATTCATACCTAATTCAATAATACATTCTTGAGACTAAATGTAAACAGTCGAACAAACAATACTAAATTTAGTAGATACTCAACTTCCTGAGTGTAACAGGTCACCAAACCTTATTTGAAAGGCATTATCAGTAACTCTCAAAAACAAGCTAGATGTTGTATAACTAAATTCAACACAAATAACACAGCTGTGAAGATACAATCAAAGATAAAAACCTGCAGAAATATGTGGATTATTACTGCAAATTTACATTTGTTTTTTCTTTTTACTGAAAGTAAAGGAAGTATTGTTCAGAGATGTACAAAATGGCAAAATAATGTATGTTCTATGTGCTACATATTGTCTAGACCTGCTGAGACATTATTGTATTTAGAATTAAATTTAGTACTGAACACCATGATGTGCTGGAGAAGGCTCTTGGGCATTTCAAGGAGGCATCTGTTAAAATTCTGCCTCTGAACTAGCTGGTGCAATTTCCCTGCTGCTGCTGGAGTCATGACATCTAGACACTGATGAAGATTACAAGGGACTTGGGCAGGCCAAAGAATCTGGTCCTATATGTTAATTATATTTCTATGACTTGGACAAGATGGACAGAGACCCCTACACTCACAGCTTTGGTCTTACTCTTTTCCATCTGTACCCTTCTGCACCTCACTGGCTCACATGCACAGTAGTTGTATGGTATTATTACACAGGGAGAATATTGAAAATGTAAAAATGAGAGTGCATGCTCTTTGTCTAGGAGACCTGTATTTTGCCTGCCTTTTCAAATATGTGGTATCTCACTGTTACTGTAAGCCAGTGAAATGACTCAGCAGGCAAAATACAGTCATCACCAGCAAAGTCAGTCCCTCCAAGTGTTTAATACAAAAATGTAAAGTAACAGTACAATATAATCAGGAAGAGAGCAAAAACGTCTCATATTTGGAGAACTGGCTGTAGTGTCCAATCTTCCCAAAGGCATTATGTCCCTGCTGGTTCCCAAGATGGCACTCTTACAAGAGTGGCCCCACCCATGAAATGCTGTGAAAATGAATGGGGAAGCTTATATGCAGTTATCCTGTTCTCCTTTTGCTTCTTGTCACAATTGCTTAAGTTGCAGTAGCTGACCCTCCTGTGTCGCCTCCCTGTTGTACCTTAGCTTGATTATTTTTCTAAGGACCTTCTCTTTCTTCTTTGTAACCAAAGTATAACTGAGGTTGTTATTGTAATGCTCTTATTTGTCACTTTGATTGATCAGCTTTGCTGAGCTGCATAGAATTAGACTGGTTTTAACTGCACATTTACGATCCCCCTTCTCCAGCCAACTCTTTTGATGTTGGGAAAGAACCAGTAAAACCAACCCTTGTGAATATTAAGTGGTATAAATAACGCAGGCCTGAATTACTGTTTGCTACAAATAATAAGACCATGAGTCATAAATGGAAAAGTATGGAAATTAAGTAATACAAATTCAGACAAGTGATGTTAAGAAGCACTTTTCCAATTTAGGTAACATGAATATGAGTAATGGCTTATTTACCCACAAACATCCTTTTTTGCAGCCAGGGAAGACAAGCTGTATGAAGGAGTTTGATGACATAGTTGTGGTGCTAGTGGGGAAAATTAATTTAAGTCCCCAAAAGAAAATAGGAAACTATAAAAAGGGAATAATTCTGATTCACTAAATGGTCTTTACACTCTCCCTCATGAATTAGTTGATTGTTTTTTTATTAAGTCTTAAAATGACTTGATAGAAACTTGTATAAAGATTGGGGTCTTTTGGGGATGGTGGGGGACTGGAATTCATCTCACTTCATTTTAAGACATTTTCAGATATCCTATTCAATTCAATATGTGAGAGAAGGACTGTATTTTATAGATTTCAAATCGTTTTGGGAATACGTTGTGAGAAAGATATTCTCTGAGCTGATTACATTGTGTTGGCAGAAGCAGTAGATATCATATTATTTTGTTGTGTGGCATTCATTATTAACATCTCATTAGTGACACCTGGTTGGATTATCTCATCATGCAGCACTCAGTTCTAGACTTTTCACAGATGACATTTTGTTCCCATTATTATTATTGAGGCTGGAACAAGTTTTCCCAGAAAAACTTGACTACTTTGATTGATTGAATTACAAAATTAGTGGATCAAGTGAAAATAGCAGATGTAATAGCTTTGATTTTAGGAAAGCATTTGACGCAGTGTCTCATGAAATCTTCCTTTCAAAATTAATCCAAATCAACTTGAATCTAAACCCTGTTGATTGGACTGTAACCTGGCTACTGGAGATGGAAAAACTTTTACTATAAACAAAGGGACCAGACTGGGTGGAGAAACTTCAAGGGCTACAGTGATTCTGTATTAGTCCAATCTAATTACATATCTTCATTAGTTACTGGGGGGGAAATGATAAACACAACATTAATGAAATTTGTGAAGGATACTCATTTGGGAAGAGCATGTAATGCCAACCTGAATAATACAAACGGATCCAGAAAGATCAGAAGTATGAGAACCAAACAACAAAATGAGATTGAACTAAGAGAAATAGACGCTCATATATCAGTGGGAAAATAAAACACATACATACCATGGGTGAGAAACCTGGGAAGCAATAATGCCAAAATAACCTAGGGATGATATTGAACAACAAATGATATAGCAGAAAATGAGGTTAATGCAATTTTAGCTGCATATGCAGAGGGATCGCATCATAGGACTGAAGGTGCTTCTGGAACAGCGAATTTACTGCCAGACTCCCAGATAAAAATGGAGGAAACTAAAAGAAGAACTACAAAATTGGCAAGGCACCTGGAAGAACAGACTTATGAGTTGCTAGGCCCTAACAGGTCACATTGACTTCAGAGGTAATAGGGAACATTTACCACCTCCAATAATATTGTCTGACTAAGGAAAAACAGGAGACTAAAAATAAAGGAGAATATTATTTAGGATAGTAAAGTACTGTAAAACTTGGAATAGTTGTATAAAGTTAAGAAAAGGCAAACTTTTGCTGAATATAAACAACTTCCTGAAAATGAGACTGATTAACCTATGACATAAGCACTCAAATGAAAAGATGGAAGCTCTATAACTTAGCACATTTAATACAAGAGTAGACAAAGCACTAGTAAAGGCTCTACATGAAACAATTCTGTACTAGAAGATTGCATGGACTAGATAACTTGTTGGAAAGGTCCTATCACCATGTTCTATGAACCATAAAGCCCTCTAATGCTATAATAATAACAAAGAAGTAATAGCCAAAAATCAACTGATCCTTTAATCAGCTACAGAAACCCCCCCAGAACCAAACAGAAAAGCTCTTGACAGAAACATTAGCATAAATAGAATGTTTGCTTTTTGGATTTTCACCAAAAAGCCCTCATATATCTGGTTATTTATTTAATGAAGCAAAGCATTGTATGTTGTAGTAAATATTATCTCTGATGAAGTTGTGTGTTGCAATCAAGGCCTTTATTATTAAAGCTAGACTTTTGCAACAGCTGACATGGAGATAGGTCACTTTTGGCATAGGTTCTTCCATTACTCATCTGGGGGATTTTGTGAGCATGGCAATGGATTTGCTATAGTAGATGAAGAATACGAAATGAAAGTCTTGCTAAACTCTATACTCTGAGAGGACCACAAAGAGCATGAATATCAGGCAACACAATGGATTGGACTAGGGTGCTCTCACAGTGTGAATTTTAATTCTGCAAGCAATTATGGGATTTCCCTCCCTACTGTTTTTTTTAAACAATATTTTAAAAAAGAATCAAGCAGGTGTATTGGGTTTTGAAGACAGTCTACAGTATTGCAGTCCCATCCTTGTCACAACACTTTATTGTATCTTGTTATCAAACATTTTGAGTACAAAACAATGCCAGGGACTTTTGATATTTACCATGACCAATTTGTGACTTCTGAATTACATTCCTGGGGTGTGATTCTGCAACTTTTACTCATGCACATAATCCCCATTGAACTCAAATAGGTTATTTATTATATTTGTTATTTTTACTGCAGTAGTGCCTATGTGACCAGTTAAGTATCAGAGCCTTATTGGGCTTGTCACCATAGAGAGCTCACAATCCAATGTATGCCAAACAAACAAGAGAGAGATAAGGTAACCGTAAAGCAAGCAAGCTGTTAAACAGAGGTCTTAACTCATGTCCTTTCTAGCTCTTGTCAACTGGCAGTACTTTATTGACCTTGTTGCAGGCAGTAACCATTCTATTCCAATTTTACACCCACCTGTAAAGTCCTCCAACAGACAGAGAAGCTGCACACACACACAACATGAAAGAAAGGAGGAGGAGGAGTACAATGTTAAACTAATCAGAACTCCAGCAATTTATAGATGGAAGGAAAGAAAAGAAAAGAATCCAAATATATGGGTTTTTTAAAAAGCACCAATATTGCAAATAATTCAAAAGGTATCAAGCTTGCAAAATAATGCATCTCTCAAGCAGTCTAGAAGCTAACCTAAAATTAAAAAAAAAAAAATCAGGTGAAAATGTGTGCCTTTGCCTGACAATCAATCACTCTTTCCCATTTGTCTAGGCTTTGCTGCATTCAATATAAATTAATAAGAATACAAAAAATTCAGATCATCAGCACTCTCACAAATATAATGCATTATATCAAGAGTGGCTATCTCCAAATGACAGCAGAGTCAGAACATTATAGGCAGGTGGAGTCATACTGAAAATAAATTAATTTGAAAAGAAATGTCTTTAAATTAAAAGCGGTTGTTTTTAATAAGGAAAGAAGGCTCCTGTTAGATTACTCAGAAAGATTTAGGTGACAGACCATTATCTATAGAAAATATAGGAAAGTAAAGAGCTGAGAAAATCTGTCTGTAGAAAGTAGCCATCATAAACCTAAATTCAATCTCACACAGAACCCAAAACACTTCCTAGGATTCAGAAAGTTTGGTAAAAGCTCTTCCCCCTGCCAAAATCCATCAGGATGATCCAGAACACTATATTTACTGTAGCAGGATGCAGAAGGTTTGGTTTGAGTTGTAGACTGTTTTCCTTTCATTTTATCGGGGTATATTGACATATTATCATCGCCTTCATTCTCCATTACTTGCATTTAGCACTAGATACTATTTTATGTTATGAACTGATTTTAATCTCTGTTACCTCAGTGTAAATCCAGAGTACGCTATTGAAGTTGATGTTTCACCATGGATTGAGGTTAGAATCTAGCCCAATATGTTCACACACTATGGGATGAATTGTAATTTGTAGATTACAAGGCCAGAAGGGACCATTGTGATCATCATAAAATATGGGCCACAGGATATTCCCAGATTAATTCCTGTTTGAACTAGAGTATACCTTTTAGAAAAACATCCAATCATGGATTAAAAATTTCCAGTGATGGATAATCTACCATAATCCTTGTTAAATTGGTCTAATGGTTAAGTATCCTCACTATAAAAAAAGACGCATTTCTAGTCTGCATTTTGGGCAGATTCAAATATCATACTATATAACTGAACTTTTTATTTCCTTAACGTTTTTTTTACATAAAAAACTCAATAAAAAGCTAATTAAATCAGAACCTTTTAAAAAAATCAGTATAAATTTGCTAGATGTCCTTAAAACCCAAGGCTTATTGATATGAACTTTAATATAATGGTGGATCCTATTAGAGACCATATAATCTATGAATAACAATAGGTTCATCAGGGGACAAATTTTGGCCACCCCACTGTGAGTGAATAAGCACAGTGAGCCTTCAACCCCAGCATAGCCCTACAGTGGAGCTTTCTGTAACAGTATTGACTGAAAAACAAATTTATTTGAGCATAAGCTTTTGTGAGCTACAGCTCACTTCATGATGCATTCAGTGGAAAATACAGTGGGGAGATTTATACACACAGAAAACATGAAACAATGGGTGTTACCATACACACTGTAATGAGAGTGATCTGGTAAGGTGAGCTATTACCAGCAGGAGAGCCGGGGGTTGGGGAGAATAGTAGTGATAATCAAGGTGGGCCATTTCCAGCAGTTGACAAGAACGTCTGAGGAACAGCCGGGGGGGGGGGGGGGCCGGGCAATAAACATGGGGAAATAGTTTTACTTTGTGTAATGACCCATCCACTCCCAGTCTTTATTCAAGCCTAAGTTAATTGTATCCAGTTTGCAAATTAATTCCAATTCAGCAGTCTCTCGTTGGAGTCTGTTTTTTGAAGTCTTTTTGTTGAAGAATTACCACTTTTAGGTCTGTAATTGAGTACCAAAGAGACTGAAGTGTTCTCCGACTGGTTTTTGAATGTTATAATTCTTGACGTCTGATTTGTGTCCATTTATTCTTTTACGTAGAGACTGTCCAGTTTGACCAAAGTACATGGCAGAGGGGCATTGCTGGCACATGATGGCATATATCACATTGGTAGATGTGCAGGTGAACGAGCCTCTGATAGTGTGGCTGATTGATTAGGCCCCATGATGGTGTCCCGTGAATAGATATGTGGACACAGTTGGCAACGGGCTTTGTTGCAAGGATAGGTTCCTGGGTTAGTGGTTCTGTTGTGTGGCGTGTGGTTGCTGGTGAGTATTTGCTTCAGGTTGGGGGGCTGTCTGTAAGCAAGGACTGGCCTGCCTCCCAAGATCTGTGAGAGTGATGGGTCGTCCTTCAGGATAGGTTGTAGATATTTGATGATGCGTTGGAGAGGTTTTGAGTTCCCTAGTACACCCCCGGGGTACCTGTCTGCATTTGATGAGGACACAGTCAGCACTAGTTGTTAAGTGGACTGGAGTAGTTCAACATCTTGAATGCCAGCCTCAGGGTAGACTGTTAAGAAGCTGCACACAAATCCCAATGATTTGTTAGTTCTACACTTAGATTTCACCAATCAAGTATCATTTGTGAACTCCTCAAGCACTGTAACAGCCTAACCATGGAGTCACAGACAGTCCCTTTGGGTGCTTCGATCTATCTTGCCACCTGAGCAAGCTTGCCTTTGTGGTAGATTGTCCCTTACACCAAAAGGCACAACATTCAGGTTACATCCAGTTATTTACCCCAGGTCAATTGCACCTTAGATCTTACACTAAAGACAATTGTAGCCAATCCTATAATAAACTAATTGAAGATTTACTAACTAGGAACAAGAAATGAGAGTTATTTACAAGGTTAAAGAAGGTAAACAAACACCGAAATGAGTTACAGGCTTAAGTTTCAAAAGTCAATAGAAGCTCTATAATAAGCAAGCTCTCTATGTCCTTTAGGGATAACCCAGGGCAAGTAACTGGGGATCCTTTGCTTAGAAATTTTATCCTCCCAAACTCCAAGCAGCATAGAGATACAGTTTCTTCCTGTGGGGGATCTTTATTCCTGTATCCCCAGCATTCAAACTGATGAGATGAGTTCACACAGACATACACATTTCCTCTTTATGCGGGGAGGGGAGGGATGCGATTAAAATCTTTGTTCTTTGATGTTTCACAATGGCTCACATGGTTTCAAACGGACTTCTTGGTGGAAAGGACCTAACACCTTCCATAGGAAGCCAGCATTTTACATTAATTAGTGCTTCTTTCCTGTTTGATGACTTACATAATTATAGGCAATTACAAGGCGAACACTTAATATCACCTTATAAAATGGTGTACAGATGTTATAAGTGAGGTTAATGCATGCAGCATTCAAACTTTTGTAAAGTTTAAAGACAACACATTCTAATAAACTTAACATCTATTTTATCCATACCACCACACAGGTGAGCCAGACTACTTCTGCCACAGATGCCAGCTTCCAGTTGTCCCGGGGGTGCTCAACCCCTGCTCAGGCCGAGGCCCAGGCCCCACCCCCACTCCACCCCTCCCTCCACACCCCACTCCCACCCCATCTCTTCCCGCCCCTGGCCCTGCCCCCATTCCACCCCATCCCTCAATGCCCCACTCCCTCCCTGCCTCTTTCCCCCCTGCTCCACCCCCACCTCTTCCCACCCCCCGAGCACGCCTGTCCACACTTCTCTCACTCCCTCCTACACACCATGGAACAGTTCCGTGGCTTGCAGGAGGTGCTGGGAGGGTGGGAGAGAAGTTGGTCAGCGGCGCCGAGGGTGGAGCTTGGTTACCGGTAGGCACTAAGCTAATTTTTTTCCATGGTTGCTGTTACTGAGCATGCATCCTTCGATGCTGGAGAAGCACTGTGGCTCTCAACCTTTCCAGACTCCTGTACTCCTTTCAGGAGTCTGATTTGTCTTGTGTACCACCAAGTTCACTTAAAAACTACTTGCTTACAAAATCAGACAAAAATGTTACAGTATACAATTGCTGAAAAAATTGCTTACTTTCTCATTTTACCACAATTATAAAATAAATCAATGGGAATATAAATATTGTACTTACATTTCAGTATATAATATATAGAGCAGTATAAACAAGTCATTGTCCGTATGGAATTTTAGTTTGTACTGACTTTGCTAGTGCTTTTTATGTAGCCTGTTGTTAAACTAGGCAAATATCTAGAAGAATTGATGTACCCCCTGGTATGCGTATCCTTGGTTGAGAACCACTGCTCTAGCACAATGCCTCCCTCTGCCAAGGTCCAAAGCCATCATTCATATCTAAAAGTCAATGAGTTTTGCATCTGGACCTAAACTTTCATAAGGTTTTGGGATGCTCTGGGTTCTATTACTCCACCCCCCACTAATTCTGAGAATTACAATATTTCTCTTTCCTGTCCCTTTGCCATGACACCAGCTTTCCCTTCCCCATTTCAATATCTGTTTTACATGCAGTAACTCCTCACTTAACGTCGTCCCGGTTAATGTTGTTTCATTGTTATGTTGCTGATCAATTAGAAAACATGTTCATTTAAAGTTGCACAACACTCCCTTATAACGTTGTTTGGCAGCCGCTTCCTTTGTCCACTGCTTGCAGGAAGAGTAGCTCGTGGTGGGGCTTGGAACCAGGGTGGGCCGGGAGCCACACTATCAGATCCCCTAAGTTCCCCGTGCAGCAGGCACCCAACAGGCTATCAAGCGACAGGCAGTTCAGCTGTCCCTCCCCCTACTGTCATATGCTGCTCCTGCCCTCTGCCTTGGAGCTGTTCCTGGAAGCCTCCTGCTTGCTATGCGGTGGGTGGGGGGGGGGAAGAGGAGTGCTGATGTCATGGTTTCCACCTCCCCCCTGCTCCTGTACCCCATCTCCACAGAGCTGGGGGAGGGAAGAGACACAACAGGGCTCAGGATGGAGAATGCTTGCTGGCAGCAGCTGCTGTCTCAACTTGCTGATATACTTAAAAAGGCAGTGAACTTAGAGTGGCGTCAGCATACTTAAAGGGGCAATGCACATCTCTCTCTCACACACACGCACCCCTCGGCACTTTGGAAAGTGGAGGGAGTGGTGCACTCTAGTGGGATAGCGTGGGTTCATCATCACATTCAGTTTCCACAGGGAAAGTTTGCAGCCACTGCCATGCGTCTATTGTGTCTCCTCCCTCCATTTGTGCTGCCTTTTAGAGTGTGAGGCTAAATTACCAACATGTTAACCCTTGAGGGCTCAGCCGAGTGTTAGTTCATCATTAAGAGAAAGGCATTCCCTCAGAAATATCCCACCCTCTGACTCCACCACCTCAACCAAGCTTCACAATCATCATTGCTATGTACAGTATTAAATTGTTTAAAACTTCTACTACATAATGTCTTTTGTCTGGCAAAAAAAAATTTCCCTGGAACCTAACCCCCCTATTTACATTAATTCTTATGAGGAAATTGGATTTGCTTAACACTGTTTTGCTTAAAGTAGCATTTTTCAGGACCATAACTACAACGTTAAGTAAGCAGTTATTGTGCTTTTATTTTAAGGGCCTGATTCTGTTCTTATTAAAAAGAATATAAATCAAGAGTACGCCCATTTAAGATAGTGGAGTTACACAGATCTAAAACCAGTATAGGACCAAAATCAGGCCCTTGAATCTTCTCTTTGTGAGTATTGGAATGTTCCATCACCCCTGAGGGAAGGTGGAGATTTCGATCTTACAGAAAAACCCAAATCTGCATATTCTGAGGGGAACCTATTTTCCCTTCCTTATGAAATAAGTGCATATATACCTCAGTTTTAGGTGAGCAATTCTACCTCATCCTCACAGATGTGTATAATGTGGGAATATGAATATTTTGAGAGTCAGAAAATGTTTCACTATGTGTTGGTATGAAGATCTGTACTTATGTATCACTAAGAGGGGTATCCGCAAAAAGAAAAGGAGGACTTGTGGCACCTTAGAGACTAACAAATGTATTTGAGCATAAGCTTTCGTGAGCTACAGCTCACTTAATCGGATGCAAGTGTTTACACTCTGTACTCCTTCGTATCACTAAGTGCTAACCATGGAGTACTAACAAAGATGCGGTGAGGTTTAATGAATTAATGTGTATAAAATACTGGGAACCACAGAGGGCAGATGCTATGGAAGCATAAAGCATCTTTTTATTCTGTTTTCTGTCTGTGTGTGCTTTGCTTCAGGGTGAACTGCTGTTTAATGACATAGGAATTAACAGAGGGGAAAAGGCTTCTTTAGGGTTCTGGCTCTACCAGACTAAAGAGCAGAGAAAGACAGACAGAGAACAGGTTTCAACAATTTAACACAGAGAACTGCATGAAGCAAGAAGTGGAAAGAGAGAGAATATACAGTACCTGCCCTGTGCTAATAAGACCATGCAGTATATGTTCAGAAAGCCATATAGACACAAGGACCTGAAGATGGACTTTTCTGTGTTTCTTTTTGAGGAATCTAAAATCTCTTGATTTCATAGCATATACAATATGGCTGCATTAAAAATGAGTGCTAACATGTACTTATTTATAAACATATACACTAACAAGACAAGCTGATAAAACCTGCTGTGATTACAAGATCACAACATACATTCTGAGTCAAGTTCTGCTCCCAAATAACCACATAAAATCCCTAGTGACTTCAGTGGGAATTACAGATGCATTCAGAATTTCACCATTTGCCTCTGGGGTCCATATGTTTAGAACCCCTGTTATCTTTGGGGTGGTGAGCACATCTTACAGTTGGTCTTCAACCTGTCAAACAAGTGAGTTAAATCATGACTAGAAACTCCCTTAGAAGGCAGTCATCTCTATTTAGCATGGCATCCTATACAGAGCCATACTGTGGTTTCTGCAGTTTTCATCCAGACTCAGGACAACATTCCACTGTAATTTCAAAGTGCTATTGCTAGTGGTTTTGTACAGGGTGTCCATATAGATCATAACTCACTGAGTTATTTTGCAGCATAGTATGTCCATTGCAACAGAATCCTAGTTACAAATATGTCTTCTTCCATACAAATATGTCTTTGGATTACAAACTGGCAAACCATTGTGGATGGGGGAGGATAAAATTAAAAACACGGTACACCATAATACAAATAACAATATTAACAATAACTCAAGTATCATCTATTGTAGTCAAATCTTCTCCATCTCACCTCAAAAATATAGATTTTTTTCCCCATAAAACTTTTATAATCTCCCTCTTGGACTCCTGTTCCTACTGGCCATCACTTTAATGATATATAATAGTAACCTGTCTTGAGATAGATGGATCTCTGATGATGTATAGCAGCATAATAGGTTCTCAGAGCACAATGATGACATGTTGCAGCTATACATCATCAGAACAGCAGTCAGCAAGATCAGGAGTTCAGGGGATACGCATAACCAGAGTACAACCATAAAGAAAAATGAAATACAAATCCAGGACCATTTCAGGCAACTCTGCCAATCTGTGGCAGATCCTGGGGCCCCTACTAAATGTTTACTGATCATGCTTCAGTGGCACATAGGAAGAAACATGCCCTGTTTAAGGCTGAGTGACAGGTCTCTGGTGATAAAGAAGTTAGGCATCCTGGGAAATCAGAATATCTCTCTTAAATCACAGCCCTAATTACATTTCTTCTCCTCCTATTAAAAAGGAAACTTCTATTCACTATCTTCCATCGGAAATATCTGCATGAGTTCTTGACACATTTCCTATATCCTATCCAACTGAAATGGCATAAAAGTTTGGCAGTAAATGTAAAAGGGAAGAGCACTGGGATCTTGGGCCTTGCAAATCTGCTTGGACCAGACATGTACAGAACCCACATTTCCACATTTAATTGAAGTTTCCAAACGTGTGGCTTGAACATTTTTCTGTGTTAAAATTAACCATGTGTGCAAGTGTTTGCAGGTTCAGGGCCAAGATGACATGTGACATACAAAGAGTAGACAGAGAAAGAAATCAAATAGGTAGTGTGTGTGTGTGTGTATAAAACACACACACACACACACACACACACTTGAAAATATATTTTATATATAATATATATTATATAGTATATATATATATATATATATATATATATATATATATACATACACACACACACACACACTCTATATATAAGTAAATTGATTGTCAGCTAACCCCATCTGCCCCAGAAAGACATCATCATTAATCCATGTTAAGTGTAAGGCTAACCATGACATACAGAAGTTATATGGTTTAGTCAGAGTCACACAGTTATTCCAGGTTTGAAATGGAAATAAAACCCAGGAAGTTTTCCTCCTATATTTTGCCTTACCTAGTAGAAAGCATTAACATCTTCACAGAGTTTTGTCTTATTCCTGTTGCATGAACATTTCAGAGGAAACCAAAAGGGGAAGATGACTGTTACAATTTGTCTAAACTGAGTTTGCACTGGTTCCTCTAGAATTAAAACTGACATCATTGGGCAAAGCACCTGAGAATGTATGAGTTTGTCTTTTACTGAAAACTGTATGGATTTTTAAAAGTTTTGACCCCATACTGGAAATGAAAGCATCAGGTGGCATTCCCTTTTCTAAAGAGAGCCATCAAAGTGTTCATTTATTCAGGACATTTGTCTACACTAAATGTTCAAAACATCTTCTACAGACAACACCCTTGGACCATCTAAACTTTTTCCTAAACAACTTTTATCATTGTATATGTCATTTAAAGTTTCTATATAGAAGGCCATATATTCCTTTGGGCCTGATCCTTCAGGTGCCTTAGAATCATAGAATATTAGGGTTAGAAGATACCTCAGGAGGTCATCTAGTCCAACCCCCTGCTCAAAGCAGGACCAACACCAACTAAATCATCCCAGCCAAGACTTTGTCAAGCCAAGCCTTAAAAACCTCTAAGAATAGCGATTCCACCAACTCCCTAGGTAACCCATTCCAGTGCTTCACCACCCTCCTAGTGAAACAGCGTTTCCTAATATCCAACCTAGACCTCCCGCACTGCAACTTGAGACCATTGTTCCTTGTTCTGTCATGTCACCACTGAGAACAGAGGAGCTCCATCCTCTTTGGAACCCCCCTTCAGGTAGTTGAAGGCTACTATCAAATCCCCCCTCACTCTTCTCTTCTGCAGACTAAATAATCCCAGTTCCCTCAGCCTCTCCTTGTAAATCACGTGCCCCAGCCCCCTAATCATTTTCATTGCCCTCTGCTGGACTCTCTCCAATTTGTCCACATCCCTTCTGTAGTGTGGGGACCAAAACTGGACACAATACTCCAGGTGTGGTCTCACCAGTGGCAAATAGAGGGGAATAATCACTTCCCTCAATCTGCTGGCAATGCTCCTACTAATACAACCCAATATGCCATTGGCCTTCTTTGGCAACGAGGACACACTGCTGACTCATATCCAGCTTCTCGTCCACTGTAATCCCCAGGTCTTTTTCTGCAGAACTGCTGCTTAGCCAGTCGGTCCCCAGCCTGTAGCGGTGCATGGGATTCTTCCTTCTTAAGTGCAAGACTCTGCACTTGTCCTTTTTGAAGCTCATCAGATTTCTTTTGGCCCAATCCTCCAATTTGTCTAGGTCACTCTGGAAACTATCCCTACCCGCCAGCATATCTACCTCTCCCCCCAGCTTAGTGTCATCTGCGAACTTGCTGAGGGTGCAATTAATCCCAGCCTTGCTGCATAAATTCCCATTAACTTCAGTATTTGTTGAGGCTGCTTAGAAATGCGCAGGATATTACACTCAGACTATTTTTTTCAATATTAAAAAATATTTTCAGACTTGATTTCCAGTACTGTGATTCCCTTAAACTGTTCTCTTTATTGTTAAAACACAAGAGTTGACCTGCAGTTGAAAATAATGGTGTGAGGAATGGCATGTATCTTTGCCTTAGGGTATTTGTCTGTTTTATTTCTATGGGGTCATTTATAAACATTTGTTTATTTCAGTTTCGTATTCTCCTATGAAAAGCACCTTAAGAAACTGATTATAACATAGGGTATGAGTATTTTGGCAAATATTGCTAAATCCAGGGAAGATAATTCAAATTCAACAAATATAAATATTATATACATGAATATGCACGCCACAGGTTCACATTGTAAATCTTTGCATAGTGAGTTGTCTAGCATGACCAAATGTTCACTTGTTCATCTTACCCATGTAAGTTCATACAAATGAATTAAGAGACTTTATTCTAGATGCAATTAACTGCTAGAAGTTCTGAGAATGTGTCACTTATTTGTTTACGAAGGCTATTATTTTGATTTAACTTATTTTGTGTAATATCCCTTTGTTCCCTGGACCCTGCCAATGGCTTGATTTTACAATACAACCAGACCAGCAATGATGGACATTTACTGCTTTGTTTATGTCCAGTCCATCCACTGAAGAAAGATGAAAAAAGAAAAAGAAAAACTCAAGAATACCTTTTAATGTCATGACTCTGAGCTTAACATCTTAATATAAATTGTCACCATATTTCAGAGAAACCCATCAACCTCTATTAAATTGAAGTTTGAGTGTAACTTGGTTGTGTAGGGTTTTTTCCACCCTCTGATCCAGCCATAAATGTTTACAACTTCTCTCTCTGTTTTATAGTTTGTTCAAGTGGTTTTTATGAGCAGATTCAACTGGCAACATTTTTTACTTTTGAAATCAATCTGCTGCTTCCTTCTTCCCCACCTCCCTCCACATGGGACTTCTTGTGGAGTATGATGCCACACAGATGGAATAAGGGAATATATATGGCTCCTTTATATATGTGGTTTGTCCAGGCTTATGTCCTTTATTGTCCTGTCTGCATTTGTAGGGTATGAGGAGGGGTGTTTTTCTGTAGGGTGGCTTATTTGGGGGGAAGGGGAGACTGTTGGTGTTTTTTCATTTCTTTGTAATTGAATTTGATATTTTAAATGTTCATTGAGTGATAAAGCACTTTCAGTCTAAGGCTCCTGTCTGATAACATACTCTGTCCAGGGAGCCCCTTACTCCTGTGGGAAGTCCCACTGAAGACAATGTGTTACAGACTAACACGGCTGCTACTCTGAAACCTGAAGACAATGGGGTATCCTTGCAGAATCATAGCTCTGGAAGACAAAGTGGCATACAAAGGTTACGAGATGCGAGAGGGCTACGACCAAGTACATAAGATATGTGTGATATATATATATATATATATATATATATATATATATACACACACACACACACACACACACACACACACATATATACACACACACACACACACACACTATAGGATGGGTGTATATTATATATCAGGGCCATCAGTTAATCACAGTTAACACATGCGATTAGCTCAAAACAAATTAACCCTTTTTTAAAAAACACATTTTAATTGCACCCTAGGGCACTGTGCTCAGGAGGGCACCACTATGCATCTCCAGGGGGAGGGTACCCCTCCCCCTGCCACCTTTTGTTGCTCCTGCCTCCTTCTGCCATGGAGGTGCCCTTGGCCATGCTGCTCTGGACTGGGAGCCTGCCTCCTGTCTGCTGCGCAGAGCGGGGGAGGAGGCATGCTGATGTTGGGGTGTCCCCCCCCATCCATATATCCAGTCACTGCTGAGATGGGGTTAGGGAACAGGGGGAGGCTGTCTGCTGCTGGCTCAGGAGCAGGGCTAGCCTTAGGGGTAGGGCAGGCTGGGCAACTGCTCAGGGCACAGTGCTCGGGGGGGAGGGGGTGCCTCTGGAGCAGGGTTGCACCTCCTCTACCGGTTGCTCTGCTGCCATCTGCAGCCACCGCCACTGCTCCTGCATCCCACCCCCTTCTTCTGCCTTGGCGCTGCCCCTGGCCAAGTTGCTCGTGACCAGGAACCTCCTGTGTCATAAACATACAACTAAGGTTAGCCTAGAATTCCTCCTTACCTGTAAGGGGTTAAGAAGCTCAGATAACCGGGTTAGCACCTGACCAACAGGGGAAAGAAGACAGTTTCAAATCTTGTGGGCGGGGGGGGGGGGAGTGGAATTATTGTCCTTGATGGTATGAAGCCACTTCAGTGCAGCATGGTCGGTTTGCAGGTGAAAAACGCTGTCCCCAAATGTATGGGCGTAGCTTTTCAGGAGCGTACACAATGGTATAACATTCCTTTTTGCTGATTGACCAGTAGCTTTCCCTCTCAGACAGTTTTTTGCTGAGAAACACGACAGGATGGAATTCTTGATGTGGTCCTCCCTGCATTAAAACTGCTCCCACACCACGCTCGGATGCATCCGTGGTTACTAGGAAAGTTTGTCAAAGTCTGGGACCCTTAGCACAGGGTCCGACATGAGTGTCGCTTTAAGCTGGTTAAAGGCCTTCTGACCACTCATCAGTCCACTGAACTGCATTTGGCTGGTTCTTTCTGGTTAGGTCGGTCAGTGGGGAAGCAATTTGGCTGAGGTGCAGTACAAATCGCCTCTAATATCCGGCCAAGACTCAGAAGGATTGGACCTGTTTCTTTGACTTTGGGACAGGCCACTTTTGGATGGCAGTCACTTTGGCCTGTAGGGGAATGATAGTTCCTTGACCCACCTGGTGTCCAAGGTAAGTCACTCTGTTTAGGCTAAGTGTCAAATAGGCCTAAACAGTTAGTCCTGCCTCCCTTATGTGCTCGAAGACCTTCTGGAGATGCTCCAGATGTTCTGCCCATGAGTCAGAAAATATGGCCACATCATCAAGATAGTCTCCTAGCAGGATTGGGAGAATCTGCAGTTGCCTATCTACAAGTTTCTAGAATGTGGCAGGTGCATTCCGCAGCCCGAAAGGGAGTACATTAAATTCATACAGCCCTACATGGGTGATGAAGGCTGATCTTTCCTTGGCGGATTCATCTAGCGGTACCTGCCAGTATCCCTTGGTTAAGTCTAAGGTAGAGATGAACTGGGCATGTCCCAGTTGCTCCAATAGCTCATCTGTGTGAGGCATTGAATAGTTGCCTGGGCAAGTCACAGCATTTAGCTTATGGTAGTCCACGCAGATGATACCACCAGATGGTATTTCCCCATCTGTTTTGGGGACTAGAACCAATGGAGATGCCCATGCTCTGTTAGAGAGGCAGATTACACCCATCTGTAGCATGTCCTGGATCTCCCATTCTATAGCAGTTTGGCATGAGGAGCTACCCGGTAAGATTGGGATCTAATTGCACGAGCATTACCTGTGTGAATGGAGTGGTATGCCCGTTCGGTCCGTCCTGGGGTGGCTGAGAACATCGGTGTGAAGCTGGCTCACAGCTCCTGGATCTGCTGTCATTGCATACGTCCAAGGGTCATGGAGAGGTTCACCTCTTCCATGCCACCGTCACTTTTTCCTTCATAGTAGACACCTTCAGGACACTCAGCCTCATCTCCTCTGTGGGCTGTAAACTGACAAACTTTTAATTCTCTGGAATAAAAGGGCTTTAGAGAATTAACATGGTACACCTTAGGCTTTAGGTTTGAGGTGGGGGATGCTATGAGACAGTTAACAGCTCCCAGAGGCTCTTGGACCGTGAATGGCGCTTCCCACGACGATTCCATATTATGGGCCTGGAGCACCTTCAAGACCATAACCTGGTCCCCGAAACTTCTTTGGTGGAGTTTAGCTCTCCAAGATTTTGATTGACATGCAACACATCACAGGAGCTTCTAACAAAGTGGCTGATGCACTCTCCCATGAAAGTTTCCCAGAATCAACTGGTTAAAATCGTCCTTAAAATGTGGAAAACATTGTTAGTTTTTATGTAATCAGTAGTATATCTAGGGGGCCATGTGTCTTATTAATTCTGTTTTCTCCTAGAACTCCAGGAAGAAGTTACAGCCAGTGTGGAGCAGGCTGTCCAGCACGGTCTATGATTGCGGGGAAGGGAGTGTCATAAACATACATACAGCTAAGGGTAGTCTAGAATTCCTCCTTACCTGTAAGGGTTAAGAAGCTCAGATAACCAGTTAGCACCTGACCAACAGGACCAATGGGGAAAGAAGATACTTTCAAATCTTGGGGGGTGGGAGGAAGGGTTGTTTTTTTTTTGTGCTCTTTGTTTATGTGTGTGTTGTCTCTTGGGACTGAGGAGTCAGACAGAAATCCACCTTCTCCAACCCATCCTAATCCAAGTCTCCAATATTGCAACCAGTATAGGTAAGTCAGGCAAGGCGGATTAGTTTATCTTTTGTTTTGCTTGTGAATTTTCCCTGTGCTGAGAGGGAGGTTTATTCCTGTTTTCTGTAACTTTAAGGTTTTGCCCAGAGGGGAATCCTCTGTGTTTTGAATCTGACTACCCTGTAAAGTATTTACCATCCTGATTTTACAGAGGTGATTCTTTTACCTTTCTTTTAAATAAAATCCTTCTTGTTAAGAACCTGACTGATTTTTCCATTGTTCCAAGACCCAGGGGTTTGGGTCTTTGATCATTTTGTAACCAATTGGTTAGGATATTATTCTCAAGCCTCCCCAGGAAAGCGGGTGTAAGGGCTTGGGGGGATTTCTAGGGGAAGAGGAACTCCAAGTGGACCTTTTCCCTGGTTCTTTGTTAAATCACTTGGTGGTGGCAGTGTTACTTAAACCCAAGGTACAAGGAAGAATTTGTGCCTGAGGAGTTTTTAACCTAAGCTGGTAGAAATAAGCTCAGGGGGTCTTTCATGCAGGGCCCCACGTCTGTACCCTAGAGTTCAGGGTGGGGAGGGAACCCTGACATCCTGTCTGCTGTGCAAAGAGTGGGAGGTGGGGGCTGATGTCAGGCTGTCCCCATCCCCACACCCTTGTACCCAGTCTCTGCTGAACTGGGGTGCGGGGACAGGGTGCTTGTCTGTGCTGTTGCCTCTGGGTCAAGAGTGGGAATTGCCGGTGGCTGCTGCTGTGTGAACAAGCTTTCAGACTACTGAGTGCTCTGCTTAAAGAGACAGCATACTGACACACTCCCCCAACACACACACAGACTTCCCCCAACGGCAACAGGCTCTGCTGCAAGGATAGGCTCCTGGGTTAGAACATTCAAAACCCAGTCAGAGAACACTTCAGTCTCCCTGGTCATTCGATTACAGACCTAAAAGTGACAATTCTTCAACAAAAAAGACTTCAAAAAACAGACTCCAAGGAGAAACTGCTGAACTGGAATTAATTTGCAAACTGGATACCATTAACTTAGGCTTGAATAAAGACTGGGAGTGGATGGGTCATTACACAAAGTAAAACTATTTCCCCATGTTTATTTCCCCTCCTCCCCCCACCCCATACTGTTCCTCAGACCTTCTTGTCAACTGCTGGAAATGGCCCACCTTGATTATCACTACAAAAGGTTTCCCCCCCTCCCGCCCGCTCTCCTGCTTGTAATAGCTCACCTTACCTAATCACTCTCATTACAGTGTGTATGGTAACACCCATTGTTTCATGTTCTCTGTGTATATAAATCTCCCCACTGTATTTTCCACTGCATGCATCCGATGAAGTGAGCTGGAGCTCACAAAAGCTTATGCTCAAATAAATGTGTTAGTCTCTAAGGTGCCACAAGTACTCCTTTTCTTTTTGCGGATATAGACTAACACGGCTGCTACTCTGAAACTACGATTGTGACTTTTTAATCTTGTGATTAATGTTTTAATCATTTGACAGCCCTAACATACATATATACACACAACATATATGTATATATTTCACACAGTATCTGAATGGTTGCTGTGCTGATATTTTTAAACGAAGATTTCATTCTCAAAAAGTATTTTAAACTTTCCCACAGCCCTTTAAAGTTCAGACTCCATGTCACAGATGTGTATTGTTTCACAGAGATGCAGACAGTCAGACCTTTGTTTCCCATAAAGAAAAACAAAAAAACAACCACACACACACACACACACACTCTCACTCACTCCCTTAGGCCAAAATTGCCCAGCTTTGCACCAGGACCTGTAAATAGGATGGAGGACAATGCTTACACCAGTTCAGTGTCTGATCGAAATTAGTGGGATTTTTTGTAATAGCAAGAGCTATTCCTAGTCACATTTGCCAGATCAGGTCCTTGGATGCCTAAAATTAGACTTTACCTATAATATGGCGGTACCAATGCAATAATCTGATTTTGTGCCCACGCTGAGTCCCACTGATTACAATGAAACTCAGTGCAGCTGTAAACACTCCTCCTACATAGTCCAGATTGCAGGAACAGAGCTGGTCTAATTTTCAAAGAGATGAGCACCCACAGTTCCGACTGAAGACAAGGGCTGCAGGCTCAGAAAATCTAGCCTCTTATTGACAAGTCTATACTTTGATGTAGGTGCCCAACATCATGTACCTATCTAATACCTTCATATTTTAAACAAAATATATTCCCTTTAGGTCAGATTGAGTTCATGAGCTTATGTTTGTTTAAAATGTTGTGATGAAAAGATAAGACAGTTTCAAATTAAATACTAAGGGTCAGAGAAGAGCAACCTTTTAATTATTGGAATATTTCTTTTGGTCCTCATCCTTTGAAATATTTTGATTTATGCACAGTAAATGTAACAGCAGCCAGCATATTTTCATTCATCTCATGGATTTATCTCTATATAAATAGGAGCGCTCTCTCTCTCGTGCGCGCGCCCATTCCTCCATTTATAAATAAATACATATGCTTATAAATTCATTCATTCTCAAGCTTATATTTTAGGGTACATATATTTTACAGTTTTACATCTGTCTGAATAAGTTTTCTCCAAAAAGTTAACAGAGAGCACTAAAATATACAGATTCAAAAGTATCGTCAATCATGGTTAACATCACATATTACAATTCATGGAAATCCTGATCTGCTTGTAAAATATCCACAAGCAGGAAAAATGTGTTACATTCGCTGGATAAATTATTTGTTGAAAATTATTCCCTCTATTCTAGTGTAAATATTTACTTCCTCTTCTTGTAGTCTGTGAAGGTCTATTGCCATTGCAAATTACATATAGCCAAGCCATGCTACAGTGTAACTAAATTCCATTCAGTTATGCCCCCTCATATTGTACATGCTGTTGTGAAACTATTTCAAATGTACATTGACAATATGCATTAAATTACATTTGGATCACTCACAGCTGAAGAATATTGCCCATACTACAATTCTGAGAGGGACAACACGACATGAATGTGTACATTTGATTGCTACATTGGTTAGTAAATGCAAAATGCCACAAATCTATGAGATGGACCTTACTGCTGAATTTTGCATTTGGCTCACCTAATTGACTGAAATCACAGTTAACTAAACATCTTATCAGTGTTTATCTCAGAAATGCTTGAAATATGAATTCCTGAAAGATGCTTTTGATACTCTTTGCTGTTTCAGACAGAAATAGCTACATAACAGTTGCCTATGTTTCAAATGTTTCTATTTCTCAGGTTAGTCTATTGCAAACATTTCAGAGATGTCCACCCCCTCCAAAGAGAACTAGGGGAATTATTTATTATGAACAAAGGATCTGATGCACCACTGAATGGTTGCAGTGTTACACCAGTACAACTTCATGGACTACACTGGAGTAGCAGTAAAGGCTGGTGTAATTTGTGGTGAATCATAGCTAACAAATTTTGGTTTAATTCTCAAACTAAATTATTATTATTTCAGTATTTGACCAACTCCTTAGAAGGTTGAAGCATATTTGTTGAATAATTTATCTGATGTATTTTTTTCTATTAATCATTGAATAAATTATTGGTAAAGAATTGTTTTCATTTCCCCTTAGCTGTACTCTCCACCTAACTTATGGAGGTCATCAGTGTCTCTGGGCAGCTACATTTTTATTTTTTTTAGCCAAGTCCTCTTCTAGCCCTTGAAATGCAAATACAATCCCACTGTTAGGTGCTAAATATTGAACAAAAAGAAAGGTTTGTGTTGAAATGAAAGCTGGACAAAATTTTATATTGTTCCCTCTCCACATGCCATGACACCTTATTCCTGTATAGTATTACTTTCCAGTTGAATGGATTTTGATATCAAATAGTACTAAGAAATACGGTTCTGCTATTTGAAGTCCAAAGGGAAGGTTTATGTGAAAGAATCAAATATTTTTAATCCTGCATAAGTAAATTAGTAGTTTTTGCTAATATGGTCTTCTTACGGTTTCATCATGGGCTGAAAAATTTTCATTTTAATTCATGTTGATACATAGAAGAAGACCAAAAAATAAACAGACCAAGATCAAATTTAGTAGAAGATGCTTCTTATCCATGTGCTCTTTTCAGTTCAGTGAACAATGTTTTTCACTATTATTTTTCTCCCCACACGTTGCTCTCATACCCTATACTTCTGACACAAGGTACTGTAATATTGAATCCTTCTTCATGCACAGGAAACTAAACTTGTCAGTGCCAGAAGACATACAACTACTCTTAACAAGTAGAAAAGCGAGCCCTACCTTTCGACCATGGTCACAAAGAAATTATGTGGGTGCAATCAAAATATAATCTGTCCATCCATCTTGAACTGGACCTGATAGGCATTCTAATATATTCCCCTGACAGCACCAAGCATTGGATTTTTTTTCTGATTTTGAACTGAAATTTTTCTGACATATATATTAAAAAAAAAAAAATCATCACACCACTGAGCACAATACTGATGCAGAAATATACATCTGAATTGTAGTAAAATTCTACCTTATTTAATTAACAGCACATATAAGTGCAATTTTCATGAAATATTACTTATGTGGAGACAGATATTTAAATGGGCCAGGGAACAAGGTATTTAAACTCTATATCCCAATGCAGTACTTGTTCTGTTTTTTTCCTCCATGTTTGCCAGTCCCTAAACTATGCCTAAGCTTATGTGCATACTGTACACTGCAACAACCAATGGCTGTCGCTCTAAGGCATTGCAATGCAAACATAAACAATACAGAAAATAAATAATAGTCCATGGTGTTGTCATGCCCTCCTGTATTTATTTATTTAAGTATTGCAGGAGAGCTCAGAGGCTGCAGAGGTACATCTACACTGCAGAAGGGAGCAAGTCTTCCAGACTAGGTAGATAGCTCAAGTAGAGCTAGAGTGAGTCTAACACAGGAAAAACAGTACCATGGACATTGCAGCATTGGCAGCTGGTCGGGTTAGTTGCCCAAGTCCAAGCCTACCTGACCCCTGGTCAAGTCACCACCTGTGTCACAATATCCACACTGCTATTTGTAGTGCACAAGCTCGACTCGGACTACCCAGGCTGGAATGCTCACTCCCAGCTGCAGTGTAGACATACCCAGCAAGGATAAGGCCCCATAGAAGTAGGTCCTGTGAAACACACAGCAGGGCACATTCTACCTCAAAGGCCACACAAACAAAATTTTGTAGAGATTGATTAAATAGGGCTTTGTTAAAGACTGGATTTGACTGAGGGGAGCGATGACAGTTTGTGTGCAGGAAGTGTGAGTCATCAAAGGAAGTCTGGAGCAGAGAATTGGTTATAGAACAAAGGAAGCTGTAATCAGCACATTAGAGAGAGGTGAAGCAGCAAGGGCATGAAATGAGAGCAAAGTCTGAAAATGGAGTGTGAATTATTGAGTTTCATGTGGAAAGAGAGATGAAGACAAGTAAAGGGATTCAAGGAAGGGATAATATGGTCAGGGCTGCAGAGAGGATGGTGAATGTATAGGAATAGTAAGGTATCTCTTTGGCGAACTTTCCAGTGGGACTCACTGTGTTCTGTTTTAGAAGACTTCAGAAACCCATCAAAGCAGCAGTATGTACTGTAGCTAGGCCTTGTGTGTTTGTGTTTAGTTAGTAAATATAGTCATTTGGGATCCTGGTCTCTTCATATTACTTTTGTTGTATAAAGACACCAGGCACAACAGATGGTAATTTTAGCAGTCACATTTTGAGCAGAGAAGAAGGAGGAAGACATGAAATACAGGGAGATCAGTGGAAAGCAGGCTATAGAGTGAAGGCCCCCACTGAGCTGGAGCTCGTGAAGGTGCGTGCCGCCAAGGAGCCGGAGCGCCTGAAGGCCCCCACCGCCGAAGACCCGGTGCGCCGCCGGGTGAGTAAAAATTAACAAAGGCATCTATAAGTTAAAAAGGTGCCACTTGTGCTCAGAGGGGAAGTGGCCGCTCCCCCCGCTTCCTCCCTGGCTACGCTACTGATAGTAGTTGAAGCGGGAGGTAAGTAAGGCACAGTCTAGGATTTTCAGCAGCACAATTAGAATTTAAACCACTCCATTTGATTTTGGAGGCAAATCCTGTCTCTTGCAGCAAACCCTACAAGAAGGACTTGGCGCAGAGAACCTTACCCAGCTTGATGGACAGATATTCTCCCACCCCAACACAACAGAGAGTAGCAGTAGCAGAGCAGTTACAACAGCAGGGCTTGCCGTAGTCTCTGCTATGGTAATGCCACCCCTCATATGTGGGGAAATGGCAGACAGGCCCTTGGAGTAATGTCTCCACTAACCCCATCCCTGTTTCTCACAGGGCTGCTGCCCACATCTTGCCCCAAACATGCCCCATCCTCAGTGAATGGAAGGCGCTTCCAAAAACCGGATTCTGCCTTGAGCAGGCGTTTCCCATCCTACAATTTGAGCCTTAGTTATTTCTCAGAGGATGCACCACCCATACTTTGGAGAAGGGATTGTTTGACAGCATTTTATGAATCACCTACATTACCAAAAACATCATTTGAATTTTGAGTGTCTCCAAAGTCTCAAGGGATATTTTGCAAAAAGACAGCATAAACTGTCTAACAATCTCTCAGAACTGTCATGACATTATAGCTCTGCCACCTTCTTGTGTTCCCTTCTTTTCAGGCCTGTAACAGCTTCAAACAGTTAAATCTCCTTAATTGTACAGCTGTTGAAGGTAATTTAGCTATTTACTGCCCTTTCCAGAGGCTTTGGCCAGTGTTTTATTGAATTTTCCTGATTAACATTTGTTTTATGACTGCTGTAAAATAGTCATATATAATCAGGAAAAAGTTGTAAAATAATGATTCAAGACTTCAGTCTCCCAGCCCTGTTACACTGAAAGTGACTCTCTTCGATAGAGAAATCTCCCTGAACCTTAATCTTTCTATAATATCTTTAGGATTTCCCCTGTAATTTTGCACTGCAATAAAATAATGTGAAAATATTGTCTGTCAAGCAATGCAATAAAAACTAAGTGGCATTTTAAATTGTGTATACACAATATTACAGCTTACTTGATGGAGAGTTAAGAAATATAAAATTGGTGATTAGGGAGCTCAATATAAATATCCATGTCTCTGGAGGTGGGAAAAGGAAATCCTTTGAAGTCTATGCTCTATATCACAGCAGCCGTCATTCCTGGAAAACTAGAACCACAACTATTGCTTATAATTTAATGCTCAGAAGAAGTGATAAGCCCTGGTTCTAATGAGGAATTGTTTTTCAGCAACCCAAACAGTACATTTTTATTGATACATAAATCTGTTGCCGTTATGTTAAAAAATTGCGTTTGACAAAATCTGCAAAATATATCTTATGAAAAGCCATTCCACAAGCAAAATCTTGTCAAGAGATTTTATGTGAAAGACAATTATAGAAAAAGAGGCGTGATCGAAAACCAGGATTTTACCATGAACGTCTTTAAAAAAATATGTATAGGGTTGAAAACTTTAGCTACTACAGACTCCAGAACAACCATATTCAGTCAGTGTGCATCTAAAACCGGTGGCCCAGATACCTTCTGGGGGCAATTCAAGGAATTGGGCTGCAAAGAAACTGGTTTGGGGTTCCTAATCCTGGGACCAATTTTAGGCTGGCCCCAGAACCAATTTAGTTTAGTAAGCTCTTGGAGCTGTTCTGCCAGCCAGAAGAATCCTCAGTTGGAGGAAGCCTGGGGTTAATGGTTAACTAGCACTGCCAATGTAGTGCAAAAGAGCTGAAATGAAGAAGCCCAGTGTCTATAAACCACATCCTGCTTGCTTTATTCACACTTCACCCCATTGTAGTCAACGGAAGAAGATTCTTCTGACCTAATCCCTCTGAACTATTTGTATCATTAAGTCACAACCCTGCACTGGGATGGCACAGCAAGGCTCAAAGGCACAAGGTCACCACAAGGGTGGTTCTGGGCCTCTGCAGAGAATAGTGAGGAAAGAGTTGACCCTCAGGGAAAAGGCACCAGTTTTCCCCCCTCCAACAGAGAACAGGACAGAGTTTTCCTCTCCCCACCCCAATTCACTTCCACAGGAAAACCCACAGTTGGGTTGATCTAACGTGTCCTGGATTAATAAATACATTCTACAATTACAATAATGGTCCAATTCTCAGTGGAATTATCCCTGACTTGCCCGGATGTAACTGTGATCAGAATCCAGCCTTAACAAACCATTAATTTCTACAAACAACATCAATCACACTTTTATGCAGTGCAGGATTCCTAAAGAAAAGGATTCCACTTCCAGAAGCTTTATGGATACATAGCCATTTTGTGGATTACAGAAAATATAAACAACCTTTCATGTGCTTTCCCTACTTCCTTTCTTTTACCTGCTGGAATCTAGACCCTAAATTAAAAATCTGTGTCTCTGGGAGGAAGTTTCCTCTTTCCATCTCTCTTCTCCACCCCCAGCCACCTTACCTTGTTTCAAGATTACTACCTCCTGATGCAGGGAGCCATTTATTTAGAATAGATGAAGGGAAATTCAAAATGGGGGATAGGGTTTATATATGGTAAGCCCCGCCTACAGGAAGAATCGTGCCAATTAGAGTCAGGTTTGGGGCTAGAGAGAGAGAGACAGAGACTATGACTATGTATATATTTGATCTTTGTAGCAGGCATTAGGGTTTGCTCTGGAGGATACTAGGGAGACTTGTTTGAGTAAAGCTACAGAAGGAAAATAACATTTCACATGTGTATAGTTATTTTGTTTTAAAACTTTGTCTTATCTATGTATTGTATTTATTCACTTGCTATACATGAAAAGCATAAACATAAACTTCCTCAAAATATGGATTTTGGAGCTCTGTTTACAAGTTTCCAATCCTCATTACTGTTCAAAGTTGTAACATAAGGAGGTAGATCCTCTACTGACGTAAATGGGTGCAGTTCCATTAGAGTTGAGCACAGCTTATTCACAAAAAAATGCAATTTTACTCGACTTGAAATGATTCACAAATTTTCCATATATTTTTGGCCAAAGTTGGAGGGGGAGGGGCTAGATTCAGAAGGGGACTTAAGTACCATGCCTAAAACAACTGAAGAAGAAGCCTAACTTATAATCTGTAGTCCAGTAGTGAGAACACTCACCTGGGATGTGAGTATCTTGGAGTCACTTCCCCCTCTGCCTGACAAAGAGAAGGATAATCTTAGGGCATGGTTTTCTTAATCACTCCTGTTGAAGCTGTTCCACTGTGTATAACTAATTAAATAATCATTTGAGCAGGTACAGGAACCTGGGTCTTCGGGGTATATGCTCTAACCACCAGGCTATACAGTCATTCTCCTACTTCTTTTCTGGCCCAGTGGCTATTAATGTATTTTATACAAAGTGGAACAGCTCCAACAGGAGAAACTGTTAGACACCTAACCCAGACTACCCTTTAGCCTGATGCTTAGGCCATTTACCTTGCAGGTAGAAGGTGAGCCAACTTCAAGTCCCTCCACCAATGATTGTTTATCCTGGGGTTCTCAAACTGGGGGGGTCACAACCGCTCAGGGGATAATAGGTTATTACCTGGGGGTTGCGAGCTATTAGCCCTGCAATTGGCAGGGCTCAGGCTGTCAGCCCTGTACCCATATTAAATTAAATCTAAAATCCCCATTTTGAATTTATAATAGGGTCTCACTCAGAGGCTTGCTGTATGAAAGGGGTCTCAAATACAAAAAGTTTGAGAACCAGTGGACCAGCTTCAATGACAGAGCTTCAGGGAGACCCACCCCAGTGGTTCAGGCACGCTACTGCAAGTTAGAAGACCAAAGTGCAAATGACTGCTCTATATTGGGGGGCAGGGGGAATTGAACCTAGGTCTCCTATATCCCCAGGCAGTGGTTTTACCAGTGGGATAAAGGTTAGAAAGAAACCTGGCTGAATTTTTTTAAGCAAATATAAAAATGTTCTAAAAAACGTGCTTTTCAGCAAACAAAACTCTTAGTTTTGGCCAAAACATACTTTTCAGAATAGAGCTGTCATTCAAAAAATGGCCAGAGGAGGACATGGTGGTGCTTTCCTTAAAAGCTATGGCCCAGTGTTTAGTGCACTCACCTAGAGCGTGAGAGGCTCACAGTCACAATTATTCATAATGAGGATTCACGGTTCTCTTTCTATGAAGTGCCACTATAGCTATGCCTACACTATCAGCTAAGGGTGTGAGGCCCCTGCTCACGCACACAAAGTTGCACTAGCTGTCGCTGAGCTAGCATGAGTATAAATAGCAGTACAGCCACAGTAGCCTGGTAGTAGCTACAGAGGCACAGCTGAGCTGAGCTGTGCACGTACTCACTGGTTTCTTGCAGGTTTGTACTCAGCCCAGCTCTGCCACTGATTGAGCTCTGCAGCAGGATAGCTACAGATTAGGGAACTCTCCTAAGAGGGTGGAGACTTATGTTCAAATCCCTTCTTTACATCAGGCAGAAGGGGGAAAGTGAACCTGGGCTTTCCCACATCCCATGTGAGTAGGCTACCCACTGAGCTAAAGGTCAGAGAGAACACAGCAGCACTCTCTCCTCCAGCTATTTTGTGACTCTAGCCTTTTAATAGGAATCCAAAAATCCATTTTAGTTTGAATGAAATGTTTCATTTCACCCTCAATATTTTTTTTAAAAAATTGCCAATATTTTTCTCAATTTTTGGATTTGGTTTGAGATGGGTTTTTTTCCCCAAGACTCCCTGTAAACCAAATAATCAGTTATCTCCCAGCTCCAATTATGAGGGAGACAGCAGTAGCTCCTATCTCTGGCCATTTTGTGAATCTAGCCCTTCATTTCCTTTTCTTTTTATTTTTAAAATGTCCAAAAAAACCTAACACAAAACATTTTGGTTGACCCAAAACAAAGTTTTTGTTTACTTTTTTGATTTGCTTAATTTTTTTTCCAGAATTTTTGGCTTTTGTTTGACCCAAATTTATTTTGCCCTGCCACTGCCCCACCCTGGTTTTTTGGGGATTGCTGGTGAACCAAAATATCAGTTACACAGCTCTAAATTCTATTAAAGTCAAGGTACCCATAACTATACCAATTCACACCTGTTGTGGCTCTGGCCCTGTAGGTGCTTTATTTTCTTATTTCACATTGAGTATGGGGAAAATTCATGTTCTTACACTAAAATCTAAAGTATAATAAGTCAGATTCCAATATCATGTTACACTGGCAAAAATAAACATAAGCAGCATTTGCTTGAAGTTATACTGTTCCAGTAGGATCAGAATTAGTTATCTACACAATAACTAAAAGCATCCTAAAACAGAATTAGCTACTTATTATGGAATTATAAAATGCCTGTCACTTTAGTTTGCAGGCCCAAAGAACCTTGCTCCTTCAATGCCATGCACAATTATTGTGCAAGAAAAAATCTGCCAAATCTCATCCCTTTTGAGCATCAGTTCCTTGTTCTTTTTTGGTACTTCTGAATTTAGTCCCTGTCAAAAATCAGGATATGCATAGAGTCTCAAAAATGTGAAAAGAAGGGGGAAATCAAAGCTCTAAATCAGACCTTTGCAAAGAGGTTTTATTTAGATTCAATTTTGTTCAAAGGTTCAGCTCACGTCTAATTTGCACATCCCTACTTTCCTCGAGAAATCAGGCTGGAAGGGAGAGAAATCTCATATTCCTGGCTAGGTCAGAAGACCCACAAGACTTTCATCTCAATGTTTCTTTGATAAGAATGTCCTTAATAGTCATGGAAGAAAATATTTTTTCATACCATCCCTAGCTCATATTTTTATGCTCCACTTTCTGCCTAGGACAAGGATATGTTTGCTATGGCTGGGGTAGTTAAAGAAGTGTAATGGAATCAAACTCTTACTATTGCAGGTGTCAGCTGGTCACTCAGAGAAGTTATAATTATGTGCTGTTTAAGTCTGTTAATTTACTTGTGTAATTTTTCTCCCTTCTTTATAGTTCTGCTAATGTTGTCATATGATTGTAGCAAAGTTGTTGAGCCGGTTGAATTTGTCAGTCTGTTCCTAATTTTTTCTGACACTGTGCTTAGAAATTTAATGAGACAATACCCAATTTAACAAATGATGGCTCTGCTGCTTGGTCTCCGTTGTTGCAAAGAGAGTTCTTTTTCTGAATCATTTTGCTTAAAATGTCATGTGTTTAAGCTAGTGTGACCAGCGTCCTTTCTGCAAGTGCTATTTCTCTGCATGACATTGGGGAAGGTACGAGAGGATGTTCTCTATACTCTGCATATTGTGATTGCAAAAGAGTAACTAAATGGCCAAAGGGGGAAAAAAAAAGATTTTTTGCTGGAGAAACTGGCTTTCACATTCTCAGCGTTAGAAACAGCCTCGTAATAGTGGGCCAGGAAAAACTCGGGGCAAGATCTGGAAGCTCTCTGAGGTAGGGTACCCCTCTTTATGGGGCTCTCAGTTTGGGGAAGTTGCTCCCCCTGGATCAAACAGATTAGCCCCCAAAATCTGGAGATTTCTGGGCTCTGCAATGCTTCCTGCTCTCACTGGCTCCCTAAGTACATAGCTTCACATGCACCTTGCTGCCAGGATCTCCTATCTGTCCACTGACCCTAGAAGTGCCCTGAGATCCATAGATTCCAGGGCCAGAAGGAACCATTGTGATAATCTAACTTGACCTCAAGTATAGCATAGGCCATAGATCTTCTCCAAAATAATTTTAGAAAAACATCTAATCTTGATTTTAAAATAGTTCCACCATAACTTTTGGTAAATTGTTCCATTGATTAACTACCCTAATTTGTCTACTTTCAACTTTCATCCATTGGATCATGTTCTACCTTTCTACTGTAAAATCTCATTAATTCTCCCTGGAACTTGGTGCATCCATACAGAGAGCCACCTCCTCCCTTCCACCAGGCATCAGAGCAACTGTCTCTCATTAGGTGATCTAACCACTGCTGTGCACGCTCCTTTCACTCTCTGATGGGGGTAGAGGCCATGGAGCAGAAGATATTGTCTTTTCTGGAGATCTTTGTGCCATTTTGCCTGGAGTCCACAAAACTAAGATTGATTAGCACCTGGCACTGCGCCTCCTGCAACAGGCCACATGCTTGAAATTACTGCCAACCGCAAGTGGTGGTGATTACTAAAAAGGCTTCTTCAGTTTTGAGGAGAGGGTATAATGATACTTACTATATTATTTTGTGTTCACTCCCTTTCGGTGAAATTTGAGTAATGTTTGTGTAAATATTGCCCCTTGGAAGCATGCAGCCATGAAGATGATATGACCCTTCCTGGGAAGCATGCAGGAAGTTTCTACCATTTTGTGATATTTCTAAGGCAATAAACAACAGTGGATGGAGGCCTGGAGAAGTGAATGCTAAGCCACCCTATCCCAGGATTCAATACATATTCCCTGAAACAATCATGGTTTGTTGACACTGCCCTCCTCCTACCTTTCTCAACCCTCTTTTGTCAAAATGACCACTTCTGGGACTGCTAGACTAAAACAGAGTCTGCACCAGAGAAGCATGATGTTGGTCCCTTCAGAGACATGAAAGGGTTTGGGAAGAAAGGTTACTAGAGCTCTCTTTCTTCCTCTTTGTGAGCCCCCACAACACCTTACAAAATCTGCTCTGATTGTGCACAACCATGGGCATTTAAAAAATCATATCAATATACATTCATCAGTAGTAACTATTGAAATTAAAGCTCACCTTTCAGAGAAGAGTCATGCTTCTTTCATATCATTGTTACTGAATGTGCCCCTCCCCCAGATCCCAACCATACTACAGGCGATTTTTTTTGTACTACTCTTTCTGCAACTTCAGACATGAATCACTATTTTCTTTACAAGACATCTGAATAATAATGAAACCCTTAGCCTTGCCCAAATAAAGACAATAGATAGCAATGAGGAGAACATCATAGGGTGATCACCTGAGAGTCTTTTCCAGCCTCAGTAACTGACCACTACAACTCCAGGTGTTCCTAGTCACCACTGTGTTTCTTATAGCCCTTGAGCAGACCACAACCTGGAATGTTATTTATTTACAGTCAGTAGCCAGCTTCCCCCACTTGCTTCTGGGGAGAGGTACTGTATTACCAGTAACCAGTGCTGCCTACCTCTAGGCACCCATCCTTCCTGACTGCTTGTATAAGTCCCAGCTGCTGGGGGAGGGAGTGGTTACTCCCACCCAATTAGCTCCACAGCTGTATCTCTATTCAGTTAATTGGCACCCTCTGCCAATTGCCTGTCTTTCAATCAGATCCCAATTAATGTGTAGGGGTGGAGATTTGAGTGACAGGGTGCCGAGTCAACTCTTGATTCAGCATGGCCAGTTATAGGAAAGTTTTCATGGGAACAGAATGGAGGCTTTGAAGGCAAAAGACAGAAATGCCACTCATAGGAGTACCCATATCTTTATTTGGTCCTTGACACATCAGGAAACATACGAAGTTATTATTCCTGAAAAGAAATGTTCCCTTCTTTTGTTCAAATAAGATTATTAATCTTTCACAGTAGATTGAGATAAAGAGGGAATCATTGTGTATGTGTGGTGCTTTGATGAGAGTAACTATTAACAATACGAAGAAGTTTGGATATGAATCAGCATGAGTGAAGTAACCAATACTATAAAACAATCAGACATTTATACAAATTATTTCCCTCAGAAAAGACTCTCTCATACATAGGGAGATTTCTTAATACTTCAGTTTTACCATGGAGCATGTACTGTCTTTAATTAAGATGTCTTTAAAGTATTCTCACTTGCTACATTTTTTCTTCATTACCATTCTGATTTTTCATCCATTTCCAATTTTCTCCCTATATCTAGCATCTTTACAGACAATTAGTGTAATATTTGATTTAAAAAAAAATCAAACATCTAAGACCTCTATAGCTTCAGGAGCAACTTTTATAGTTAATAGTTGAATCAAGGACATATTTTCATAAATATACCCTCTTTGTTCACAGAATTTAGTGTAAACAGTGGTTGCCCAATGTATTAAGGCACCAATCCTGCAAAGCACTTAAATGTGTGCATAACATTGCTAATGTGAGTAGTACAACTGAAGTCAGTGTCTAAATTCCAAATAAATAAATGTCTAACTAGTGTAAGCAGCAATCCTGTTTGCATAAACATCTTCTGCTATTAACCTATATATGGTTGCATGCACAAAACTGCGTGCAAAACATTAATGGCAGGGGGGTGGTCTTTTAGAAAATTTGGCTCAAGATATTTAATGTTTACAAAGTATAAATTTTAATGTGTACATAGTAATATTATATTTCTGGTGTTCTGAGAAAGATAATCTTCAGATTTTGAAAGCAGCATAGTGACTGATATGGGAATATGGGTATATTAGATAATGTTTAACTGTTCAGAATTAAAGACTACACCATTAGAAAACAAAAATACTGCAAATGTTTGGGCCCAATCAGTTGAATAATAAAACAGGGTTGACAAGATAATGGATGGGAAAGAAGAAATGCCTCCTACTGACAATGAAATTGGCAACAGTTTCAGAATGTTACCTGAAACTTTACACGCTGACCTTAGCTGTTGTCACAAGCTGAAATAGACGCTTATATTCGTTAGATGTCTTTGCCATTACCTAGACCCAAATGACATTTAGATGGGTTAATAGTAGCACAGGAGTTGGTCCAGGAAGACATTACTGCACTCCTGTACTGAAAGGCCTTTTGGGCAGACAATATATTATTGAGCACTACAGGATACCTTTGCTCTGGTGCTAAAAGAGTACTGAAAGTTAATGTGGAAATGGGGTGATTTCTTTCCCCAAGATAATGAATTTCATTACAAAAGAGAAAGAGACAATGGATATAAGTGCAACAGATATGGCAATTTCCTGCAACATCTTGAAAAAACTATTGTGAATTAAGATAAACATTACTGAATTAAGTATAAGTTTAGTAGTTGTTCACTGTATTAAAAATGCAAATTTTTATATATTATTGCGGGATTATATGGAACTTATTTAAGGAGGAGACAGGACTAATGTAAACCCTTTAAAGAGTTATGAGCTACACATGACTCTTTTAAAACAATTGGCCAGACAAGACTGAACTTTGAGTTGAGTTGGTTTCCTAGGAAATACTTGGGAGGAAGGGAATGCTCTGGGAATACTTCGCCTCCGGACCATCCTTCTGATGCTTCACCTTAAGAAGAAACCTATTGTCTGGGTGATTATCAGTTCATGGTTTCTGCAGATCCCAGAACTGGATGAAGGAGTGACTCACAGGTTTGCTTGTTCTGAGCTAACAGCTGTGATGAACTTGTGACCACAGGAAAACACCTTTGTTGGGGTTTCAACAACTGTTCACTGGACAGAGGCCTTGTTGGAATTGGGATGATCTCTGGTAAACTTATTAGTGTTCATGCAGGTTCTTTTATTTTGTTACTATTTTCCGTGTAATGCTTTAACCTTAAGAAGAAATGTACTTGCTTAACAAGAGATATATGGTAACTTATATCAGTGGAAAATTACACTGTTTATAGCAGGCATTTTCAAACTGGGGGTCGGGACCCCTCAGGGGGTTGTGAGGTTGTTACTTGGGGGGGGTCGCGAGCTGTCAGCCTCCACCCCAAACCCGGCGTTTCCTCCAGCATTTATAATGGTGTTACATACACAAAAAACTATTTTTAATTTATTAGAGGGGTCACACTCAGAGGCTTGCTATGTGAAAGGGGTCACAAGTACAAAAGTTTGAGAACCATTGGTTCATAATATCTGAGCAGAAGGCAAAGCAGGCCTGCCTAGGCAGTATGACATTGCAGGGGGTGGGTGCCATAATATTTAACATTGATTACAGCCAGATTTAAAAACAACCATGGTATAATTATATTTCTTGGAGCTTCAAGTAACATTCGAAGGGTCCTACTGCAGGATACACTTTGCTTGGGTCAACCTCTATATCTTTTAAACTATTTTATGAGGTGATGTCTGAGAAAGTTCCCATTTCAGTAGATAAAGTCAGACAAAAATGTGGGCGGGAAGGTGAGACGCTAAATAAAAGAGTCTTGCATTTCAAAGATATGTAACAGGGGGCTTGGAGGACCAGGCAGCCTACTGGTTGGAGCACTTGATATCCAGCTCCCTGCTTGGTCAAGATGCCTCAGTCTTTAAGGCTGGGGAGAGGTAAGGGACCCAGGCCCTCCCATTCCACCAGGTCTCAGTCCAGAGCCCGGTGTAAATCAACCCCTGAGTAGGGGACCTCCTAGAAGGGAGTCTACATCCATTGCCTTGGGCTACTTCCTACTGCTCTCCCTTTAGTTTGGGGTGTGTCCCCTATAGTCCAAGTTGTAGCAGCAACTTGTCTCTAGTAGTGTCCCCTCATGGGTCCTAGATAGCATCTTCTTCTGGTCCCAGGTTCCTCCAGGCAGGGCAGTGATAAGGTTGGTGGGTTCAGAACCCAACAAGGTCTCTGCACTTTGGTCACCCAGTTCTGCATAGGCCTCGTCCTCAGTCTCCTCTGGCCACTGAGACAGTGCTTGTTCCCTGGTGGCTGCCTTGGCTGGCAGGGTAATGATCCTTCCCCTCCGGTAGGAAGGCAGCTAGCTTCTACCTCTTTTCCAATCAGCCACAAACTGACCCAGGTCTTCCCTTTTCTCTTCTCCAGGCCTGGCATTGTCTGCAGGTATAAGGGATGGGGCTAACTCGGCCCAAAATCTCTCTTTAACCCCTTCCATGTTGGTGGGTGGTTTCTCTGCTTCATCACAGACAGGTTAAAAGAATTAGCATGAGTGGGATACATTGAACTGGCTATTTGCACTAGATGTTGTTAAGGTTATAAAGGGAATGGTTACATGGTATTAGTGAAGGAAAGAACTTGCAGTTCAAGAATAGGTCCATATGAAGAAGGGAGTAGGGTGGATAATATAGAAATACCTCATTTAAAACTATGTTAAATAATAGCTTAATTAAGGATACAAGTGTTATGGCCAGTTGTGATTAGGCTGAAAAGGTGGGTGCTGCCTGAACCAGAAAGATGTACATCACATACCATGCTTTAAAATATCACCAACTTTTCACCTTTGATAACCTGATTCCATTTTGGCCTTGAGTTGCACCAATCTAGCAATGTGTAGCTTACAGTATACCACCTTTTACATTACTTCTGACTGTAGTTCTCAGTCTAACTCTAGTATTATACACTAACCATCATGAGAACCACCATTATACTAAAAAACCCCAAATGATTAGGAACCCAAAACTCTAGATTTTGTACAGCCCCACATATACTGTCAGTGCTCTAATAATAGCAAAAGACTTAAGGACAGAAAAGCTTGGGAAGGTTAGTTAATTAAATTAATTAAACAGTACATTGACGAGACCTAGATCCTGATTCTTATAGACTTAAAGTTACTCAAGCACACATTTCAGGATCAAGTCTCTCTAGGTTATGGAGGACATCTTTCTTCTGACAGTGAATTCTTCTTGCTAAATACATGCAGTTATTGTTGATAATTATTATTTTTGCATAAATAACTTTATTTGCGACTTGACTAGTGAAACTCTATATAGCTGGACCATCTGGAGACCCAAACTAAAATTGGATTCCAGAGTTATGCTCCCAGGAATTTGTTCCAGATGGGGTGCATAAAATCAGACCACTTCAGGCTAATCTGTGAGGAAGCAGACAACTTGAAACAGAACATTTGGTAGAAGTGTTTTATAATTTGTAATTTTTGGAATACTGTATTTCAATGCATAAAGAACTATGTGTGTGGATTTGAAGTCTGGGTTGGATTTCTGCTATTAAAAATCTGTAATGTAAAACAAGAATTTAATGTGAAGTGGACTGATTTAGTTCAGTTATGTTATTGGCAACCTTTATGACAGTGAGCTAAGTGAAATAGTTTTCATTTCCTCCTTTTGCCTGGTTATGGATGGTTAAAATATTTTTCATTTTATAAATATGGTAAAAGTCTGAATAAGACGTTAATTATGCAGCGTTGCAGCAAAAAACTACCTCATTATTTCCCTGTGTGCTCCCATACTCAGTATTCATTCCCTGTCTAAGATGAAAGGTGTATAGGTCTCTTGTCCCCTTAACCAGCATTGTTTTACAGAAACTAAATAATATGTTCATTTCATGTTCTTAAGTTCATTTCATTTTCTTTGGAAGGCATGCTCCCTGCTGGAACTGTGAGAGATACAGAGGGAATGTTCTCACTGTACCATCCCACAGTATGCCTGGATAATGCAAAGGGGGCCATGGCAGGGGCCAAATTATCTTTGGCTTAATAACATCATTCTAAAATAGTGGCCAAAAATTCAAACTTGGTGGTAAAGTTATGCTTTTTACCCATATTTAGACTAAAAAAAAAAATCCTGTTTTTTAGAGGTGTTGAACACCTACAGGTCCCCTTGAAGCCAATGCAGATTTGTCTGAGTAAGAGCTAAACTGATGAAGGAAGGGTCTTAGAATTCAGCCCTCTGTTATGGAAGTATCTTAGCAGACCCATAGCTTATGGCTATATTGAGACTAGCACTAAACACACTAATTCTTCAGAGGACAATTCAATTTTCCATACCTTGGGTCAAAGATTACATTTGGCAAAAGGAACAATTAAAAATGAGCACTTATTGAAAGTTTAATCTCCTGAGAGCCTCACAATTTTTGCACTCCTGAAGCTGAAAAAAAACTACAGTCACTACAAACTGCAAACTTCACGCATACATGTTTTTTCATAACCTCCCAAAGTCATGAAATGTTATGTTAAATGCTAAAAAGAAAAAGTTATTCCCCTTATTGAATACAACTTAATCTACCTCTGCGAAGAGCAGCTGACAAAACTGCCCAGATCCACGAGCTACTTCTTTTCATGAGGGCTGTCAAGCCCAAGTCCCTAGCTTTACTCCTACACTAGTCACCTTCCCTATCTCTAGGAAGGTAGGTAAGCAATCTAGGCATGTTGTTCGATATCTTGTTTTCCTCTAGCTGAGGTCAGAATTCCGGCTGTGTGAAACTGGATTGTGGTTGGTTATATGTTACAAGTGAGAGGATATCTTTCACTATTAATGCATTTTAGTTGAGGTTGGGTGGAGGTGAATGTCCATTTAACTGGTGATTTCCCTGTGTTGATAGGAAGTAAAACTGAGGATAGTTAACAGAAAGTATATTGCAGATTGCAACATGTTATTGCAGGGGTTCTCAAACTGGGGGTCAGGACCCCTCAGGGGGTCATGAGGTTATTACATAGGGGGTCGCAAGCTGTCAACCTCCACCCCAAATCTCACTTTGCCTCCAGCATTTACAATCGTGTTAAATATATAAAAATTGTTTTTAATTTATAAGGGGCTGGGGCCGCATTCAGAGACTTGCTATGTGAAAGGGGTCACCAGTACAAAAGTTTGAGAGCTACTATGTTATTTAATGTGTTGGTTTCCATCCTCCCCCAAACACCATGCCATGATTATGCCTATCTCAGAAACAAAGTAATGTGGCATGGATACAGTACAAAGTGGAAAACAGCATCCCATGCCGATAGCTACACTTTTAATACTTTAGGGTTCGTCTGTTGAAATATTAGTATCCTATTTCTGTCTACTACCGTGACTGACAACTTACCAAAGCTGTAATTAAGTCCCAGCAGTATAGCCTGGAAGGGGTCACTTCCAGCTATAAGACTAGAGGAGGAACAAACTAGCCTTTCCTGTGCTATAGTGCCACTCTCAATGCACAAAAGCAGATGGCATTTACTGAAATAGTGGCTAGAAAAATATTGACAATTCAAAGCAAGTGAAGGCCTGTGTATTCAAGTACCACTAACGTTACCTATAAATAAAGGCTATTAAGTTATATAAAGTCATGTATCCCCTTTCCTGTGTCAGGAAACTTACTCCTCATCTTTATACAAGCTTTTAATTCCCGGTCACGTGGTGGGTCAACAGAAGAGTCCTGCCACATTGTTCATACATAGACACATAATCACAGAGAAACATGTGACTTCTCTAATTCAAAGCAATTTCTATTATGTGCTGTTTTCTCTACTTCCAATTCTTTATTTGGTTCAGATAAGCATTAGATGCTATGGTACCAAAGGCATTAGGTGAAAGTGACATTTCCAGGAATCTGAATGACTCAACATGAGAATAAATGTTGCAGGAAGAATGCAGATACCCACAAGAAGCAAAAGTTCAGAGGGACCCAGACTCTTTCTAATCCATTTAGCAATTTACAGTACAAGCTAAAGTATGCATTCAGGTCTCTCCTGAAAACCCATAACTGACCTGTTAGCTAAATCCCTGTTCTCTTCAAAAGGATCTCAGAAAAGGTGTGGATTATATACTATTTAATTCTCAAGTCTGCCTTCTGACTGTAGGAAAAAGGTTGATCATGAGCGGTTCCTCGACATCCTTCTGTCGTTAAACTTCTGAATTGTCAAAGTAGTGTAAAAGTAGATGTAAAACTACTAATTATGCACTCGCTGTAATAAAACCATACAATTGACAATGTCTTCATCTGGGATGGGTTGCTATACTGACAGTATCTACTCCCAGCAGGAAAATGTGCTGTATGTCAAGGACATAATGATTTACAGAACTGCTAAAGATAACTTTTCTTTCTTGTCTTCATGGGCTATAATCCACATGGAGGAGTTAGCGAAATAAGACTCATCTACAAGCATATATTATAAATAATTCTTTATAATATATGCCTTCCTGTAGCATACAAATCCTCTGACTTCCATGAACAGCTTACTGAATGGTGAGTTGTATATGACTTTCAGAGATAATTTCTGTGATTGCTAGCCTGTATCATAATCATATACCGGAACCACTGGGAAATTGTCTCAAGGTCCATCTATTACCTCTGCATTCTGGCAATCCTACAACACAGGGTGTCATAACAGTGTACAGGATGCATGAGACTGAGAATGAGAACATTTAATCAACTTATTTTCATCTTCTGCACAAAGCATTCAGTCTTATATAGTCAAATAGAGCTAAGTGGCTCGTTTACTAAAGCATTACAAGAACATTCATAATTTCAAAATATAGTTTTAACGCCACTATTATGTCTTCTCCATTGCTCTTTCCTGTATTCCTTTTCTTGGGCAACTCTTTTTCTCTCTTAGCTTTGTGTTAATAGCATCTCTATTCCTTTCTTGAAATATATTGATGCTTTTAAAAGGCTTTGTTTTCATGGAAACGTTTGCCTTATAATTCTTTCTGATTGTGTAAAAAGGAAATGTTTGCCTTAGCACTCTTTACTGCTAATTTCCTTTAAATTTATGATTTTGTTTAAAAAGCTGGGTAGCAGAGAGAGGAAATATAAAAGAGAGTAAAAAATTGAACAAGAGCATCAGAAAACAAAACAACCTGCTACTGTGGTATGTTGGATAACTTTTGGACCGCTTATGGCCCTAATTCAGAAAAGCATCCCTCTTCAGATCAGTGCTTAACTTCAGGTATGTGCGTAAAGCCCACAGAAGTGAGCGTGATTTCAGCACCTAATGATGCCTAAAGCTACAAAGCACGTGCTTAAGAGCTTTTTTGTGGCTCAGTGCCAATATCTGGAGTTCGGTATGTTAAGATGAGGGTAATCAAATTTCATGCTTTAGGATGTAAACAGATTACCAAAGAAGTCAAGAAGAATTTTCCCATTACATATTTGGCTAAGGGTATTGTGTGAGAAGAGGGAGTTGCTTCTTTTTATTGTGAGATTAAATGGCTTTGGAGAAGAACTCCGTTACTCACTACAGTCCCAACAACAGCCCCATGCATCCAGCTTATTATTGGTAGGTCATTCTGTCCTGAGCAGCCTCATTCTGGCAGCAGGAGGCCAATGGTACTAGGCACTGGCATTACAAAGTTTTAGCTTCATGTTTCCATCATGCAGCAGTTGTTAACATTATTTTTTACCTCCTTCCATGGGGGATCACTGATGCCTCATGCTAGTTCTCCTCCACAAGCATTTCTTGTGTGACTATGTCAGGACTGAACTTTGACAGTCCAATTTGGCTGAACATAGAGAGAAAACCCCCTTTCAGAGAGCTCCTTTGCACAAGTCCACCAAGTTGTGTGATGTGTTCACTTGCCTTTTGGATGGCCGGAGCACTAACCCAGAGAGCAGTGCAAACAAAGCTAAACACTGAATTAATTATCCTACCCAGAGCTCACTGAGTCATTCTGGATCATGATGTCCATTGCTTCCCCTGTCATCTCTACCCATTCCAATACTGCACTGGTCATTATAGGGACACAAAATAAAGTGGTTAGAATATGTCAATAATGCGTTATTTGAAGGCTCCTTTTAAAGAGAATTCTTGAAAGGAAATCAAAACCCTCTCATCTAGTTTGATAGATGTTATGGCTTGGATAGATGTTAGTACACAGTGCAAAGTACCCAGTTTAGGATTTCTCTTTCGCTCGCTGTTTCTCCTCTCCACCCCCTTGGTCCCTCCCATATCAAATGAAAAGCAGTTTTCAGTTTAAAGTTCCCATTTGTTGCTTCCCTTTGTTTTCTACTCTTTAACCACTTTTAAATTCAACAAATTACATTTTCCTTCCATTTCATGATTCCTCATTCTTGACATTCACTTTGAAACGTTTGCCATGGCAATGGTCTCTTCAAAGAATGTCAGTGTGTTTAAAGCAGTGGTTTTGGTGGACCATGGGTTGAAAACCACTATTCTATGTTAACAACAACCTTTTTTGGAGCTCCTTCAACATAGTCTGTGGCCCCACACGTGTCCGTGGACCATCAGTTGAAAACCACAGATTTAAAGCATGATTACTATTTTGAAAGCACATGCTGGCTGTTGATCAGTCTGTGCTTTTCAAAAGGTTTCTCAGTTGATGTCTTAGAATGGCTTCTAAGATTTCTCTTGTGACTAATGTCAAAATGATTGAGCTGTAACCATAACCAGATGCTTTTGTTGAATATACCGTAGTTCTGCTTCAAAATGTAACACACAGAAAGAAAGGACTTCTGTTTGTTTTCCAGAGGTCTTTTTTATATTATGAATTAACTTGAAAAAAACCACAACCCTCTTTATTAATTAGGACTGAAATGGTAATGCTATTTGTTCAAATGATTTGAAACCGTAGTTAAAGTTTATAGTGTTACTAATAAAAGTATAAAAGCTAAGCAATATTTGCCTTACATTTTAAAGTGAACTGCCTGTTCAAAGTGATCACTGCTAATAATATTTATGGGAGTTCCTTCTTGTCTCTTCATTAATTTTTGCTTTTCTTTTGTTAGAGAAATGTGAGTTGGGGTGGTTGTTTTACTTTTATAAGTTTGTCTGCATTTCAACTACAGATTTGAAGCCTCTAACCTTGTAATTCCACTAGAGCTAATGAAAGCTGACCTTGTCAACCAGCTCACACCTCAAGAAAACCATTCTCAGTTATGTTAGGGCACCAATCTCCCAGAGCAAAGGTTCATAGAATACCATAGTTGGAAGGGACCTCAGGAGGTCATCTAGTCCAACCCCCTGCTCAAAGCAGGACCAATCCCCAGTTTTTGCCCTGATCCCTATATGATCCCCTCAAGGATTGAACTCACAACCCTGGATTTAGCAGCTCAATGCTCAAACCACTGAGCTATCCCTCCCCTCTAAAGCCAGTGGATCCAGCCAACAGAGACATCCTTATGTGCATGGCAATTCTCCAGTAGGGGAGGGCCACTGCAGCTGTTCCTGTGGAACAATCTTCCCAGCCTTTGGACATATCAGGGAATCCATGCAACCTAACAATCCCTGGCAGTAGGAACAGCCAACTTGGGGTTTTGGCAACAGACAGTTCCAATTTACATTGGGCCCCCAATCTGTACACAGTTGCCCCATGACTGGAAGAAGGGATGTGTGCAAACAATTCCTTTGTGCCCTTCCCCCACCATTATGTCTCAATCTCCTTCAAAGCAACTGAGAATATGGTCCTGTGTAGGTGGGAAAGCTCGCTAATTAATAAATGAAATCTTTTTTGCTCCATGAGTCCACGGGAAATGAAACATTTCTGGGACATATTGAAACCCACTGCACATTTCTGACCAGCTAGGCCAAATCCTGCTCTCTCTGGTGGCATGGCAAGCCAGGTGTGCAAAGGTACATGGGCAGTTCTACTGTACGAAGGAGCAAGAAGATTGGAGCCCAGCCATAATGTGCCCCCCACAAGCAGTATGGTGCCCACTCCAACACAGATTATCACCGGCTGAAATACACAGATTTTTTTTTTCCTGTAGGAAATTTTGAAAATGTTTCACAGGAAATAAAGAGCAACAATGTGTTTTTTTTTTCAATTAAAAAAAAAAGAACATTGATTCACCCCACCCCATTTTCAAAAAGGTGTTTAAAGTAAAAAAAAGTTGGGTTTCACTAAGATTTAAAAAAAAAATTCAAAAAGATAAAATGATATTTGGTTTTAGTTTTCTATTAAAAATCCCAGAACATTTCAACCAAAACTGGAATTTTCCTAATTTTTTTTAAATGCCATTTTTCTTTAAAAAAAAAAGTGTTGACACCAATCTTTTGGTCAGCTCTAGTGCAGACTGTTTCTAAAGCTAACAGACATGGGACAATAGAGAGCATGGCAAGGGCCAATCCTAGGAAGAGATGGTGAGCATATAGTATGTGCAACTATGGAGGATCCACTAGCCATTCCAGTACACGGAATAAAGACATTGGATCTTCAGATGCTGGAGCAGCTCTTTGGGATGTGAATCAGCTTTGTGATCATTCTGTGGCCTGGAGAGAACAATCCTTCTACATCTCATTGAACCATGATGCAAGCATTACTTTTATTATTAATATTTATATTTGTATATTACCCTTATTTTTATGGACATTCACTATGAGAAAATTAAATTTTTCTGAGGCACTTGATCCAGTGATTACAGAATGTACCCACTGGCACATCTTCGGGTGTGAAGCTTGAGTTCTGAGTCCAAGAATGGAATGCAAGGGCAAGAAAAGAAAGAAAAGAAAAGAAAAATGTGTAAGAGTATTGTAGTGTATAGTCTTCATGAGAGAAGAGGACAACTTTGAAAGCAGAAATTGACTACAAATTATATGATTTATCCTTGCAAGTATTATGAAAAGCAGGTTCTGATACAGCTCTATTATTTTAAAGAGTAATTTGGGGCAGAAAAAATGACTTAATTTTTTCTTTTCTGTATGAGGTGGGGAATCTGTTTAGTTTTGAGCATTTCTTGCCCCCCACTACATATCAGCATAAGTACCATTTAAATGCCTCTTATTAATAGCTGGAAACAAATCAATATATATATAGCCTGAGTGTAAACACCCCTACTGCTGAAAGCTATTTTGGTCGGATCTAATGGTGACCCTGAGAAATGGAGGTATTTATGCCAAAAAAAAGAAGAGTATGAAATATTTCTAGGACTGTTACAATCGAGAAAAATAATATAAATATGATTACATTGCCTAAATCAGATAAAACCTACCAAATCTGCTTTTTGCAAAAAATAAAAACAGAACAAACCCCACAAAACTATTTAGTTTCTGAAATAGACATCAAAGGAATTTCAGTAATATTATATTTATTGTTAGGGGATACTAGCAAAGCTTTTTCCCACTGTTGTAATATTTTCTTAACAAAAAGCATTATGTCAAACCAAGTAAGCTTGGCTCATTTAAAGTTCCCACTTGGGACTGATACATTTTGAATGTTTCTGATTACCTAAAGGAATCATATTCTAGTTTGAGATCACACTGTGGTTTTATTTTTCATACTACTCAGTTATTTTCTGATCCTCTAACCTCATTATGATATTCTTTGTCCCTGCTATTCAATTCTGTTGTTCAATAATAAAACTCCATGTACAACAATAAAACAAATCTAGTTCATGTATAGTATCTGCAACTAACAACTTCACAAAACATTTTAAAAATGTGATTTCTTTTCTGTTTCTTTCAATAATCTTGGAACTCTTAGTTTTGTGGAATATTACCACCCCATATCCAACACTATGGATTTACCTACAATGAACTAAAAAAATTAAAATCCATTATATCCACATCCACTATAGGACAATATAATAGCTTTCCTACGGTGTTTGTGTTTTCTTTTATAATGTATCCATTTAAATGCAGATGGCCCAAGACAATGAAAATTTCTTCCTCAATGTGATTCGCCTATATAGTAATTCTGGAATGGTAAAGACATTGTAATTTGTGCCTCTCATTGGGTCAATAGGATTCAAACAGTTTCACATTTATGATCTGGGTTTTTTCATACCTTTTTCAGATTATAATTAGTAGTTGTAGGGCTTTCATATGAAGTATAAAAACAGATATGAGTATAATAATTAATGAAAAGTTTGCAAATAGTTGGTAGTTAAATGAAGTCCAGTGCAGAATGACAAAAAATAGACTGGTTGAATTTTGAATAGACTGGTTGAAATTTGGTTGAATTACTGTACTGATGCTGGATAGAGTGTGATTTGGACTAGGGCACCTCATAAAGGGACAAGAGAGAGAAAGCACCAGCCTTACTTGCAAGTAGGTAAAAATAAGCAGGTCTATTTGCCTGCTTACTTACAGTAAGTGGGTGGGCAGGGATTGGATGAGGGGCAGATGCCTGTCCTCCTCCCCTTCTTACTTGCTGACTAGAGTAGCTGAGACAGTAGAGGGTGGATATCGACCAGAATCAGAGAAGAAATTATGGCTCAGCGATATCTCTGAGTCACAGTGCAACCAGCACTATTTTTGGACTTGGCTGTTTAGGTATCCCTCTTTGCCCAAAGGTAGACAAAAATACAAGCTGGGGAATAGCAAGTACTGGGTCTACATTTTAGGCTAAGTACTACCCTTACTCTGGTAGTAACCCATTGGAAATAATGGGACTACTTGTGACTGCTTTAAATCCCACTGGAGTCAATGGAGTCTGTCTCTGATTGCAGTGCACTTTGTATCAGACCATTACAGAGTAAGATAATACAGATTACGAGTAAGGGAGACAAGTCCAGCCCTGCGGGGACAGGCACTGAGTGCTGGGCAGGTTCACTCTCCAACCCCATCTAAAAATTCATGTTGTACACTACCCTTTGTCAGCTATACAATATGCTTGAAAAGGCACCACGCAAACACCTAAAGGCCTCCAGGGGAGAAGAGCATCGCTGCCCCCTACCCACCTCCCTCAGCGCTGTCCTTGGAGAACAGGGTCTCTATCCAGCACTAGCAAAGTTGCTGTTAAGCATGTTGCATGCATGTTGAGTTACTGGTTCATGATTCTTGGGAATGTCTACACCGCAAAGGCAGCCCATGAGATCAGGCAAAGCTGTGTGACCAGATTTGTGTAGGAAGTATTCTCTCTTAAGGAAAGCCTCAATGAAGGCAAGATTGTGTAGAATCCATATTCCAATATTAGAAAGAGAAAACAGCCAACGTTTATATAAAGTCTATTGGATCCCACCATAGTATATATCAAATTTACATTCTGTAATGATAGTGTGAATGCTTTACAGTTCATTTTTCCTCACATCAGGAACCCCATTTTAGATGACAGCTTAGTTTACTGTGTTGATGTTTTCAGAAAGGAAGAGATATAACTCTTGCATTATCACGTAATTAAATTCTTGACCCTTGGGGTACAATGTCAGTAAAACAGATCTTGCATTTATATGAAGCTTTTCATCCCAAAACACTTCACTAACTGTATTTATGGATCAGTTGTCTAACCACTGAAACACAGCCAGAAAGAAACAGAGCTGCAGTTACATAGTTTAGGATAAAAGGGTAGGATTTCATTCTGTCTACCTATTTTTTCCCCTCTTACTGGAGAAAGTGATTTGAGTGGATTTTGACCAGGACATCAGGGTTAACACCTCTCCCTTATAAAAAGTATCACTGCATTTTTAATGACAACTAGTCAGGAACTTGGCTTTACATTTCATCCAAGAGATGGCACCTTGCAGTAACACATTGCTCTCTAATGCCATCCCGGTTCATCAGTTCATATACTGATTCAGAGGAGAAAGTGACATCTAATGAATCACTAGTGCTACTTCCCACAACACCTGAGGTTTCCCTGGAGGTCTTTCATCCAAGTATTGACCTGACCTAATCTTACTTAGCTTATGAGATCTGACAAGATCACAACCCAAGATAGCATGGATGCTGGCCATGCCAACAAATCTCATTTTAACTAGAATTTTAATGAGAAAAATAGAATTTTGTCTACAGATGGTATTCCTGCTGATAAGTAAAGAAAGCAGTCATACATTTCATTTTGATATTTTTTAAACAAAACACATTTTGCTCTTTCTCCCCCTTTCTACACATTCTGTATATTCTAAAAACTGGTTTATACATGTCTTTCAAAGTAACTTTCCATTTGGATTTATTATAAGTTTTGTTTAATTTAAACCTTTTAATATTATCCAATTTATTGAACTATTTTGCACTACTGCTTTTTAACCCAAATAATATATTGAATTTGATTTTCCCTCTCACACCAAAATTTTATACCTTTGGAACTATATTGACTTCAGTGGAAGTACTCTGATTTGTACTAGAGAGAATAAGGTCTGCTGCCTATAATGTTTATGGATAAACAGATAATCTTTCAACATCTCTATTAGCTATTTAAGTCATACGTTGAATCCACTGGCCTGCAAAGGATATAATTAAATATCGTAACTCAAAGGCAAAACTATGCTATATCCAGTTTTACCATTGTTCTCTATTTATCCCAAATGTGTGTGTGGGGGGGGAAGGGCTGGGAGAAACCCTCTTTTATTAGACAAGAAAATTCATTATAGATGGGTAATTGAATCCTGATTTACAGCTCTGCAAATTTATCCTTAACATTTTGACCAAAATATTATGCTAACATAAACTGCAGTATATCATATGTCCACCAATTCATCAGAGACAGCTATTTCCTTTCATAAGAAGTTTTATGATTAAAATTATATTCCCAGAGAAATAAACAAATATATTAGAGAAGAGATGATGTTTTAAATATACACTTTCACATGAGGGTCATCAAATAATTACTTCTATCATGTTTATTAATTGATTCCATTAGTTAACTACTTGTCCAATCTCAGTTTCACAAACTAGGGCTTTTTCCAAATCCAGAAGAAGACAGAGCTGGACTGATTCACTCTCATCTTTCTCTCTTTTCAAAGAAAAAAGTTACATCAGGTTGATTTTCCAATTCCCTAGAAATAAAGAGGATAATCCCTAATGAAATGCGACCATCTTAAATTAGACAAAAATAATGTTTCTCCATTTTTTGCCCAGTTTGTGAAACAGACATTAAATGGGTTAGCATAGCCTCTCAGACCATGTGCAGAGTCCATTTCAGGAGTGTACAGAAATCCTATTCTCCGCTCCATGCACATGCAGAGATAGATGGAATCATTTACTTATGACAAACACGCAGCACGGAAACTGTCTGACATAGTCTAAGCTTCATTAGCAGCAGTGATAATTTTTCACTGCTGACAATCACAACTCATGCTTTATTTCTTGCCAAAGAGAAATTAGCCCAGCTTTAGAAAGTAACACTACCTTCCTGTTTAGGAGTATCTATGTGACCTTAAAAGCCTCTCAATGCCTGCTGGCAGAGGGCTCATTATACTGTAACTCATATCAGGCCTACACACTCACTGCCCCCAAAACATTGTTGTCATAATAGGTGTTCAGAAAGTATCTTGTAAAATGGCATAGGTAAACTGGTGACACACTGGTCAGGTATATCATTTTGTTATGTATGTATGGGTTCGGTTTAAAGAGTTATGTATGTGTATGCTGGAAATATGTTTTTAAAATGTGTTTTGGAGGCAGTGAATACCTCAAGCCTGCACCAGACAAAGGAATATGGAATTACCTGTCTGGATTACAGTCAATTTAAAGTCAGGTAATTTTACATATCAGGTAAACAAACCAACCAAGCTAACAAATGGTGGAGGAAACAACATAGTGAGCACACTGTGGGACAGAGTCTGCACCTCCAGTAAGTTTTCCTAGGTCTTGAGGCAGAGACAATGGACTTCAGAAGATATAATGGGAGCAAAAAGACATTCTAGTGATCTGTCACTTACAGGACCTGGAGAACGGCACCCTCTGAGCCTGTGAACAGTGGATCCTCTTGGCCTGAAGAGCAGGAGCTGCTTATCATCTGCTGTAAGTGAGAAACTCTTTAGGCAAAGATATAGGTTGCTAGAATTAAGTTTAAGGTACTAGAAAACCTGTTTTTTTTTTTTAGTTTAACACTTTTCTAGCTCTTTTATTCTTGCCTGGTATCACTTAAATCTATGTTCTTTATTAATAAACTTTTTATTGTTTTATTAAAAAAAACCCTCTCACTGCTGTTACATTGAATAAAGTGTGAATCCTCATTTAAACCAACTGACTGGTGTGTATATTGTCTCTTTGGAGGCAATTAACTTAATTTCTCTGAGTGGCCAGTGGACACTACAGAGAGACATCTCTGGGAAACTCAGAAATTGGGTTCACTGATTGTTAACCTTTCCTTGCAGATATGAGAGGCAGAGTCTCAAAGAGTTGGCTGGTGAAACGGACAGTCTAATCTCCAGCAATGCTCACTCTTGCTAAGGCAGTGGCTTACAGTTCTGGTCTGCCACAGGAGAAACTTGTGGTCTACATTATGTACCTTACAGTGTAGCACACTTTCATATACACATATTGTGCATATGCTGTGATGGATAGGAGCTGCCCTTACAGAAATACATACTTCCGGAGAACTTTATTTTCAATATGATAAGTGCATTTTTAGGTATTTTTTTGTTTAAGACTTAATTCTGACACCTTTACTCATGCTGAATAGTACCTTTGTCTGCAAGTAGTCTGACAGATTTCATTAATTCAGATAATCCCTCCCAGTTCAACTCATTGTAGGTTTCCCAGGTAGTAGGGGCTATAACCAACATGGAATTGTGCCCACTTCTCCAGACTCCCTGAAGGCTCGACCATAAGGGTGACCAGATGTCCTGATTTTATACGGACAATCCCAAATTTTGGGTCTTATTTCTTATATAGGCTCCTATTGTCCCCCACCCCGTCCCAATTTTTCACATTTGCTGTCTGGTCACCCTATCCACCATAGATCTAGTATCTAGCCTGGGAGAAGGCTGATGGAAAGAGTAGGCAGTTCAGGGGCAGCGTTAGGAGGCATACACACAGTCCCTTCTCCAGCCCCACACAGATTTCTACAGAAAGGAGGATGCAGCCAAAAGCCATGTTAATTTTTCCAGCGATCCCAGATGCAGCTGCAATCCGGAGAAACAAAACTCTACTGGATGCGTGTGGAGGCAAAGGGTTTCCACATGGATGGCCTCATAGAGGACCCTCCAGGTTTGGGGGAGGGCCCCACATCCTCTTTTGCAGTTGGGAGTTCAGCCCCCTCTGACAGATAAATCAGGGGGATCTCTAAGTCAGGCTCCTTGTGGGGATTTTCATCCCCAGAGCTCTGTCTTCCTGGTTTTACTGCAACAAGGGATGATTTGAGCCTAAGTATATCACAGCATAGATAAAGATGGCAGAATAAGGCCCTCCATGAGAACTGTCTGTATGCTCACTCCAAGGCAGAAGGAAACATAACCAATGCTCCAAGGCACTAACGATCTGAATTAGATAGACAATATGGCTGAGACATGCAACACACTAGTTGACCAAGTGAGGTCACATCTCAGTGTGGTGAGGATAATCATTATTTTACTGGGCTGATAGGCTACATGGGAGAAATGATTTTATGTACAGTCATCTTAATTCTGACTACTCAGAGCTTAGCAGATAAACAACCGTTCGGTAACAGCCTTAATAGCCTACAGGGAGCTGGAAGAATGGCTAGGGCATAAAACTGAAAGATAGTTTAAATAAATAAAGTGGGATCTAAAACTACCCTTGCTTATTCTGTGTAGTGGATATTAACATTCTGATGACTCATTTTCATAACACATAATAAGGAAAGAAAATGTCATAAAAATAAATACCTTCACAAATTATCCCATTCTCATTATAGGTTTCAGACAGTAATTTCACAAGCTTCTAAGGGATTAGGAATGCTGTCTGTATTTTGCTCTTCTCTCAGATGTCAATTTTACTGCACATGATCTACGTGTTGATGACTCTCTATTTAGGGGTGAGGTGGAGAAACCTAGAAACAAAAAACTACAAGTCAGCAATTTTAGCTTGGAGATTCCCCAGCTTGACTATTAGATAACGTCAATGTGCGCCTGTGAAGTAGAGCTGATAAACTACTGTATTTGGGACATACAACCCCCAAGCTAGCATGGAACACAAAGCCATACCATCCTCCCATGGACACATAGTATATGCACACTGTCCACACCCTACTGAATTGCATTGCTAATTAATCAAGTTTGCATGCTCTGAATACAAACTGTGAATTAAATACACAAGAAGTGGATTGTAAAACTCCTCCAGAGCTGACTATCTTTAAAGGGAAACACAAGTCCTACTTGAGGGGTCAAACTCTGGCTGGCCCTGCACAAGTGTGCAAGGGTAGTGATGGCACATAAGGATCTGTGCAGGGACCTATCATAATCCCTGTGCAGAGCAGAAGGATTTTTTAGTCTAGTGTCATTATAATGGTGCTAGACTTCCGATTAAGCAGGTTCGTGGCCCCACACCATCCACATGAGCCAGCATAGCTGAAATGGCGTGGTGAGTGGGAGCATACGCTGCATCCTATAAAGAGATACACTTACAGAGACATTCTGGTTGAGTCAGATAGAATGCTGCTGGGGATCTCTCTGCTCATGTACAATCCCTCCTTCCCCACCCAAGGCCAGCTGCGGCTTAATACCTACAATATAGCCTTGTGCATATGAACACTGTCCTAATTATTTAATAATACCATTTTTCAAATCACATTCTCTAACTTTTTAAGTAATACCTTGCAAATGATAATGGTTTGAAACTTCAGCAAGGTGTACAGAATCCAGTGTGGATTGGTTCACAATGATTTGGAAGTCAACCCCATGTTATTTATGATCTTATATATTTAGTCTTCTCTTTTTATGTGTTGGAAAATGTCAAGATAGAAGGATATGGGAAGACAATTTTTACTGTAACCATAATATCCAGGGTTCCACTTCAGCCTATTTCAGTTGTAGAGGCTGGTGGAAATTAAAGGCAGTGCAGGACACATGCAAGTTGGAGAGGTTCAATTACCCCCCTACACTGAAAAGGCTTAATGTTTATTACAGTCAAGTACGAACATAGTGAGGGCATCATACTGAGCAAGAAATTGACTTTTGAGCTAGTGCTAATGGTTAATGTACTTTTCTCTCACAGTGGGAACTTATATATATATATTTACACATCCCCAGGCCTTCCCATCACACCGTTTGGAGGAGAAGAATGTTTTCAGAGACCATAAATTATGGTGATAAATGTGAGCCAAATATCTCAGTACGTCAGTGTGACCTGTTTCCAGGAATGATACAATGTTCACAGAGAATACTTAGTCTTAATACCATCATGATCTCTGTTTTCTCCTAATTTATTGTAAAACCAAAAATGTGGTAGTGACAGTTGTAGGTTAGATAGGGCCAGAATCACACTGCTAACACAGAGTCACAGAGTGTTTAGACTTTCATCCCTGGGAGATTTGTATTATTGTATGTTGTCAGAGAGTGTTCAGTGGTTCCACGGCCAAAGGGTACAGGCAAGGAGCAGCTCTGAAAGATGCTAGTTTCTGCAAAAATGCTTCATAGGTATGATCTCAGATGTTACCCATTCATATATGAGCATATCTAAAACTTTGTAAAGGGTAATGTTTAAGCTGAAATGTTTAATTGCAAAAAAAAAAATATACACCTGAGTTAAGACTATATCTAATGTATAATTTCTACCAAAAAAAGCTTAATTGCATTGGAAACTGAAGCCAAATTCAAAAAGATAGCTTCCTCTGCTCTACTCTAGACTTAACATATTCAGTGGTCACTCTCTACTGGTCACCATACAGTCTAAGGGGAGCACAGATAGAGGTGCTGACATACAATGAATTGAGAATATTCTACTGTATTTAGACTGACATTTTGTCATCCAAAACCCCTGTAAAGCCCTGATTCTCATCTCAGTTATGCTAGTGTGAATTAGGAGTAACTGCACTGGTGTTAGTGGAATTACAGCAATATAAAATCAGATCAGAATCAGGTCTTAAAAAATATGCAGATAACATCTTTACTTTCTGCAGTCTCTGTGCTTACTTAACTTTCTGCAGTCTCTGTGCTTACTTAAAGAAGATTGGTTTTCTTAAAAAAAAAGAGAAAGTAGATGAAAATGATCAAAGCAATCACCCTAGTCCATGTCTAGAATATAAGAACATGAATACCAGACTGACATGCACAATTAAATAATAGGTTTCACAGACCATTCTGAAAATGTATCTTTCAGCACCTTTCAGCCAGTAGAAATGTAAGAGGCCCACAACATAGAAATATTATTAAAAACTTTAAGACAAACATAGCAAAACAAAATCTTGTTGGAACCCCCCCAACCCAAATAGGGTGATACTATTAGTTGAAGTTTTCAGCCTATACTCATGTTTTGTTTTGTTTTTATTTAAAATTAACTTCTTGTAGTTGGAAACTACTCAGTAAGTGGCTGAGAAAAATATTTTGCTGATAGTAAATTCAGTGGGAATGCTGTGGATAAGCTCCTTTTGTCAAGGTTTAAACATTTATTTTGTATTTATAAGTTGAGGTTTCTTCTTTTTATTTCCCTGTACTCTCTATGGGTGAGCAGCATGTGTGGGTGCAAGGATCTTCCCTTCTGTTTGTGTGACCTAAAGGCGAGGCAGAATTACAATCCTTGCATTCAAGGGAGCAAATGGACGGATCCCTACTCTTCCAGGGGAACTTTGTGCCTCAAGGGGGTTGGGAGGAGGCAAAGGCATAACTTCAGTGCAGTTAGACTGGTGAAAAAACAGTGTGGAGTCAGTGGCTGGCCTTAGTCTATGTAGCTTTTGACTGTGTCTGAGTCTTGAACAAAAGACTCCTAACTTCTATGGGTTAACTTAACTTCTTGAAGAGCTGGAAACAAAATATTAGTTTAAGAACTGTGTTTCTCTCTTTCTACTTCTGGTTCATGCTTTGAGAATTTTGTTTAATTGATTGGGGTTTTGCAATCTTCCAATGGCGAAAAATGGCAAGTGTTCAAAGTAGAAATTCAATTTACATTTGCTCCTAGAAGGACACAGACCACAATATGAAGTGGATCTCTGCAGACATATTTCAAGAATAACACCCCACCTCCAAAAATTTTGCCACTTTGGAAGTTGCATGAAGCCATTTCCTGCTTACTTTGATTTTACTATTGTTATTTCTATTTACTTATTTTAAATCTATTTGTACTAGTGGCTGGATTTTTCTCATAATTGCTGTACAAGCCACTTACCATTTTCTTTTATAATTGATCAATATGCTTACTGTAAAAGTCTTTATAGCATGCTGCACTTAAATTTTAAACTCTTTCAGGGCTTATTTCTCTGACTGAGAAATTAGCATTATTGTTAGGTTTTGGTATTAGTATCAGTGATTTGTGTCATACAGAGCAGTAGTACAGGGGAGCAGGTGCAGTATAAATCAATGTAGAATTATATTTGCCTGTTGATGCAAATGACTTCAAATTTGCATTAGTGTCAGTTCTCAACTAACCCGCTGTGCAGCAATGGAAGACTCGTCGCTTTGTATAGATTGTCAGCCTGCTTGTGTCTGTCCTGGGCCCACACCTTCTTTCACTGAAATCACTGGAAAAAAAGCTCCCTTTGACTTAAGTGAGAGCAGCACCAGCCCTTCTGTGGCTAAAAGGAGAGTTTCAGTTTCTAGTACTGTCAATCTGGCGCTTTGTCTGAGCACCCGATAAAGGGCCAGATTGTGTCTGGCCTCATGAAGGTGCATAAACGGGACACAGGACCCACTTACAATATAGACTTGGTGGGCGAAATCTGGGCCCAACCGAAGTCAATGAAAGTTTCACCTTTGGCTTCAGTGGGTCAGGAGTTTAACTGCTGTGACAGCACTGCCAGAGGAGTGACGGCCACTGGCACTGCCAGAGGTGCTAGACTTCCTGAAAAGGGTGGGAGGGAATGTCCTCTCATGGAGCTGGCCGGGGTAGAGGGAAGCACGTGTGACACTCTCTCCCAGGCTGGCAGACCTGCCACTTCAGAGCAGATCTTTCCACACACCTTCTAGCTGAGGCTGTTGTCACATACTGACACACACAATATTTTTAAATGAAAAATGTGTGTGCTACATTTGTGTTTAGGCACATGGGAAAAGTTTCACTTCAGTAAATCTTCACTTTGGTTACCTTTCGATTCTGAACTGATAAAAGACCAACTGGGGATTACTCTTTTCTTCAGTTAAATAAGTATAGTGGTTGCTTGAGGACGAAAGTTTTTTCTTACAGAGTAAGCTCATGTTCCAGTCAGGATTCCACTGAAATAACTATTTCATGATTTTGTTGTTTGCTTTTTAAAGGATCCTGACTATTGCTTTAATAATCTTCAAAAGTAATTGAAATGCATCGTTACTATGTAAAACCTGTAAACAATAAACAGTAAACAAGAAAGGACAGGTCAGTATTTGAACATGCAAATACAGTTAAAAATAAGGAAAAGTATTTAAACTGGAAACTGCTGATGGCCTCTTGTTTGCATGTGACAGTGCATATGTTTTATCCTTTTGTTTTCATGTAGCCTATTTTTAAGTCCATGCTTCTGCTGCATAATGAAGACACATAATTCTTGTGCTTATTTTCAACATGATCAAGACCTGTAAACCAAGTACTGACTGGTTGTGTCAACACTGAGCATTGACCTTTATTTGTAACGGGGCCAGCTGCTAGAAAAGATCTTTAATTTCATTGACTTATTAAATTAAATTAATTTTAACTGAAATAATAATGGGTGAATCAGCATATGCTGCAAAATTTTAGGAGATCTAGGAGAACTGTAGACAATTACAGTTTGGAACTGTTTATTTGAATTAAATGTCAACATTTCTGCATTGGTTTCAGTTACCAAAAAGTAAACTTTTCTCCAAACAATAGGTCAAATTTACTGGTTAGGTAAAGAATGTACATGTTGCATATTGGCTGTCAGTGATCTAGTAGTGAAAAATTCTTACACCATTTAAGCATTTAGGGGGCATACAATAGGAAATAGAAACAGGAGACAAGCAACTAAGAGGCATGTGTAAGATAAGGTCACTGGGATTCTTTTTTTCCCCCAAACCTGTTTTACTGTGTTATCACAGTTCAAAGCAAGTATATCTGTATTCCCCTTGATGGCCCACCAAGGACTCCCACTCTATACTCCCAGCTCCTCAACCATCAACTTCCTTGGGCAAAGACCTCTCTCTCTCTCTCTTCCCTGACCATGGTTTTTCCAGAATGCAGAATTCCCTGCCTATACTGTGATGTTTGCAGCAAGCCAGGCTGCCTAAACAGACCATCATCTGCACTTTACTTTCTCTTCAAAGGCTATGAACAACATAATTACCATCTATAAGTGACTACACAGTCCTTTCTAAGCAAGCACATTTTTAAGGTGAAAACATTACAAAAAAAACTTAAAGAATAAAAGTTCCTATACACATGATAAAGCTTACCAGAGGTCAACAATGAGTCTTGCAGAGACACAATGGGCCAAAGTATTTCCAAACCTTCCCAGGAAGGACTGCTCTCCCGCACCCACACCCTTCACCCCTGGACAGAAGGTCCTGAATATTTGTGGGATCAGAAAGAAGGCCCTGAGTCAGTTTAAACTCTGACTGTTTATCCAAAACTCCGTCTTTTGCCTGTTGGTCTCCAGGTAATGCAGTTTGAATTAATATAGGTGAGCCTCTCAGTGTGGTGGTCCCTCTCTGGAGATGTTACAATCTTGGTGGATTTGACTTATCACCTCCACTGTTCCTCGCTCCTGAAGGAGACATGGTCACCCTCCCCCATGGAATTACATACAGTCCCTGGCTCACATTGATACATAAACTTAAAACAGGATGTTGTCCCAAAGATATTGCAGGAAATTGTCATAAGGGCGGCAGGACTAGGCCCAACATTTGTAAATTCACTCCCTTTTTCTGCAGTGCTTTTCAAACCTAATTTTTAAATAATAGAAACAGGTAAAGAACTGGAGTTTGTCTCCAGAAGGATTTCTGGTTGGGTGCCTTAACATATGTTTGGTGTACACTTAAAACATACATTGCCATAGCTATGTCAGGGCAGGGGTGTAAAATACCTACACTCTTGACTAACATAGTTATGATGACAAAAGCCTCAGGGTGGATGCACCCATGGCACTGAAGAGGACTTCTGATAACATAGCTAGCATCATCTGGGGAGGTTGAAAAACTCTGCTGGGGTAGTCTGTGTCTCCAGTAAAGGTTATGGCAAAATAGCTATGCTGCCATAAGACATATGCCCAATATATTTAGGAGATGTTTATCTTCTACCATTTTGCAGATTAACTAATATTAGAAGCTTTCTGGAGGGAATGGGAAAGAAAGGCTGGGGAAGGAAGATGAATAAGAAAGAAAATACAACTAAATATAGTAGTTTTAATACTTAACTTTTCATAAAAATAAAAATAAAAAAGCTAAATCAATTCCACTTGCAAAAATTCCCTGATTTCAGGTGGTGGAGATTCAGCAGATACTAGAAGGATGATTGTTGCCAACACAAGATACATTTGACTTTTTTTAAGAACGCTAGAATGTGCTACTGAGTTACACATCCTTTCTGAAAACCTTAATTTTCAACACCAGTTTCACTCAGTGTATACAAATGGTGTCTACATTTTGTTGAAGGTATAATAAAACCAATTTGGGGTCATTTATATATGTAGCCCACTTGGGATCATTCCTTGTCCTGTGAGAGACAGAGCCTTTTCAGTGCTGAACTAAGAAGCAAAGACCTGTGTACAAGTACAAAGTATCTGCGAAAAGTGGAAACATATGCTCTTTGCAAGCCTATTGCTCCTCCTCTGAAGGAAGCAGTTGAAGGGATGAGTGAGAGAAGGAAGCACACAGCAAAACAGATTTGGATTTTGGAGGGAGCAAAGAGCTCTCTGAAGTTTCTTGCTTTCATCCTGCTTCTCTTCCAGCCAGCATGCTATCCCCAAGAAGGGGAGAGCAAAGAAAGAAAAGATTATAAATAGTCCCACAGCACCAACCACCTTTGGAAATTGCTAGCTGATCTACTGTTCCATCCATGGAAATTTGGCCTGACCTCCTCTGAAGAAATGTCATTGCTTAGACACTCAGAGCTATTAAGTGTTGTGGGAAGATACCAGCTCACAGCAGGGTTTGAGTTGCCACTCTTCCTGAAACACTTAGATGATCCCCACATGTACTGTAGCTGCTTTTGTCAGTATCCGAGGACATGACCCTGAAACCATGTGTCTACAGAGCCCTGAGCAGATGGAGAGCCTGGCCAATGGGACCTTACTGTGTAGAGGACCCTGTCAAACAGCCTGAAACTCTATTTAGGAATTCTGTGTTGGACTGCATTTATAAAAATCTGAGAGCTTGCTATTTCCATTTCATATGGAAATCTCATATTGTTTAAAGATGCTTCCCATGTCAACTGACTACATGTGTCTGCCAGAACTGAACACGGAGAAAAGCAGGGTTCTAAGAACCCTTAGCTGTACTTGCATTTTCAAGCATGATTACGAGGGTAGCCTTCTTAGGCCTCAGGGATCTGAGTGAATAGACCTCCAAAAATGTACTCTCAGTTTCACTGTTTGCTTGGTAAGACTGATTCTCTGCTTGCTTTACACAACCATTCCTTTGTCTCCTTTTGTTCTAATCTTCACTCCTCCCACCCTCACAAACACACACATTGCCTTGTGCTAGGAATTCTTACTGTGCAGTATGTATGCTGACTGATTCATTAAGTTCTTAGAGCCATTTGTTAATTATATTGTGTATTAAAAGTCTTCCTGGAGGAAGAGTGACACCCATTGGTATGTGTCCCCATGAGACCTAGAGACATTATCCAGTAATACCAGGTCCTGGTTATATTGAATCCCATTGACAGAGACAGACAGTGCCTGAAGTCACTACCATTCTAACTTAAGAATCCTGCCCCTCAGACACCAGCTACTACTGCTTAGTGCAACGGTTCTCAAACTGTGGGTCCGGACCCCAAAGCCAGAATCAAAGCCCGAGCCCAACCACCTGGGGTTGAAGACTGAGGGCTTCAGCCCTGGGTGGTGGGGCTCAGGTAACAGCCCCCCTGCCTGGGGCTGAAGCGCTTGGGCTTTGGCTTCCCACACCCAGGGCAGTGGGACTTGGGCTTTTGCCCCCACCACCCAGGGCAGTGGGGCTCGGGCAGGCTCAGGCTTCTGGCCCACCTCCTGGGGTCCTGTAGTAATTTTTCTTGTCAGAAGGGGGTCATGGTGCAATGCAGTTTGAGAACCCCTGGCTTAATGGGCGAGGGGTGACATATAGATTCAAGATAGTGGCACAGCAGAAGTGAGAATGCAATAAATGCTCTAAGGAGTACCTAAAAATTTAATCTACATTAGATGCAGGAAATGCAGTTCATCATACATTATAGATGGAGATATGACAAAATCTTAGAGCTCATTTTTTAAACCTGTCATATAGCAAAATGCTTGATTTGAAGGCACTCATTACTTCAGTGTGACAACATAGTTCAGATCAAACTCACCAAATAACTGCAGAAATAACTTGATAAAAAAAGTTAATTATTTTTTCCTCTTTTACCATAATTTTTTATACCGCTAGGCATATCATAACTCAGGCAACTGTATGATACAAAACACTAATGCTACTTCAGCTAGGAGGTGAAAAGAAAATAAAACCCTTCTTGACAGAGTCTAATGGAGCCTCTTGCTTGACGCAGATCTGGCTGACCTGAAGAAGGGGCAAAACTCTATCTAGCTGATAGGAACCCACTGGCTTGAGTCAAACGAGGAGAAGAAACTGGGTTGTTGGGATGAACCTGACCAGTGGTAATGAAGCTATGGGGAGCATTTGGTTGGAGGGAGATAGTGGCTAGAGATTTGTCTGCCCTGGAAAATCTGGCTAATAGGCTGGAAGAACTCTGACTTGGCCCATAGGGGACTAAGGTAATAAAGGGTACAAAGAAGTAAAAGAGAGACAGGTAAAGAAGAAGACTGGAGGGCTTAAATGTGATTTGAGTGATGCATGGGCTTATCCTAGACCTCTGCATAGAGGTGGACTTCACTTCTAGAGAAAATAGCATTCAAGTATAGGAGTTGATAAAAATGTGTTTAAAAACCTATTTGTCTGCCTTGGAGTGGAACAGAGACTACACAAATAGCTGCAGTATATTGCAAACATCAGGTACGTAAAACACTAACCTTGAAAATGTCTTTCTGAAACAATAATGAACCTCTTCATACTTTAGAAATATTGTTAATGTAAGATCTTTGAATCCAATAATGTATATACCCCTTAATATAAGGTAGAGAGAGATACAGTTGTATTGTTTGGTATAGATACACTAGAATGTGCTGATCCATTGTCATTCATTTTCATGATTTTACAGTTTTATATTTTTGAAATCTTTGTAATAGCATGGCAATGAGGGACATCAGCTGAGGGTACCCATTTCCATGAAGGTAAAAAAAAGTAAAATCCATGAGAATGACTATTTACAAGAAAAGGGTATAACCTCAAAATTTTCTCAGTACAGGTTCATTTGGGGAAAAGTTCAGAAATGATTAGATGTGTCTGCAAACCTCATTCTAATTATCCAAAATATTTTTGACCCCACCATGCTAACTCTTTTTATATAACCACAAACCTCCCACTCGGTCCAACTCTGTCTGTGGGGTTTTTGGATGGTGTGAGTGGCTTGCTCTGACTCCCTAGAGAATATCATTTCTTTCCATGGCTCTCTTCTCCAAACCAGTTTTTTTTTTCCTTTTGTTCCTAGGTCAAGCTTTCTCTCCTACCACTACATGGCAGGTTGGTTCAGGATGGAGATCTCGTCCCTTCTCTATCTGGCTTCCGTAGAGGATGCGGCATAGCCCCTTCCAACCCACCTTTTTGGTTGCAGAGGGAGGAGAATTCACTCTGCACCATGCCATGAGATTGTTCCTTCCATGATCAATACCACGACCCATTATTCAGCTATTAAAACTCTAACACAAATTTGGGGGCTCTTGAATAGTTTGGGGAATATTCACAGTGCATCACCACTGCACACAAATAAATCACACAGGTATTTCTGAGACTGATACATTCAGAAAATTCCCTGTGCTTAATTGCCCTCAGACTCTCCCTTTAGGTTTGTAGCAGGACACTGGGCTTCAACATAAAAATTTTACCCCCATTTTACCAACTGCTACTTTTCTTTCAGACAACTCTTCCTCAATTAATTCCTTCATGAATATATGCACTAATATTTAAATGGTGGTACTTAAAGCTAAGTGCCATATAAGCATTATCAGTGTACAGTCATTTATTCTCATTGCTACAACAGAATGCAGAAGAGGTGAATTATATTTGCCTTTTCCCAGAAAATTAGCATACAGGCAAGATTGAAATTGAGGTGGGGAAGTCAAATATGGACATTATGATGAGAGCACCAGAGAGATTTGGTATTTTAATAGAGAGTTTCTGTATTTGCAAAGTGGAAATTTCCATTATTATTTTAAGGTACAAGTTTTCTATAACTGTACCCATTTCATAGTTATCTGTTTTAACTATTAACAAGTAATTCAAGTGATTTTAACTGTGAACAGAGATGGTAGGCCACATATTAACATTTTGCCAAAAGAGGCGGAGATGGTCTCTTCTGACTATAACTGTACCATCTGCGTAGTGAACACCCTCTCCTGACTAGAAGTGTGTCTGCAGACCCTCCCCACATCTCTGTCTTATTCTCTCTTCAGGACCCTTTAAGAACTCGCAGAGGCTTTCTCTGGTTACCAGTGCCCCTGCCTGGACTCCTTTAATACCATAACCATTTTACAGCAACCCACAGTCCCAAACTAAAGTCCATACTTTGCTCTGGAATTTTCTCTCACCCCCCCTAAGGCTCTTCTCTCCCACTCTGACCTGCCATCCAATCCTCACAGCTCTACCTTCTTTATAGGGCATTACCTAAATTTCCCTCAGCTGTGACTCATTCCATAATCAGGTTTGCCTTAGCAGGAAGGCTCTCCAGCCAATGGGGCAAGCCACTCTGTTACATGCACAGACCGCAGGCTTATTACCCTTCACAATACCAGGACACTGAAGTCAATACTAGTTCTACTTCAGTCGGAATTTCAAGGTCTGATTCAAACACATTAAAAAAAATTCACAAGCACTGTCCTTGAGGTGCTGTGAAATTCTTCCTTCACTCATCTTCACTCACTCATACAATCAAACTGATTTTATAAAAAGCAAACTACCATCTGATAATGTCCACAGGATTCTCTGTTTAATACAGCAAACTAAGCTTTTCACACACAATGTCTTTCTTCTGTTGACTTTCAGTTTAGGAAGAGAGACAAGAGAAGAATGCTCCTATGTCCTCTTTTATTTAGCTTTGGAACCTGGATTGTGGCAATAACTTTACATCCCGCACTTCCCTGACACAAAGTGGTTTCTTCTGAACATGTGTTTGACTGTGCCAACAACAACCTTGTCTCCCACCTTTCCAAGATCCAATTCCCAGGCTTCAGCAGACAATTATTTTTTTCAGGCAATGAGTTATATTCTGAAAAAACCTGAAAGACTAGCCCCAGTAGACCTACCTCAACAATCACCCAAAATTTTTGCATTTGAAGTAACCAAGCAACTTACTTTCCAGGTCATAGTAATACTATGCAATTTCAAGAAGAGTGAACACCTTAACTTTGACACATTGTGCCTTTAAGAAACTAATTACAGATATGAATATAGGAAGCACTGGTGATGCCTTTTATGAGATGGGTCATGATCCTGAATATAAATGTTGTTCCATGTATCCATCCTGTTCTTAGAGTACTGCAGCACTGATTCTGTACAAGGATAAGCATTAATATACTTTGAAAGAGCCTGTTTTAAGAAAACCCAGGAACTTGTATAAATTAGAGCAGAAGAGACAATGTCAGAACAAGGTTCAACCCCTTCCTAGTATAATTAGATGTTTGACTTCCTATAAAAGTGCCAGCTCCATTCTGAAGAACAGGGGGTCTGTAGAATACAGACCCTTCAGGTACTTGTCTCTCTTTTGTTGCTGACTGGAGAGTGTTGAGAGAGATCCCACTTACAGTATTCTTAAATCAGAGTCTTCAAGCAGTTCAGATCTGAAGGAAAATTTTCAACTGTGAATGAAACTGACACTTAGCTAAAGAAAAAGAGAAAGTATTTAAGAGGTGTTTGAGTAGCAGACATTTAAATAAAGCCAAAATGGTCAGAGGGGGAGAAGAGGTTCAATTCTAGAGAACAGGAAAGCCATTGTTCTCCCTCTCATCTTGAAAATGTACCTTTGGTACTGTACCAAGGTAAAGGGTAACCACGTGGCCCCAGGGGATAAACCAGGGAATGCTGATGAGTGATAAACCAGGGAACTGAGGAAATATGAACTGGGACTTTGGAAAAAGGGTGCCAGTTCAGTGACCATTGGAATCAATGGGCACTGGACCTGGGCCAGAGGGCACCATTAAAGCAAGGGCAGGTCTGGGACAGAGTGCACCATTAAAACATGGAGCCAGCCATTACAGCATGAAAATATTTTATTAAAAATACACTGACATATAAACATATTGATTGAGTAACCTCTTCCTAACAAACTTAAATTACCTTTTTTTCCCCTACTATAAGAGAAAAACATGGTTGACGGTTCACATTTGGCAAGCAAATGTGAGGACAAATTAAAATTACCTTCCTAATTTTCTGTAATCTGCTCTTCTCTATCCCTCTCCACCCCTCATTTGAAACTCTTCTTAAGAAAAATCTATGGTGAGATTCTGTACTGTGCTACTCAGAGGTGCAGCACAGAACTAGCAGGCTCAGGGGATGTGGCTTTAAAATGGACCGATGTGCCCTCCTGATCCTGAGATGCTCTGGAAGATGGAGGTGGCTCCCAGGGTAAAACAGATAACCATATAGGCTGCAGCATTGCCTGGAATTTCTCTAGCGCTTCCTGCAGCCATGTCACTGACACACTTATCATCTGCCCAGCTCCTCCCCTGAAAACATATGCTGGGCCTATTGAGGGACTCCTTGGGGTTTATGATGGTCTTCCACAGTGCTTTTGCCACAGGAATCCTCCCCCTGATAAATGGGGGTCTTATGTTTTTGTTACTTCAACCCCACCACTCCGACATAAAGGGGCCAGAATAGGGCTGAGGCAGTTACCCCAGTATGTAATTATTCTTGAATATTCTGAAAAGAGTCTTCCCTTATTTAAATTTTTTCCACCCCCTCCTTCTCATCTAAGGATTAAATGAAAATTGTGATAGCAGTAACATAAAAAAAAGAGAGGACATGACAGACTCTGAAGCCTCCTTGTAGTTACAAATCAGACCTTTCCTCAAAGCTGTCCTACATACAACACTCAGCACTTCCCTGCTAGGAGACTTTGTTTCACAGCTAGACAACTATGTTTTAATGGGCACTGTTATCACTGGATGCATGCGAGCCCTCCAATATCCCTCACACCCACCTCAGATAAAGCCAAATTACAGAATGTAACCTAACATTGACTGAATAAAACTGAAATGCCATTGGGCAAATTGGTGAATTAACCTTCTCAGTTGGTACTATCTGACTAATGCTAAATAATGGGGAAATATAAAAGATTTTCAGGACTGCCAACTAGACCATATTCAGCTAACCTCAGACTTGACAGCCAGCTGCAGGTCTTAACATTCTCCAGAATCTTTGTTCCATGTACCTTTTGTCCTGTGAGAAAATTGCTTCCTTCTGGATATGAGTCTATGCCAGTAGCTGAGAAGCCCTGAATATCCCAATCATTGCCTACTACTAAACTTGTCTGTTAAGCTTGAATTCTGACAACCCTTATATAACTTTATTTTTAGGATGCTTTTACTAATAACCATCACTCTTGTCCAAAAAGTATCTTTATGACATTAGAAATATCGTAATCCCCCTGCAGTAACAGAATGAAAGAGAGAAATTGCCAGAGCTATCATTATGGGGAAGAAATAACATTATATAAAATGGACTTATTCTGCCTAACCTGAAAACCACTCACAGGATATATTTACTGAAGCATAGTCTTCATCATTGGCTTGAATAAGTACAAACGT